>NC_138987.1:81241133-81841133 GCF_964341445.2 Mesoplodon mirus
GAACTAGGGAAAGCTTCACTTCAAAAGGGATTTAAATAGGACCTTGGGGCTTCCCTGGTGGTGCAGTGGTTGAGAGTCCGCCTGCCGATGCGGGGGACACGGGTTCGTGTCCCGGTCCGGGAAGATCCCACATGCCGCGGAGCGGCTGGGCCCGTGAGCCATGGCCGCTGAGCCTGCGCGTCCGGAGCCTGTGCTCCGCAACGGGAGAGGCCACAACAGTGGGAGGCCCGCGTAACGCAAAAAAAAAAAAAAAAAAAAAAAAAAAATTAGGACCTTGGAGGATATCTCAAAAGCTGGTTATTATGGGGTGGAGGAGAAGAATATTCAAGGTAAAGTGAACAACGGAAATGAATGTGTGGAGGCAAAGGAGACACTGCAGGCATTCCAGCCTGTGCTGTCAGGACTGAGAAGAGTGGAAGAGAGAGTGAGAGGAAGGGGGCAGCAGGAGGGGGGCGTGGGGCAGGGGTCTGATATGACGGCGGCGTAGACAGTGAGAGCTAGGGGGAGATGGTACCACCAAATACCAAGTTTTCTCGAAACTTGCCTGCCCATTACTGTTTGCTGGAACAATGACAGTCTCTTAAGAGAGTGTAAGGGACACAGGTAATAATTATTCTGGGAGCGAAGGCCAACCCAGGCCTCTCCCAGGCAAACTGGGATGGAAGGTCACCCTGTGTAAGTACAGCTGTTTCCCGTCTCCAGTCATGTCGGTGGCACATATTTTTCCTTCTCTGATCTCCACTGTATTCTATCCCACGTGAGGTAGCCCTCCTTAATTTCCTAATTATTTTAACAATGCTGTATCTTGTTTTCCCGACTCAGTCACTGGCATGTTGAGGACCCTGGGCTTCAGGCATTTGCATTCTTCTCAGTGCCGAGCACAGACGGGAACCTTATTGACACTTAGTTTCTGTCAATACGTCCATTAAGGAGAACAAGGACAAAAACACAGACCCAAGGAAAAACAGGCACTAGGGAGGCACATCCCTGGTATATTAGATGCTATTACTTAAGCTGTCCTTTTGTAGCCTAGATCCAGGATTCATTGTGGTGTAGCCAGAATCCACACTATTGCAGCTGAAATCTCGCCTTTCTGTGCCTGAATGAGGGTCACAGCTCCAGTACTTTCCTTGCCGAGCCGGTGAAAACTCTGCAAAGTGCTTGGAAAATTATGTCATCGTTACCTCTTCATCCAGACCCAGGAGATACCTCTACTTGGAATATTCTGAGAGGAATCATGGAGAGTCAGGTTTTCTTCTTTCCAAAAACTGTTCAGGGATTTTACTGACATTGGCTAATGGAAATGCATCACTTTTCTTAGTGTTAGGACTGATTATCATGTAAGCAACAGAAGCGGTAGGAGTTTACCAGTAAAGTTTCTAACTAGTTCATGTGACATGTTGATAGTAATGTGGCTCTTGGTGTCCTGTAATGAATTTTTAAACACCATGCTGATGAAAGAAACTTACGTTGTTTTTAATGTTTCTTGTAGTTTATCCTGAGTGTCAGACTGGATTATAGGATCTCATATATGCTGTCAATATATAAGAAGGAATTTGGGGAGAACAATGGAAATGCTGAAACGTCCACCAATGGCTCTCCCGATACATTGCTGCCATCAGGTATTTCCTCTGTGACAATATTTCCTCTTTGGATGGTGTTTTCCTGAGCACTTGAAAGTTCCTTTTATGTTTTAAAACAAGAAGTATTCCTATGAGACAAAAATGTCAAAATATCTCCACCAATAAAATGAAGGAACTGAGACAGAAATTAAGTAACTTGCCTAGAATGGCAGCGAGGATGTTTGCTGCTACTGGCGCTCAGTCCTTTGAATGCAGTTTTTCTGGTAAAATCTTCACAACTCTGTGAAGGCGAGGTAGTGTTTTTTTTTTGTTGTTGTTCTTTTGACATCTTTGTTGGAGTATAATTGCTTTACGATGGTGTGTTAGTTTCTGCTTTATAACAAAGTGAATCAGCTCTACGTATACATATATCCCCATATCCCCTCCCTCCTGCATCTCCCTCCCACCCTCCCTATCCCACCCCTCTAGGTGGTCACAAAGCACCAAGCTGTTCTCCCTTTGCTATGTGGCTGCTTCCCACTAGCTACTGGTTTTACGTTTGGTAGTGTATATATGTCCATGCCACTCTCTCACTTTGTCCCAGCTTCCCCTTCCCCCTCCCCACGTCCTCAAGTCCATTCTCTAGTAGATCTGCGTCTTTATTCCCATCCTGCCCCTAGGTTCTTCATGACCATTTTTTTTTTTTTAGATTCCATATATATGTGTCAGCATACGGTATTTGTTTTTCTCTTTCTGACTTACTTCACTCTGTATAACAGATTCTAGGTCCATCCACCTCACTACAAATAACTCAATTTCGTGTCTTTTTGTGGCTGAGTAATATTCCATTGTATATATGTGCCACATCTTCTTTACCCATTCAGCTGTTGATGGATATTTAGGTTGCTTCCATGTCCTGGCTACTGTAAATAGAGCTGCGATGAACACTGTGGTACATGACTCTTTTTGAATTATGGTTTTCTCAGGGTATATGCCCAGTAGTGGGATTGCTGGGTCGTATGGTAGTTCTGTTTTTAGTTTTTAAAGGAACCTCCATACTGTTCTCCGTAGTGGCTGTATCAATTTACATTCCCACCAACAGTGCAAGAGGGTTCCCTTTTCTCCACACCCTCTCCAGCATTTATTGTTTGTAGGTTTTTGGATGATGGTTCTGACTGATGTGAGATGATATCTCATTGTAGTTTTGATTTGCATTTCTCTAATGATTAATGATGTTGAACATTCTTTCATGTGCTTGTTGGCAATCTGTATATCTTCTTTGGAGAAATGTCTATTTAGGTCTTCTGCCCATTTTTGGATTGGGTTGTTTGCTTTTTTGATATTGAGCTGCATGAGCTGCTTGTAAATTTTGGAGATTAATCCTTTGTCAGTTGCTTCATTTGCAAATATTTTCTCCCATTCTGAGGGTTGTCTTTTGGTCTTGTTTATGGTTTCCTTTGCTGTGCAAAAGCTTTGAAGTTTCATTAGGTCCCATTTGTTTATTTTTGTTTTTATTTCCATTTTTCTAGTAGGTGGGTCAAAAAGGATCTTGCTGTGATTTATGTCATAGAGTGTTCTGCCTATGTTTTCCTCTAAGGGTTTTATAGTGCCTGGCCTTATATTTAGGTCTTTAATCCATTTTGAATTTATTTTTGTGTATGGTGTCAGGGAGTGTTCTAATTTCATTCTTTTACATGTAGCTGTCCAGTTTTCCCAGCACAACTTATTGAAGAGGCTGTCTTTTCTCCATTGTATATTCTTGCCTCCTTTATCAAAGATAAGCTGACCATATGTGCGTGGGTTTATCTCTGGGCTTTCTGTCCTGTTCCATTGATCTATATTTCTGATATTTCTGTCTTTGTGCCAGTACCATATTGTCTTGATTACTGTAGCTTTGTAGTATAGTCTGAAGTCTGGGAGCCTGATTCTTCCAGCTCTGTTTTTCTTTCTCAAGATTGCTTTGGTTGTTCAGAGTCTTTTGTGTTTCCATACAAATTGTGAAAATTTTTTTTTCTAGTTTTGTGAAAAATGCCAGTGGTAGTTTGATAGGGATTGCATTGAATTTGTAGATTGCTTTGTGTACTATAGTCATTTTCACAATGTTGATTCTTCCAATCCAAGAACACGGTATATCTCTCCATCTGTTGGTATCATCTTTAATTTCTTTCATCAGTGTCTTAAAGTTTTCTGCATACAGGTCTTTTGTCTCCTTAGGTAGGTTTATTCCTAGGTATTTTATTCTTTTTGTTGCAATGGTAGTTGGGAGTATTTCCTAAATTTCTCTTTCAGACTTTTCATCATTAGTATATAGGAATGCAAGAGATTTCTGTGCATTAATTTTGTATCCTGCAACTTTACCAAATTCATTGATTAGCTCTAGTAGTTTTGTGGTAGCATCTTTAGGATTCTCTACATATAGTATCATGTCATCTGCGAACAGTGACAGCTTTTCTTCTTCTTTTCCGATTTGGATTCCTTTTATTTCTTTTTCTTCTCGGATTGCTGTGGCTAAAACTTCCAAAACTATGTTGAATAACAGTGGTGAGAGTGGGCAACCGTGTCTTGTTCCTGATCTTAGTGGAAATGGTTTCAGTTTTTCACCATTGAGAATGACGTTGGCTGTGGGTTTGTCATATATATGGCCTTTATTTTGTTGAGGTAAGTTCCCTCTATGCCTACTTTCTGGAGGGTTTTTATCATAAATGTGTGTTGAATTCTGTCGAAAGCTTTTTGTGCATCTATTGAGATGATCATATGGTTTTTCTCCTTCAGTTTGTTAATATGGTTTATCACATTGACTGATTTGCATATATTGAAGAATCCTTGCATCCCTGGGATAAACCCCACTTGATCATGGTGTATGATCCTTTTAATGGGCTGTTGGATTCTGTTTGCTAGTATTTTGTTGAGGATTTTTGCATCTATGTTCATCAGTGATATTGGCCTGTAGTTTTCTTTCTTTGTGATAGCTTTGTCTGGTTTTGGTATCAAGGTGATGGTGGCCTCATAGAATGAGTCTGGGAGTGTTCCTCCCTCTGCTGTATTTTGGAAGAGTTTGAGAAGGATAGGTGTTTGGTCTTCTCTAAATGTTTGATAGAATTTGCCTGTGAAGCCATTTGGTCCTGGGCTTTTGTTTGTTGGAAGATTTTTAATCACAGTTTCAATTTCAGTGCTTTTGATTGGTCTGTTTATATTTTGTGTTTCTTCCTGGTTTAGTCTTGGAATGTTGTGCTTTTCTAAGAATTTGTCCATTTTTCCAGGTTTTCCATTTTATTAGCATAGAGTTGCTTGTAGTAATCTCTCATGATCCTTTGTATTTCTGCAGTGTCCGTTGTTACATCTCCTTTTTCATTTCTAATTCTATTGATTTGAGTCTTCTCCCTTTTTTTCTTGATGAGTCTGGCTAATGGTTTATCAATTTTGTTTATCTTCTCAAAGAACCAGCTTTTAGTTTCAGAGTCTGAATTTTTTGTGCATTATGCTCTTTTGGTGAAAATCCAAGGTTTTTTGGGGTTTTTTTTTTTTTTTTGACTTGGATCAAAGAACAGTGTGAAATGCTGCTATCAGGAGGAAAGGTATTTTGTAGGAATCACCCCACTCAAGAATAAAGACATGGTATTCACCACAATAGTCTGGATGTGGGTGTTGGCTTTATTGTGTGTGTGTATGCATGCATTCGTTCTTTATTTCCTTGCATGGTTGTAAATTGGTACTATATTTCAGTTTTTCACATTTAAAATGTGTAAGAATGAAGCCACTCTATCTGAGAGTGGGGTAGCACAATGACGTAAGAGCATAAAATTTATTGTAAAAATTTTGTGACTCTAGAAAGTACCTTGTGAAACCTAAGGTATATTAAATTACCATTTTTCTGGATAGATCAGGCCAGTCATGGCAAGTTGGAAACTATGTTGTATTGAAGAATTAGCCAGTTAACAGAATTCTTTTGCTGGGGCAGGATTTGTACACCGATATGATACTTTCTTTTAACCACAACCACTGTAACAACATCAGGAAACCTCCTCTTCTTTGTGCATCAATCGATTTGATAGGAATGAGTCAATGATTATAAGTGTGTAGTTAATGTAGATGCTCAACCAAATGTCCTGCTGTCCAACTCATCGGTACAATCCAAAGGCAGCATGCCTCTATGGAAGGGGTTAAGCTGTCCTGAGCTAGAAGTCTCCCTGGAACATTTGCAACAGTGTTGGTTTTTTTATGCTTCCCAGAATTGTAGAGCTCCAAAGGGCTATTTCCAGGAATGTTAGGGCAGAACCAGAAAGTCTTGCTGGCAGTTGCCTTGACACTAGCATAAGAATTATTGGCTCTCAGAAGCCAGACTTCTGGAAACAGGAGCTCTAAGCGTCAGTAAAAGTGGGGGAGCGAAAGTCTAGGGGCATCCCCAGAAAACCAGTTCTCTCTGATTTACCTGATCTCTTAAATTGGTTGTATTCATTAGAGTAGCATTCTGGGAAGAATTCCTTTTCCCTTTTTATGTCTTGCTCTGTTTTCTTTTCATACTTTTGGAGATGAGAAGTAAATTGTGTACTTATCATAGATATTTTCAAAATGTTATTGTTGGGCATGAGTGATGAATCATGATTGGTTCACATTAAAAAAAAAAATCAAATACCCTGTCCCAGAAGAAGGGATGGATTTATAGAAGTAAGCTTAGATTAAAAGATCATGTTGTTTGGAAGTACCATGGAGTAACAGGGTTCCTTATAGGTATACTGTGATTTTTAAAAAAATATTATCCTTCCATGTCATTACCCATTTAAATTAAATGTGTGTATATAGGTGTGTAGTTGATGTATGTATGCATATATATATATATATATATATATATATATATATGTACACACACACATACATACTTATATAGTTGAGGAAAGTTTGTAAATGGTTCTTTCTGATCTTTTAAATGTATCTTTGACTATAACAATATATATTTTAAAAAGTAAACTTCAATTTAAAATGTTGACTGATAAGAGGAACTGTACTGTGACTTTTTAAAGTGTTAATTGACTTTTGGTGGCATAAAGAAATTAAGACAAAAATATTTTTAGTAAGCTAATATTATCATAAATATTGGGACTTCTAATTATAAAAAGATAAAGAATGGATTTTACCGTTTGTCTTTGCAGCTATTGTTCCTGACATAGATGAAATTGCAGCTCAGGCAGAAACTATGTTTGCTGGAAGGTACAGTAACATTTATGTATCTTTTTCTTGTGAATAAGATTTTACTTAGAATTTTATTGACACTTTATTGTTCACTTTGCTATATCTATTTAATTTAGATCTTTTATCATTGCCAACATAATTTCTGCCATAAATGAAGCTGCTAATTTATTGTAGAAGAGAAAGCATAGCTTTTCTTTAGGTCAGGTAAAAAAAAAAGACAGGAGAGATGAGTTCAGTGTATTGAACTTTCCCCTGAATTCTTTGCTTTTCTTTCCTCAAATAATGACAGCACACGAATACCCTTTAAGTCCCCTGGTATAAATATTGCTGCCTCTTGCAAAATGTTGCTTCCTCAAATCTGAGAAATTTGAGGCAAGAAAGTAACTTCTTTCAACGTTATCATTAACTTTATTAGTGAGAAATAACGCTATTTTCTGCCAATTGGAAATATCCATGATTAAAGAAAATAAAACATCTCTGCCATGACTACTCTCCTTTGCTATCAGGTGCCCTGCTACTCACTGTTTTTAGGTTGTTTCTTTTTTTCCCATAAATGAAACTGGTAGTCAAAAAGAAAAGTGAAAACCGTAAAATGTCTGAGCTACAAATTTTTGACTTTCTGGCATTCATTTTTATTATAGATTTGCCATGAGTACCTAAACAAATTTCTGTACTAAGGCATTGCATTTTCTTTGGTTAGAAAGAAAGACAAGAATGAGGAATCAGGGGAACCAAAAAGGATTTTTATCTCTAGTGAACATTTGGTTTAGGTTTGTTTTTTTATTGTTTTGCTAGTTTTTGCTGTTGTTATTGTTGCTGTGTTTTCCTATTCAAGTATTTCATTACTCCCGAAGAAGAGAGAATAAACCAGTGTATGATTTTCACCTTAAAATACATGGACCTTTTATCAGGGGAATCTTGCTCAGAGTCCAGGTACACCAAACTCGCAGAGTTGCTCTGGTGACGCCTGTGTGCCTGTGTGCGTGAGCACTGCCTTCCCCGTGCCTCACCACCTGTCGTGGAGAGGTTTTTGGACTCGGGGGAAGTTCAGCCCTTGATGTACATCCAGCCAAGTATGTCTTCTCAATAAACGCTTCAGGATTGATTCAGATTCTATCTTTTGTCTTTGCCTACATGACCAAATCATCCCGGTTTGCCTGCTACTTTCCCAGTGCAATCACTGACAGTCGCCTATCTTGGGAACCCCCTCAGTCTTGGACAAACTGGGGCATAGGTCACCCCTACTTTCATGGACAAACACAAGTTTTCTCTCTGTTTTGTTTCCTCATTAGTTACCCGAGGCCAAAAAAGAGTAAACATTTCTTCCTTTGTACTTTCCAGGTTTTTTTGGGGGGGGAGGGTGGGTGATAACTGAGGATGTGCACACAATTTTAACCACTTCTGACTAAATTTTATGTAAATATAAGGTATTTTAGAATAATTTTTGGTTTTATAGAAAGGAAAAAAATCCAGTTCAACTTGATGATGAAAGAGGCAGGACATTTTTACGGGTCCTCATCCATCTGATCATGCATGACTACCCTCCTTTGCTATCAGGAGCCCTGCAGCTGCTGTTCAAGCACTTCAGCCAGAGAGCGGAAGTTTTACAGGCATTTAAACAGGTGAGATTCAGTAGCCCTCAGTGGTTCCACAGCAGAGACTCTGAAAATATTGTTTATAGCATCCAACCTGACTTCATGGTTGCAGAGTTAATGAGACTGTGCAGCTTTTCCTGGGGACACTTTCTATTTTTAAAGATAGATATGGCCTTGTCTGAGGCCAAGACATGATCTATTTTAGAAAGAGATCCCCACAAGTGATTTTTCAGTTAATATCTTTAATGTAAACGACAGGCACTAAAATTTAGGAGGGCACTGGGAGATAAAACCATGTTAGGAATTTTGTTGCCAGTGCTGTTATTTTGACCCAAGATTTTAATGATAAATTTGGGTAATGCACTGAAATAAATGTCGTGATTGAAAAAAATGTAGAAATCCAAGAGAAAGGAATTGTGATGGATCTAATCTTTTTCTTTGTTGTCTTTGAATGATATCAATCTTGAGACCATTAATGAGAAATATCTCAGGGCTTACATGTATTTCACTAATATTTATTTAATAGAGCATTGATCTTCCTTAGGAAGTTTTACAAGGATACATTAGAATATGAAATAATTAAAAGAGTAATTATATAAGTACAGATAATTATTCATATATTTGTAAATATCACACAATACATATAAATTTAGGTTTAGACTGTATCACTGTTTTCTTCCAGTTATTTTTATGCTTCTACCTCTTTTCAAATAGAGAGAGTCTCAGAAAAATTAACTTTAGCAGTAAAATTAGAGTTAGGGTATCTCTTATTTTAAATTACTCTTTAACACTTTAAAAAGCTTTGCTAGGGCTCACTTTTTTATATGTATAATTCTTCATAACATGTGAATATATTGAGTAGAGTTCACAGATACTTTCAGGGGAATTTTCATGATCAATATACATCTAAAATATGTAAAATATATGTAAATATATAAAAAATATTCATAAATATTCTAGAAATACTAAACTTCAACTGAGGGGCAAATATGTTAAAAAGACTTGGGATTTTTGACATAAATGAAATAGGAATAAAGGAAATTCCATAAGTAAAATAAGTAAACTAAGGATTGCAATTCTGTTTCCAGGTGCAGTTACTGGTGTCCAATCAGGACGTAGATAACTACAAGCAAATCAAGGCAGACCTAGACCAGCTTCGACTAACTGTAGAAAAATCCGAGTTATGGGTTGAGAAGAGCAGCAGCTATGAGAATGGAGAAATGGGAGAAAATCAAGTAAAAGGTGGTGAAGAGCCAATTGAGGTCTGTTTTCAAGATCTATTTTGAAATAATCCAAACAATATCTTTTAAATCAGCATAAAATTTCCATTTGCCAAGTCAAATATCTGCATAAACTTGCACTTTGGTTAATTCTTGTCAATTACTCTCACTTGAGACCTCATCTGACTACTTTTTCACTCTTTCTCCTTCCACTGTAAATCCTATAAGCCAGGAATCAGGACAGTAGGAGGGAGTGAGGTGGAGAAAAAGAGGAATAGGTCTTAAGCTGAGACCTGTACAGAGAGGGGAATTTTTTTTTCTACTATTCATGGTGGCTTTTTATTGGCAACCTATAAATCATTCCTTTTATTATTGAATAACCTTATAAATATGTAAAAATACCCAATGGAAGGACAATATGCTTTATTACCAACATGAAAATCCCCCAAATCTGTTTCATCTACAGAATGGTAAGACACTGATCATAAATCCTCTGTTATATTGGTTTTAATTTTCAGTAGGTTAATTAGTTGCTGTTTTCAGATTTCGCTAAATACTAAATCATACAAATTTTTAAGCAGTGTTTTAGTAGACTGGTGCCAACACTATAATTGATAATGTATTGAGTTTCTTAAATACCTCTCTAGTGTTTTATTTAGTTGCTGTTTTATTTTATTTTATTTAACATCTTTTTTGGAGTATAATTGTTTTACATTGTTGTCTTAGTTGCTGCTGTATACCAAAGTGAATCAGCTATATATATACATAATCCCCATATCCCCTCCCTCTTGCATCTCCCTCCCTATCCCACCCATCTAGGTGGACACAAAGCACCACGCTGATCTCCCTGTGCTATGCGGCTGCTTCCCACTAGCTATGTATTTTACATTTGGTAGTGTATATATGTCCATGCCACTCTTACTTTGTCGCAGCTTACCCTTCCCACCCCCCGTGTCCTCAAGTTCATTCTCTGCATCTGCGTCTTTATTCCTGTCTGACCCCTAGGTTCTTCAGAACCCTTTTTTTTTTTTTTTCGGTTCCATGTATAGGTGTTAGCATACAGTATTTGTTTTTCTCTTTCTGACTTACTTCACTCTGTGTGACAGACTCTAGGTCCAACCACCTCACTATAAATAACTCAATTTGGTTTCTTTCTATGGCTGAGCAATATTACATTGTATATATATGCCACATCTTCTTTATCCATTCATCTGTTGATGGACACTTAGGTTGCTTCCACGTCCTGGCTATTGTAAATAGTGCTGCAGTGAACATTGTGGTATATGACTATTTTTGAATTATGGTTTTCTCAGGGTATATGCCTGGTATTGGGATTGCAGGGATGTATGGTAGTTCTATTTTTAGTTTTTTAAGAAACCTCCATACTATTCTCCATAGTGGCTGTATCAATTTACATTCCCACCGATAGTGCAAGAGCGTTCCCTTTTCTCCACACCCTCTCCAGCATTTATCGTTTGTAGATGGTTTGATGATGGCCATTCTGACTGGTGTGAGATGATATCTCATTGTAGTTTTGATTTGCATTTCTCTAATGATTAATGATGTTGACCATTCTTTCATGTGCTTGTTGGCAATCTGTATATCTTCTTTGGAGAAATGTCTATTTAGGTCTTCTGCCCATTTTTGGATTGGGTTGTTTGTTTTTTTGATATTGAGCTTCATAAGCTGTTTGTAAATTTTGGAGATTAATCTTTTGTCAGTTGCTTAATTTACAAATATTTTCTCCCATTCTGAGGGTTGTCTTTTGGTCTTGTTTATGGTTTCTTTTGCTGTGCAAAAGCTTTCACATTTCATTAGGTCCCATTTGTTTATTTTTGTTTTTATTTCCATTTTTCTAGTAGGTGGGTCAAAAAGGATCTTGCTGTGATTTATGTCATAGAGTGTTCTGCCTATGTTTTCCTCTAAGAGTTTTACAGTGTCTGGGCTTACATTTAGGTCTTTAATCCATTTTGAGTTTATTTTTGTGTATGGTGTTAGGGAGTGTTCTAATTTCATTCTTTTACATGTAGCTGTCCAGTTTTCCTAGCACCACTATTGAAGAGGCTGTCTTTACTCCATTGTATATTCTTGCCTCCCTTATTAAAAATAAAGTGACCATATGTGTGTGGATTTATCTCTGGGTTTTCTATCCTGTTCCGTTGATCTATACTTCTGTTTTTGTGGCAGTACCATACTGTCCTGATTACTGTAGCTTTGTACTATAGTCTGAGGTCCTCAAGCCTGATTCCTCCAGCTACGTTTTTCTTTCTCAAGATTGCTTTGGCTATTTGGGGTCTTTTGTGTTTCCATACAAATTGTGAAATTTTTTGTTCTATTTCTGTGAAAAATGCCAGTGGTAGTTTTATAGGGATTGCATTGAATCTGTAGATTGCTTTGGGTAGTAGAGTCATTTTCACAATGTTGATTCTTCCAGTCCAAAAACATGGTATGCCTCTCCATCTATTGGTATCACCTTTAATTTCTTTCATCAGTGTATTATAGTTTTTGGCATACAGGTCTTTAGTCTCCCTAGGTAGGTTTATTGCCAGGTATTTTATTTATTTTTTTGTTGCAGTGGTAAATGGGAGTGTTTCCTTAATTTCTCTTTCAGATTTTTCATCATTAGTGTATAGGAATGCAAGAGATTTCTGTGCATTAATTTTGTATCCTGCAGCTTTACCAAATTCATTGATTAGCTCTAGTAGTTTTCTGGTGGCATTTTTATGATTCTCTATGTATAGTATCATGTCATCTGCAAACAGTGACAGTTTTACTTCTTTTCCAGTTTGTGTTCCTTTTATTTCTTTTTCTTCTCTGATTGCTGTGGCTATGACTTCCAAAACTATGTTGAATAATAGTGGTGAGGGTGGATATCCTTGTCTTGTTCCCGATCTTAGAAAAAATGCTTTCAGTTTTTCACCATGGATAATGATGTTTGCTGTGGGTTTGTCATATATGGCCTTTATTATGTTGAGGTAGGTTCTCTCTATGCCCACTTTCAGGAGAGATTTTGTCATAAATGGGTGTTGAATTTTGTCAAAAGCTTTTTCTGCATCTATTGAGGTGATCATATGGTTTTTATTCTTCAATTTGTTAATATGGTGTATCACATTGATTGATTTGCATATATTGAAGGATCCTTGCATCCCTGGGATAAATCCCAGTTGATCATGGTGTATGATTGTTTTAATGTGTTGTTGGATTCTGTTTGCTGGTTTTGTTGTGGATTGTTTCATCTATATTCATGAGTGATATTGGTCTGTAATTTTCTTTTTTTGTAGTATCTTTGTCTGGTTTTGGTATCAGGGTGACGGTGGCCTCATAGAATGGGTTTGGGAGTGTTCCTTCCTCTGCAATTTTTTGGAAGAGTTTGAGAAGGATGTGTGTTAGCTCTTCTCTAAATGTTTGATAGACTTCACCTGTGAAGCCATCTGGTCCTGGACTTTTGTTTGTTGGAAGATTTTTAATCGTTTCAATTTCATTACTTGTGATTGATGTGTTCATATTTTCTATTTCTTCCTGTTTCAGTCTTTGAAGCTTATACCTTTGTAAGAATTTGTCCATTTCTTCCAGGTTGTCCATTTTTTTGGCATAGAGTTGCTTGTAGTAGTCTCTTAGGATGCTTTGTATTTCTGTGGCGTTTTTTGTAATTTTTCCTTTTTCATTTCTAATTTTATTGATGTGAGTCCTCTCCCTCTTTTTCTTGATGAGTCTGGCTAATGGTTTATCCATTTTGTTTATCTTCTCAAAGAACCAGGTTTTAGTTTTATTGATATCTGCTCTTGTTTTCTTTGTTTCTATTTCATTTATTTCTGATCTGATCTTTATGATATCTTTCCTTCTGCTAACTGTGGATTTTGTTTGTTCTTCTTTCTCTAGTTCCTTTAGGTTTATGGTTTATTTGAGATTTTTCTTGTTTCTTGAGGTAGGCTTGTATAGCTATAAACTTCCCTCTTAGAACTGCTTTTGCTGAATCCCATAGTTTTTGGATCATCATTTTTTTTTTTTTAAGACCATACTTCATTCAGATTTCTTTTGCTTTTTTTTTTAAATTTTATTTATTTATTTATGGCTGTGTTGGGTCTTCGTTTCTGTGCGAGGGCTTTTTCTAGTTGCGGCAAGTGGGGGCCACTCCTCATCGCGGTGCGTGGGCCTCTCATTATTGCGGCCTCTCTCGTTGCGGAGCACAGGCTCCAGACGCGCAGGCTCAGTAATTGTGGCTCACGGGGCTAGCTGCTCCGCGGCATGTGGGATCTTCCCAGACCAGGGCTCGAACCCATGTCCCCTGCATTGGCAGGCAGATTCTCAACCACTGCACCACCAGGGAAGCCCCAAGATCATCATGTTTTCATTGTCATTTGTCTCCAGGTATTTTTTGATTTCTTCAGTGATCTCTTGGTTATTTAGTAATGTATTGTTTAGCCTCCATGTGTTTGTGTTTTTTACATTTTTCTCCCTGTAATTGATTTCTAATCTCATAGTGTTGTTGTCAGAAAAGATGCTTGATATGATTTCCATTTTCTTAAATTTAATGAGGCTTGATTTGTGACCCAAGATGTGATCTATCCTGCAGAATGTTCCGTGTGCACACTTGAGAAGAAAGTGTAATCTGCTATTGTTGGATGGATTGTCCTATAAATATCAGTTAAATCTACCTGGTCTATTGTCTCATTTAAAGCTTGTGTTTCCTTATTAATTTTCTGTTTGGATGATCTGTCCATTGGTGTAAGAGAGGTGTTAAAGTCCCCCACTATTATTGTGTTACTGTCGATTTCCTCTATTACAGCTGTTAGCAGTTGCCTTATGTATTGAGGTGCTCCTATGTTGGGTGCATATATATTTATAATTGTTATATCTTCTTTTTGGATTGATCCCTTGATCATTATGTAGTGTCCTTCCTTGTCTCTTGTAACATTCTTTATTTATTTATTTATTTATTTTTATGTTTAATTTTTTTTGCGGTACATGGGCCTCTCACTGTTGTGGCCTCTCCCGTTGCGGAGCACAGGCTCCAGATGCGCAGGCTCAGCAGCCATGGCTCACGGGCCTAGCTGCTCCACGGCATGTGGGATCTTCCTGGACCGGGGCACGAACCCGTGTCCCCTGCATCGGCAGGCAGACCCTCAACCACTGCGCCACCAGGGAAGCCCACATTCTTTATTTTAAAGTCTCTTTTTTCTGATATGAATATTGCTACTCAAGCTTTCTTTTGATTTCCATGTGCATGGAATATCGTTCTCCATCCCCTCACTTTCAGTCTGTATATGTCCCTACGTCTGATGTGGGTTATTTGTAGACAGCATATATATGGGTCCTGTTTTTGTATCTATTCAGTAAGCCTGCGTCTTTTGGTTGGAGCATTTAATCCATTCACGTTTAAGGTAATTATCGATATGTATGTTCTATGAGCATTTTCTTAATTGTTTTGGGTTTGTTTTTGTAGGTCCTTTTGTTCTCTTGCGTTTCTCACTTAGAGAAGTTCCTGTAGCATTTGCTGTAGAGCTGGTTTGGTGGTGCTGAATTCTCTTAGCTTTTGCTTGTCTGTAAAGCTTTTGATTTCTTCCTCTGAGTGAGATCCTTGCCAGGTAGAGTAATCTTGTTTGTAGTTTCTTCCCTTTCATCACTTTAAGTATATTATGCCCCTCGCTTCCGGCTTGTAGAGTTTCTGCTGAGAAATCAGCTGTTAACCTTATGGGAGTTCCCTTGTATGTTATTTGTCATTTTTCCCTTTTGCTTTCAATAATTTTTCTTTATCTTTAATTTTTGCCAATTTGATTACTATGTGTCTCGGTGTGTTTCTCCTTGGGTTTATCCTGTATGAGACTCTCTGCGCTTCCTGGACTTGGGTGGCTATTTCCCTTCCCATGTTAGGGATGTTTTCGACTATAATCTCTTCAAATATTTTCTCTGGTCCTATTTCTCTGTCTTCTCCTTCTGGGCCCCCTATATTGCGAATTTTTTTGCGTTTAATATTGTCCCAGAGGTCTCTTAGGCTGTCTTCATTACTTTTCATTCTTTTTTCTTTATTCTGTTCCACAGCAGTGAATTCCACCATTCTGTCTGCCAGGTCCCTTATCCGTTCTTCTGCCTCAGGTATTCTGCTATTGATTCCTTCTAGTGTATTTTTCATTTCAGTTATTGTATTGTTCATCTCTTTTTGTTTGTTCTTTAATTCTTCTGGGTCTTTGTTAAACATTTCTTGCATCTTCTTGATATTTGCCTCCATTCTTTTTCTGAGGTCCTGGATCATGTTCACTATCATTATTCTGAATTCTTTTTCTGGAAGTTTGCCTATCTCCACTTCATTTAGTTGTTTTTCTGGGGTTTTATCTTGTTCCTTCATCTGGTACATAGCCCTCTGCCTTTTTATCGTGTCTGACTTTCTGTGAATGTGGTTTTTGTTCCACAGGCTGCAGGATTGTAGTTCTTGCTTCTGCTTTCTGCCCTCTGGTGGATGAGGCTATCTAAGAGGCTTGTGTCTGTACAGTTTTTTTCCTGTAATCGATATCTAGTCTAATAGCGTTGTGGTTGGAAAAGATACTTGATAAGATGTCAGTTTTCTTAAATTTACCAAGGCTTGACTTGTGACCTACGATATGATCTATCCTGGAGAATGTTCCATGAGCACTTGAAAAGAAAGTTTATTCTGTTGTTTTTGGATGGAATGTCTTGTAAATATCAATTAAGTCCATCTTGTTTAATATGTCATTTATAGCTTGTGTTTCCTTATTTATTTTCATTTTGGATGATCTGTCCCTTGGTGAAAGAGCGGTGTAAAAGTCCCCTACTATTATTGTGTTACTGTCAATTTCCCCTTTTATGGCTGTTAGCAGTAGCCTTATGTATTGTGGTGTTCCTATGTTTGGTGCATAAATATTTATAATTGTTATACCCTCTTCTTGGATCGATCCCTTGATCATCATGTAGTGTCCTTCTTTGTCTCTTGTGATAGTTTTATTTTAAAGTCTAATTTGTCTGATACGAGAATTGCTACTCCAGCTTTGTTCTGATTTCCATTTGCATGGAATATCTTTTACCATTCCCTCACTTTCAGTCTGTGCATGTCCCTAGGTCTGAAGTGGGTCTGTTGTAGACAGCATATGTATGGGTCTTGTTTTTGTATCCATTCAGCCAGTGTATATCTTTTGGTTGGAGTTTTTTACCCATTTATGTTTTAGGTAGTTACTGGTATGTACATTCCTGTTTCCATTTTCTTAGTTGTTTTGGGCTTGTTATTGTAGATCTCTTCCTTCTATTGTGTTTCCTGCGTAGAGAATTTCATTTAGCATTTGTTGTAAAGCTCATTTGGTGGTGCTGAATTCTCTTAGCTTTTCCTTGTCTTTAAAGGTTTTAATTTCTCTGTCGAATCTGAATGAGATCCTTGCTGGGTAGAGTAATCTTGGTTGTAATTTTTTCCCTTTCATCACTTTAAATATGTCCTGCCACTCCCTTCTTGGTTGCAGAATTTCTGCTGAACGATCAGCTGTTAACCTTATGGGGATACCCTTGTAATTTATTTGTTGTTTTTCCGTTGCTGTTTTTAGTATTTTTTCTTTGTATTTAATTTTTGATAATTTGATCCATATGTGTCTTGCCGTGTTTCTCACTGCATTTATCCTGTATGGGACTCTCTGTGGTTCCTGGACTTGACTGACTATTTCCTTTCCCATATTAGGGAAGTTTTCAAGTATAATCTCTTCAAATATTTTCTCAGTCCCTTTTTTTTTCCCTCTTTTTCTTCTGGGACCCCTATAATTCGAATGTTCATGCATTTAATGTTATCCCAGAGGTCTCTGAGACTGTCCTCAATTATTTTCATTGTTTTTTCTTTATTCTTCTCTGTGGTAGTTATTTCCACTATTTTATCTTCCAGGTCACTTTTCCATTCTTCTGCCTCAGTTATTCTGCTATTGATTCCTTCTAGAGAATTTTTAATTTCATTTATTGTATTGTTCATCACTGTTTGTATGCTCTTTAGTTCTGCTAGGTCCTTATTAAGTGTTTCTTGTATTTTCTCCATTGTATTTCCAAGATTTTGGATCATCTTTACTATGATTATTCTTAATTCTTTTTCAGGTAGACTGCCTATTCCCTCTTCATTTGTTTGGTCTGCTGGGTTTTTACGTTGCTTCTTCATCTGCTGCATATTTCTCTGTCTTCTCATTTTGCTCAGCTCACTGTGTTTGGGGTCTCCCTTTCACAGGCTGCAGGTTCGTAGTTGCTGTTGTTTTTGGTGTCTGTCCCCAGTGGGTAAGGTAGGTTCCATGGGTTGTGTAGGCTTCCTGGTGGAGGGGGCTGGTTGCTGTGTTCCTGTGGATGAGGCTGGATCCTGTTTTTCTGGTGGGCAAGACCATGTCCAGTGGTATGTTTTAGGGTGTCTGTGAAGCTAGTATGATTTTAGGTAGCCTCTGTGCTAATGGGTAGGGTTGTGTTCCTGTCTTGCCACTTGTTTGGCATGGGGTGTCCAGCACTGTAGCTTGCTGGTTGTTGAGTGGAGCTGGTTCTTAGCGTTGAGAGGGAGATCTCTGGAGGAGCTCGTGGATCCAGGAGTTGTCTGGTGGTCCAATGTCCTGAATTCGTCTCTCCCACCTCAGAGGCTCAGGCCTGATGCCCAAGCAGAGTACCAAGAGCCTGTCACCCACAGGGCTCAGAAGAAAAGGGAGAAAAAAATAGATAAAGAAAAATAAAATAAAATAAAGTTATTAAAATAAAAATTTAAAAAACATATTATTAAAATAAAAAATAAAAGAAGTACTTAAAATAAGAAGGGAGCAGTGAAACCAATAACAAATCCACCAGTGATAACAAGCACTAAAAACTAAAGTAAGATAAGCATGTAAATCAGAAAATAATCAGTCGCATACAGCAAACCCCAAGTCTACAGTTGCTCCCAACGTCTACCGCCTCAATTTTGGGATGATTTGTTGTCTATTCAGGTATTCCACAGATGCAGGTACATCAAGTTGATTGTGGAGATTTAATCCACTGTTCCTGAGGCTCCTGGGAGAGATTTCCCTTTCTCTTCTTTGTTTGCAGAGCTCCTGGGGTTCAGCTTTGGAATTGGCCCCGCCTCTGCATGTACGTCTCCACCCAGACAGGATGGGGTTAAAGGAGTGTCTGATTAGGGGGCTCTGGCTCACTCAGGCTCACTCAGGAGAGAGGGGTACAGAATGTGGGGTGAGCCTGTGGTGGCAGAGGCCAGTGTGACATTGCAACAGCCTGAGTCACGCCCTGTGTTCTCCTGGGGAAGAGGTCCCTGGATCACAGGACCCTGGCAGTGGCCGGCTGCACAAGCTCCCAGGAGGGGAGCTGTGTATAGTGACCTGTGCTTGCACACAGGCTTCTTGGTGGCTGCAGAAGCAGTGTTAGCATTCCATGCCCATCTCTGGGGTCCGAGCTGATAGCAATGGCTCGCACCCATCTCTGGAGCTGTTTAGGTGGTGCTCTGAATCCCCTCTCCTCGTGCACCCTGAAATAGTGGCCTCCTGCCTCTTAAGCAGTTCTAGACTTTCTTCCGGACTCCCGGCTATCTGTGGTGCACTAGCCCCCTTCAGGCTGTGTTCACACAGCCAACCCCAGTCCTCTCTCTGGGATCTGAGCTCCAAAGCTCGAGCCTCAGCTCCCAGGCCCCACCCGCCCCGGCGGTGAGCAGACAAGCGCCTTAGGCTGGTGAGTGCTGGTTGGCACCGATCCTCTGTGCGGGAATCTCTCCACTTTGCCCTCTGCACCCCTGTTGCTGCGCTCTCCTCCGTGGCTCCGAAGCTTCCCCCCTCTGCCACCCACAGTCTCCGCCCGCTAAGGGGCTTCCTGGTGTGTGGAAACCTTTCCTCCTTCACGGCTCCCTCCCACTGGTGCAGGTCCCGTCCCTATTCTTTTGTCTCTGTTTTTTCTTTTTTCTTTTGCCCTACCCAGGTACGTGGGGAGTTTCTTGCCTTTTGGGAAGTCTGAGGTCTTCTGCCAGCGTTCAGTAGGTGTTCTGTTGGAGTTTTTCCACATCTAGATGTATTTCTGATGTATTTGTGGGGAGGAAGGTGATCTCCCCATCTTACTCCTCTGCCATCTTGAAGGTCCTCCTTAGCTCTTATTTTAATCTGCAGGATTATAAACTATTACTATTTAGATAGGTTTACCTACCCCGAGTCTTCTGTTTCTTGGAATACCTAAAATATTTTGTAGTGCAGGGTGATGAGCAGGAGGTAATTAGGGTCATCAAAATGCTAAAAAGTTCCAAAGGGAAATTCAGTGGTGGGTAACTACTTTCTACTTGTCTCAGGACTAATTATCACTGATCTGCGCAACAGTTTTGACTTAATCCTTTAGGAACTTTTTCTGTGATTTTATGTTGTAAGTTAGTAGAATGTAGAATTTCTAAAGCTTTTATTTATTTATTTATTTATTTATTTTGGTTAAAATAGAGTTCTTCCATAATATATTTAAGAAATACGAGAGGGCTTCCCTGGTGGCGCAGTGGTTGAGAGCCCGCCTGCCGATGCAGGGGACACGGGTTCGTGCCCCGGTCCGGGAAGATCTCACATGCCGCGGTAGTGGCTAGGTCCGTGAGCCATGGCTGCTGAGCCTGCGCATCCGCAGCCTGTGATACAACAGTGAGAGGCCCACGTACCGAAAAAAAAAAAAAGAAATACGAGAAATTTCAACATTTATTTAGTATTTGCTGTACACCAACTCTTATAGCCGACACTGTCATGCATGGTATATCTTTTAAAATGTTACAACAAACTTTGGAGATAGTTACAAAGATCACGTTTCTGAGCACGAACCAACTGAAATTCAGAAAACCCAAGTGTTTTCTCATTGTCAAGCAGCTCTATGTGATTTTAACTCAGGTCTTTTTGATGATAAGTTCCAGGCTCTTTAATGTAAAATTGCACTTTCTGATATAATACTTTGTTATTTAGAGATGTATTATGCTTTCGCGAAGTTAGAATACCTCTTCCTTTTACAAATACATATTTTGTAAATATTCTAGAGGGTAAATGTAATGTTGCTTCCCCTTTCAGAACATTTCATTCTTTTATTTTAATAGAGAATATCTCTAAACCTCAGCAAAATGCAGTATGCATTTGTAAAAGTTTGCCCCCCCCAAATCACCGAAGAGTAGGGGTGAGATGTTCCATGAAGGATGTTAGTCCCTGGTCTGCAGTTTAAGTTCCCAGTCATGAGGGAAAGTGGAGAAAGAACCGCTTTTATAGTGTATATCAATGGCATCCTCATAGTAGTTTAATAAACAGTCTGTATTGATGTGAGAAAGAAGATGAATAAGTCATCTGAGGATAGTCATCTTATTAAAGATAAAACTGCATTACATGTGGGCTATAAAACTATTTTTCTAGGGCCTTCAGATGAATACAAGTCAGTGAAGCTGAAATGTATTTATTTATTTGTTGACTTCAGGATTTATCAGTTCAGCAAATGGTAATAATTTTTGGTACTTAAAGCAGGAAGTGATTTAATACAAGGAACTAAAATTTTGAACAGTGTGGAGGAATACAGTTTAGAGGCTGCCACTGGACTCTTGATTTCAGCGTCAAACAGTCATGGCTATGATTCAGAGGTGAAGACGCTGCTTCGGCTGATGCCGACACTGCTGCTGCCACCACCACTGACTCATACCGTAGAAGCTTGTGGCCAGATAACAGAACCCTCAGATCTATTGGGACTTTCTTTTCAGCCCTCATAGCCACAGGAAGATAGCCTTGAGTGGATAGTGTATTAAGAGTATAGGTTTTAGAGTCTAAAGCTGTATACAGTCACTAACTGTATGTGTGACTTCGGGCAACTTATTTTAATTCTTTCAGTTTTATTTTCATTGTCTGTTCAATGGACTTAATAATGACACTGAGCTCATACGATTACTGTGAAGATTAAATGAGCAAACTCTGTGCATGTGGTGTGTCGGTTAATATGGCTTCAGTGGGAAAATGTAAACAACAAGGTGACATATTATCTACTAACAAGTGAGGCTCCAGTTTTAATTAATTTATTGTCTCAATGCAATCATCATGGACCAGTGACCTTACTTCTGAGACTGATCTTTCTCATGATTGACTCACGACAGCAGCATCCTAGACATCACAACACTGTCACAAAAGAATATCTGTGCTTTTCTAAGTCTCCTGTTTAGGAGCAAGTAAACCTTTCCCAGGCGCCCCTTAGTAGATTCTATCTCATGTCTCCTTGGCCAAAGCAGGACCACATGTTTACCTCTAAACCAATGGACTATAAGATTAGCTTAGACTAAATAAAAGATGCTCTGCAGGCTAGGATACTCTCCCCCGAGTTACATGGGGGAAAGATAAACGAAATCAAAATCTGCTAGCAAGAAGTAAGAAAGGATGTCGGTATCTGCCAAAAGTCCACAGTCAGTGAATGCTTGTTATAATTTTTATTGGTTTTCATGTGCAACACAGTGTGCTGTTTACTATGATGCATATAGAATTATGAAATCTTAAAAGATACTTGTTAAATTAAAAGATACTTGTAGGGTTATCAAGTCTATTTCCTATGTAGTATTTGTTCTCTCTCTAAATAGCTCACCTAAGTGAGATATTTCTTAAAATAAAACAAACTTCTGTGTATTGCTTAAGAAATAGAATAGTACCAATAAGAAGTCTCTGTGGTCCATCCCTATATCCCAGAGGAAACCATTATCATGAGTTCATGTTAATAATTTCCTTGCTTTTCTTAACTGTTTTACCATGTATATCTATATTTTTAAAACATTTAACAAAATGAAAAGTATTTCACTTAAGTCTGTTTTAGATATGTTTTGTCCTCCATCTTTGTTGTTGTATAGCAGTAATTATTCATTTTCTCTAATATACATTATTACATTTTATGCACATGTTTATCTAGTAAACTGTTGATGGACATTTTATGTTCTTTACAGTTCTAATGTTTTAAAAGAAAATTTGCTACCAAAAGGAGCTTAAAAAACTTTTTTTTTTTTTTTTTTTTGGCGGTATGTGGGCCTCTCACTGCTGTGGCCTCTCCTGTTGCGGAGCACAGGCTCCGAGTGCGCAGGCTCAGTGGCCATGGCTCATGGGCCCAGCCGCTCTGCGGCATGTGGGATCTTCCCAGACCGGGACACGAACCTGTGTCCCCTGCATCGACAGGCGGACTCTCAACCACTGCGCCACCAGGGAAGCCCTAAAAAACTTTTTAATGTCACCTGATATACATGTTTAAACGTCCCTTCAGGATATATATTTAGGTGTTAATATCTGGTATGTTTACCTTTACCAAATAATGCCAGTTGTTTTCCAAAGACCAAATGATACTCCCTCCAGGGTATATAAGAGTTTCTGTGGTTCCCCATCCTGATGACTACTGGTTTTCTCACTTTTCCATTTTTGATAATTGGGTGTGTTTGGTATATTATCCCTGTTGTGATTTTCATTTTGCTGGATTATTATGAGGTTGAGCATGTTTTTATATGTTTATTGGACATTTCACTTCCTCTTCCAGTTTAGATTAAGCTAAATTCTGTGTGTGCAGGTAGTTAGGTCCTACCAATTCATGTATAGCTACCTAAGGTTAAAAATATTTTTGACATAAAGTCATGGTTATGCTATAATTCAAACTTGAACACTATCTTTTCATCTATTATTTCTTTTTTTCTTGCTTTATTGTGTTGGTATGGTTTACCAGTACAGTGGTGAATAGATGTGGTGATAATGGGTATCCTTGTTTTGCTTCTGATTTTAAAAGGAATAATTTTAATATTTCACTATTGAATATAGTTTTATGGTACTTTTGTTTTTTTGTAGATACCTTTTACCAACTGAGGAAATTCCCTTCTGTTTTCCATTTGCTAATTTTTACTATGGTTGTTGACTTCTATTAAATGCATTTTATGCATCTGTCAAGATTGTTATTTTTCTTTAATTATAATCTGCTAATTTTAATAACATGAATCATAAATAGAGCTGCTACTATAGTAACCTTGCATTCTAGAATAAGTGTATCTTGGTGATATTTTTTACAGTACTACATCCAGTTTGCTAGTATTTTGTTCAGGATTTTACATCTTTGTTGTCAGTGAGGTTGGCCTCTAATTTTCCTTTCTTGTACTGTTCCTGTCAGTTGTTGGTATCCAGGTTAAACTAATTCTGTAACAAAGTGAGTTACACAATCTTCCCCTTTCTTTATCTCTTCTGTGAATGTTTGGTAGAACTTTTCTAAATCTGCCTGGGCCTTGGATTTGGTTTGTGGGAAGACTTTAACTAGTAATTAATTTTTAAAGGTTATAAATTCATTAAAATTTTCTATTTTGGGTCAACTTGTATATTTTTCTGACTATATACTTTAGTTTTCAAATTTATTCATCTTATTTTATTATCTTTTATTAAAAATAAATTTATTTATTTATTTATTTTTGGCTGCATTGTGTCTTCTTTGCTGTGTGCAGGCTTTCTCTAGTTGCAGTGAGTGGGGGCTACTCTTGGTTACCATGCGTGGGCTTCTCATTGCAGTGGCTTCTCGTTGCAGAGCACAGGCTCTAGGCGTGCAGGCTTCAGTAGTTGTGGCACATGGGCTTAGTTGCTCTGCGGCATGTGGGATCTTCTTGGAGCAGGGATCAAACCCGTGTCCCCTGCATTGGCAGGCGGACTCCTGACCACTGCGCCACCAGGGAAATCCCTCATTATCTTTTTAAATATCTGCTATATCTGTAGCTCATACCCCTTTTTCATTCTCTTCTTTTTCCCTTTAGATTTCACTCTTTATGTTGTACAGTTCTATGGGTTTTGACAAATGCATAATGTCAGGTACAATCTCACCAGAGCTGGATATACTTTATTCATCTGTTTAACAAATCTATTTTTGGCTTTGTTGAGCTCCTGGGTTTGTTTGCTATTTCATTATATTTATCCTACTGTACTATAGCCTTTTACGTTGACATAATTTTCAGACTTTTCAAAAATTTAATGATATAATTTCCTTCTAAGGAGCTGCATCCCACAGATTTTGACAAATGGTATTTTTATTACTGTTCAATATTAGGTATTTAAATAATTTCATTATGATTTCTTCTTTGGCCCAGTATAGTTTCTTGGAAATGAGTTTTTAAATTTCCAAATGCATTCTCAAAATTTCCCCTTTTTTTGGTTATTGAATTCTTAATTAACTTGTAGCAGGAGAATGTGGTTATGATGACATCAGTTATCCAAAATTTGTTGAGACAATTTTTGGTCTATTATATCTTCAGGTTTTAGAAATATTTAATGTGGGCTCAAGAAGAATGTGAATGCGTGTAAGTTTCCTTATATGTTATTAGTAAATCTAGTTTATTGTATTTAAATCATCTATCTAATCACAAATATTTTTGTTTTCTTGATGTATCAAAAATTGAGAGAGATTTGTTGACATTTCCCACTATAATGGTTGGTTTGTCAGTTTCCCCTATAGTTCTATTAATCTCTATATGTTTTAAGGCTGTTTTATTTGATGCCTATAAATTTAAAATTATTTTTAACTGGAAACAAAAACCTTTTATCAGTTGAGATTTATTTTCTCCCACTTCTGATGATATTGTTCCTTGTCTTCTGGCTGCCGTTGCTACTGTTGAGAAGTTTGCTGTGTGTTGAATAGTGGTGCTTTAATTCTGATTTTAAAACTGATTAAATGTTTGTTAAACCTTACTATTGCCTCCATATCTATTAGTTTCCTTTTTATATTTTCCATACCTGCGACTTTATGCTAAATTTGAATAATTTCTTAGAGTCGTCTGAGTCGCTCTTCAGGCATGTCTTATTTGCAGTTCACTTTACCTCTTGACTTTTAATTTCAGCCCTTATACTTTTTCACATCTGCAATTTGACTAAATAAATCTTTTTGGTCATTTTTGATCATCTTTTGTTGCTTGCTAATTTTTGTGATTCCATATGGCTATTTTATAGCCTGTATCTAATACTAATTCCATGTTTCATTATATATTTGGTCATCTTTGATTATGAGCTCATATCTTTTAGTAATGGACTTTTTTTAGAGCAGTTTTAGGTTTAGAGAAGAATTGCACAGAAAGTACAATGCCCTTATATCCTCTCCTCCCCTCCCTTCAGTTTTCTGTTATTAACATCTTACATTAATGTGGTACATTTGTTGCAATTGATGAGCCAGTATTGATACATTATTATTAACTGAAGTTCATAATTTACTTTAGGTTTTGCTGTTTGTGCTGTATGATTCTGTGGGTTTTGACAAATGTGTAATGCTATGTACAGTATCATATAGAATAGTTTCATTGCCCTAAAATTCCTCTCTGCTCCACCTATTTGTCCCTCTCTTGTGAATCCCTGAGCCCCTGGGAACCCCTCAGGAACCCCTGATCTTTTTACTGTCCCATGTATAGTTTTGCCTTCTCCAGAATATAGGTAGAATCATACCGTATCTAGCTTTTTCAGACTGGCTTCTTTCATTTAGCAATATGCATTTGAGGTTTTTCTGTGTCCTTTTGTAGCTCACTACCACATTTCTTTTTATTGCTAAATAATACTCCATTGTCTGGATGTACTACAGTTTGTTTATCCTAATTCACCTATTGAAAGACCTCTTGATTGTTTCCAGTTTGGGGCCATGATGAGTAAAGCTGCTGTAAACATTCGGGTGTAGGTTTTGAGCTCATATCTTTTGGATTTAGGATTTGAAAGATGGTATGTTTTCCTCTTTAGAGTATTTGTGATTACCTTGGCCTATGGCCAGGGGGCGCTGTGAGCCTGAGACCGCATTGCTCCCTTCCCACACACGGGTCTAAAGGCAGGAGTCTCGGCTTTAGCTACTCCAGCTTGACACTTGCTTAGAGCTGGCTTGTCTTTCTGGATTGCAGGTTTGGTACTACTGGCATTTGCCTTCAGGGAAAGTTACCATGTTGCCCTGAAGCTTGGAACTCTCTGATCTGGTTTCAGGTTACTTTTTTTCCATTGTAGATGGTGGGTGGGGTTTTTCAGAGTTGTCCTTCATTTCCAGTGAGCCCAGAAATGTACTTAAAATAGGTTCTGTATCTAGGATCTAGTGGTTTCCTAATAGGAAGGCAAATATTTGCAGGGTCTCTCCCGTTGCGGAGCACAGGCTCCGGATGCGCAGGCTCAGTGGCCATGGCTCACGGGCCCAGCCTCTCTGCGGCATGTGGGATCTTCCCGGACTGGGGCACGAACCCGTGTCCCCTGCATCGGCAGGCGGACTCTCAACCACTGCGCCACGAGGGAAGCCCCATTTGCAGTTTTAAGTGTGCTATTCTTGCAGAAGTCCTTGGGAATGTGTTTACTTAGATAGTTAGTAATTTTAAAAATGTATTATGAACTTAAATTCTTTGGAATATGTGAATTCCTCTGAAGTTTGTGTTTAATCCAGAGAAGATTTCATTTGCCTCATTGAGACACTTTGAGATATGACATTTTGTAAACATGTTAGACAAAGTTTTTGGCTTGGAACTTTTGGAGCCTTTTTATTAGTGGGAATTCTATCCCCAAATCTTGAGTGAAAGTGGACTCGTCTTTGTATATAGGAGCTCAAGAGAGTTTTCTCCCTTTTTTGGTTTTGACCAAGCCAAGCCAAGACAGGTACCCCTTTGTTCTTCTATGGGCCACGTTTTTCCCTGGCTCGTCACTGTGGGTGTCTCCTTTAGGTGTTCCTGGTCCTGAGGCAGGTTTCTGGTCAGACCTTCCATTTTCCTTGGGATTCAGGCGTTGCTTCTTTTCTGTTGTGTATGTGAGACAAGTTAAAACTCAGTTGTCGGTTATCAGCTTGGGCTGATGCCCTCAGGGCCAACGAATGAGTCTGTGCTTGATTACTGCTTGGAAATTTCATGTATTTTTCTGGTTTCTGGCCTCCATTTGCTTCCTTCTCTTTACTAAAAAGAGGTAGTTTAAATATTTTATCTATCACTTCTGAATGTTGTGTAGTCAGAGGGGTTCCTCTGCACTTCTACTTCAACATTTTCTATTTTTGACAGTTCTTACAAGTAGAAAACTCTATTTTGAGCTCATATATTTATCCTTGTAATGTCTGTTTACTGATGTTAGTACTGAGGCACTGTGGAACATATCTGAAGCTACTCTACTTGATTTGCTGTCATTTTTCTCCAGAGAACAACCCTTCTTTTGAATATTCTGCTTAAAGTACAATTTCATCCCTTCACCATCATGCTTCCTTGCCTTTGTACACACCTGAATTTCTCCTTTCCCTTCTTAAAGTTTGATATCTAGAATCAAATCTAATATTTGAGCTATGGCTCTTGTCCTCAAAGAATGAACACACAGATTAACACACATAAAACAGTATGACAAAAGTATGATTGAGGGGCTTCCCTGGTGGCGCAGTGGTTGAGAGTCTGCCTGCCGATGCAGGGGACGCGGGTTTGTGCCCCGGTCCAGGAGGATCCCACGTGCCGCGGAGCGGCTGGACCCGTGAGCCATGGCTGCTGGGCCTGGGCGTCCGGAGCCTGTGCTCCGCGATGGGAGAGGCCACAACAGTGAGAGGCCCGTGTACTGCAAAAAAAAAAAAAAAAAGTATGATTGAATATTGAACTGTTGTAGCACAGAAAAGGGAGAGGTCAGGGTGGGCCTGGCTACTCAGAGAAGGCTTCGGTGTTTTGAAAGATTGGGAGGATTTCGTTAGTTAGTGATTCAAGAATAATTACAAGAGAAGCAGATATTCAACAGGAATAAGTGATTGGTGTTTGAAGTGGCTGGGAGATTGGGAGCCTTTGAAGATTTGGGGGAAGGATGGTTCAGCAGCACAAGAGACTAAAGGAGGGGACCAGTTAAGGGCCTCTTGCCCAAATTCAGGCGTGAGGTTAGGTGAGCATGGACTAGGGGAGCAGCAGTAGAAATGTACACAAGTAGGTGCATTGAGAAGCCAGGAGAATGGTACATTTGTCATAGATTAATATAAGGAGAAAAAGTGAGAAACTACAAAGTTACTAATTGTACACAGCCAAATAATCTACATTATACAATGAACCAACTGCCAGCGATAGTGACAGGTTATTGTAAACAGGATGAAATATATCACAATATCAATGGAAACAGCCAGTAGCAGGCAGCATGTACTCTGGCAGGCCAATCAGATAATAATCCTTTGTTGTTTAGTAAATCTTTACAAAGGCTCTAAACACAGGATGATTGGCATTGTTTTAAAACAGCTCATAATGGTCTTTGTGCCTGCTTAGATATCAGAAGACCAGATAGCATTAAAGTCTTCATTTTAGTAATCAGAAATGTTTTCCATAACATAAAAGTGTTTTCTTCCCTCAACGGTAAACTCTGTGTACTTGGGGCAATAAATGTGAATTGATAATCCATTTACTAACACTAACAAATCTCAGCGAAGCCAAAATTATCCCATTATTGAAGTTGATCTCGTAGAAGCAGGGGGAGGACGCGTGGATTTGGTCTTCTAGTAAGCCTGTTTCAGTCCCTAGTACCTAGGAGCTTTATTACCTAGTATATCTTCCAGGGTTTCCCTGTATTAACTTGCCTTCCACGACATGAAAAGATTATACCATTGTTGCTGAAAGCTTGATGGCTAGGGTGTAACAAGTTGACAGTCTCAGTAGTGTTACTCATGCCTCACATTCAAATATGTTGTGTTGACTTCTAAATATAGGAAGGGGAGGGATTAACTCAGGAAACCATATCCGAGTGGGTTAAGTCAGGATTGTCCTTTGTGCTCATTCACCTCTTAAGAGTTGAGAAGCAGGCCACATGGGCATCACAGGACACAAAGTTCCCACTCGTGTTAAATATTTTGGTTGTTGTTAGTTTTTCTTCACAGTGATTGTGCATCTGTGTCTGTATATCTATATTTATTTGTCTCTGCATCTAGCTACCTACCTATATGTGGTTGCCTGCTCCTTTAAAAGAAAATTATAGTCTTCACTGACGTCTGATGTTTAAACCATCTATCTAGTTTTTACTTCAAGGACTATTTTTTTCCTTGTCGGGGTTTCTGATTGATTCTTTTTCATATCTATGCATTCTAGATTCATATCTGCCTGTTTTCACTTCATAACTTTTTGTTCTTTTAACGGGTGTGTGATGTATGGGGCAGAATTAACTGGGAAGTGTCCCTGGGAGCTCACTCTGGGTTGCCTGGGCAACCACCTGGCTGTCTGTTTGCAGGGTGAGGTGCGGTGGTGTGAGGTGCAGGGCAACGTCTTCTCTCCTAAGAGGCTGTGCACTAATTTGGCTTCTCGTGGGACCTAAGGCTTCTGCCGCTCAGCAGGAGCATTCTCATTTCTGTGGGCCTCATAGCTCGTGTACCTGGTCAATTCCTACCAACAACAGGCACCTGAATCCAGACTGCCTGGTGCCCAAGACGTTTTGTGTACGTCCATTGACCCGTTGACTCTCAAACTTCCCCGGTGAGAAGTTGCTATGAGGTAGGGGCACAGGTGGTTACTCAGAAGTGTAGACTGGTGTCCAGCAGAGCAGCCGTACCTCCCCGGGGGGTGATGGAAGGCTGGGGCGCACACGCCTTCTCTTCTTTGCTGGCCCTTGGCTCGCAGTTCCCCCTTTCCCAGTAGAGCTCTCCCTCATCCCTGCCGAGTGATGCTATGGGGTCATCCCGAGCCGTGGTAACCACAGAGGGGTCCACCTGGGGTGACAGATGTTATCCCTCACCTTAACTCTATGATTATTTTAAACGTACTTATATTTCGAAGTCCTTTCAGATTATTTGACTGTTTGCATTTCACTGGGAATGATATAATCTCATTATTGATGCTTTTGTTGTCTTTCTTAGCATTAACTTTCCTCACAGGTGTTTGAATTTTAGTTTGCTGATTTATCTTACTGAGAGAATGAATTCCTTCCTTCCTTCCCTCCCTCCCCCTTTCCTTCCCTCGTTTGCTTTTTCTCTGCTTCTCTCTCAGCACCCCTTCCCTGTCTGATGGTTTTTCTCTTACCTCCACATCTCATTATTCTTTAAAAGCAAAACCCAGTTTCCATTCTTTGCCAACCGCTTCTGATCTTTTTTCTTTGATGAAGCAAACAGGTAAGGAGGCTGATCCCTCTAGAAAGATATCTTGAAAGAAAATGGTGCTTTCCCGAGTGTTAGTACTTTGATTCTGCACAGCAGGGAAATAGTTCTATATAGACTTGGTTTCTTCAGCAAAACTTCTGATTGACTAACTGACTCTTGGCAAAAGTAACTGGTAGAATGTCTAACCTTCACCGCTTGGTTCAGAAAGACTACATGAGTTTCAGACAGAATATCCCTACAGGATCTGACCAGTGAGGGACACTGTGAGAGCTACATGGAGAACTTGTATCCATTCATTTGGGAGAGTGCTTTCCGGAATTTTCCTTTTCTGGAATTTGTTTTCTTGTCTCCACTTTCTGTTTTTGCTCTCAACCTCCTTGTATATTTATTTTACTTGTTTATATCACATTACATATCTCTGTCCTTTATGTCTGAGCTGATGTTGCTGAAGGTGATTGCTACACATGAGTGTCACTTAAAGTCCTTTCACAAGACATGCATCTGAAAGCTAATTTTTGGCTTTGAGCCAAATGCTACTTATACACATTCTCATTCTATTTGGTTGTAATGCAAGTTCTTAAATGTAATGCTTATATGTCCTGAGTTTGTTTCTTCCGATTACTTCCAGGATAAGAATCTTTTTCCCTCTTGTCTTCTGGCCTACATTTAAAATGAATGCCGTTTTAGCATAAACTTATCATTTCCTTTCATGTTATAGAGGACAGTTACTATTTTATTCAGTTTTTCACCTTGCCATTTATTCTCAATTTCATATAAGTTGGTAGCATGGATTCTAACTTCCTATATTTTTCTTCCTCAACGAGTGGCTTGCAAGGAAATTATAGAAGTTGATTCATTCAAATCAGAGCCACCTGTGTCATTGGGCCAGGCAGCAGCGTTTCCTTAATGATTGCTTGCTGAGGAGGGAGTTAAAGAGAAGGTGCTGATTTCTTCCCCTCACCTTCTGTACATACAGCCCCCTCTCTCAGTCACATTGGGGTGTGCTCTGAGGTGACTGTGACTAAGAATGCTTTCTTCACATAACATCAGGTACCAGACATAGTCTGTAAGGGCTCTATTTATATCACTGTTTTCATTTCCTGCACAGTGCTTTGTTAGTCTTTGTCACCCTGCTGGCTAAAGGGTTGCCTATCCTTTCTAATTTCATATAATACTGCTGAAGAGCATATTAAAAAGTATTATATAATATAAATAAAGTATTATAGAAAGTATTATGGAAAAAAGTACTGTGCATTGCTGTGCTGTAGTGGGTTCCTGTTGTACTCCTATGAAAGCAGCTATTAGTTTACATCGAACATACCTATCATCAGTACATTCCCTTTTTTCTGGAATATGTCTTTAAGCAAAGAGAATGCACTCCAGTGGTACATCCTTTTTTGGTTCCTTATTTATCAGAGATATAGATAGTCAAAGAGATTTGGAGTATTTTCTAGGACATCTGATTAAACATCATCAAATACTCATTAAAATGGCATCAAATGAATCTGAAGATGCCATGTTTGTATTTGTCTTAGGACAAAGGGAAGGAAAACAGGTTTGGAGTAAGACTTAAGAATATGCATTTACCCTCTAGAAGGGCAGGGATTTGTGCCTAGTTTGAGGGAAATCTGGAGGGACGTTATCAGCCAGTGTTGGTGGACACAGCCTCTTCCCTGCACTGTGGATCTTGGACCAAGTCTTCAAGCAGCCTTAGGTGCCAGCCAGGGAAGCAGAAACGACCATGACCCCATGATGGTCTGAATTAGCTTTACAGGCAAGGTCAGATAAGTAGATCTAGGCTGATGTTAGGGTTCCTGCATCCCCCTGGATACCATCCCGAATGGGTGGTATGTGATGTTAGTCTTAGGTGGGAGGGAGAGAAAATACCTTATTCTCCCACAGTGAGGCATTCATTCAGTGGTCTGAAGGAGGTGCTATTTACTAGGAAGAGCTTCAGCTAAATTATATGGTTGGTCAGTCAAGTATAAAAGACTGAGTGTTAGATTTTTTGTGTGTGTTTCGGAGGGAGGTGGGAAGGGAAAAGGATGGCATTTGACATCTGAAGTTGGGAGGAGGGTGATTGGTAAATGATGCCACTGATTCAGTTAAATAGTGGATACAGGAAGAGAAGGCTGGGAATCCAGATGGTGAGCAGAATGCTTTGCAATCTTGCTGACTTGATGACATTTGCTGAGGAAGGACACCTGTCACTTCACTGGGATGGGGACAAAGAGAAGACCTGCACTGAGCTATTTTTTTTAATAGATCTTTATTGGAGTATAATTGCTTCACAATACTGTGTTAGTTTCCGTTGCACAACAAAGCGAATCAGCCATATGCATACACATGTCCCCATATCCCCTCCCTCTTGAGCCTCCCTCCCACCTCCCTATCCCACCCCTCTAGGTCATCGCAAAGTACCGAGCGGATTTCCCTGTGCTATGCTGCTGCTTCCCACCAGCCAACTATTTTACATTCCATAGTGTATATATGTCGATGCTACTCTCACTTCACCCCAGCTTGGCCCTCCCACCCCATGTCCTCAAGTCCATTTTCTATCTCTGCCTCTTTATTCCTGCCCTGCAACTAGGTTCATAAGTACCACTTTTTCTTTTTGATTCTATATGTATGCGTTAGCCTACGGTATTTGTCTTTCTCTTTCTGACTTACTTCACTCTGTATGACAGACTCCAGGTCCATCCACCTCACTACAAATAACTCAATTTCGTTTCTTTTTATGGCTGAGTAATATTCCATTGTATATTGTATATATGTGCCACATCTTCATCCATTCATCTGTCGATAGACATTTAGGTTGGTTCCATGTCCTGGCTATTGTAAATATGCACTGAGCTATTTTAATCACAGCTGTAGTAGATGCAGGAAGTTCTACATTGTAGGATTTGGAAAGTTCTTTTTTTAAAAAAAAATGATTGCCCTTGTTTAAGTTAAGGAGCCAGATCCTCATTAATTTGTGCCCATGTTTAGTTCACCATATGGTTCATACAATATTATTCTCATATCATTTTTGCTATTGATCTAAAAGGCGTTTCCATGCCTGATGCAAAATAAATTTGAGAGCAGTGCTGTGTTCAGAACCACTATTTGTTTAGGTATTCACTCTGAGTCTGTCTAGATCCATGCGACCATCTAATTTCTAGACTCTTCCCTAAATTTCTAGACCCTTCTAGACTATCCTTGCTATGTTGTTGCTGAATGTATTGCTTTATGTTACAGTATATACTCTGCAATTAAAAATCTAGCCACCTCAATAAAATCACTTAACTAAGTGGTTCCCATATTCCACTAGAGGAAATAAATTCAAGTTCTTCCAGATGATTAGAAACAATTATAATAAAGTGCAAGTATTTTTGGAGTTCCTTATTTATTCTTCATCATTGCTGTCAAAAGGGTAATATGGATATTTACTATAAGCATGGCATTGTTCTCAGTGTTACACTTTTTTTTTTTTCCTGAGTCTGCTCAGCTCTGGGACTCTGAATAAATTATAATTCTACATTTTACACATAACTAATATTTTGTCATTAGGATAAAGCCACAGCTTTGTAGATTTGGGCACTGATGTAGGGCCAAATTTGCACAGGATATAAAAAATATAATTAATTTCTTCCCTTTCTGGAGGAGATCTCTCAGAACATCTTTACTTAGAGAATTTTGGCATCAACCTAAGGAAACAAAACCTCACTGTAGTTATATAGTTTACGTATTTCTTAAATTCCCCCAATCTCTGTTTTGGGATCTTCTAGATGTTCTGTAGGTTAGTATTTTTGTTCGGTTTAATTACATTGAATTATTTTCTGAAACTAAAGGGGGCCATTTGTTGAATTCTCCAGCATTGCCTCCTTTTGTTGACTGCTAGCAATTTTAAAGTAAAATAAGTTTTGTTCATCATTCCCATACTTAGAAAGTTTAGCATTGTCTATATCCTCCCTTGAGCAGAACTAGAGAACATAGCTTTTTGTACTGTAGTACATCTTCCCTGAGATTACTTTTCTTAAAACAAGACAGTTGCTTTTTCTGCAGGCCATTGTTTGAAAAATAGACTTAAATATATCTGCCAGAGCTTTGCCTGTATTTCTGACTGATTTTTTTTTAAGTTGACATATGTCAGAAAGATCTCCTTTCCACCTTAGGAGCTGTGTCAGTCTTTAGACTTGGTAGCATCTTAATCCTGGCTTGGAATACAAAGGTGGTTTTCTTTAATATTTCTTCTCTTCCAGAAAAAAAATGAATATGGCCTTTTTAAATTCAGCCTTCACCTTTGTGATCAGAAAAAGGAACTTTAATTATATTTCTAGCTTTGCAATTTCTATTTCTCATCAATAAATTATTTTTGCTATCAAATAGAAATGCTGTTTGTCTCATGCTCTGACCTCCAGCCTCTTCCATCTAAACAGTTTATATTTACATGAGCCACTTGGGCCCCTTCCCTCTTCTACACTGGCTTCACTTACATATATAGTTTTACATTTTCTTCTACGACTTTTTCAGATTCAGTGTTTCAGATTTCAGTGTTTATTGTCTTGTAGACAATATCTCCCATTCTTTTTTCTCCTTTATTTACCTGGGGTGGAGATTGGATTGCTTTCATTTTCTTTCCTAGGATTTATTAGCATAGATGACACAACCCTGGAAGGAAACAGTAACAGTTTGAATACTTGCAGTGTTTTTATTCTTTACTTTTTGCCATTCCAGTTCCATTGAGTGAAAGAGATAAGGTGGTCAGAAAATCTTGGAGAGTATCCTGTCATAGTAAAACAAAGTGAGATTTAAAGGAAATGGTAGTGAGCCATAGAATCAGATGCCAAAGACAGTTTTAGTAATTGAGTCATTGACACATAAAAGAATTTTAATACAGTAGATTATTCTCTTGAGGAATTTAAGTGGGTTAGTAATCTGAGATGCAAGACTACTTCCCAGAATGGGTGGTGTCACAGAAAGTGCTTGGTTGGACTCAACTTGGCCATATTTTCAGAGAGTTCAGAAAGAATCAGTGGAGGGTAGAAACTGTTCGTGCACAAGAAACAGAGGAAGCAGAGAGAAGAAGCAGGGGGAGATGGAATTTTAAAATCCGTGCTTCCAAAGTTCTTTTTCTCTGAGACATAGCTGGGAAGGTAGACAGTTTTGTAGATGATACTGGACATTTTCAGATGGAGAAAAGGCAATGTCATGTAGGGGAATTTCCTTATGCTCAGTAAAATGGGAAAAGAGTTACTTGCTAGATGGAGTTCAGATTGGGAGCCTCCGTCTTGGACAATATTTGCCTGGAGAGAAGTCAAAGAGGAACATGGAGCTTACTGAGCAGTCGTGATGGCACCGCATGGACCAAGTCACTCGCCTCCTTGAAGCCTTCCATCAGAATTCTTTGACTAGCAAGGAAAAAATATTTTTTTTTCTCTCTTGGTTTGCATTAATTTTGTGATTTTTCATGGAACACAGTAGGAAAAACAGGGACAAATACAATTTATCAATTAGCTTCCTATATTTTTTACTTTTTCCTGAGCTTAGATTGGAGTCCCCTTTAACTGTGAGTCCAACACCTCAATGTAGTCAGGACTTTCCGGTGTTTTTTAACCCACGTTGAACTTGACATTCGTCCCAAGTGCAATTTTGTACCTGTTGTAAATCAGGGAGGTGGTCAGGCCCCACTCCATCTAATTGTCCACTTTCGCAACATGCTTTGTCAGTTCTTGTCATTTTCTACACACTGTTGTGCTTTTCTTTCTACAGTGCCTTTGGCTAAGGTGACTTCTTTGCCTAACAAGTGTCCCCCTGCCCTTCCACACCTCTCTCATACTTAACTAAGTAGTTTTCATCTTTCAAGACCTTAGCTTAAATTCCCCTCCTTCATAAAGCTGTCTAAAGCTATAACTAGCCTCTGTCTCTCTCTTTGAATAGTGAATTCTGCTCAGTTCAAATCTTTATTTTCATATTTCTCCCTGTTTTCTTAGGTAAACTGTAATTTTCTTGTGAGAAGGACCATATCTTCTATTTCTTTTATATCTATTCACCATTGCCTAGTACCAGAAATGTATTAAGTCTTAATAAATGTTCAGGTATTAAATTGCTTGTAAGTGATGTTTTATTTTCATATGGTGACTCCAATAGTTGATATTTAAAATATGTAACTCCCTGTATTTGTTTTTTTATTATACTGCTACAGATAATGGTTGTTATAATGAAATGCTTTTGGTGTTTCAAGTCCTCTTAATAAGTTTTATTAATTTAGTAATTTAAAATATTATTTTTAAATAAAGAAAAATTATTTTTTCATTTTCATGATTCTGTACATGGTCGGTTGGCCCCTAGTCATGACTCTTAAGGATGTCATGGTAACCTGTCAGAGAATTCTTGGGTTAAGGTGTTTTTTCCTCCCACCCCTGAAGTGTTTCAACATGTCATGTTATGATATGCTCCTTCAGTCTTTTTTTTTTTTCCCTGAATTTCATCCCTAATAATAAAATTATGCCTCCTATTCCCTGGATTTTTACTATTCCTTTTCCTATAGGCAATATAAAGTCATGATATGTCTGATACATTTAGCATAAGGAAATAGACTGATAATGTTACCTGTAATACCCTTTCCTTTTAAACTTAACTCATTAATTATTAGTAATGCCATAGATCTTGTAATTGGTTGTTGTTGGGAAGTGGTCATTTGCATGACTCATTTAAGCCAAGGAGCTTCTTATGGGATAAAAAATACCAAGGAAACATTTAAGTTGAATAATAAATTCATCACAAAATAATTGCAAGAAGTATTTCTTATTTATTACAAAATAAATAAATTTATTACAAAGATATATAGGGCATAACATACATCTTTGTGTTTATTTTAGGACTCAAACATTTTAAGTCCAGTGCAAGATGGAACAAAGAAACCTCAGATTGACAGCAATAAGAGCAACAACTACCGGATTGTAAAGGAGGTCAGCAGATGGGAAATATTTCTGTATGAGTTTATACTGGCATGGCAAAGAAGTTTTGTTCATTTATTATATTTAATATTGTATTTGTTATATTTAATGCTTTTCTTCTTCTTTGGAAAGATTTTGATTAGGCTAAGTAAACTCTGTGTACAGAATAAAAAGTGTCGGAATCAACATCAACGATTACTGAAAAATATGGGAGCCCATTCAGTGGTGTTAGACCTGCTGCAGATACCCTATGAAAAGGTAAGTTCTTAGGTACTGTTTTTCTTTTTAAATTTTGATACAATTTCAATATAGCAAAGTTACAAAGAATTTTTTTCCTTGAACTATTTGCAGGTAAGTTGCCAACCTGATGCCCTACCACCCCTGAGCCCTTTAGTGTATATTCCCTACAAGCATAACCAAGTAACAACCTTCCAGATCGGGAAAGAGCATCCCACTCTACTGCTACCTAATCCTCACATGCCATTCACATTTCTCCCATCATCTCAATCATGTCCTGTTTGACAAAAAGATCCACTTCAGAAACAGGAGCTGTTTGGTGTTATGTGCGTTTAAATCTCCTCATGCTGGAACTCTTTGACATTGACACTTTTGAAGACAGAGCAGCTATTTTGAAGACTGTCCCTTAATTTGGGTCATTTGATGTTTCCTCGTGATTCGATTCAGTTATGCATCTTTGGCAGGAACGTGACAGCATTAACACTAAGTTTTTCCCACCACTTCCTATCAGGCAGCATGCGATTTTGATTTGCTGCATGACCAGTGATGTTTACTTGGGTCACTTGATTAAGGTGGTGTCTGCCAGGATTATCACTGTGAAGTACTCAGTTTCCCTTTGTAACAAATACTCTGTGGTGTGGTTCTTTGAAACTAAGTAAACATTCCATTTTTTAAATCAAACTTTCAATTTATTCATTTATTTATTTTTTATCAGTATGGACTTACAGATGCTCGTCTTATTCAATAGGTTATATTAGGTTTCTAGCACTGTTTATTTTGATTGTCCCAGATTTGGCCAATGGAGCCCCTTCAGGCCAGCTGACCTGTCCTCTAACATGGTCCCATCATTCTTCGAGTAGTTCCTTGCTTTGTTGCACATTAAAATATTCCAGGCTCCCTTGCATTTTTCTTGTTCCACCTCTGGAATTAACCATTTATTCAAGAAGCCCCAGTTCCATTTGGTGGAGAATGGTATTTGGGAGAAAAATTCTGAGAACTAAATGTACTTATTGCTGTGGAGGTGTGCCCCTCCAGGCCCTTTAAGTAGACAAATCTAGAGAATATATGTGTGTGTGAATATAGTTATTCTCTTACTCCATCTCGTCTTCCATCACCACTGCTGCCCATTCCTCCTTATGAATGCCCTCTTCACCTCACTCAGGCTCTGACCCCTCCACAAGGGTGGATGCCCTCTTCATCTCTCTTGGGCACCAGTGTGCCATGCCAGGCTCCTCTCTGTGGATACCCTCCCCACTTGAACTTTTTACTTCTCATACTGGATTGCCTCCTGTCTGACTTAGTTACATTTTAATATGTAAATTTATAAGGTGGTATAATTCAAGCTAGGTTAGATAATGCAATAAAAGAATTATTGAAAAGCAGGAAAAGGTATTAAACCTTAAAGAAGGTATTAAAAAAGGTATTTTCCAAATTATTATATCTTTGATATTGTAATATGGCCATTGGACATGTGATCAAGTCCCTTTTTCTACTATTTAGTATAACTGTAGTGTTGAGTATTTTACTACTACTTTGTGTTTGGGGGTTTGCTGTTTTATTATTAATCATATTTTTATTGAAGTATAATTCACTTAAATATTATATTAGTTTCTGGTGTACAACAGAGTGATTTGATACGTCTATACATCACAAAATGATGTGACCATAAAAAGTTATTACAATATTTTTGACTATATTCTCTATGCTGTATATTACATCCCTATGACTTGTTTATTTTATAACTGAAAGTTTGTACCTCTTAATCTCCCCTACCTAGTTCACTCATTCCCCCCGACACCGGCAACCACTAGTTTGTTCTGTGTATCTATGAGTCTGTTTCTGTTTTGTTATGTTTGTTCATTTGTTTTCTCTTTTAGATTCCACATATAAGTGAAATCATACAGTATTTGTCTATGTCTGATTTATTTCACTTAGCATAATACCCTCTAGGTCCATCCATGTTGTCACAAATGTCAAGATTCCATTCCTTTATGGCTGAGTATTATTCCATTGTATATGTATATCACTTCTTCTTATTCCATTCGTCTGTCAGTGGACACTTAGTTTGCTTTTGTATCTTGACTATTGTAAATAATGCTATAGTGAACATATGGGTGCATATGTCTTTTTGAATTAGTGTTTTTGTTTTCTTCAGAAAAGTACTCGAAGTGGAATTGCTGGATCATATGATAGTTCTATTTTTAATTTTTGAGGAAACGTTATATACTGTCTTCTGTAGTGGCTACACCAATTTACATTTCCACCAACAGTGCATACGGGTTCACTTTTTTCCACATTCTCACCAACACTTGTTATTTGTTTTTGATAATAGCCTTTCTGACAGGTGTGAGGTGATATCTCACTGTGGTTTTGACTTGCACTTCCTTGATGATTAGTGATGTTGAGCATCTTTTCATGTGTCTGTTGGCCATCTGTATGTCTTCTTTGAAAAAATGTCTATTCAGTTCCTATGCCCATTTTTTAAATCAGGTTGTTTGTTTTTTTGATGTTGAGTCATATGAGCTTTTTTGTATATTTTGTATATTAATCCCTTATTGGATATGTCATTTGCAAATGTCTTCTCCCATTCGATAGGTTGCCTTTTCGTTTTGTTGATAGTTTCCTTTGCTGCGCAAGAATTTTTTAGTTTGACTAGGTCCCATTTGTTTATTTTTGCTTTTGTTTCCCTTGCCTGAGGAGACAGATCCAAAAAGTATTGCTGAGACCAATGTCAAAAAGTGTACTTCTCATATTTTCTCCTAGGAGTTTTATGGTTTCAGGTCTTAGATTTAAGTCCTTAATCCACTTTAAGTCTATTTTTGTGTATGGTATGAGAAAGTAGTCCAGTTTGATTCTTTTGCATGGAGCTGTCCAGTTTTCCCAACACTGTTTATTGAGGAAGCTGCCTTTTCCCCATTATGTATTCTTGCCTCCTTTGTCATTCCTTCCTGATGCATTTCTACCACTCTTCACCAGCCCAGAATGTCTAAATCAAGTGATTTTTACTTGCATCACCTAAAGCTTAAATAAAAAGTTGAAGAATTTTTCTACACATCACTGAAAATCACATATAATGTGGCATCCTCTCTCTCAGAGCTCATTCCTTGGTTAACTGACCATAGTTCTTGGGTTTATCTCTGGGCTTTCTGTTCTGTTCTGTTGATATATGTGTCTGTTTTTGTGCCAGTATCATACTGTTTTGATCACTGTAGCTTTGTAGTATAGTTTGATATCAGGGAGCATGATATCTCCAGCTTTGTTCTTCTTTCTCAAGATTGTTTTGACTATTCAGGGTCTTTTGTGGTTCCATATAAATGTTAGAATTATTTCTGGGAAAAATGCCATTGGGGTTTGCTCAGTTTTGATACCTATTGTTCAGAAACAAACAAAAAAAAGCATAAGACGACAGTTTCAAAGAAACACCAATTCCAGTAGAACTGGCCCTGATGTCCTTCTGTGTGGCTGGCTTTTCTGTGGGAATTGGGTGTTCCTGCGGCTAAAGTTCCTTTGATGTCTTTTCACTATCCCTGGATTACACATATAAAGGAAAATGTTAGTAGATTTTGAAATAAAAACTTCCTATTTTCAAGATAGGAATGGAGTTTTCTGGACATATTTATTAGTCTGGTTAGTTCATCCCTATTTTCAACGTGAGGAAGTGAGTCTATTAATGATCCGAGGCAGTTTATTTAGTTATAGATGGCATAAAGTACAGACTCTCAGGTTAGGAAAAAAGAAAACATTAAATTCATTGAATATAAACTATTACTCAAAACATGAGTCCATTTTGTATATCTGACACTGACCACATTACCTACCCAGAAAAATTTTTGGTTGTTTCAGTGATATTGTTAAAAGACCACTTTTAAAAAGAGAACTTTGCATTCTTTGTGAGTTTTGAGACTGAAGTTTCTTATTGAGATTCTTATTAGCAATGAAGTACCTTATTGTAGGACTTTGGGAAATGACAGTGAATAAGGAAACAACTTAAGAGTGTGTGTGTTAAGAAAGAGGGGGACAAAGAGAGAGGGGAGAAGAGGAGGTCAGAAAGGGAAGAGAACAAGGAAAAGAATGAGATGGAAAAAATAGACAAAGTAAGTTGCAAAAGGAGGGTGCGCAGAGAGGGGAGAGGAGAGACTAGAGGTAAGGTCAGAACTATATATACAGAGCGAAATTTACAGAGTGGGGAAAAGAGGGCAAGTGAGTGGAGAGAAGAAAGAGTGGGGGCAAAGCAGGAGGACAAGGGAGTGAGAGCAGGAGAAAAGGAGCAGAAGGCGCCAGAGCAGGAGGGATAGATGCCTCCTGGAAAAGTAGAAAGGGAGGAGTTGGAGAAAGAGGGGGATAGAGATGGTGGGGAAGGAGGAGAAACAGAAAACAAAAGGCACAGGAAGATCCAGGTACATGGAAACACTGGGAAAGATGGGAAATCCAAGAGAGGGGAGGAAAGAGGGGGATTGGAGGGTGCAGGACAGAAGAGAGCAGAACCCAGGAGAATGAGGGGGCCAGAGAGAGAGGAAGGGGGGACAGCGGGGGTGTGGGGACAGAGGCAGGGGAGAAGAGGCAGCTTTGTACGGAGATGGGAAATTGTAGTGGACAAGCAGGAAAGTTGGGGAGAATTAGAGATGGACCGTGAAACAAAAAGAGGGAGGAAAGAGTGGAGCAGAACAGATAGGAGGAGAATTAAGAGAAGGGGAGAGACATCTACAAAATGGGGAGGGTGGATGGGATGGGGTAACTGGGAGAGGTGTAGACACAGAAAGGGGAGCATTAAATAGTGGCATGGAGGAAAAAATGCATGTGCGAAAAAATATATTCTTTGATAATATTTTTGCTCCTGTGTTTCTCTGTATCACATGCTACTCTTTAACTTCCAGAATGATGAAAAGATGAATGAAGTAATGAATCTGGCCCATACATTCCTGCAGAATTTCTGTCGGGGAAATCCACAGAATCAAGTTCTCCTCCATAAACATCTGAATTTGTTCTTAACCCCTGGTGTAAGTATTTGAGAGATTTCTAATATTTATAGTAAAGTGTCCATCTCATTCGTTTTAGCAACATTGATGGATAGAATTTTATTCATCTTCATCACCACATTTTTTAACTTGTAGGCTGTTCTCCTCCTAAAAGTGAATATCTTTTATTTCCATTAAGGAAACATTTAAAGAAACATGAAAAATTACACAGATCTTACCTGCAGATGACAACTTCATTTATATGTACATAGTTTAATGTTAGGAAAAAGATGTGGTAGGACAAACTTTGATGCCATGAGTAAGTTAAATCTGGAAAACTCAAAGGTGGAGTTAACTCTGCTCTGTAAAACATGTGTCAGCGAATACTAAGGAACAGCTACTTTTGAACAATACATAATTAAATTAATCTCAAGAATACTGTTGCCAACTTGTTGACCTTTATAATAAGCTCCGTTTTCCAACTAAATTCCTTTGTGAGCTCAGGTTTTTTTTTAAGTGCTGAATAATCTAAATGCACTTTGTAGAACACTTGCACAGAAAACTCACTACAGTTTTGCGTAAAATAGGAAACTGATCACAAGCTGTGCAATTGGTCTAAGTACTCTAGAATAGAAAATTGATCTTGTCAGAGTTACAAGGGCACATTCCTCTGTGTGTAGCTCCTTGAAGCAGAAACCATGCGGCACATCTTCATGAACAATTACCATCTGTGCAATGAAATTAGCGAGAGGGTTATCCAGCACTTCGTGCACTGCATTGAGACACACGGCCGCCACGTGGAATACCTGAGGTTTCTGCAGACGATTGTCAAAGCAGATGGTAAATATGTGAAGAAATGCCAGGATATGGTGATGACCGAGGTATGTTCTCAGTTTGCATTTTATCAGCTTCACATAGACAATATGCTCAAATGTGGGTTTTCTGTTAATTTAGAATGAAAAACAATCCCCCAGCAACATAGGTTTGGAAAATAAATTAAGTACGACTACTTAAGCACAAATGTATTTTGCTTAGACCTAGGGAAGTAACGTATCATAAGTTGATGTTATAATTTTCTAGGAGTTTATTTTTTTTGATTCTTAATGAATTTGTGTATTTTAAATAATGGGTAAAATCCTATGAAATGTTATAGGTTATTTAGAATGAAAGTGATTAAATTTTATATTTTTAAGTTTCAATATATAACAAAAATGGATTAAACTCTGCTTTTCAAGTGCCCTTATTACTCGGTTCCTGAAACATAGAATGGGTGTTCTTTGCTACTATTTACAGGGGACTTTGAAGGGAGTGAAACTAATGAATAGAAATTATCCATCAGTGATTCATTATATATGGAAACTTAGCTATTTAGAGTAAGTTAAAAATTTAAGAAAAGCAAATGGATGAAGTACTTCATTTATTTTGCCCTTTTCATTATGATGTTTGTCATTGAGCAAGATTTATACAATGAATGGGTTACTCACTGGGAACCAAGTGATACTTTGGAGAATACTTTGAGCCTGTTTGGGTAAATCACTCCTCTGTGACCTAATGGTTTTCTAAAGGCCTGTATGGATTAGGCAGCTTTCAAACATGGCTACAAACAAGTTATATAGTAGATTATATTGATTTGGGGGGATTTTCATAATTATGTACCTTAAATTTGAGAGTGGGATTAGTTTCTGTATTGGTACAATGTGAGTCCCTCTTGCCCCATAGAAATGTTAAAGTTAATTCAGCTTGAAGCCTTGAATTTTAAACGTAAATTATTGTTATTAACATTTAAGGAGCATTTTATACTTGTAAAATTTACCTCTTATCTATCTGTATTTACATTAACATTAGCCCTTCATTGCCTAGAAATGTGAGAATTAATTTGATTTTGGAAAATCATCATGGAAAGACTTAAAATGGGAAAGCAGCAAATAGTTAAGCCAGTCCTATGGCATTTATTAGGTGAAGCATTTCTATGTGTAAAGAAGTATTTATAATATTATATTAATATATAAATTTTTGACCCATATACATTCACTTTCAACAAAACTTTCAGTGTAAGCCAATTGTCTTGTCAATTTAAATATTTTACCAATTCAAGTAAAATAGAGAAAAAAATTACATAATCTGTGTTCTCCACCAAAATATTTCACATTGGGGTTAGAAACTTGGTACTGTAATAGGCAATAAGAATTGAGGCCTGCGCAGGTCCTGACCTGTCTGTGGTTTGGGGTTGCTATCTGCCTCATAAAGCAAAGTAAAGGGTTTGTCTTCTGGGAAGACAGAAGTCTTCTCTGCCAAAACCTCTTACATAGTTGGCATCTTCCAGGAATTGGAGGGCAGGGATTGAGACCTCTTGAGTCTGGGTTTTCAGTTGAGGTAGAGACAGAAGACAGTGGTTATGAAGTCTGGAGTGGGGTGTAGTTACCTCCAGAACTCATCACTGTTAACTCAGCCTGGGCTTCACGACAGTCAAAGTGGATTCCTCAATAAAATAATAATACAGTTTCCCCCCAAAGTAGACAAGGCATTACGGTGATTGAGCAATAAAATTACCACCTGCTGGAATTCTCCACTGAAGTTATATAAACAAAACAGGGAGGAAAATTTATGTCCTAAAAGCCCCTACATATTCATTCTTTGTCTCTCTCTCTCTTTTTTAAAAGTTGTCTTTTTCTCTTCATTTCTCCCATCTCTGCTTTTACCGCCATTCTCTACCGACATCCATGACACGTGGAATCTCCAGATTCTCGTAGAGTTGCATTTGGTCCAGTGTACTTGCTTACTTATTCTGTCACTATTGAAGGAGATGGGGATATTTTATTCTATAGTAAAATTAGACTTACGAGGTCTCTCATGCTTGGCAATGGAGTCTGCCATTTGAAGTAGAAGGAAGTAACTTCACTGGAATATTTTGCAGGTTTAATTTCAGTGGGTGACTCACTGAACAGTTTACTGTCATCTGTGTCCTTAATTCTTGCCCCTATCCACCCCTCCCATGTCTCTCTGACTGGTTTTGATAACATTCATAACTAATCACTTGACACATGCCTAGAATCTTTTTACCATCCTGCCTTGGTGTAGTTCTGCATTTGCAGTGTTATCTATGTTTTTACAAAGAGATGCACATATTTCCAGATAGACCAAGCCTTTGGAAATAACTGCAAGGATGAACATTTGGACTGCTATGTTGACTCTCTTATTATCATTTCAGTTGATAAATGGGGGTGAAGATGTGCTGATATTTTACAATGATAGAGCATCATTTCCCATCCTTCTCCATATGATGTGTTCAGAGAGGGACCGAGGGGATGAGAGTGGCCCCTTAGCCTACCACATCACCCTTGTGGAGTTGCTGGCAGCATGCACAGAGGGGAAAAATGTCTACACTGAAATCAAGTGCAATTCCCTTCTGCCCCTGGACGACATAGTGAGGGTGGTGACCCATGACGACTGCATCCCTGAGGTAAGCCTGGCAAAAGCTTAGCAGCTATAGAATTGTTATTAATTTTCAATAAGTGCCAGAAGTCCTCCTACTATTATTTATAATGAGATAATATATTTAGTGAAGGAATTGTACTTAGCTATACAATTAGGAACGTTTAAAAGAGCATAAAAAGTTTACTCTTTTGTTCTACAAGGAACTATGAAAGAGGATAAACCTTTTTAAAGTATAGCCGCTATTAGTTTACTAGAAGCTACTATAGGAATTTCTAGGTATGGCATTGTGATCAAACTGAAGAATTGACTTGTAATCTCTAGTATGTTCCTGAGCATAAAACAGATACTTCATAAATAATTCACAGTGATCAATAGGAGAGGCTAGGATGGTACTGCAGGATCACTATCAGATTCTCTAGGTTTACCTTTGCTTTATGGAATAGATGCATTCTTGGAAATATGGGCACATTTTGCCTTATTCACACATCATCTTTTACCCTCCATTCTTGTTTGGCATGACGGCAGGGCAGAAACTCATTAGAAGCTGGTTGTCTGCCAACAAGATTAACGAGGCTTCCAGGAACGTACATTGCAATAATTTTTTTCTTTTCTACCATTGTGGTGTATTGTTGCAAAGTTTATAAACATGTGATACACTAAGTCCAAACATTTTAAATCCCAGTAACTTAAAAAGGCATCAGGTTAGGTTAACTTCCCTACTTCCAAATAGTCCTACATAGTGATGGACTTGAAAGTATATTTTTATAAAATTTTGTGGAATTGTTGATACCTCAAACCAAGGGTACTTCATGACTTGATTGGTTTGAAGTAAGATGGCAAAGAAAGGAAGCATAGTGTAGTGAGTAAGTCCGTGGGTTCTGTCTTTATTTGAGGTCCTGATTCTGGCCGTGCAGTTCTCTCGGACAAACCACTCTAACCTCTTATATTCACCTACTTCACCCCTCTTCATCCTTCAGATCTTGATTCAAGCATTACTTCTTTAAGGAAGACCCTCCTGGCTTCCCATAGTAGAGTCTATAAGAGCCTATAATTTGAAATTTGATATTTGAATTTTATTAGTTAAAAATATCTATAGCCTTCACATTCTTTACCAAGATTATAAGCTAAATGAGAGTAACACCTGGGTCTGTTTGTAGTCACCATTATATTGTCTGAACCTGAACCTACATTTAATAAGTATGTTCTGAATGAATGAACGAATGGATTAAAGAATGAGTCAGAATCTTGGATCCATTACTTTCTAGCTGTGTGACTGATTCCAACAGGGTACTTCACCTTCTAATCTTCAATTTACACAATTTTGAAGTGAAATAATTATAGTATGTACCTGATAGGATTGGTGGAGGATTAAATTAAGATATTACATACAGACTGCTGAAGGTGTTTGGCATGTAACAAGCACTGAATGCATATTAACTGCTGTCAAGATGATTATGATAATGCACCAAATGACTCTGATGTCTCCATGACACAGGCACCCTGCCATGGAAGATTTGCTTCAGACCTCAGTCAGGTAGACATAAGTACTAAGAGCATGAAAGCTGACCCTGTATTCCTTATGGTTCTAACTCGGATTCTGTGAACCCTCTGAAATTGTTTACATGATTTTTTTATGTGTGTGCAATTTTCTGGGGAAATTTATAGCATTCATCACATTCTTATACAGAGAGAGAGAGAGGAAAGAAAAGAAGAGATGAGAAAAGAGAAGAAGAGGAAAGAAAAGGAAAAACAAAAACTATTGCCCTATGCACTTTAGAAATGGTATATGTTGGTGAGACTCATGCCAGTCTTTTATGAGGAACTTCGCTAAATCTGGAAAGGAACTTTACTACATCTTAAAATAATTCATTTTTTTTTTTTTTGGTAAACTGTGAGCCTACTTCTTCTCAGAAATAGTAATTTAAATGCTTTTGAATGTCAATAAAGTATTATTTAGTCAACATATTGAAGCATTGTATTAGATCTCTCTTGGTTGCAAGTGACAGAAACCCAATTTAAACTAGTTTAAATTTTAAAAGGGAATTTTATTGGCTCTTGTATTTGGGACTTTGAAGAATGGTTGTTCACATGATTCAAGAGGTTCAAACAATGTCAGAATTCCTTCTTTCTCTCATTCCCTTTTCCTTTGTGGTTTTCCCCATTCTCTTTATCTGAGCATAATTTTCCTACACACACCCGGAGAAGATGGGTCTTGGAGTCCAGGTTGACCTTGTTCCATTTTGACAATGAGAGAGGGGGAAAGAGAGATAGAGAGATAGAGAGAGAGAGAGAGAGAGAATATGAATGAATGAATGACAGAGACAGAGAAGGGGAGAGGAGGTGGGGAGGGGAGGGGGAGAGGAGGGAAGAGAGGGAGGGAGAGAGGGAAAGGGAGTACTTTTGACTCCTAGTGTCTGAAATATGTTAGACTTGGTTTACATGAAGTTCACATTCTCACACCAATCACTGGGCCCAGGGGAATGGAATACTAGGTCATGTGTTTACCCTGGGTCAAGAGGTGGAGTGTTTTAGTAAAAGAAAGGAGATGGGAATGCTCTCTGGGTACACCCAAAGTATACTATAATTTACTATAGGAAATAACACAGTTTCACATAACCAGTCATAATAGATATTTGAAGATGAAGAATAAAGAAAAAACTCACTTTCTTTTCTATTTGAAACTTGCACAGGTTAAAATCGCTTATGTGAATTTTGTTAATCACTGTTATGTTGACACTGAAGTGGAAATGAAAGAAATCTACACAAGTAACCACATTTGGAAATTATTTGAGAACTTCTTGGTGGATATGGCAAGGGTACGTTGATCATTAAATACTACTTCATGTTTAGTAAGGTTGTTGATATATATTTTGAACAGTATCAAGCATCTGGATGAAAACTTAGAATGAAACCCACTATGTTTGGATGTCATCTGTTACATTCAAAAAGTTGTGACTGAGTTTCATAAGACTGTGAGATTTAATGAGTTAATGTACTCAAAATACCAGTACAGTGTGTATGGCAGCAAGGTGTTCATTTTCACTTTTACAACTGACCCTATTGGCCGGTTAGTAAATGGAATTTTAGTAGCCTTTTTACACTGGTTAGAGATGATACTTGGCAGAGGTCAATTTGTATTCGACCTTGTATCATGAATGCAATTATAAACCATAGATGGAAGAGATCTCACGAGGTCTTGGATACTGCTTTCGGGCAGGTAGGTACTTGCAGACTCTTTAGGACCCCGCACTGCCCACTGTTGCCTATTCCACATCTTCTTTGGGAGTGTGCTCCGGTACTTGAGTCATCTGTTGCTTGCACTCATGTCAGTCAAAATACAGTCTGCTTTTTACTTTGAGTCCATTTTCTCATGTTTGGCTTTTTGGGGGGTTGGGGAGGACACATGGAGCTGGCTGGCATTTTCTAGATACTGTCTAGTGTATGTTTTTGCTCTGTTAATATTGAGTAAATGAATTAACGAAGAAAGGAGGGAAGGAATCTTTGATAGATAGCACTTAATTTTAGTTAGTATATCTTAACCCCTTTTGTGCCTGCTGAATGATAATGTCCAGGGTGTATTATTTTAGTTTTTTTGTGGGGGAGGGATCTTCTCCAGTTTTCCCATTAAAATTATGGGACATAATGTTCAAATGTGAGTTTCACTAATAGGAGATAGTGTATAGCTAACTCCTTAGACTTATTATGACTTATGGTGGCCTGTCCCAGTCCTTTGGCTTCCTACATGCCTGAGTGCTGGTAGTTTACATGGGCTTCACTTAGATGTATTAGAGGAGAGGGGTTAGTGAAGTCCACATGGATGGATGCTGATTGTTATCCATTAGCTCACTGCCTTCCTACAATTCTTTCTGGAAGGAAGGAAGGCTAAAGGGATATAATAAAACATTAGCTGCAGATCCAGACATCCAAGAGCAATCTCAGATAACAGAATACATCACATCTTCCAGTCCAGGAACTCTTTTATTTAGTCAAGGCTCGCAGGTGGAATGTACTTATTTCGCCTTTGGTATGGGGTCGTGTGAGTGAGCTCTGCTGTGTTCACACATGTGTGAAGCAAGGCAATCCTGTTTTACTTCATTTCTGTAGACCTTAAAAGCCACTCGCTACCTTCCTCAGGTAGACCTGCACCTGTGGAGGAGTCATCCTGTTTTACACAGGACTTATCTACCATGCATATTGACCCCCGTGACCTTGTGAAAGCCCTTGTAAGTGACTGGCCACAGGTATCTCCAGAGACCTTGGAGTAAAGGGTGGTTTATGTGCTGATGGCTGAGCTTTAAAACTGCACGTGCAGGAAGACGTTAAAGAGATTACAGACTGATTTGAAGAGTTGCACAGTGCTATGGACTAAAGATACGCTTGAAAAGACCAAGGTCACATTCTAGGCATCATGATCTGCAAAGCTGAAAGGATTTTTATTTTTAAACCAAAGAAGGCTTGATGATAACTGCCATTGATTATGCTACCTTGGAAACAGTCTTTCCATTGATGTGTTTATTCATAAGGCTAAAGGGTATATATTCTTTTTTTTTTAAAGTATGCATGTAGGGAGGATTTTTATTTTAGCTATTCAATATTTAAGTAGACATAGTGTTATTAGTATATAAAGGCTTTAAGAGAATTTCAAGTTTTCTTGGTCTATTCAATCATTATGTCTAACCACAACAGCTCAACTATACTGCAGAAGCATTTTTTTTTTTTTTTTTTTTTTTTTTGCGGTACGCGGGCCTCTCACTGTTGTGGCCTCTCCTGCTGCAGAGCACAGGCTCCAGACACGCAGGCTCAGCGGCCATGGCTCACGGGCCCAGCCGCTCCGCAGCATGTGGGATCTTCCCGGACCGGGGCACGGACCCGTGTCCCCTGCATCGGCAGGTGGACTCTCAACCACTGCGCCACCAGGGAAGCCCAGAAGCATTTTTTTTCTTTCCTTCTTGTTTCCCTCTGATTTATAGTTTAAAGCAGCAACTCTCTTATCCCCTCATCAAGAATGACAAGGACTCACCCTTCCTACTTCAGGGAAGGGACAGGAAACCTGCCTTTTCCATATTTGGGATTTGTCTTTCTTCCCGTGAAGACAGATTAAGGAGCCACCACACACTCTCAAATTCAAGTACAAAAAAAAATATGGTTAAAAAAGTAGAATGTGGCCTTTGAGGTGAATTTTCAGTTCAGTAGAACAGTAGCTCTCAAACTTTAGTGAGCAGGAGAATTATCTGCAGGATTTGTTAGAACACATGTTGCTGGGCCTCACTCCCATAGTTTCTGATTCAGTAGATGTGAGACTTGGCATTTTTAACAAGTTTTCAGGTGATGCTGAAGCTGCTGGTCCAGCGACCACACTTTGAGAATCACTGCAGTAGAGCAAGGTAGTTAGCAATAGGCATTTTAGAGTCATTAGCCAGACCAGAGTTCAAGTTTAGATTCTGTCTCTTACTAGCTCAGTTATCCTGGGCAAGGTACTTAGCCCTCTGACCCTGAGTTTCCTTATTTGTCAAATACATACAATAATAACACATTCGTTATGGCGTTACTGGGAGGATTCAATGAGATAATATGTATAGAGCTCTTTGCACATGCTCGGCACTTAGAGAGTTGGTGCCATCATCTATTTTATCCCTGTCACGGTTAACATCACTGGTATTATTACAAGGTGATATGTAGCCTTTAAAGCAATTTCAAGTAGCTTCCCCAAGACCTGATAATTATGTTGAGGATAACCTAAAGGAGGACCATCTTACACAGGCAAGAGCCACAAACCATGTTCGTGAAGCTGGACACACACAATAGTGACTTGATGTAGAGATGGACTAAATTCAGATATTACAACAAAGTTATGAAATCCTGGAGCAACTGATTTACATCAGTGAGACATGGTGAAGGTAATCTGGAGGAAAGGTATTTGATAAATTGGACCTAAAGAATCGTAGGATCTTAGGGTTGAAAGAGACTGGCAGTCCTACAGTTCAGTTTTTAGCACCTGCCTGTATATTTCCATTTACAATGATTTCACTACTTTTTTGTGAGACAACTGATTTCATTACTGTGCAACTTTAATTGTTAGAAACCAAAATTGAGCCAGATTTTTTTTAATTTTTAAATTTTATTTTATTCATTTTCTTATACAGCAGGTTCTTATTAGTCATCAATTTTATACACATCAATGTATACATGACAATCCCAGTTGCCCGATTCATCACACCAGCATCCCCACCACCCCGCTGCTTTCCCCCCTTGGTGTCCATACGTTTGTTCTGTACGTCTGTGTCTCAAATCTCTGCCCTGCAAACCGGTCCATCTGTACCATTTTTCTAAGTTCCACATATATGCGTTAATATACAATATTTGTTTTGCTCTTTCTGACTTACTTCACTCTGTATGACAGTCTCTACATCCATCCACGTCTCAACAAATGACCCAATTTCGTTCCTTTTTATGGCTGAGTAATATTCCATTGTATATATGTACCACATCTTCTTTATCCATTCATCTGTCAATGGGCATTTAGGTTGCTTCCATGACCTGGCTATTGTAAATAGTGCTGCAGTGAACATTGGGGTGCATGTGTCTTTTTGAATTATGGTTTTCTCTGGGTATATGCCCAGTAGTGGGATTGCAGGATAATATGGTAATTCTATTTTTAGTTTTTTAAGGAACCTCCATACTGTTCTCCATAGTGGCTGTAACAATTTACATTCCCACCAACAGTGCAAGAGGGTTCCCTTTTCTCCACACCCTCTCCAGCATTTGTTGTTTGTAGATTTACTGATGATGCTCATTCTAAGCCTTTGTTGGGCTTCCCTGGTGGTGCAGTGGTTGAGGGTCTGCCTGCCTATGCAGGGGACGCGGGTTCGTGCCCTGGTCCGGGAAGATCCCACATGCCGCGGAGCGGCTGGGCCCATGAGCCATGGCTGCTGGGCCTGCGCATCCGGAGCCTGTGCTCCACAACGGGAGAGGCCGCAGCAGTGAGAGGCCCATGTACCGCAAAAAAACAAAAAAACACCTTTGTTCTGTGAATGAATGAAATCAATTAGAGTCATTCCATTGCTTCCATTTCCTCAACTAATAACGTTCATTTTCTAATTCTCACTTGGCAATATTCTTTTGTTTGTTTGTTTGGTTGGTTTTTTGTTTTTGTTTGTTTTTTACATCTTTATTGGAGTATAATTGCTTTACAGTGTTGTGTTAGTTTCCGCTGTATGACAAAGTGAATCAGCTATATGTATACATATATCCCCATATATGGTGTGAGGTGATACCTCATTGTAGTTTTGATTTGCATTTCTCTAATAATTAGTGATGTTGAGCAGCTTTTCATGTGCTTCTTAGCCATCTGTATGTCTTCTTTGGAGAAATGAATATTTAGGTCTTCAGCCCATTTTTGGATTGGGTTGTTTGTTTTTTTAATATTGAGCTGCATGAGCTGTTTATATATTTTGGAGATTAATCCTTTGTCTGTTGATTCATTTGCAAATATTCTCTCCCATGCTGAGGGTTGTCTTTTAGTCTTGTTTATGGTTTCCTTTGCTGTGCAAAAGCTTTCAAGTTTCATTAGGTCCCGTTTGTTTATTTTTGTTTTTATTTCCATTACTCTAGGAGGTGGATCAAAAAAGATCTTGCTGTGAGTTATGGCAAAGAGTCTTCTTCCTATGTTTTCCTCTAAGAGTTTTATAATGTCCAGTCTTAGAAATTTAGGTCTCAAATCCATTTTGAGTTTATTTTTGTGTATGGTGTTAGGGAGTGTTCTAATTTCATTCTTTTACATGTAGCTGTTCAGTTTTCCCAGCACCACTTACTGAAGAGACTGTCTTTTCTCCATTGTATATCCTTGCCTCCTTTGTCATAGATTAGTTGACCATAGGTGCGTGGGTTTATCTCTGGGCTTTCTATCTTGTTCTATTGATCTATGTTTCTGTTTCTGTGCCAGTACCATATTTTCTTGATTACTGTGGCTTTGTAGTATAGTCTAAAGTCAGGGAGTCTGATTCCTCCAGCTCCGTTTTTTCCCCTCAAGATTGCTTTGGCTATTAGGGGTCTTTTGTGTCTCCAAACAAATTTATGATGATTTGTTCTAGTTCCGTAAAAAATGCCATTGGTAATTTAATAGGGATTACATTGAATCTGTAGATTGCTTTAGGTAATATAGCCATTTTCACAATGTTGATTCTTCCAATCCAAGAACATGGATCCATCAGTTGGTATCATCTTTAATTTCTTTCATCAGTGTCTTATAGTTTTCTGCATACAGGTTTTTTTGTCTCCCGAGGTAGGTTTATTCCTAGGTATTTTATTCTTTTTGTTGCAGTGGTAAATGGGATTGTTTCTCTGTCAGATTTTTCATCATTAGTGTATAGGAATGCAAGAGATTTCTGTGCATTAATTTTGTATCCTGCAACTTTACCAAATTCATTGATTAGCTCTAGTAGTTTTCTAGTGGCATCTTTAGGATTCTCTATGTATAGTATCATGTCATCTGCAAACAGTGACAGCTTTACTTCCTCTTTTCTAATTTGTATTCCTTTTATTTCTTTTTCTTCTCTGATTGCCGTGACTAGGATTTCCAAAACTATGTTGAATAATAGTGGTGAGAGTGGACATCCTTGTCTTGTTCCTGATCTTAGAGGAAATGCTTTCAGTTTTTCACCATTGAGAACAATGTTGGCTGTGGGTTTGTCATATATGGCCTTTATTATGTTGAGGTAGTTTCCCTCTATGCCCACTTTCTGAAGTGTTTTTATCATAAAGGGGTGTTGAATTTTGTCGAAAGCTTTTTCTGCATCTATTGAGATGATTATATGTTTTTTATTCTTCAATTTGTTAATGTGGTGTATCACATTGATTGATTTGTGTATATTGTAGGATCCTTGCATCCCTGGGTTAAATCCCACTTGATCATGGTGTATGATCGTTTTAATGTGTTGTTGGATTTTGTTTACTAGTGTTTTGTTGAGGATTTTTCCATCTATATTCATGAGTGATATTGGTCTGTAATTTTCTGGTTTTGTAGTATCTTTGTCTGGTTTTTGTATCAGGGTGATAGTGGCCTCATAGAATGAGTGTGGGAGTGTTCCTCCCTCTGCTATATTTTGGAAGAATTTGAGAAGGATAGGTGTTAGCTCTTCTCTAAATGTTTGATAGAATTCACCTGTGACGCCATCTGGTCCTGGGCTTTTGTTTGTTGAATGATTTTTAATCACAGTTTCAGTTTCATTACTTTTGATTGGTCTATTCATATTTTCGATTTCTTCCTGGTTCAGTCTTGGAAGGTTATACCTTTCTAAGAATTTGTCCATTTCTTCTAGGTTGTCCATTTTATGGGCATAGAGTTGCTTGTAGTAGTCTCTTAAGATGCTTTGTATTTCTGCGGTGTCTGTTGTAACTTCTCCTTTTTCATTTCTAATTTTATTCATTTGAGTCCTCTTCCTCTTTTTCTTGATGAGTCTGGCTAATGGTTTATCAATTTTGTTTATCTTCTCAAAGAACCAGGTTTTAGTTTTATTGATCTTTGCTACTGTTTTCTTTGTTTCTATTTCATTTGTTTCTGCTCTGATCTTTATGATTTCTTTCCTTCTGCTAACTTTGGGTTTTGTTTGTTCTTCTTTCTCTAGTTCCTTTAGGTGTAAGTTTAGATTGTTTTTTTGAGATTTTTCTTGTTTCTTGAGGTAGGCTTGTATAGCTATGAACTTCCCTCTTAGAACTGCTTTTGCTGTATCCCATAGGTTTTGGATCATCGTGTTTTCATTGTCATATGTCTCTAGGTATTTTTTGATTTCCCCTTTGATTTCTTCAGTGATCTCTTGGTTATTTAGTAGCATATTGTTTAGCCTCCATGTGTTTGTGTTTTTTACGTTTTTTTCTCTGTAATTAATTTCTAATCTCATAGTGTTGTGGTCAGAAAAGATGCTTGATATGATTTCCATTTTCTTAAATTTACTGAGGGTTGATTTGTGACACCAGATGTGATCTATCCTGGCGAATGTTCCGTGAGCACTGGAGAAGAAAGTGTAATCTGCTGTTTTTGGATGGAGTGTCCTATAAATATCAGTTAAAACTATATGGTCTATTGTGTCATTTAAAGCTTCTGTTTCCTTATTTATTTTCTTTTTGCATGATCTTTCCATTGGTATAAGTGAGGTGTTAAAGTCCCCCACTACTATTATGTTACTGTCAATTTCCTTTTTTATAGCTGTTAGCAGTTGCCTTATGTATTGAGGTGCTCCAATGTTGGGTGCATATATATTTATAATTGTTATATATCTTCTTCTTGCATTGATCCCATGATCATTATGTAGTGTCCTTCCTTGTCTCTTGTAACATTCTTTATTTTAAAGTCTATTTTATCTGATATTAGTATTGCTACTCCAGCTTTCTTTTGATTTCCATTTGCTTGGAATATCTTTTTCCATCCCCTCAGTTTCAGTCTGTATGTGTCCCTAGGTCTGAAGTGGGTCTCTTGTAGACAGCATATATATGGGTCTTGTTTTTGTATCCATTCAGCAAGCCTGTGTCTTTTGGTTAGATCATTTAATCCATTCACATTTAAGGTAATTATCGATATGTGTTTTCCTATGACCATTTTCTTAATTGTTTTGGGTTTGTTTTTGTAGGTACTTTTCTTATCTTTTGTTTCCCACTTAGAGAAGTTCCTGTAGCATTTGTTGTAGAGCTGGTTTGGTGGTGCTGAATTCTCTTAGCTTTTTCTTGTCTGTAAATCTTTTGCTTTCTCCATTGAATCTGAATGAGATCCTTGCTGGGTAGAGTAATCTTGGTTGTAGGTTCTCCCCTTTCATCACTTTAAGTATATCATGCCACTGCCTTCTGGCTCTAGAGTTTCTCCTGAGAAATCAGTTGTTAACCTTATGGGAATTCCCTTGTATGTTATTTGTCATTTTTCCCTTGCTGTTTTCAATAATTTTTCTTTGTCTTTAATTTTTGCCAATTTGATTAGTATGTGTTTCAGCGTGTTTCTCCTTGGGTTTTATCCTGTATAGGACTCACTGCGTTTCCTGGACTTGGGTTGCTATTTCCTTTCCCATGTTAGGGATGTTTTCGACTATAATCTCTTCAAATATTTTCTCTGGTCCTTTCTCGCTCTCTTCTCCTTCTGGACCCCTATAATGCGAATGTTGTTGCGTTTAATGTTGTCCCAGAGGTCTCTTAGGCTGTCTTCATTTCTTTTCATTCTTTTATCTTTATTCTGTTCCACAGCAGTGAATTCCACCATTCTGTCTTCCAGGTCACTTATCCTTTCTTCTGCCTCAGTTATTCTGCTATTGATTCCTTCTAGTGTAGTTTTCATTTCAGTTATTGTATTGTTCATCTCTGTTTGTTTGTTCTTTAATTCTTCTGGGTCTCTTTTAAACATTTCTTGCATCTTCTTGATATTTGTCTCCATTCCTTTTCCGAGGTCCTGGATCATCTTCACTATCATTATTCTGAATTCTTTTTCTGGAAGATTTCCTATCTCCACTTCATTTAGTTGTTTTTCTGGGGTTTTATCTTTTTCCTTCATCTGGTACATAGCCCTCTGCCTTTTCATCTTGTCTATCTTTCTGTGAATGTGGTTTTTGTTCCATAGGCTGCAGTATTGTAGTTCTTCTTGCTTCTGCTATCAGCCCTCTGGTGGATGGGGCTATCTAAGAGGCTTGTGCAAGTTTCCTGATGTGAGGGACTGGTGGTGGGTAGAGCTGGCTGTTTTTCTTGTGGGCAGATCTCAGTAAAACTTTAATCTGCTTGACTGCTGATGTGTTGGGCTGAGTTCCCTCTCTGTTGGTTGTTTGGCCTGAGGCAACCCAACACTGGAGCCTACCTGGGCTCTCTGGTGGGGCTAATGGTGGACTCTTGGAGGGCTCACACCAAGGAGTACTTCCCAGAACTTCTGCTGCCAGTGTCCTTGTCCTCAGCATGAGACACAGCCACCCCCCGCCTCTGCAGGAGACCCTCCAGCACTAGCAGGTAGGTATTGTTCAGTCTCCCCTGGGGTCACTGCTCCTTCCCCTGGGTCCTGATGTGCACACTACTTTGTGTGTCCCTTCCAAGAGTGGAGTGTCTGTTTCCCCCAGTCCTGTCGATGTCCTGCAATCAAATCCCACTAGCCCTCAAAGTCTGATTCTCTAGGAATTCCTCCTCCCGTTGCCAGAACCCCAGGTTGGGAAGCCTGACGTGGGGCTCAGGACCTTCACTCCAGTGGGTGGATTTCTGTGGTATAAGTGTTCTCCTGTCTGTGAGTCACCCACCCAGCAGTTATGGGATTTGATTTTATGTGATTGCACCCCTCTTACCATCTCATTTTGGCTTCTCCTTTGTCTTTGGATGTGGGGTATCTTTTGTGGTGATTTCCAGTGTCTTCCTGTCAATCATTGTCCAGCAGCTAGTTGTGATTCTGGTGTTCTCACAAGAGGGAGTGAGAGCACATCCTTTTACTCCGCCATCTTGGTTCAGGGCCCCAGATTTTTATCTGTTATAATTTTTACTTATTCTTTCCTTCTATAGCAGCATAGAATGATTCCGTTCAGGAAGAATGTGCGTGTTTACTATTCTTCTTGCTGGTGATCTAGTTTGAAATGATAAAATTATTCAACTTAAAGGAACTTAAGATCATCTAGGCTGACCTCCTAATTTTGCTCCCGAGTTCCAGAGAGATTAATTTGCTAGCATGGAGTGATTCGCCTGGCTAGGAACAGAGCTGGGAGGTCTGTGGCAGCCTATTGCAGGGCTCTTTCCACAATAGCTTTTCAAATGTGTCACGACAGCCCTCATGTCTCCCATTATTTTCTCCATGACTTTCAGTGGTTCCTCTTCTGTTAAGGCTTCTGGGCTTCTTGTTTCCAGTACAGTTTTGAGTTCTTTCTAATTTGTCAGTGTTTTAAACGTATGGCATTCACGATGGAACCCAGTGCTTCAGGCAGGGTCCAGCCAGCACGAGGCAGATGATTATTTTAGTAGAAATGTGGAAAGCAATCCTATTTAGAAGGCAAATGAACTATTAATATGTAGTGGTCCTCATACCACCTTCCACCTTTCTCCTCATGTTTCTCAGGAGTCAGCACCACCAAGTTCTTTTTGTTTGCTCTTGGTAAAGCTCTCTAAAGAGTCCCCTTAATTAGTATCTTTCATTTTTCTGTTTGTACCCCCTTGTCTGTTATCTTGGTAAGACCCATATAAGAAAAGCTTTCTGAAAGACTTTTTAATGAACTAAATTTGTTTATTTTTATTAATTTTATTTATTTTTATTTGTTTATTTGCACTAGATTGTTTCACGTACTTACTCTATTCTGATTTTCTGACAGAGACTGCATCCATGTCCTGTAAATATACCAGATTTAGATAGGCAGCAAAGCTGTTAGATACATGAAAAGTTGTTCTACTGTCCTTTAGAGCATTTAACGGCAGCCCACTTTGATCTCTGTGCCAGTGCAGCTAAAATTGGTGTGTGTAGGGCAGAAATGCTTTTCTTTGCCTTCATAACTGATTATTGTTGCAAAGTCAGGGGATTTGAGTCATCATTAGAAAGCATTTGGACGGGGAGGAGGGCAGTGTTCAGTGTCAGACTCCCTTTTCTTTTGAAGATGTTCTCAATTTTGCTATCAATTTCAAGATTCTGTAATGGCCAGCAATACCCTAAGTGATGTACTGGCAGATGACATTAGACCGAGGTATAACTTAGAGACACACCTAACACATTGTCATGTCATTGCCCCATCAGTCATTGCCAAACAAGACAAATCAGAGTATTTCATTTCCAAATAGGTCACTTGAGCATTCTCTCCCTTTGTTTAGCTTACCAAATAGGTAGGAAATGGGAGTAAAGATAAATTTATATGTACTTTGAAACACACTTTCTAGGTTCTCTAATTTGATAGGATTGTATAGGTTTTCTTTCCTTGATGAGTTGATTCCATTATTTTCTTCACTTTCTGAAGTTGAATGAGCCATCGAAAAGTCTCATTCTAAAGCCTTCTTTGAATATGCCCTTATTAGCTAACATTGCAGTCAAGTGAAGAGTGTAAATATTCTGTAAATATTATTTTGTGTGTAGCACCTTTCCCTCAGTTGTAATTCTGTTTTTCTCCTCCATTTTCATGCTGAATTATACTGATGGTGCCCAGGTGGGATGAGCACTTGTTTGGCTCTTCTCGATTGGTGATTGGTTGGCCCCTGTCCTGCTCTTCAAGTCAACTTCAGCGTTTATCATAGTTGATTGATTCCTTCTTGAAACCTGTCCTCACTTGGCCCCCAGGATATCAGCCCTGTTCCCACCTCACTGGCCACTCCCTTTCAATCTCCTTTGCTGTTTCCTCCAAATCTTCCCAGCTTCTAAATACTGAAATGTGCCAGGCTTAAACCTTAGACTTGCTCCCTTCTCTGTCTCCAGTCACTTGCTTGCTGATCTCATCCACTCTCCTAACTTTAATCCCAGGCTGGGTGAAGCTTGGGTCCTTCCCCTGATAGTCTCACATATCTCACTGCCCCCGTGACATCTCCAGTTGATTATCGAACCTCAAACTCTTAATTCACTTTCATGGCCCACTAAAATTAATGCCTTCTCAAGTCATTTGTGTCTCAGTAAACGGCAATTCCATCATTCAGTCTAGGCATTCAGGCATAAAAATCTTGGTGTCATCTGTAACTCTTATTTTCTTGCTCTTCAGTTTAATCCTTTAGCAAATTCTGCAAGCTTTAACCTTAAAATATTCAAAATCTGACTACCTCTGAATACTTTGATTACTGCCACCCTGCAACAAGGTACCATTAACTCTCATCCGGATACCTTCAGTAGCTTCATAACCTGTTTTCCCTGCTTCTACTCTTGCCCCCTCCCTTCATCATCTCTTCTCTATACAGCAGCTATAATGATTAAAAAAGAAGAAGAACTTTGATTCAGGTCACTCCTCTGCTCAGATTCCTCACAGAGTAAAACCACTACATGATTGGGCTCTCCCCTGTCCAACAAACCCCCCCATCCCTGCCCTCACTTCCCAGTGTCCTCTTGTTCTCCCCCTACCTAGCTCTCTGCTTCACCTGGTGGCCTCTTGCTGCTCCTCAGATATGGCAAACACACTCTCATCTCAGCATCTTTACATCTGCCTGGGATGCTCTCATCCCCCAGGTACCCTCCATTCTCGTGACTTCTTTCAGGTCCTTGCCTAAAGTCTTCAGAGAGGCCTTGGCTGACTACCTGGTGTAAAGTGACAATGTCTTCCTTCCATCCCTCTTTCATTTGCTTCATTTTATCCCCACCTGATGTTTTTATATGTATTCGTGTTTGTTTCTGCTGAAACAAAAGAAAGGCAGAGGTTTTGTCTGTTTGGTTCACTGCTGCATAGCTGACCTAGAACAGCGTCTCACGCATAGTAGATACTCAGTATTTGTGTTATTTTTTATGTATCTATTTAGGCTGCACCATGTGGCCCGCAGGATCCCAGTTTCCCCACCAGGGACTGAACCTGGGCCATGGCAGTGAAAGCTCTGAGTCCCAACCAGGGAATTCCCAGTATTGGTGGAATAAATAAATAAATATCATCTGAAGTTAAAAATATTTAAAAAGTGAATTTGAAAACAAATTATGTGGTTTTAGCATAGAATTAAGTGGGCCTGTCAATGGAATGGAATAAATAGCCAGAAAAAGATTTTTACTTATGTAAGCCATTAAGATATAATAAAGAAATTATCACCTATTAGTAGGGAAGTGATGGGTTATTTTCGGTGATCAGCAAACTTTTTCTGTGAAGATCTTGATAGTTTTTTAGGCTACCATCACAGCTCTTATAACAATTACTAAAGGGAAAGGAGTCATAGACAATATATAAATAAATAGATATGGCTAGATTTGACCCATGATAGTTTGCCTACCCCTGGATTATTAAATTAATAATAATAAACTCCATTAGGGTTGTGATTTTTATATATTTTGTTGTTCACTGATGGATCCCAGGTACACAGAATGTTCTTGGCATGGAATATGGGCATTCAATAAAAATTGTTGATTTGAACTAAATCAGAATGACATTTGAAGACCCTGGCTATTTGGGGTGAATTGAACTCAGTTCATGTCCTCACATCATACATTAGCGTAAATTGCAATAGATTTTAGAGATAAATGTGAAATGATAAAAATGGTTGGAAATGTAGGTGGATATTTGTCTGTCTTTGGATGAGAGAGTTATTTTTAAGCATAAGAGCAATAGATGAAATTAGCTAAGGAAAAACGTTTCACTATTTGAAAATTTAAAACTTAAGTATATAAAAACATCATAAAAATAAAAGAACATCAAAATAGAAAAAGTTACACTACATTAAAAAAGAACTAATAACCTTTATACAAAGAACATATAAATAGATAGATAAGAAAAGCACTATAACAATCTAATGATAAAATGAGCCAAATTCAGGCATTCATGATTTATAGAGGAGGACATACAAGTAAATCCCTGAGAAAATAGTCAACTGTTAATAATTTTAAGAAACTAAAAAGGAAAATAAGATCTAATTTCTAACTGTCAAAGTTTAAGAGTAAAAGGATAAAAGTAAAACGATAATATTAAATGTTGGTTTACATACCTTGCTGATGAGAGTAAATTTATGCTGTCTTTTTGAAAAGCATTTTGGTAGTACATTAAAAAAAGCCTTCATACCTTTTTAATGTGTCAAGTAATTTACCTTCCAAGAATCTGTCCCTTAGGAAATAATTAGAAATGATATCAAGGATTTATGGGCAAGGAAGTTCAACATACTTTTATAATAAAATACAGTAGGAAATAGTTTACATATTTAATAATAAAGAAATGGTTCAACAAATTATGATATAAGATTGAAGTTATAGTATCACTGATTATTTTTTGAAGATTTTTAATGATATGAGAAGTGCTAATGATTGAGTGATGAGTATTAAAAGGGGAATAAAAAACCAGTTATCCAGAATTATTTCCATTATGTAAAATATATAGGAGCAAAAAGATTAGAAGAAAAGATTCCAAGATGTTAACCATGGTTTTGTTTGGATTTTGAGATTATGGATAATTTTTGTTTTCCATTTTGTATTTTTGTATTTTTTACAGGGTTCCTACAGTTAATATTTTTCTTAACATCAATATATATTACCTTTTAAAAAATGAATTTAAAATTCTAAGAAAGTGTAGGCAGGGATGACTCATAAAAAAGAGATACTAAAAGCGAATGTTTGGAAAAGTTTTGGCCTCATAAATAAAGGAATGCAAATTAAAATAAATATGAGATGTCACCTCAGATATTTATAAGAACATTTTTACTGCCTATGAGGAATAAAAAAATGATTTTTAAGATTTGTATTCCGTGGTCTGTATGATCAAAAGTATATTACTGGCGAGAGCTGCCCTATCCGGTAGGGTAGCAACTTGCCACATTTAAATTTAAATTTTAATTAGATAAAATAAAATTTAAAAAAACATTTCAGGTGCTCAATAAGCACATGCCTAGTGGTTACGATCTTGGACATCCCAGATATAGATTTCCATCATTGCTGAAAGTCCTCTTGGACAGGGCTGCTCCAGTGTATGTATGATAACTTATTTAACCCAATCTGTCATCTTTGGAAAAGTAAGAGTCACTTTTAGAGCAGAAGAGAGAAGGGACATCATATATACAAGGGGAGAAATCTCAGAAATAATTATACCTAGAAATTACGCTTAATGTTTATTTGTTCAACCAATGATTTAAATACCTACTATGTGCTAAGGTACTGCATGTGCAGTGGGGAGCAAGACAGAGCAGCTCCTGGTGTCTAGGGACTTATATTCTAATGGTGGAGACAGATTTTTACTTGCTTTTTCCCCAGAAACCTCCGTGGCTATTTCTGCACTTCCTTCGGTTCTTTGTTAAAATGTTACCTTATACAGAGAAGTTCTCCAAGCAATTTAGATAAAATAGTAATCCTTCTCCGTACCTACTCCTCCTGCCGTATTGCCTGCACTACTTGCTCTTTATTTTTCTGAAAGTCTATTTATTTGCTCTATTTTTACCACTTGTATGTTTGTTAATTTGTATATTGTGTATCTCTTTTGATTAGAATCAGAGCTCCAGTAGAGTAGGGACTTTGTTTGGTTTGGTTCACTGTTCTAACTCCTAGTCTAGTAGTTAGTGGGGTTTTTTTTTTTTTTTTTTTTTTTGCGGTACACGGGCCTCTCACTGTTGTGGCCTCTCCCATTGCGGAGCACAGGCTCCGGACGCGCAGGCTCAGCGGCCATGGCTCACGGGCCCAGCCGCTCTGCGGCATATGGGATCCTCCCGGACCAGGGCACGAATCCGCGTCCCCTGCATCGGCAGGCAGACTGTCAACCACTGCGCCACCAGGGAAGTCCCTAATAGTTAGTTTTAATTTAACAATTTATGTCCCTAAGTGATAGTCCATGAAATTTTATAGGTGCATAGTAAAATTCATCTGGAAGCAGAAAAGGACAGATATTTCAAAAGGTGATTTTTTTTTCTTGGAAAGGACAATGAAGGTAGACTTGTTTTTCCAGTGTAAAACACATTACAAATTGAAAATCATTTCATTCTTATAGAATTGAATTAAAATACTTAAAAAATAATGATACATGGAGTATACCAGAGATAGGAGAGATTTAAACAGTGATTAGTGATACACTATAAGATAAAATTCAAGTAACCTGAGAGTGAGGCAAGAAATTACTATCAAATCAATGTTTAGAGGACAATTGGATATCAGTATGGAAAAAAACTAATCAGAATGCATAAATCAGGTCACGTACAGCAGAAAATTCAGATAGCTTAAAAAGTTAAGTAGGAGTCAAGATGTGGATGGAGATGGGAGAAGGACTCCCAAATAAAGCTAGAACAAAAATGTTCAGAATATTCTCTTCTTTTGTGGAAGGGATTTTTCCTTCTTTATATTAAACAAATGGAAAGGACCCAAATAAAAAAAAATAGTGCCTGAATGCTAAAAATTATTTTACACCATGAAATGTAATGAAAGGAATATTCTAAAGAGTCAGAATGTGAAAATACATGTGAAATGACTGCTGAAAAGTTTATTATGTAAAATATGTTTACTGATATGTAATATACAGTCATTATCCATGTTTCATTTTAAAGTCGTTTCGATGGTTTGAATCATCTCTACGTGACAAAATATAGACATGAAGTTATTATGTGAAAAATGCCCTGCCTTGTTAGCAATGTCAGAAATGCCAGATAAAATAAATTTTAGGTATCATTAAACTGGAAAAAGTAATTATAATTTACAGAGATAACAGTTCTAGCAGCAAACAGATGGCACACTCCAAGAGGTGTGGGAAGGGTTAAAGGAACCAGGAGTGACAGGGAAGCATCCAGGAATTGGTAACAGTGCAAAGCTATTTCCACCCCAGGCCTGAAGGGGCAAGGGTGGCACCAGTGTTACCAGAGCCCAGAGAGAACTTGGAGACATTGCAGAAGGTCTCCAGCAGAAGCTATACCCAGAGACACAGACACTGCTGAAGCCTCAACGAGGCGAATGGAGATGGGGATGCAGGTAGAGGCAGAGGCAGAGTAGGTACCTGACTTCTTTCTCTTCCACTCTGTGATCTTCTGCCAGTGCCTCGCATCCGCTGAACCTAACCAGAGCCCGAAAGCTAGAGCTAGTGGATAGTAATGAAGGAACATCCTGTGTATGCACAGATAGGTTGTTGATATCATTGTAAATTTATTATTTTAGAGGATGAGCCCAGCAAGTAGTACAGAACTGTCTATATACCCTCATCTGGTGATTCCTCTTTTGGTGAAATATACCCCCAAAATCTGAAAGTAAAAATAATAATCTTGCATAATCCTGTATAATAGCAGTAATCGGGGGGAGGGGGAATCTCATAAAAGACTCGCAAGAAAGAAATAGCTAAGAAAATAAGAAAATGATTTGTATTTTTTAGCTACGTATACCTAAACTCATTCCAAAAATGGATTAAAGCATGATGGTGCATTAGAGTGATGGAATAAATATAGCGTTTTGAAATAAGTGTTTAAATAATGATGGTACATGGGAATGTTTGATAGGAAGTAATGGTATGTGAATAATATCTGCAAACAGAAACTTTAAAAATATATGTATTACACATAAAAATTAATTTAATATGATGTAATTTTATTTGAGCCATTTCTAATCTTTATTGGAAAGAAACAGTAAAAATAAATAAAAGACAAGATAAAGAAATGTTGCTAATAATTAGGTTCCTTATTTCCTGAAAAGTTTTTAAGGACTTTAATTTAAAAAGTGGCGGGCTTCCCTGGTGGCGCTGTGGTTGAGAGTCCGCCTGCCGACGCAGGGGACATGGGTTCGTGCCCCGGTCCGGGAAGATCCCACATGCCGCGGAGCGGCTGGGCCCGTGAGCCATGGCCGCTGAGCCTGCGTGTCCGGAGCCTGTGCTCCACAATGGGAGAGGCCAGAACAGTGAGAGGCCCATGTACCGCAAAAGAAAAAAAAAAAACGCGGCTTCCTTATCTCTTGCCTGTCCATAATATTACAGTGTAAGATACAGGCTCTAAAGGTGAAAAAGTTGTCATTCATCTGAGGCATAAAAAGTATCTGGAACATTATTTGAATTTCTTGTACAAATGAATTAAGGAATAGGTTCCACACAGTTGTGTAAACCCAGAATTTCCATGACCAGGATTTTGAGGAAAGCCTTCATCTAGAAGTATTATAGATAACTTTTATTAATTAATCCACTGACTAAAGCAAATCTGTGGGGTTCTTTAGCAAATGATCAGTTGCAGGTAACGTAGTGTAATTCTCTGGTAGCTCCAGAAAGCCCCGTTCAATTGTGTGAAATGTCACTGGATGAGGAAGAAGCTTCTCTGGGCTGGTTATGGTAGAATTGTTCAACTACTTACTCAACTTTAATATATTTTTATCCTATGTATCAGAAAAATTCACCATAAAAGCCAGTGCTGAAAGATACTAAATGAAATAAATCCTACTTAATATCCATCATGGGAAAATCAATTTTATATTAGATCTGGGACCACATTAAATTTTAACCTGAGGTTTGCTATTCCACAAATAGTCTAACCCTTAGTTAAACTAAGATAAAATGAGTCCTTTCTTATTCTCTCTTATTCTTTCATTAAAAAAATTAATTGTTTTATTCTTTTCACAAACATTTATTGAACATTTTGTATTTACCACGCATTATGTTATGTGCTGAAACAATAACTAAAAGATGACATAACTTGACATAATTTATTTTCTTTAATTGCATCATTCCCTACGGTAACTATGGAATTAGACACACTAAAAACCTTTTAGTTCTGATAACACCGCTGTCAGGTAGGTGTCATTTAATAGATGGGGAAAAAGTGAGCTGCCCCCGACAGGAAGTGACTTAGAAGCAAAACAGACCCTGTGCTCTTTCTTCTCTCTCCATTCAGCAAACACTATTATTTTCCAAACTGAAACATTGGGACACATGGTTTGAGGAGGGAGTTTTTGGTGATTTTATTTGTGTTCAGGGTTTTAAAGCAATATCAGATTAAATTATGTTTCCTTACTCTTGATTAATCACCTATTGAAAAGAATAAAAAACTTACATTAAAATTTGAATTGTCCAAGAACATCTGGAACATCTGGCCACCACACTGACTCACTGTAATCTTGTGGATATTTAAACATTCTTACTCTGCCCAGTTCTTGAGTCCTTCCTTGCACCCTATGTTCTCCCCCACTCACTTCTTTTTTTATCTCCATGTTCTTTTTTTTTCACCACCCAACTTTTTTTCATTCGGTTTTAATCGTGTATCTTAGCTTTTGCAATTTGTCAACCCTGACATGTTTGGAAATTTACAGTTTGTTTAGCAGAATGACCAATTACAGCCTTATTTAATCCCACATAAAGGTCAGAGCCCATGTTCTTTGCTGATGTTCCCTTTGCTCTGGTGTCCTGTCTTCTTGCTTAGCCAACTCTGAGAAGAAGGCACGGACACACCCTCCATGCTTCCCAGATAATCTGGGGATGAACAAGTCAAAATTGTTGGCAAGGGTTTGACCTTTGATTTTTTATTTTTATTTTATTTTTATTTTTTTTTGCGGTACGCGGGCCTCTCACTGTTGTGGCCTCTCCCGTTGTGGAGCACAGGCTCCGGACGTGCAGGCCCAGCGGCCATGGCTCTCGGGCCCAGCTGCTCCGCGGCATGTGGGATCTTCCCGGACCGGGGCACGAACCCACGTCCCCTGCATCGGCAGGCGGACTCTCAACCACTGCGCCACCAGGGAAGCCTGACCTTTTCTTATCTTTCTGTTTTCCTCTCCAAATATTTTCTGTTTGCATGAGCCAATCTGAGCCAGGTATTAGAGGTGAAAATGTATAGAGAGATATGAGCCAACATTAATCACCTTCACCACTTTCTTGTACTTATAATGACTGTTTCCTCTTTGATTTCCTCACATCAAGTGGAAAAGTATTTTTCAGCAAAGCTAGGCTTGAGGATGGAGGGAGAAGGCTGTGTGCAGGAGGAGGGAGAAGCAGATCTGGAAGAAGGGTCTGGGGTCTGTGAAACAATTCTGGCCCAAGGATGAAATGGCAACCAAACTTAAAGGTGAAACTGCTACAGAATGATAAACTTTGAATGGATTTCAGGCAGATTTTTTTTTAAGTATATTTATTTAGTTATTTAGTTATTTATTGGCTTCATCGGGTCTTAGTTGTGGCATCTGGGATCTTTCATTGCGGTGCGGGGCTCTTCATTTTAGTGTGCAGGTTTCTCTCTAGTTGTGGCATGCAGGTTTTCTCTTCTCTGGTTGTGGCGTGCGGGCTCCAGAGCACGTGGGCTCAGTAGCTGCAGCACGCGGGCTTAGTTGCCCCACAGCATGTGGGATCTTAGTTCCTCGACCAGGGATCGAACTCATCTCCCCTGCGTTGGAAGGCGGATTCTTTACCACTGGACCACCAGGGAAGTCCCAGAAATGTTTTTATTCAAAGCAACTTTCAAAAGCAGAAGAAATGTTATAAACAACCATTTCAGGACAATTTTTAGAAGGTTCCAGTATTGACTTATAATTCAAAGATGTGGTAGAACACATTGAGTTGTTTTGTTTTTCTCTCCAGGTTTGCAACACAACTACAGACAGGAAACACGCAGACATCTTTTTGGAGAAGTGTGTTACTGAGTCAATCATGAACGTTGTGAGCGGCTTTTTTAATTCTCCCTTTTCAGACAACAGTACCAGCCTGCAGGTAATCTAAACAAGCAAGTACAAAAGAAGTCTGTCACACGGAATTTCTGTACCTTATTTGAGTGCAGAAAACTTTAATACGCTTGGAAGTCCTTTCCTACACTTCTCAAGATCACTCTTCTTTCCTATTATTTACTGTTATGCCCCTTTCTGAGTTTCCCAAACTTTATTTTAAATAAAGAGGCTCCATCTTCAAACTGAATTATGTTTGCTCTCCCTCTAAGCAAAATAGGAACTTCCATATCTGTAGATCGACTGCCAAGTGTCGAAATAACTGATAATGACTCTTTAAATGGATAGATATTTTGACTCAATAATTCCCGTTTAGTAAATCCTGAAAGAATCGGCAGGGATTTATATACTAAGATTTTCATTGAAGTGTTTATAATACTTAAAAATTGACATCAACCTTAAATGTCCACAAACAGGGGAACTGCTAAATAAATTATGGTATATCTGTAGATGGCTTATTATAGAGCAATTAAAAATCATGTTTTGAAAGAAAAATTGATGCCTAAGGAAAATGATCATGAAGCAATATAAAGTGAAACAGGCCACAAAATTGTATCATAGTATCATCCAGGTTTGTGCGTGTAAAAAATATATGTGCATGTATACATAAGAAAGCTCAGGAAGTAATTATCTTAAAAATGTTGATACTGATTATCTCTCTATGTTAGGATTATTGGTGATTTTCATTTGTATGGTTGCCAAATATTCTACAGTGGTTGTGTGTTGCTCTTATAAAAGTATTATTTCAGTTATACTTTTTTTAGGGAAAACTTTTGAATGAACTATTAGAATCATGTAAAATTGTTTTTGTAGGTCAAAATTGTTGTCTCCTCTACTTGCTGATCATATGAAACCAAAACATACAATCAGTGAAACAAACAAACCCAAAATGCCTGCTCTATTTATACTCGGAAATAAACCAGAGATTGTAAAAATATACTTAAATCCATGTCATTGGTTTCAAGAAATGCCATATTTTCCTGATTAAGAATACAGTTAAAATAATCAGTTTTCTATAGTGTCTGGTGTGGTGCCTCTCATGAGACAGGTACAAAATAAATATTTGTTGAATGAGATGTTCATTAAGTAGCACTGAAACATAAAAGACAAGACTGCATTTTATTTGGTGGGCCTTTTGTGATAATGCATAGATACTGCATCAGGAGTGTTAATGGTTTAGTGACCTGTTTGCCTCTTTTCTTTCTGTTCTCAGACACATCAGCCAGTTTTTATTCAGCTGCTTCAGTCTGCCTTCAGAATTTACAATTGCACCTGGCCAAATCCGGCACAGAAAGCCTCGGTGGAGTCCTGTATCAGAACTTTGGCTGAAGTGGGTAAGTCAGTGTCGGATTTTACTTATTTTCACATTCTGTGAAAGAAGTCAGGCTTTTGGCTAATAGGCAATACAAGTAGCTTTCCAGTTTTCAACTTAAAAAGAGAGCAGGTGTGATTTCTGTAAAGCTGAAGATTGGTGATCAGCAAACGACTCTGAAATTGCATCCTTTTTGGGAGGGGAATATAATTGTTGTATTTCTTCTCTTTAAATATTTTAAAATATATTTATTTATTTTTAAATTATTATATTTCTAACCTTAAATTTAGTATTGCATATGGTGCTTTAATATAGCTTAGTAAGATATTACACAAATGAGTTTAGTTTAATTGTTATCTCAGATTTCATTATGGAATTGTCTTGTCTGTTAAGTAGCCTGATTTATTAACATCTTCATGTGGCAGGAGAACTTTTTGAGGGGTTTTTAGATTTCTAATTTTGTGTGAAATTAATCAGTATTCATTGAGGTTCTGTTATGCATACAAGGCTTCAGAAATTCCAAATAAAATGGAATGCAAGGGGATAACAGCTAAGGGAAGGTTAGTACATTATAGGAACATTAGTTAGGTTAGTACATTATAGGAAGAATTTCTCATAGAGTCCTCTTTTGTTTGTTTGTTTGTTTGTTTGTTTTGGCGGTACGCGGGCCTCTGTTGCGGAGCACAGGCTCCAGACGCGCAGGCTCAGCGGCCATGGCGCACGGGCCCAGCCGCTCCGCGGCATGTGGGATCTTCCCGGACCGGGGCACGAACCCATTTCCCCTGCATTGGCAGGCAGACTCTCAACCACTGCGCCACCAGGGAAGCCCCCTCTTTTTTTAAAAAATAAAGTTAATTAGGGCTGTCAGAAAGGAGGAGGGAAAAGAAATATAGACTGGGTTGGACTTCAAAAAACAAACAGAGGAGCTGGATCATTCTCTCAACTAGAGGTGGTTCTGCAGGTATTGGGAAGGGAAGCTTATAGTGTGTTTCATAATCGTGGTCATCGTCACTGCTGACATTTGTCAGTGCACACCATTTGCAATGCTAAGCAATTCACACGTATTATCTCATTTAATCCTTAGGTAGGCTCCTTGATTATTTACATTTTACAGTTGAGGAAACAGAATTATCTAGATTAGATAACTTGGCCAAGGTAATGGTATGTGCTCAGTAAATATTTGATAAATGAATAAATGGTTTAACTAATTAATGACCACGTAAAATATTTTTAGTCTTTTCTCCCCATCTGCAATTTGGTTTAAGTAATTTAATATTAACAAAATTTAATGATGGTGCAGTTTTAATTTGAGTACATTCAAAAGCAGTTATAACCCAAGAGGATCAATTGAAAATTATTAGAACTAAGAGATTAATAGAGTTCATCTAGGTGATTAATTATAAATAAGTATTAACTTGGTAGATTTTCTATATATCCAAAAGGGAGAAAAAATGTGAAAAAGATATGTCACAACAGCAATAGAAATAGTAATTACTTAAGAGAAAACTTAAGAAAAACAAGAGAATAAAATTATATTGTTATTTTGAGGGATATGAAAGATTTTAATAAATAGAGAGTTATACTATTTCTGGATTTCAAAATTCAACTTGTAAGGATGCCAGTCTCCTCAAAATTATAATTTTAATGCTTTACATCCGAGACCCCTCCTTTGCACACACCCTTCCCTCGTCACGGCCCACTCGGGCTTAGGCACCCCGTATAGGGCCACGCCCCACAAAGATGCATCCTCTGGCAGCTTGGCCTTTGCCACCTTCCTGCAGTTCCCCCTGGTCCATGTCACCCTGCTGCTCTGAGGGATGGCCTCTCTTCCCTGGTGGCCTCTGACTCTGTGCTGGGTCACTCGTTTGCATGAATACCCTTATCACCTTTGACATGGTGCCAAGCTGTCCACTGCCGTGGACGCCCTCCTCACCTGACTCAAGTCTAATTCTCCACTCCCGGCAGCCTCCTGTGCACATGCCTTCCACTCCTTTCTGGGCTCGAATGCTCTGGACCACCTCGGCCCCTAGCACTCCTTGTCCAGCGCTGGCACTTGACTTTTCTCTGTTCCTCCTCCAGGTTTTAGGACAGAATAGTTCAGGAAGGGAAGGGAAGAGATAAAGGAAGAGGCCACCATATGCGTTGCCAAAAATAAAGGACACAGAAGAGAACCTAAATTTTATTTTAAAAAGTTGCACATAGCAAAATGTCCGGCAGGATATCAATAAAGAAATAACACTGGTATCTCTGGCTGGTGGAATTATAGGTCAGTCTGGTCCTGTTGTTCTTGCTTTCCTGTAACTTCTGAGTTCTTAATAATATACTTTTCAAGTTATGATAAAACAGTACTAAAAGCATCTTCATTTGGACGAAATCAGCTGGGAAATATACTAACCATTAAAAACTAAAATCTGAAGGAAAAGCAAAGAAATGTGATGATGCTATTTACTTTACATAGGAATACATTGTGTTTGCTGCCAAGTATATTTCTATATTTTATATTTTAAGGCTGTCCCCCCTCTTCCTCATCTCCTTCCTGCTTTCTATCCTCTAATTCTCTTCCTCCTCCCCTTTTTTTCTCCCCTCTTTTTTCCTCCTGCTCTTCCTCCCTCAGTACTTAGCAAATGCAATGAGGGGAGACACCAGTTGGCCCTACCCGGGGCACAGAGGGCGTGCTGTTCACACCACTTACAAATTGAGAAGCAAAGAGCTTTGAGCCACAAGTGAGATTCCATGCTGTGCTTTCCCTCCATGTTGCAAGTTGCTGCTTCAGTGGTGTTCCCTGTGTACTCACATCAGGATGGCAGAGCTTTAGGGGTGTAAAACAGTCACTGAGACTGGATCAGTCTAAAGATTCTTTCATTCCATTTTCTACCATTTCCTCGACTATTTATGATTTAACAGGAAATTTTAGTCTCTTTGTATGCTAAAAGACATATGTGATAGGAAGTCTAAAAAATAATTATATCTAAGTCTACAATCAGGGTAGGTTTGGAAGAGTGATGTATTGGTATAAAATCTGTTTTATCTTTGTGAGGATTGTTTTTTAATTGAAGTATAGTTGATTGACAATGTTTCAGATATATAGCACAGTGATTCAGCTATACATAAATATACATATTCTTTTCCATTCTGGTTTATTATAGGATATTGAATATAGTTCCCTGTGCTAGATAGTAGGATCTTGTTGGTTATCTATTTTATGTATAGTACTGTGTATCTGTTAATCCCAAACTCCTAATTTATCCCTCTGTTACCCCTTTCCCCTTTGCTAAACATAAGTTTGTTTTCTCTGTCTGTGAGTCTGTTTCTGTTTTGTAAATAAGTTCATTTGTATCATATTTTAGATTCCACATATAAGTGATATCAAATGACATTTGTCTTTCCCTGTCTGACTTACTTCACTTAGTATGATGATCTCTAGGTCCGTCCATGTTGCTGCAAATGGCAAGCATGTTTTCTTCCACTTCCTTGTTTGTTGTTTCCACCTGAACAGTTAGGAAGCTATGGAGATTCCATCCCGCTCTCCCCTGCATTTGTACTTCCCCCTCCTTCTCCTCCATAATGGCCTAGTTTGACCCCTCTTTGCTTCCTTTTTGGACCACTGTAGGCATTCAATGTTCTTTCCTTCTGTCTTTCTTCACTTAAATAAATCTGCTACCAGAATAATCTTCTTGAAGTGAAATTCTCTCTGTTGGTTTAAAAGCATCAACAACAAAGTCCTCAGCCTTCAGCAGCATACCTTTGTCTAACAAACTAAGGATGGATTCCTCTTTGCAATGTTTGTGGCCTCCACAGCCCTACCTCCTCTTTTGACCTTGCTCACTGCTTCTCACCCCCACCCAGCAAACTGAACTATTATGCCCCAGGCATTGCTCACACTATAACTTTCCTTCTCCAGTTTCCACCATTGCCATCTCTCAGCATCTTTTCTATTACTCAAAAAAATTCTTTGTCCAAATTCCTCCATAAAAGCCATTTCTGACTCCCAGGTCCAGATCTGAACTCACCCTCCTTTGGCCGTTTATACTTTTCTTATGGTCTTTACTGTATCCTAGCTTACATCATCATAGGTATTAATCTACTAGATTTTGAGGGACAATGACTATGAAGTATCTGTCAAAAAGACATTAATAAAAGCTATTGTCTAGGATAAAAAAGGTGAAGAGCAAATTCTGCTTTGCGATGGGTAGGCCACATCTTTTTTTGTTTGTTGGTGGATGCTCTTTATGGAAAAACACATAACCAAAATGAGAGGCATTCAGAAGTGAGCATCCATAGTAGTAAAGGGATCTAAACCCATCTTACTTGTGTAGTGATTGAAAACATTTGAAATATTTAGACAAAGAAAAGAAATCCAAGGGGGAACATAATTATTTTCCAACATTTCAAGGTGTGAATGGACTTCTTTTACAGGTTCCCAGGAATGGGATTATAATTAACATATGGTAGCTGCAAGAGGCAGATTTTTGTCCCATTGTAAAGAATAACTATTTTACAGTTAGTAGTCTTAAAACCTTGGGAGTCACATATGATTCTTCCCTTTTGTTCACTTGTATTAAATACAATAGCAAGTTCTATTGGTTTCACTTCTAAAATACATCTTTTTGTGTTCTCTTGTGGGGCACCCTTGTCCAAATACACCATAATCTGACATGGATTACAGAAGAGTCTCCTTACTGAACTCCCCACCTCTACCCCAGTCTCACTACAATCCATTCCCTACACAATAATTAGAGTGATCTTAAAATGTAAATCAAACCATATCTTTCACCTATGTACAACTCTCCATTTCACTGAAGATTCCTATGCCTTTTCATGACTTAGAAAGCCCTTCATCATCTGAGCTTTATCTACTACTACTTTCCCCCATTTCCCTACCCTCACTTCACCCACACTGGCCTTCATTCTGTCTCTCATCTACAAGCCTTTTTCTCCTCGTAGGGCATTTGCGTGTGCTGTTCCCACTATTTGGATCCTTATCTCCCAGATGGTCACATGTTCAAAAGTTCAGTGCTCAGTGAAGTGTTCCAGCTCCCCCCATCCTATCTTACTGTCTTAGCACTTATCACTATTTGAAAGCACCTTGTTTGTTTGTTTGTTTGCTTCTTTGTTGTCAGCTTCTCCCATTAGAGTATGAACTATGAAAGCAGGGACTTTGCTTTATTCACTGATCACTACTACCTAAAAGTGTCTGGTTCTGATGAAGCCGGTTTATGAATGTTGTTGACTGACAATAATTCATGAGCTAGATATTTCGCAGATAGTGAAATTTAGGAATAGAAAGGTTAAATAACTTGCCCGATTAACAAGTAGTTGAGTTGGATTTGAAATCCAGGTTCCTCTGAGTGTGACGTTATGCTCTACCAGGTTGTCCCAGAAGTCATATCTTAGGAAGCCCTGACATATAAACTAGAACTATGGCAGTTTGGCTTGCTGGTAGGGAGCTGTCTGAAGTTTTATAACTCAGATGCAAGGTCATTTTCGTGTTTCAGCAGCTCTTTGAGAATACAAAGGGGCATTATTATAATTCAAATATGTAAGAATTTATAGTTATAAAACAGAATATACATATTTAAGAAAAATATTACAAGTCAGGAGAATACTTAGTTTTTATAAAGCAAATTTTCAGTGCATTTACAAATTGGTAAACATATTCCTATACATGCAAATAGCTATTATATTATCTATTACAGTTACATTTATATAACAGTTTGCAGTTTGTAATGTGCTCTCAAGGACATTGGTTCAACTCATCTATCATCAAAAGTATTTCACTCTCTTCCATATTTGTACATTGGACACAAAAGATAGTAAAAACAGCAAAAGTATTTACTAAATTAGCACTTACCTGGCTGGGAGTAGAGAGCATTTATTAGTGATAGACATTGTGGTAAACCCTATGATGTGGACATAATTCTTAGCCCCATTTTACAGATGCAGACATGAAGTTAGCAAGGTTAGACAGCTTGCTAGGTCACACAGGCAGGTGTGAACCCCTTCTAGACTGACATGTTAGCAGGCATTTGTGATGCTCTACTATCACAAATAGGTTTAAATAAACATTGTTTTATACCTTTAAGGTACAAAATATTGATCAAGATGTTAATGCCCTTGGTCAGTTACTGTTCCTCAGTTTATTCATTTATATAAAATACAATAGCACATGTTAGAAGTACTTCGAGAAAAAGCATCCAAGGATTACTCCCATGTTACTTCACTTAAAAAAGAATTTTGTTCCATGTGTTTCATAATCTTCAAATGATTTAGGAGGATTAATACTGGGTACTTTGTTGGAAATATAATCATTTTTTCCACATGGACATTCTGTAAAATATCATTTACAAATGGTTTGAATAATGAACATCAACCTTCAAGCCAGTTGTTTCCCCCCCAAATTCGAATGTGTATAAATTATTAATTCTTTGAGAAGAGAAATTCAGTCTCTATTAAAACAAACATGTCTGTTTTCATCTATCTAGATGTTATGGCTGATTGTATAAAGAGGTTGACATAGTACATCCCTGTAATTATGGTTTTAAAGTAATAATGGAAATATAAAAACTCCATTATTAATTAACTAATTAATTAATTTATGGCTGCACTGTGCGGCATGTGGGATCTTAGTTCCCTGACCAGGGATCGCACCCGTGCCCCCTGCAGTGGAAGCGCACAGTCTTAACCACTGGACCACCAGGGAAGTCCCTCCATTATTACTTAAAAAAAAATTAAATATGAATGAGTCAGAAGATAGGGCAAAATCTTGTAAAGGTTTTCACTTATTTATTAATTGAACTATTTATAATGAACCATCATTATCTGAAAGGCATTATTCTAGTTGTTAGGGAAATGCAGTCTGTCAAGCCATATTTCCTGCCCTCAATGAATTTCTAGTACATTTGGGTCGATGTAACATGTATGGAAATCACAAAGCAGAATAAAACTAAGTACCTTATCTGTTACAAATTTCTAGAGCCTGACACTGTGCCTAGAGCATGGTAGGTACTCAATGAATATTTATTGTATGAACAAAATATCTGGGTGAATACAAAGAAATGAGTGAATATCCTATTCTTGTCATTGGCTGCATAATATCCTATTGTGTGCCTATATTCTAATTTATTTAACCCCATTGTTGGTTATTTATGTTGTTTCCAATCATTTTTCTCATGAGGAAGAATAAGGTAAACATCTAAAGGTAGAATTTCTAGGTTTTCTAATTTTGACAGATACTGCCCTCTGTAGAGGTTGTTCAATTTATATGCCACAAGCAATGTAGGAGAGTATCTTTCTCCTTGATAATGTGCTGTTATCAAATTCTTACATATGTGCAAATCTTATAAATAAAAGCATTGTTATAGTTTTAACGTGTGTTTCTCTTCTTATGAACGAGGGAAAACAAAACCTTTCCATATGATTGATTCATTGGTATTTTCTGTGAACTGTCACTTTTTGAGTTTTGCTCACTTTTCCTGAAGCCTTTGTTTTTCTCGATAGTTTGGATAGCCCTTTATTTCTTAAGAAAATGAGCTCTTTGCCTATAAGTAGCCAATATTTTTTCTCAGTTTTTCATTTGTCATTTCAATTTTTTTTGGCATGCAGGAATTTCTTTTCTTTTTTTTTAATAAACATTTATTTTATTCATTTATTTTTGGCTGCATTGCGTCTTCGTTGCTGCACGCTGGCTTTCTCTAGTTGCAGCGAGCAGGGGCTACTCTTCGTTGTGGTGTGTGGGCTTCTCATTGCAGTGGTTTCTCTTGTGGAGCATGTGCTCTAGGGCTCATGGGCTTCAGTAGTTGTAGCATGGGGGCTCAGTAGTTGTGGCTCACGGGCTGTAGAGCAGAGGTTCAGTAGTTATGGCGCACGGGCTTAGTTGCTCCGTGGCATGTGGGATCTTCCCGAACCAGGGATCAAACCTGTGTCCCCTGCATTGGCAGGCAGATTCTTAACCACTGCACCACCAGGGAAGCCCAGAAATTTATTTTCTTTTAGGCATTTTAGGTTTTCTTTCATCTTCAGAATGGCCTTGATCAGTATACGATGCTGTTTCTTAATTCCCATTGAGAATTTTCATGTTTCTAGTTTCTCTGTCTGTTTGTTTTTTTGGTGTGACTGTTTGCAATTTTGAGTTATCTGGAATATATTTAATTGTAAGGTATAAGATATGGAATTAACTTAATTTTTTCCAGATGACTAGTCACGTGTGCCAATAGTAGTTCTTGCACAACCATAAAATTATATGTTCTTTTTTTATTGAGGTAAAACTGATATAGAACAATATGTTAGTTTCAAGTGTGCAACATAATAATTTGATATTTGTATACACTACAAAGTGATCATCACAATAAGTATAGTTTCTATCTGTCACCATGCAGTCGACCCCCTTCACTCTTTTCACCCACCTCCTAACCCCCTTCTCCTCTGATAACCACTGATCTGTTCTCTGTATCCATGAGTTTTGTTTTGATTTGTTTGTTCATTTGTTTCGATTTTTAGATTCCATGTATAAGTGAAATCATGCGGTATTTGTCTTTCTCTGTCTGATTTATTTCATTTAGCATAATAACCTCAAGATCCATCCATGTTGTTCCAAACGGCAAGATTTCCTTCTTTTTTATGGCTGAGTCGTATTCCATTGTATGTGTGTATATATGTGTTATATATATATAAAACATATCTTCTTTATCCATTCATCAATTGATGAACACTTAGGTTGTTTCCATATCTTGGCTATTGTAAAAATGCTGCACTGAACATGGGGGTGTGTATATCTTTTGGGGTTAGTGCCTTCATTTTCTTTGGATAAATATCCCGAAGTAGAATAAGTGGATTATATGGTAGTTCTATTTTTGATTTTTAAGAAACCTCCATACTGTTTTTCATAGTGGCTGCACTGATTTATATACCCACCAACAGTGCAAAAGGACTCCCTTTTCTCCACATCCTGTTTAACACTTGTAATACAATTATTTTATTTATTCAATTTAGGGGTTAATTAAGTATAGTTTGAGTGCCAAACAAGAAAGAAACATTTTGTGGTTTTAGTGTTCTTTGTATTTAAGAACACTAGTGTTTCAGTACAGATTTATCCTGGATATTTTGACATGATTCAGAAAAGGTACTGCTCTCTGCCCACCCCATTATACCTTCCTTGTGCACCAGCTGTCCTTGCTCTTGTGGACCTGTACAGGAGTGCTTGACAATAAATGAAGTGTTATAATTACTGCTCACACTTTCTGTTGCCTTTCCCCCCTACCTGTCAGTTTATCTAAGCATTTTTTTCCATGGCACTTACCACTGCAGTATGTGTGTTCTCAGAGATTTTTGGTCTGGCAGTTACCACCAGTAATTTTGTCTAATTTAAAAATTTCACACAATATGCAAGACTTAATGAATAATAATTAGAAATAGATTTCAATCACATCTTAAAATCACTGCAAAGTCTTGTCACATCTAGAGAATTTTCAGGGTTTGTAAGCCTAATTAGTTGGTTAGCCCAATAATCACAATACCTGTGAATAAAGATAGCGCATTTTAGAGAACTGTCGCTGCGCAGAACTCTATAAAAGGGGAATACATTAATAACAACCCATCCTCTCTCTTATTAGTTTTTAAAGAACTCCATATGCTTATTCTCTGGCAAAATACCCTTAATAAGATAGTATCTTAGCTGCAGTCCAACTTAGGAGTGAAACAGGAACATTTATTTTTTAAACATCTTAAACTTTAATGTGACCACTAAAACACAGAAGTTGGAGTTAATGCTACGTGCCCGAAGAATAACTGACTGTTGGTAAATTCATTAGTTTTTCCTTATTGGGGGTGGGGAGGTGGGATAACCATTAACCCCAAGAATTCGTCCTAGTTCACATTGCGATATACTATTTATATCAGAATTTTTTCTAGCTAAATAAAAGGAAGCTAAGTTTGAATCATATTTTTGGTTGCATTTGAAAAATATTATTCTAGTTATTAATGGTCTTGTAAGTGAGATCTTGAATTAATTCCTTTTTTTTCCTAGTCACAATCTTCTGCTTTAATTTTTTTTTTTTTTTTTCTTTTTGCGGTATGCGGGCCTCTCACTGTTGTGGCCTCTCCCGTTGCGGAGCACAGGCTCCGGACGCGCCGGCCCAGCGGCCGTGGCTCACGGGCCCAGCCGCTCCGCGGCATATGGGATCCTCCCAGACCGGGGCACGAACCCGTATCCCCTGCATCGGCAGGCGGACTCTCAACCACTGCGCCACCAGGGAGGCCCTGCTTTAATTTTTAAACAATATATAGAAAGCTAAATTAGCACTGTCAACTTTTTTTTTTTTTTTTTTTTTGGCTGCGTTGGGTCTTCGTTTCTGTGCGAGGGCTTTCTCTAGTTGTGGCAAGTGGGGGCCACTCTTCATCGCGGTGTGCGGGCCTCTCACTATCGCGGCCTCTCTTGCTGCGGAGCACAGGCTCCAGACTTGCAGGCTCAGTAGTTGTGGCTCACAGGCCTAGTTGCTCCGTGGCGTGTGGGATCCTCCCAGACCAGGGCTCGAACCCGTGTCCCCTGCATTAGCAGGCAGATTCTCAACCACTGCGCCACCTGGGAAGCCCAGCATTGTCAACTTTGCTTTCAAATTAATCTTTATAATATTTTGACAGAGCAGAGAATCTATTTCAGGCCATGTCTTTAATGGTATTAATATTTTTACAATTGCTTGAAAAAGTTTCGTCATTATCTACACAGCTGATTTATTTTAACTCAAATCCTTTCCCCAGTTGCATCGTTAATTTTCTTTTATTGCCTAGAAATTGTGATTTAGCCTTTGGCTAGAGTTTACCTTTGGACATGAGAAAGTAGGGTTTACTTTAGCCAGTTAATTTATATCGTGCAATCTGTGCTAAGACAAGAGACTAGAAAATACCACCTAGAGTGGTACAGTTTGGGGGACCAAAAAACCCCTTTCAATAAAGTTTGGGATGGTGGAGTCTTCTCATTCTGGTTTGACCCTGCTGCTGGCTGTAGTGGAATAGTGGTAGCAGCTCATAGATGCATGAGGTAGGGGTGCGGGGGTGAGACTTCCCTGACCACACTGATAGGAGGCCTGCACTGCTAGGAATAATGGAGTTGCTACCATTGGATTCCATTCCAACTGATATCATTAGAAGAAAACTCCTTGAGCACGTCTTTGTGTAAGTGACATTCATAGCAACAAATGCTCACTTGATGATTAGTTGTATCTAACGTACCTGGTTCCTAAAGGGGAGGTAAGTCCACCCCCCCAACTTTGTTTAAACATGAGCGGAAACTTTGTTGCAATAAGTTTTGAGCAACTTTCAGTTTTACAATTTTCGTTATTTTCTGTTGCTTAAAAAATAACATATAAGAAGTATTGTCTTCTGTTTGACTTTTGAATGTTTAGAGCAAACCCAGTTTATATGTGAAACAGCCATAAAAGGATGAAAGTCTTGCCGGGATTTGATCATGGTGCAGGATTAAGTATTTATAAAAATATGTGCAGCCTGGCCTTTTCAAGGCTGTCCATCCTTCAGATGGGACAAGAGTGCAGTTGCTTTGCTGTGTGTGATGGACAGAAACAGAGACATTGTATGCTTTGGAAAGGGAAATTTATAATGAATATTAGGAAAACATTCACTACGGAAATTTGGGCAGTGGTGCAATTGATCGTTAGGGTTGCCTTAGAGCTGTTATTTCCTTAACACTTCAGCTTGAGCCCTTGTTTAAATTGGGAACTTTTTGTGTTGGTAGCTAAGATTATCTGTTTTCAGAGAAGTTTTTAAGTATCTCTGAGCTTCAGAGAATTTTCACCGGCAGAAATAGTACTTCCCACTGTTGTTGTTTTCCTTGGGATTAGGACTTCAACATATATTTTTGGGAGGCACCATTCAATCCATAACAACATTATAGATGTTTACTAGAATATGGCCAATATGCTTATTTAATCCTATTAAACACACACAGTAGACCTTCTCAGTTTAAGGACTTAACATCTTTCTTCAGCTCAAGGTGACTAATTGCCCTCTATATTTTCTTAATCATTTCTTCCTTTTCATTCTCTGATATTTCTTTCTAGAGCTTACATTTATTAGTTATTTGACTTCCTGGATGACCCTCCCTATTTCATATTCTCTGTTTTATTTTCCCTTTGACTCTTTTTAATTAATTAATTAATTAATTAATTAACTTTTGGGCTGCGCTGGGTCCTTGTTGCTGCGTGTGGGCTTTCTCTAGTTGCAGCGAGTGGGATCGTCTCTTCATAGCTGTGCGCGGGCTTCTCATTGCAGTGGCTTCTCTTTGTTGCGGAGCATGGGCTCTAGGCACGCGGACTTCAGTAGTTGTGGCACATGGGCTCAGTAGTTGTGGCTCACCGGCTCTAGAGCGCAGGCCCAGCAGCTGTGGCACGCGGACTTAGTTGCTCTGTGGCATGTGGGATCCTCCCAGACCAGGGTTCGAACCCCAGTCCCCTGCATTTGCAGGCGGACTCTTTACCACTGCACCACCAGGCAAGTCCCCCCTTTGACTCTTTTATGCTCTACAAGATTCCTTAACTTTTCCAGACTATCAGCTCGGTCCTTATTCCTATTTTTTTCTTTTTCAGCCAATTTTGAAATGTTTATTTACACAATCATATTTTAATTTCCAAGATTTCTTTCTTTTTTTTTTTTTTTCCTAATGTTTTGGAGGCACTATATGCTCACATTTTCTGAGGACAATAATTACAATTATTTAAATATTTTTTGTGCTTCCCTAAATCATTTGTTTTCACTGGGGCTAGTTATTCTTAATGTTCTTGGTTTTCCCTGTGATTCTTGGTGGTGTGTCATAAAGACCTATAATGACTGGCGCGGGCTTCCACTGCAGTTTTGAGGCTCTGTTTCTCTACTAGCTTTCTCATGTAAATGACAGGGCTTACCCTGAGTTCTGGGTGAGGGGCTGAATAAATGATACACAGGCTTTCTTGGAGTGTGTGTGTGTGTGTGTGTGTGTGTGTGTGTGTGTGAAGCAGAAGGCAAGCTGGGAATACTAACAAGTGTTAAACTAAGGAGGGCTTTCGTCAGGGCTTGGGATCTTTTGTATATTTTCTCTTCTTTGAGCTGCCTTCTCTCTCCCCGCTGTGCTACTGCTTATTTGATGAGGACTTTGCAGTTTCTTCAAGCTCTGTTCTGCTTCTCTGTCAATTCTTAACCCCTTCATTTGGCATTCTCTCCAGGCAGGTATTCATGTTTGTTGAGAGAACATTTCTGCATGTCTTTAACTTTCTCCTCTGGGTAAAAGCCTCTGCTGCCAGCTGCTCTGTTTATGCTAGTCAGAGGGATGAAGGCCTTCACTTCCCAGATATTCAGATGCTATTCCTTCTTGAGTTGCCAGATGACTTTCCCATCCCCTGTGACCACTTTGTGTTTGTCTGGGAACCTAGGAAAGCCTGTTCTAACTCTAATCTCTTGTAGAGCAATTTATTCCTTCTTCTTTCTCTGATGGACAAATCCCATCTTCATTCTGCTTGCAGAAATGCCTCAACATTTCTGTTTTCCTTATGGCAAGCATTCTTATTTTTCAGTATTGTGATATAAGTGTATTAAAATATAAATTTCAGTGGATCCTGGGAAGAAAGAAAGACATGTACTGTGTACTGTCTTCCAGTGCAGATTTTTTATACTTGTCAATTTTTTATTTCTTCTCTCAGATGTTTTACCACATGCAGTTTTGTGCATTTGTGCATGTTTGTGCACAGACACATACACGTGAATTATATTAATAAAATGGACTGGCAGGATTTTATCATGTGTCTTCTGTCTGCTTTTTAATTTTCCTTTGCATCTTGGAAGGTACAAATTTACATGGTTGGTACACAGTGTTTTGCTATATTGGTGCTGTGTAAAGTGCGTTTCAAACATTAACCATCAAGAAATCACATAAATTCTTGAATGTTTAATGAGCCCACTTTAATAATTGGTCTTAAGAATTGAGATACTTTCAAGTTAAAAACTTTTGCAGTTATATAAAATAATTTGACAGAATTTGAAGGTTTGGCATTTTCTTTTTTCCCCAATTTTATTGAGATATAATTGACATATAATATTGTCATTGATATATGTATATATTGTGAAGTGATTACTACAATAAATTTAGTTAACAATCATCATCTCACATAGTTACAATTTTTTTCTTGTGATGAGAACATTTAAGATCTATTCTCTTAGTAACTTTCAAATATATAATACACTATGGCTAACTATATGCTTTACATTACATCCCAGAATTTATTTATTTTTTCTTTTTTATTTGTTCTATCTTTATAAAATTATTTTGATAGCATGCAAGTAGCTTTAGTCAAATAAAGAGGAAAATATTTTAAATCTTTCTTTTTCAGCAAAGAATCGTGGAATTGCCATTCCAGTGGATTTGGACGGCCAAGTTAATACTCTTTTTATGAAGAGTCATTCCAATATGGTACAGAGAGCGGCCATGGGTTGGAGACTATCAGCTCGCTCTGGACCACGCTTTAAGGAAGCTCTTGGAGGGCCTTCTTGGGATTATAGAAATATTATTGAAAAGTTACAGGTACAATAAGAGCCTGAAATGGCATTAATATTTTCTAAATTATAATTTTTAATATACGCAGTCACATAAATAAAATATGGTTAAAAATATCAAATTCTAGTTTGCTTTACAATGTCCTACGAACACCACCCTTTTAAAAAGCATAGCTTCTAGGTAGAAGTTGTGTTGAGTTGTTTTTGGTGAGTATGTATTATTTAATGTGCTCTGATAGAGTAATGGGTCTTAATAACTTCAATACATTAGGTAAAATAATTTACTGTGAAGACTCATGTAATAAATATTCACAACCTTGCTTCAATTAATCTCTAAGTATCCTTTTATACTCCTTTGGTGAGAATGGTGTGAGCACCTTTACTCCCAAATTATTTGCATAGTATCCCACTCCTGTTTTTGGCCGGGACATTCTGGGACACTGAGTAAAGAGAGACATTGTATTAGTCTGCTTGGACTGCCATCACAAAATACCACAGACTGGGTGGTTTAACCAACAGAAATTTATTTTCTCACAGTTCTGGAGCTAGAAATTCAAGATCAAGGTGTTAGCAGGTTGTTTTCTTCTGAGGCTTCTCTCCTTGGCTTGCAGATGGCCTACTTGTCACTGTGTCCTCATATGGTCTTTCCTCTGTGCATATGCACATCTGTGCCCTAATCTCTTCTTATAAGGACACCAGGCATTTTGGACTAGAGACCATCCATATGAATTCATTTTAACTGAATTACCCCTTTAAAGGCCCTAACTCCAAATATAGTCACATTGAAGTACCAGGGTTAGGGCTTTATCATATGAGTTTTGAGAGGGACACAGTTCAGCCCATAACAGATCTCTTCCCTCTCACATAATTAGTGGAAGATTTCATGGGATGAACTGGGGTATGGCTTGAGGAAAGTTCTTGGCATGGAGAATGGTCAGGACATGAACTGGAATAACTATTGTAAGATGTAATGAGTAGATTAAATGGTGAAGGTTCAGAGTTTTGATAGATGAGCGTTATACGTGATTATAAAGACAAGTTAGGGACTTCCCTGGTGGTCCAGTGGTTAAGATTCCGTGCTTCACTGCAGGGGCCACAGGGGCACAGGTTTGATTCCTGGTTGGGGAACTAAGATCCTGCATGCCACGTGGCAAAGCCAAAGGGGGGAAAAAAAAAAAAAAACAAGTTAGACTCAGTCTGAAAACTTGAAGTTTATAAGTCATTAAATGTTTTGAGGAAAATGTCATTATAAATGAGTAAGCAGTTATTGGTTTGCAGGATAGAAATATCAGGAACAGACTAGAGGAAGGCAGATTAATAAGAAATTACTAAAAATATCAGCCAGGTGGTGGTATCAATGAAATGAAAAAATAGGTGTTATATACAATAATGAAGGCAGGGTGAGCAGACCTGGTGGTTTTTGGATGGAGATAGAGAGGGGACATGAGGGGTGTTTAAGAGGCACTGCTGATTGGAGACTGATTGGAGACTAGGTGATGTTATAGACTCTTCATTGTAAGAGGGAAGGAGAGAATCCAGTAAAAGGATGTTGGCTATGATCATTAAACATACAGTGAATTAGGTTTATAGGCTACTGAATGTATTGGAAGGTAAGTTAATATTTAGAGATAATAACTGGAGTGAGGATAGTGGTTGGTATTGCTGAAATAGAGAGCATAGTGATAAGAAAAACAAAGAACATTTTGTGAGCGGCCGGAAGTGGCAGAATGGCCAAATAAATGAGAAAAAAAAGACACCGTCAGGAAGGAGGGAAGTCAGGTTCATGAGAGCCAGAGGGGTAGACATTTCAGGGGAGAAGTAAAGAGGGCGTACTTTAAACTTCTTTTAGCACAGTCATGGGCATTCACTGGATAAACATATATTTGATGAAAACTCTGTTCCAGCCACTGTGTTAAGTACTGGAGATAGAACCATGAGGTCTGTGCCCTCATAGAAAATGCGTTCTGATGCATTAAGTAAATGATAGGATATTAGAGAATTAAAACTGCTATGAATAAAATAAATCAGTATAACAACATGATGGAGAATCACTGGGAGAGTGATCCTGCAGTGAGGGAGCTCTTCTCTATTAAGGAGACAGTGAGTTGAGACCCAAATAATGAAGAGGAATAATCTATTCAAAGATAGGAGGATAGAGAGCTTTATGGGGAGGGAAGAGTAAATGCAAAGATGTTAAGGCAGGAACGTGGATGTGGGTTTGAAGAAGCAAGAGAAACCCATTGGGGCAGGAGTGAGCAAAGGAAGAGAGTATTATGAAATAAGGAGCCAAACCATGTAGAGACTTCCATGGTAAAGCATTTGGATTTATTCTAAATGTGATGGAAAATCATTGGAGATTTTTAGCAGAGTATAGGCATGACTTGGTTTACCTTTTAAAAAACACTGTGGATTTTGAATGGTGAATGGATTATAGGGTCCAGACATGGAAGCAGTGAGTCTAGTTAGGTAGTTATTGTATTAATTCAGGCAAAAGGTGTTGGTGGCTTGGCTTAAGGGGATAGCAGTAGCAATGAAGATAAGTAGATGAACTTTGGATATAGTTGGTCCCCTAGGGCCAATGGGACTTGGTGGATGGATGGATGAGATGTGGGATGTTGGAAAGAGAAATCAAGGATGAGCCTGGGTATGATATGATTGGATCATTTGCTAAGATAGGGAAGAATGGGAGAGTTGGAATCAGGCGTTCTGTATGGAGAATTTTAAGTGTTGGATGTCTATGTCAGTATCTCTGTGAGTGTGTCAAATAGGCTGCTGGATATATGAGTCTGAAGTGGTTTGGAAAGATGTCCATACAGGAAATAGAAATGTGGGGATTTTCAGCATACGTATGATATTAAAACCATGGAATTGCGTGAGATTCCTCGCGAGAAACTGTAGATATAGAAGAAAAAGGACCAGGAGCTACCAGGAGCTGGTAAAGGAGTGGTCAGGACATAGGTGGAAAATAAGGTGAGTGCAATGTTACAGAAGCCAAGCACAGAAGGTGTTTGACAGAGTAGGGACAAGTGTGTAAAATGCTTAGCAGTGGTTGGGTGACATGAGGTCAGAAAAGGAACCACTAGGTCTGGCAACAGGGTGATGATTGCAGCTAACTGGTACTCAATAATTACTAACATTTATTCATGAATACTAAGTGGTCAGTACGTGTTAGAGCCTGGTTTTTTTTAACCATTTAAAAAAATTGAAGTATAGTTAATTTACAATGTTGTGTTAGCTTCAGGTGTTCAATGATGATTCTTTTTCAGATTCTTTTCCATTATAGGTTATTATAAGACATTGTAGAGGCTGTGTTATGTATTTACTTTTAATCCCCTGTAATTGCTAGTATCATTATCCTGGGTTTTCACGTGGAGAAATAATGAATCAGAGATCACATAGTTGGCCCATGATCAAAATAGGAGATAAAGACAGAATTCACATCATAGAAGCCTGGGCACAATTTGTTTAGTAAATGAAAGGAAGAAGAGAGGTAATCTGAAAGATAGGTATGTGTTAGTGATGTTTTATTAAATATGGTCACATTGGATAAGCATATTCTTTTCCCACCTTTGTATAATATCTAGTTTCCCATTTATGTGATTTCCTCTCTAGTAGTCTCTCTTAGCTGTCATGAGGAATTTCTCAGAAAGCTTATTTAGAGTAATTGAAGTAGAAATGATCACTTTTGCTACAAAGAGAGGAAAGAGTTAAACAACTTAACCCCTGAGATCTAGCCATAAGAAATCAAGAGACTACCAGGAAGAAAATAACATAAAAACACATGTTGTGAGACTTCCCTGGTGGCACAGTGGTTAAGACTCCGTGCTCCCAATGCAGGGGGCCTGGGTTCAATACCTGGTCAGGGAACTAGATCCCACGTGCATGCCGAAACTAAGAGTTTGCATGCCACAACTAAGGAGCCCGCCTGCCGCAACTAAGACCTGGTGCAACCAAACAAATTAAAAAAAAAAAAATAGCATGTTGCTATAGCTGAGAGTAACAATAAACAATTGGCAGTCAGTCTTCTGCTTAACAAAATATGCCACAGGTATGGGTGAATAAAGTATTGCTTTATGCGAGTTTTTTTGGTTTATTTTCTAACTTAGTTATCTTTAAAACAGAGGGGATGCTTTAATCATTAAAAAATTTTCAGTAAATTATCATTGCTTATAGTCCGTTTTAGAAACATGTCAGATGCTTTCAGCTATAATTAACACAATATTCAGCTAAAAGTAGCTTAAACAATAAAAAATATATCTTTTGCATAGCAAGGAATCTGGATTTGGGGCTCTTCCTGAGGTGTTTAGTTCAGTTGCTTGATAGGTCCAGGCCTTAACACCTTTGGTCTGTTGCCTTTCAGCTTAAGGCTGGTCTCCAAAGGTCATAAGAGGGCTGCCTCGTATTTTGGATTTTCACACTCTCGAGCTGTCTTGAGATAGCTACTATCTCAAGTATACTATAGTATCAAGTATACTGTAGATACTACTATCATAGGTAGTTCCTAAAGAATCTGCCCCGTCCTCCCCCTATACACAGCCCCACACTCAGCAGACTTCACCAGATGTCTTATTGGCCAGGACTATGTCACATAATCATTCCTAGTCAATTACTGGCAGGGGAAATGGAATGACCATGACTGGCTTAAACTAATCAATCTTGTCTTTAGGCTGAGGGAGCTCATCTCCCTGAGAATGTTGTTACCTGACTGAGAAATAAAATGGAGATTCTGTTAGCAAGGAAGAGGATGAGGAAAGGCTATTGGCAAGTGACCAATAGTGTCTATCAAAAAATATAATTTGAGGGCTTCCCTGGTGGCGCAGTGGTTGGGAGTCCACCTGCCGATGCAGGGGACACGGGTTCATGCCCCGGTCCGGGAAGATCCCACATGCCGCGGAGCGGCTGGGCCCCTGAGCCATGGCCGCTGAGCCTGCGCGTCCGGAGCCTGTGCTCCGCAACGGGAGAGGCCACAACAGTGAGAGGCCCGCGTACCGCAAAAAAATATATATATAATTTGAAATACTATTAAGTGCCACTGAACCCTTGTTTAGTACTACTAATGCTTCAGATAATATGTCAAGGAATTTTCCCATTGGAAGAAATGGTTAGTTCCGGATGACCAATGACATATATGATGTCTTTTTTAGCTGTTTGCTGAGCATACCCCAATTTGATGAATACCTGCATCGTCTCTATTGCGATCTTAAACACTGCAGTCCTGGTAACAGTGGCTTTACTGACTTTTCATCTTGTCTGTATATCCTTAGAAATCATATAGCTACCCACCCCTCCCTTCTAGTATAAATGCAAAAGGAGACTCAAACAGTTTTCGTACAGAAAACCAGCCTATACTTAAAGCACAGACATTTGGTGCCGTGGGAAGTAGGGCGCCTCTTCTCTGAAATTCCCACATCTCATTCCTGGTTAGTATTCTTAAGGTTGCCCTATCTTCAGAGGATGAAATCTGAGTTAGGCCTTTACATGGTTTCTCTTGTGCTTTATTCCTTAGGATGTCGTGGCGTCCTTGGAGCAACAGTTCAGCCCGATGATGCAGGCTGAGTTCTCTGTGTTGGTTGATGTGCTGTACAGTCCAGAGCTACTGTTTCCTGAGGGGAGTGATGCAAGAATAAGATGCGGTGCTTTCATGTCCAAGTAAGTACGTACAGCCTGAGATGCTGCACGTGCTGCTACATGGAGATGGCCTCTGACGCCCCTGCTTTTTACTCTGCTGATGCCTGATGACAGTTCGCAGAGCGTGTAAAAGGTCTAAAATCCGTGTTAAAATATACCTCCAAAAAATTAGTCTGATTCAACAGAAATTCTGTTTTGGTGACGTTCAAACTTATATTTATTAATATTTGCTGAAAATGAAATGTCATTATTGGGCACAAAATATCACATAAACGAGTATCTTGGTTCTGATTCCTTTCTATAACTGTACTGTATGAACTTTTAAAAGATTCCTGTTTAAAGTCACTGATTTTCATTAACAGAGAGAGGAAGGAAAGGGTAGTAGCATTTATCGAGGCCTTCCTATGTGCATTGTTATCCTGTGCGTGCTTACCTGTGTTATCTAATCTGCACAAATGCTCTGCGAGGCTGAGCCTCATTTTAGAGCCCAGGCATGCTTCCGGGAAGAGCTGTTAAGTCTCCACCCAGCACCTCCCATGCTGCCTTGATGATCCTCATCTGTAGCTTTCTCATTTATGTATTTCTCTCAGCATTTCTGTGGTATTGTCAGGTCTATTAGAGTAGATGTGTTAATCGTAGCATATTTTCATTTTAATGGTAAAGGAACCATTCTTAAGGAAATAAAAGCAGTTGTGAGAAAAAGTATTTAAGTAGCTCCAGAAAGAAAAGACAGATCTTAATGTTGAGGACCCTTGGCTGAGTGCTTTGTGCAAGTAATCACATGTAGACCCAAGATGGCCAGTCAGAGGTGCTTGGTCACCTTGGGGAGAGTATCTGGATGGAGAGTCAGAAGAGGCTTCCAACCCTCTTGACCATTATCCATCACAGCCTCTTCCTGTGCCCTTGAGGATACAACTGAAGTGGTCTCAAAACCTCCTCTACTGACATACTGAGGGAGAAATTGAAGGTTGTGGAGACACAAGAAGTATGTTCTTTCTTTTACCAGTTAAAGCTGGGATTCGGGGAGAGAAAACAAGGTATGGGGTGCAAAGAACTGACTACGGGGTCATGTTGAAGAATAGGTGGGTTTCTATATTACGGCCAGAGTCACGGATTCTTGGCTTTTGATCACTATATCTTAAGGGACCTGGGAAGAATGGGTTTGTCTGGACATTGGCCAGTCTTCTAATAAGAATTTTTAAATGAAGAGGTCCGGAGTGTCTGCAAAACTGATGATGGTGGAAGCCATTGGGAAAAAAAATTAAGTAGAGATATTGCCTAGTATAAAAATAGGGTCTTTGACAAGTATACTTAACCTCCCATGAATAGGTATCAATATATAGAATATAGGTTAAAAAGTGGGTAATAAGCCTGAGAATTCTAACTCCAGTATATTCATATGATACTATAGCTATATCCCAGAGACTTGATAGTTTAGATAAGTGATTGGCAAACTCTGGCTCACAGGTCATTGATCATTTTTGCAAATAAAGTTTTGTTGAAACACAGCTACACACATTTATTTACATATTGTCATCTATGGCTGCTTTCATACTATTGTAGAAGAACCCACTAGTTGCCTAGTCTGCATGGTCTACAGAGCCTAAACTATTAATATTTACTGTTTGGCCCTTTAGGCAAGAGTTTGCTGATTGAGTGTCAAGAATTAGAGTGTCAATACAGTAGCTACTAACTATCCATGGCTACTTAAATGAAAGTTTAAATTAATTACAATAAAAATAAAATATTTAGCTCCTCAGTTACATTTGCCACATTTTAAGTACTCAATAGCCATATGTAGCTAGTGGCCAACAACTAAGGCAGCACAGATACAGGATATTTTAATTATCACAGAAAAAGTTCTGTTGGACAGCATTCGTCTAGAACTTAAAGATATAGGTCTATAAGAAGGTAATATAAAGTAACTCAGAATATCAAGAAAATATTGACCTGTGTTGAAGATGAAGCAAATCTGTTGAAATATTAGGTAAATTCAAAGGACAGAAGCAGAGTGATATGATAACGGGAATATATCACAGGCCCTACACCCAGGTGGAGGAAGAGGATGTCACACATAGTGTAGTGGTTAGAGAAAAGATTTTTGTTCTGTTGTATGTGTGTGATTGTAGTATGGCCAGAGGCTCAGGGATATCTGTTTACTTACTCCTTCCTTAATTCTGGGAAGAACCAAGAGTTTTATTTGCAAAGATATCTATTAAAATTAGAGTCCAACTTCATTAATTGCTGTAGACCTTAAGTGGGTCTCCTGACTTCCTCAAATGAATTTAATTCCTGGAACTTGTTGAGTCAGGTGGGTCTGCAGGAGATGTGAGGGCTAAACCCCAGGAAAGGACCAGATTTCACGTAGAGTAAGAGAGAAGAGAAGAGGTCATTGTGGGTGTTAGCTTTTTTTTTTTTTTTAAAGGACTTCAAAAGCTTGGCTATTAATTAATTAATTAATTAATTTATTTATTTATTTATTTATTTATTTATTTAAGGCTGTGTTGGGTCTTCATTTCTGTGCGGGGGCCACTCTCCATCGCGGTGTGTGGGCCTCTCACTATCGCGGCCTCTCTTGTCGCGGAGCACAGGCTCCAGACGCGCAGGCTCAGTAGTTGTGGCTCACGGGCCTAGTTGCTCCGCTGCATGTGGGATCTTCCCAGACCAGGGCTCGAACCCGTGTCCCCTGCATTAGCAGACAGATTCTCAACCACTGAGCCACCAGGGAAGCCCGGGTGTTAGCTTTTATGGTGGCTGCTTATAGTTCATTCATATCAGCACTCACTCCTCTCTTATGAAGGAAGAAGCTCAGTGTTTCCCAAACTGTGGTATGTGACTTGTGGAGAAGAGGCAACTGTTAATTTTAAAAAATGAATTAGGAAAGAATACAGAATATCAGAGTGCATCTTATAGAGTCAAGGTAACTTTTGCGTTAGTTTTACAAATACACTCACATACATGTATTTGCATGGTGGGGTTCATAGAAAAAAGTACTTGAAAGTCACCTGATCTAACTCAACCAAACATTATATGATAGACGAATACCTGTATAAATCCCGAGCAAGTGTTCATTCATTCCCACTGATATTTTCAGATGGTTAGTGAATTAAATATTTTATCTAAAGAAAAGTTAAAGAAAATGGAAGTAGCCTGAGAAAAAAAATCAAAAGAAATTTACAGTGTCCATCAAATGATTTTCATATCTTTAAAGACTATATCATGTGGGGAAAAAAAGACTAAATAGCTGAAGTTTTAGAGAGGCAGGTTGTTTTTTTTCTTGTCAGGAGAACTTTAGAACAATTATTGTGCCTGACCACATGGACATATAGCACCCTGCCCAGATGTAACATGTCTAAAAGGGAATCACTATTCCTTCACAGTGTGAAATAGGTGTCATTTAAAAGTATCATTGTCCATCTACTGACCCAACTCACCCATTTCAGGCATCTGTGGTCTCCCTTCCCTCTCTTCTTCCACTTTCTGTATGTCATCGTTTGCCAGGTCTTGGCTATTTTGTTTCAATATTGCTTTTGGTATCCTTACCCTATCACATGCCCTGTTCATCTCTTGCTTGTTGTCACTCTTCTGTGCCCTTGTTCCCACCTCCATTTGACGTATCTTTGTCACAGGTAGGCAGGGTCATACAAGTCCTTTAACACAGTGGTTCCCTATTTTCTACAGTAAATTCCAGACTCTTTAGCATGATATTCCCAGATCCTTCTTTTCAGACTGCACCTCTTACACTCTCCTCTTCCATGTCTTTAAGTGTCAGCTGACAGTTGGAGTACTTATTTCCTGGACGTGCCATCAGCTTTCTGCATCTGCCCTTTGTTCATTTCCTTTGCAAGGATGCCTTTTCTCTCCACTCTTCCCTGCCAGGTGAAATCTGTATAGTTAAGTGTTACCTTGTCACCGAAACCTTCTCTGATCAGCCCTAAGCAGCTCCCCCAACAGAATATAACTGTTTCTTTGTCCAGTTTATGGCATTTGCCACCGCCTCTGCTATAGCACTTACCGTGTCACATAAGAGGCAGCCGTGTACAACCTAGTGTGTGTCAGGACTCTTCATCAGTGAACTGTCTTGTCTCCACAAAGTGGTGCTTCAGAACTTTGGCTCTGAAGTCAGATGGTCCCGGGGTCTATTTCCAGAACCCACCACTGAACAACTGTGTAACCAGAGGCAAGTTACTTTATCTCTTTGGGGCTCTGTTTTCTCATTAGCAAAATTAGCCTGATAATAGAAACTATGACATTAGCTTGCTGTGAGGATGAATGGAGAAAATGCAGGGGAAGTCCTCATACCTCACCCTGAGAGCTGATAAGCACTACTGGCCATTATCTAGTGAAAGCTCACTTTTCCTCAGGGCTCTGCCCCTCAGGACTCCTGTTAAGTCACTGAAATCAGATCATTCCATTATATTCTACATCGTTTTGTTTTTCTAGGAGGACACACCTCACAGGGTCATTTTGAGAACCAACTTTTTAACAACATGAGCTATATGTGCTAAGCTGTAAATTCGGATTCTGAACGTCTTACTTGATTCTGAATTTTTGGAGAGTTATAGAACTGTGATCTGCAAACTTTTCTCTTGACAGAGCGCCAGTGCAGAAGTCACCACTGTAAAATTAATTAGAGTCTTTGCCCAAATTATAGCAAAAATAGTCAATGGGTAGACTGTGTTGATGTTACTCTTTTTTTTTTTATTATTCTAATCACAAAAACTGCCTGTTTCTACCAAGCCCTAGCAGTGAAAAATAGCAATTATTATTAACGGAAACTGGAAAGCAGCCCATTAATGCTAAGGTTCCAAAGTTGTGTACTGCTACTCTACTATACAGTTAATGTGATATAGTACATAGAAAATAATATAGTAGGACATAATATAATAAAATGTAATATACTGCACATATTCATGTGCACTGGGATAAACTGACTATAAAACAAAGGTTTTATAATACAAAGCTTATAAGCTGAAGTATAATTTTAAAACTTTGACAACATGTATCTGGTTTGCTTTATACTCTCAAATAATAGTGTGATTTTTTTTCCTCTAGTATATGATGTTAGTATATAGCTTGAAGAGAAACCACTGTCCTATTAAAGTTTAATGTTTTCTTTTAAGGTTGATCAATCATACAAAGAAACTGATGGAGAAAGAAGAAAAATTGTGCATTAAAATTCTTCAAACTTTACGAGAAATGCTAGAGAAGAAAGACAGCTTTGTGGAAGAGGTATTTAAATTTTTTTCGTAGTATTTGAAAATAAAATAGAATTTCTAGAATATTATAATGAATGAATTACAATAGGCTATTATATAATTCCTTGCATTATGTATTAATAGTGTTGTGTACTTAGATGAATTAGATAATTTGAGTTTCTATGCTATTCAACTCTCATATCTGCTTTGATTTGAGAAGGAACTAAGATTAGAATGGTCCAAGTATTTGGTTTATTTTTTATTATATTTTATCTTGATTATGTATATTTTTCTCATATAACATCAACAGACCAAGTAAATTTTTTTAACAATGAACAACTGAGATGCGTTATTAGATTCTGTATAAAGTTCTGCTGTGTATTGAAATGGTCTGTGCATTTTGGAATATGTTGATTTTTCATTGTAAATATATGTTCATGTCATTTTCTATAATATTATGCCAAGTATTATAAAATAATACTTTTTAAAATAAATGCAACTGTAAGTTTCTATTCTTAACTGTATTAATGTAAGTATTGCACAGATGACTTTTCAGGGAATATCAACTTATGAATAATAATTGTCAGTCTGTTATTAAAAATGACAGCTCAGTTGCTCATTAAGAGATAGCTAGCAGCATGTTTAATACCCAAGGTGATACACTTAGATATAAAATATATATCTAGTGTAGGTTTTTTTAGCTAGCTACCTTTACCCTTTACTTTTTTTTTTTTTTTTTTTTCCGGTACGCGGGCCTCTCACTGTTGTGGCCTCTCCTGTTGCGGAGCACAGGCTCCGGACGCACAGGCCCAGCGGCCATGGCTCACAGGCCCAGCCGCTCCATGGCATGTGGGATCTTCCCGGACCGGGGCACGAACCCATGTCCCCTGCATCGGCAGGCGGACTCTCAACCACTGCGCCACCAGGGAAGCCCTACCCTTTACTTTTATGCTAGATATCAAACATAATTTGTACCATGCTCCTTAATAATTTTTTTGGTCTGTTTCTGTAAATACTAATCATCTGCTGTGTTTAAAATTGGAAGGATTTTATTTTTATTTATTCATTTATGTATATGCTATCTAATTCCAAAAAGATTGTAGTGGTAGGGTTTTTTTAAAAAGTATTCTTGTAGAAAAGAAATACAGTGGAATCTTGGATATTAATAGAAGGGGCATAGCTTTAAAATGCAGCATCTGAATCAGATGTTTCTTCAGTAGGCAAAATGACTTCAGCTTTGTGTTAGTTCATTTAATCTATATTTGAGAAACATCAAAATACAGGTGAGGTGGTCAGTGCAGTTTTAGCAAATGTTTCCGTGACATAGGACTCAAGAAATATGCTTATAAGTTTGAGTATATGGTATCCTTTAAAAAAATGGTACATAGAGTTCCTTGGGACTTTTTATTGTTTTTCTTTGGTTCCTCAAAATATTGCTGTAGGTTGTTTGGTTTGGGCTGACGTACTAGATCCTAAAGGTAGAAAAATGGGATCATATGAGTTTTTGACAGAAGATTGAGGTTTATGATAACAGTAACTTGTGCTTAACAGGAGATACATAATAAGCCTTCCAATTTTATATAATAGATTATTATTGAATTTCTCTAAAGGAAAATAGGGAAGAAATCAAGTAAAATTTGACTCTGACTAGTCAAGAGTATTTCAGCAAATCTCCCAAACCACCCTAAAATAAATCATGCTGGCAACTGTTTCTCCTTCCCACTCCCAGGGCTGTCACTAGTTCAGGCTTTCATTTCCTCTTGTCTAGAAAACTCCAATAGCCCAGCTCCCTGAGACCTCCTGAAGGGAGGCAGGGCTGCTGTTTTCATAACTCCAAGGACACCATTCCCATCACGCATAATATGCATGGCACCCTTAGGACAGGGTCCTCAGGGAAAGGGTCAGACGAGCAAGGCTATTTGGGCTCCTTCACTCAGCTCACACACACCGTGAGCAACTATTAAGTGCCGGTTCTTGTGTCTGGGCACTGGGGAGAAGGTGACGAATGGCACAGCTTGCTAGGGGCTACCACGGGGTCCATTTCACATGCTAGTGGACTCCGGTCACAATCTGCAGAGATCACGAGAGCCTTTCAGGAACCTTCAGGGGCTCTGCACTGCCTTGGGGCTCCAGGCTCTCCATGGTGCCCCCTATGCTTCCCCCCACCCTTCCTCATCCATTAGCCTCAGAAATCTGTGCCACTCAGTGTGCCTGCGGTGTCCCTCAGGCTTTCCCCGCACTGAGCCTTGCTACATCCGTAATCAGGATTGTTAAAATCCAAACAAGCCTCAATATCCCTAGTTTTATCTTTGTGAAGGAGCTAATGAGGAGTACTTATCAATTGTTTTTGCCAGAGGTGACTACTTTCTCAATAGAATTAGCAAAATACTTTGTACCTTTCTTTTAAGACACTGTATCTGGGTGTTTTAGTTCAAGTTCCTTGTTTTATAGATGATGTCACTGAGACCAGAGAGGTTATGTGATTTGCTCAAGGTCACACGGCAGTGTCAGAACCAGGGCTTAAATTGGAACTCCTTCCTCTCTGCCTAATCTTATTTATTCGATCACAGCCAACTTTTACAAATGGTGTATATCACTATGAAGAAAGGTTAATATATTTGGTCCAGCATGTTTTAGGGTCCAGATTTTAAGTCATAGGCAGGCAGAACATAGCAGAATATAATATCCAAAATAGATAAAGGTTTAGAAAACCTCTAAGAAAATATTAAAGAATATGGAAGTGTAGTCATTAACTTAGAAAGAAAAACCTGAAAGAGACTTATAAGTATCATTTCTTAATTTCCATGTTTACTAAAGACAGAGGAAGAAAAAAAATTTTAGCTGAAAGAATTCTACATCTTAGACAACTTTTTCATTCTAAATGTTTTAGAATGAGAAACATTTCTGCTAGTGGAAGGAGAAGACTTTTTCCCCCCAAGAAAATTTTTTTAAAAAGCATATTAGATCCAGAATGATTCAAATACCTATGCTGGGAAAGAGACAGGCCTGGATGATCTCTACATGTTGTCAGTTGGCCCATCTTACACAGCTGGTGTTCTGTTATCCGTGCCAGTGGAGGGGACCTAAAGGACTCACCAGTCTGGGGGAAATGGGCTTGGGAAACAGATTCAGTAACTGGTCAAAGCTATTATTTTACAACTTATCGTGTATTCTCAGAAAAAAATTGTGAATATCAGTCCTGGGATAACAGGTGGTTGTGCTTTCATGATCATATTAGTTTCCTATTTATCAGAAAGTGAGTGGTTTACAACCCACATGTTTATTATCTTATGGTTTTGGAGGTTGAAGTTTAAAATCAAGGTGTCGATTGTGTTCTTTCTGGAGACTCTAGGAGAAAATTCGTTTCTTTGCCTTTTTTAGCTTCTAGAGGCCTCCTGTGCTCCTTGGCTCATGGTTTCTCCCTCCATCTTCAAAGCCAGCAGCAGTAGTATCTTCAACTCCCCCTCCCCCGTGCTCTCTCTCTCTCTCTCTCTCTCTCTCTCACACACACACACACACACACACACACACACACTCCATTGTCACATCCCCTTCTCTTACTCTGACCCTCCTGCCTCCCTCTTATGAGGACTCTTATGATTGATTACATTGGAACTACCTAGATAATTCAGTATAATCTCCCCATCGAAAGATCCTTAACTGAATCACATCTGCAAAATTCAGTTGCTATGTAAGGTAACGTTCTCAGGTTCTGGTTGGTTAGGGCATAGACATCTTTGGGGAAGGCCATTATCCAGTCTATCACAATGATCCTTTTACTGACACTGAGAAATGGCATGTAGAATGTAGATGGAGAGCTTACCTGTGGCTGATTAAAATGTAGGGCAGTTTACATGTGAATGAATATGACAAAAAATGTTTTGAATGTATAGCACTTTGCTGTTTTCAAAGTATTTTAAAATATTTTGCTACCTTTCAACCGTTCTAGGAAGTATACAAAGCAGGCAGTGTCATCTCCAGGTTTGTAATGTGGAGGGACTCAGAGAATTGAATTGCACTGTTACATACATTACCTAATACGTGGTTGTCTAACGCTTAATCAGCTGGATTTCTTCTGTCTGTGTATCGAAGCATTCCCAAGAGATATCTCAGAATTAAAACAGAAAACTCACACCAGGGTTTTTCACACAAGCTATCCAAATACTACATTTGAGACTTCACTTATTTAAATTTAAAATCTTACCTTAAAAGAAAATCTCCATTTTCATTTTTGTTTATTTGGTCTCTGATACTGGAAGTTGTGTGTGTGTGTGTGTGTGTGTGTGTCTGTGTATAGCTGGTGCAAATTTAAAAATAGAGCAATGAAGCAAATTTGCTTCATGGTTGAAACAGATGTCCTTAAAGCAATTTGCGACTTTGAGACCGAGTTTTCTGATTTTATTAGCCTTGTATGTATGATATATTAAGGAAAATTGTTATGTAACTACGTTTTATCTGGTATTTAGTCTACCTTAAAAACATTTACCATTTGTAATCCCTTTGATTACAATTCCTAAATTAATTTTACTTAATATTCTTCCTTGCTTTCATGTTCCTTTGCACCCAAAGGATGAGAGAGAAGATGTGGGTGGCAATATCTTGAAGATTCCAAAGAATAGTATAAGTAAATGACAATTGAATTTTCTATTAGGCATGCCTGTATGAAATCCGGTGATCACCTCTGTACTGTTTGTTTGTTATAAGTTACAGTACTTATTTTTATTGAAGGTTAAAACATGAAAATTGTATATTGAAAGTCCCGAAGGGGGAAAGTTAGCTAAGTTTTATAAAAATTTTATGAAGTTTTGCTTGTTTAGGCGATTCTGGTAGAAAAGCAAAAAGTTACAAAGGATATATATAACTCTGCCTTGGACGCTCAGTGTTCCTTTGGGATGGGTTCTGTTTGACAGGCTCCTTTAAGGTAACAACCGCAGGCATGTTTATTTGCATTTAAAAAAAATATGTATGTTGGAAAATGTGGGCGGGGAAAGAGAAGAGAAGGAATGTTTTTCAAATGGCTTTAAGATAGTATGATTTCTAATGTTCTCCATCCTCAGCACCACGTTGTTTTACTCTTATTTCTGTGACTCTCTACCACAAAATAGAAAGACCTGTTAGGATGTGTGTGCTGCTCAACAGTGTGGCTTCATTATAGCATCACACCTTAGGTATGTGTACTTCGAGGTGTTTTAGGTCCAGGTCTGAGTCAGGGTTCACCTGAGGTAGTCAGGGTTCACCTGAGGTGGTCAGGAGATAGAAGGAGCTGGGTGGATTGGATAGAGGTGGGCTGGTGGAAGGTGGAGCAGGAAATAGGAAGGACTGGGTTCAATGGATTGGTTTGGTTTTAAGGATTTTTTTTTTTTTGGTCAATTTTCTTCACCTTACACTCTTCAGTATATAATTCTATTAAGATTTATAGAGCATTACAAACTGTTCCCTCTCATAAAAAGGGAGAAACCTATAAATCATAAATAGTAAAGATGTCTATAAGATCTGATCCTGAATATGTAAAATTCATAGTTTCTGTACTGTAGAATTGGAAAAGATAATGAGTACTGAAAATATTCCCTGGTAGCCTGTGGAACTGGTGATTTACGGTCTCTTTCCTTACATTGCAGTCAAAGAAGTTGACCTATTTAGAATGCCAATCATAACTTCCCCTGTGAATATATTCCTGTCTACCCGTAAGTTACACTGACAATACATGTAATCTACAGGACGACAAAGATGTTTAGTCAAGTTCAATATTCTTAAAGTGTTCAGGTTTGAAGAGCCATATATCCTTGGAATATTATTGCAAAAGGATCTAGAAATCACCTCTACTCTCGTGGAGTTTTATGCTCTGGTGTTTATAAAGTAATGATAGCTCGCATTTATTGGGAGCTTCCTGAAAATCGGATACTCTTCCTCTTTATATTATTTAATCTTTAACTCTTTGTCATAGGTAGTATTATATCTCTCTTTTACTGATGAAGAAACTGAGGTATAGAGTTTGAGGTCACACATCTAGTAGGTGAAGAGAGCTGGTATCCCACCCAAACATTTTGGCCCCTGAGGTCTTAACTTGCATGTTACAATCTTACAATCACAACTTACAATCACAAATCTTCTGTTTTCTCAGATATTCAAGTAAATAAAATGAAAAGTTCTTTAGTTTTGTTCTTGATTAAATTTGTATGCATGAGTACTGGAAAGCCTAAGCCATTTATTCAGTGAGCTGCTAAGGAAAGGCTTGAAGATTTTAGACTGAGCTGTTAGGGAACAATATGATACAAGAGCTGTGCAGATTTTTAAGATTTATTTTTACAGACCTACAGATCAATATCCGAGCTCCCCAAGACCCACGCTGTGATCATGGTCTGAGTTGCTAGTAGCCTGAATAAAGTTCTAAACAATGCTTTATAAGATGACATGGTAGATAGCCCCTTGTGGAAATGTGGCATTCAGCAAACAGCACAGCATCTGATTGAGAGCTGTGATCTTTATGAATGCCCAGGTGGGGTAGGTGATATTTACACATTGAACAATGCTGGCAGACAGAGGCTTCTTGATTTGAAAGTTGGTATGTGGATTGATACGGAATAAAGATCTTTAAGAAATGATGCCTTGAGTTATTTTTAAAATATCTTCCATCTTTTAACTCAGAAACTTACTGTCGGCTGAGTTAACTAGATTTTATTGTTTTCCTCAGCAGGAAAAAAAATCATTGTAGTTAATCTTTTATTTCTGATTTTGAGGAGCAACAAAAAGAATGTCAGATATCTACCAAGGAACTTAACTCCTTCATCAAATACGCAGACTTCTCAGTCCCGACAGGAATCACACTCTTGCAAATTTGTAAATTGTATCAAGCTCCTCTTATTGTAAGAGTCTGTGCAGAATCATTCACCTTCTATGCATATACTCATTTCACTTTTTAGGAGGCAGATAAACAGATTTAAGTAGAATTGTTGTACGGAGTGCACTGTAGCTTAAGAATTTGTTAATAACTGTTTTGCTAAGGGAAAATTAATTTCAGTTTTAGCATCAGCTACATTTTGTAGAATTTTAAAAAAATACATTTTAGAGGTGAGTACAGTTTTTCCCCTATGTTCTAATGTTTAGTTTTTTTAAACTAGATACAATAAGTGCTCTTGCAAACCTTTTGTACTACCATTCCTGTATTGTGAGTGTGTGAGTGTGTGTGTGTATGTGTGTATTGTGTTTTAACTAGGTAACTAAATGGTTGGAAATATGAAATTATGTTGATGTCTCCTTATAGTAAGAGATCTGTTTTAGAAATATAATTGGTATACTCTTCCACTTTGGAATTTTTATTTTATATTTTTATCTGGGCAAAAAGACTTTGACCATTCAGGTGGGCACAAAGGAAATAATTACATTTATAAATTTACTCTTTAGTTGCTGAGCTGACTTGGTCGCTTGTTAGACCATTCAAAGTGGTACGTTTATCAGATTTACTAAAGTCATTTGTAACCTCATTATTACAAAAATTATAAAGTTCTTAATTACATCTTGCCTTTACTCTCCCACTTAAAAATCTGACATAATAACATCACTGCCTCAGTGATTTTTGAGATATGCTTTGATTCTGTAGAGATCAGTGACTAAAAGATCATGTTGAAAATATTATGAATACTCAAAATTTAGCCAACTATTTATTGCCTCCAGTAGGACACTTGGTAGTTAATGGTTGTAGGTGAAAAATGGTATTGTGATTAAAAAATAAACATGGATAATATAAAAAGTAAAAAAAAAGTATAAGAAAAGAAAAAAGAATAAAAGAAAAAACACTAAAATTAATATATTACTAAACTATCATGTTAATTCTTTCTACCTAAATCTAACCTAAACTCTTTTTCAGGATGCATTCATGATTAGTTTCTTTTAACTCCATATTATTCTAGTTTGTAATCATTTCAGCACTTATAAAATCATGTCTGTCTTGTTAGTACACTAACAAGGCCTTTTATTATCCTGCCTTCTGAAGGATTTCTTTGGTGTGTGTTGTTATTTTAACTAAATTAGAAACTCCTTGAGGATGGGTCTGATACATACGCTGAAGAAATGCACAGAAGGCCTTTCAGAGCTGAGATTCTGTAAAGGTCTAGTTCTGTATTTCTCTCCAGTCCCACTCCACACGCCATCAGTGTTGTACTAGTGAGGGCAGAGATGGGCAATCTTATTCACTGCAGTGTTCCCCATGGCTGGCACTGTGCCCTGCGCACAATCGTTGCTCAATAAGCGTTTGTGGGCTGACTGATTTATACATAGTAGCAATAAATGTTAGCGACTGTCTGCTAGTACAGCACATTGCCCTTCACTAGTCATATCCAAGAAGTGGGTTCTAGAAGTATCACTTCAGTTCTACTTTGCGTCTCTTTGTAACCCAGGACATGGCAGGTTTCTTGGTACTTGGCACACCTGCAGAGTTGGGCCAGCTGCAGGGAGAGCTACATACAGCACTGAGCACTGGTGAAGGGGATTATCTTGCAGCAAATGCTTTGTCTGATGGGCTGCGTAGTCTCTGCTTGCTCTCTGGCTTGGAAGGGAAGGAACTGCGGAATCCCCAGACATAGTAACGGGGGTGCTCAGCTCAGGGAAGCTGCGGCCAAGGCAGGATGACTGGATCTGGAGGCAAGCAAATGGGAGGAAGGTTCCGGCCACCGGGCTTCTCTCCCAGGAAGGGCCCCGCTCCCGGAGAAGGGACTGGGAAGAACAGGCAAGGAACTTAGGCCACACAAGAAGGGGGAAGAGCCCACTGTGTAGCCAGGGGAACCTGAGAGCAACTGGGGCTCTGCAGAGCCCCTGCTGAACTGGTCACTGAGCTTGTCAGGTTAACTAGTGTAAGTAGCTGTAGAGGCCACTAACGGTTGATCTCGAGCAGCACTAGGATCTCCTGCCACGGGACAGAATTGGTGTTTGGAACTGTTCTGCTGTTACCACTGTAACGAGGAAGAGGGATGTAAAGGCTTGAAGCAGATCGGGCCGGAGACATTTTACTTTTTCCATCTGATACCTTCATCTCTGGACTACTATTTGAACAGGTCCTCACAGAGGAGATACCCGACCTAGTATATGAGGCACTAAAACCACATTATTGTCCTTGCTGTTACTTAACTATTGTTGATTGTGCATCTCTAAAGAAGCCATTTGCAAAGTAACAATGTGTCTGTGGGCATTTGGAGCCTCACAATAACTCTCTGAGGTAGGAAAATATTTTTTAATCTCCATTTTATAGATAAGAAAACTGAGGCCCAGAGTGTGGAATGATCTGGGAACAATCATGATTCATAAGTAGCAGAGCTAGGATGAATCAAGGTGTTCTGATTCTACTCTGCATATGATCTACTCTGTAAATGATCATTTAAATTTGATTTCACCTTGTGAAACCACCTCTTTCAGACTTTCAGTTCTTTTACTACCTCTAGAAACCTGAAGGTTCAAACAATCTTGAAAAAAAAATTTAAAAAGGAAATGTATTCTCATTCTTTTTTAGGTACATACTCTAAATAATAGCAATAGCTATAACTTCTGTGGTGTTTACTATATAGTAAAAGCCAGGTGCTTGTATAAATGCTTTACAGTGTTAATTCATTTAACCTCCGTAACAACACACTGAGGAAACTGCAGCACAGAAAGGTTGCGGAACTTGTCCGAGGTCACACAGCAAAAAAAAATGGTGGAGCTAGGATGCAAACTCAGGCCTTCTGGCTCCAGAGCCCATGTTTGCAATCACTGCGGGAGGCTGCCTTTCATTCTAGTCTGGTATCAACTTACAAAGCCACAAGAACGTCACTCATAGCTGTCAGAGGAAAACTATTTTCTTGTTGCAAGTAACACAAACAACCTTAAGATATTTCTTGTGTTTAATGATTTTGAACGGCTACCATTTGCTGATTTCTTCAGGGTAGGCTCGGTTTTTGCACATTCCATCTGGTACTTGAAACTCTCAAGCATTTTTGGATAAATCTTGGTTACTTACACCAGAACAGCGTACAACATTTTGAATATTTGCAGATTGCTCAGTGCAATGTTAGGTTTATCTTTTCTCAGTTGTTCTTAGCCTTTGGCTGAGTTTTTAATTAAAACTCAAATTAGAGACTCTACTAGTTCCGCAGCCACGGAGTAGGGAAAACAGACATGATGTGTTAATGAACACATCCTGGCAGCTTGGTTTAATGAATTGGTGGCACAAAAAAATCTAAGTGAGAGCATGTGACAGTTAAAATCAAATCGAATGCTTGTAATTAATATCAGATAGATGGAATAATATTGATGATTCTAACTCAGAGACATGTACTTGTAAATTTCCATCCCAGGTATTGAGTCAATTTCCCTTTCTCTCAAAATGCCAGAGTACGTTCATATAGTAACCAGAGATGTGCTTGCCAGAAGGTGTGTGGTAACCAGCAGTAATCTCACACTTGGGCGTACCTTTGAGAAGGATGCTTTCTTTAGGCTTCTCATCATCTTCCACCATGGTGCATGCAGTCATTTATTCACTCAACAAATGGGCTGCACCATATGTAGAGTCGGCTGAGATTCCCTGTCCCCTTGGCAGAGTTAGATAAGACCTCTGGCTGTTGGCCAATTGCCCACTCTCTTGAGAGAGACCTGTCAATTCCATACGCTTTTGCCATTCAGGGCACAAAGTGTAAACACTAAGCCCTGCCTCCAGTCCTGGTCCCACTGCTGTCTCCATGGCATTGCCCATCTCCTTGCCCTGACCTTGCTATTTCTCTCCTCCTCGGTCTCCCAGGCTCTTCCTCTTCACTCTTTCCCTCTCAGAAGGTGCTCCTATGTCATTATCTTCTCCTCTATGTATTCCCTCCACCTTCTTTTCTTAAATTTATTTATTTATTTATTGACGTATAGTTGATTAACAATGTTGTGTTAATTTCTGCTGTTCAGCAAAGTGATTCTGTTATATATATATATACATACATTCTATTTTATATTCTTTTCCATTATGGTTTATCCCAGGATATTGAAGATAGTTCCCTATGCTCTACAGTAGGACCTTGTTGTTTTTCCATTCTCTGTATAATAGTTTGCATCTGCTAACCCCACACTCCCAGTCCATCCCCCACTTTCTTACTTTAAATGAAGTCACTCTCCCTGAGGCCACCCCTCTTTGTCAGCAGCTCTGCGGATTAGAGCTTATCTCTCATACCCACTGTGTGAAGAGGCTTTGTCTTCTTGCTCTTTTCTCCTGGTTACTTCTAGACCAATTCCTCTGCTGTCTTTTAAAATCTGAGGCCCTCTGACTCCATCACCCTGGCTCTGCCAGCATTCCAGTCCCTCCCTCTCAGCTCTCTGAGACTTTGGAACCTGGCTCCCATTCTGTGTCCCCACCCCCAGACCTGCCATCACTGGGGCAGCTTCAGTCCATGTGGGCCGTGCATCCAACACTCTGGCCTCTCAGGCCCTTGACCCCTGCATTTGCACTGACCTTCTCCCCTCCACACCCATCACTGACTTCTTTGGCAACATTTTGGAAGTTTTTATCACCAGGAACCGCTTCTTCCCCACAATAATGAATTCAGACATCCTGTTGGCTGCCCTTTCCTCTCTCCCGTTCAGCTTGCTTATTTAACTACACCCATTATGACTGTCCTTTGACCTAATCAGAACCACTGACCCCTCTAATTTCCCAGTTGCCCAGCTTGCTCCCTTCCTCTGCCTGTTAACTCAAGATGTCATAGTCACAAGCCCAACTGTTGAGCAGCTGTTTAAGGCGGGCCACTAACAAGCAGTCCTCACAAAACAGCATGGAAGGCTGGAGAATGGTTCCCCGTGAGAGAATTGGAGTACTGTTGCCAAAAGGTTGGGGAAGGGTGCCAGGAGGGCCAAAACAACCGATGACCACTCCAGTTTCTTCTGCAATTTCTGCTTCTTGACAGATTGAGTAATTTAGATTATTTAAGTTGTTTGGCTGATTTTCTATTCATGCTCCGCCTAACTGTATATGCCACGTCTTTCCAAGTGAAACCAGAATTCTTGGCTCAAAGTTCCCTGACAGAAAAGCTTCTACTTCACTATATACACATGCACTCCGTGTTCTCCAGAATTGAAATGGCTGAGGATATCTTTTCTCAGGCTGAGAAAACATATGGACAAGAGTTTGCTACTTCTTGTAGTGTGTAGCCTTTTGACAAGACATCTGCTGTAACATTTTTTGCTCTTGGATCATAGACGGTTGTTTGCCAATTGTTTTCATAAATATTAATCTTTGAAATCTTGACTGACATCTAAGTTGTTCTTTTTGGATTCTTTTCTTCTTTATATGCACCATCTTTAAATAATTGTGTCACAATATAACAACAACAAAAAAGGTTTTTCTTATGAAAAATTCCTACTTTATAATCAAGGGCTAAAAGTTCTAATTCAGTAACTTACATGCTTTTTTTTTTTTTTCTTACATTTGAATTCTCCCTCCTTTTCCTTTACTTAACTAAATGTATTGCCATTGGAATAATGCTTCCGCATTAGTTTTGTGAAAAGTAGTCTTTCACTTCAGCCCTTGAAAGCCCCTCAGGAAGACGTTGAAACTCAAATCCCCCAGACATTTGACTGAGTCCCAAGGTTGGTAACTACACCTTCTTTGTCTGAAACTATGAACTTGAGAACCAGATCATGATCATGAACTGGGCTACAAATAGCGTATTTGAGATGTTCACTAATGGTCTTAATTTCTAATCATACCTTTGCATGAGAAGATAATTGACAAGGCTGTGATGGAAGATACAATGAGCACAACTTCCACCCTAGGGCCTTATCTAATGACTGTTGATCAAGTTTTCCTGGACCTGGGTGGCCTCTACCATGCTCTAGGTAACAAGTGGAAAGCAGTGTGCATGCTCCATGCAGCTTTTAGGCCCATTTTTATTATGCATGATAGTTTCTGATGTATTGTACTGTTAACTCTGGGGATCAGTAATTCAGTCCACTTTAAGTTGTTTCATTTATTCCTCAATGAATAAAACATTTTTAAAAATTTTATTGGAGTATAGTTGATTTACAATGTTGTGTTAATTTCTGCTGTACAGCAAAGTGATTCAGTTATATATATATATATATATATATATATATATATATATATATTCTTTTTCATATTCTTTTCCATTATAGTTTATCACAGGATATTGAATATAGTTCCCTGTGTTATACAGTAGGACCTTGTTGTTTGTCTATTCTCTATATAATAGTTTGCATCTACTCACCCCAAACTCCCAGTCCATCCCTCCCCTACCTACCTCCCCTCCCCCTTGGCAACCACAAGTCTGTTCTCTATGTCTGTGAGTTTGTTTCTGTTTCATAGATAAGTTCATTTGTGTCATATTTTAGATTCCATATATAAGTGATACCACATGACATTTGTCTTTCTCTTTCTGACTGACTTCACTTAGTATGATCATCTCTGGGTCCATCCATGTTGCTGCAAATGGCATTATTTCATTCTTTGTTATGGCTGAGTAGAACTCCATTGTATTGGAATGGCCAAAAAGTTCATTCAGGTTTTTCGTAAGATGTTACAGAAAAACCTGAGTGGACTTCTTGGCCAACCCAATATACATGTACCACATCTTCTTTATCAATTCATCTGTCAAGGGACATTTAGGTTGTTTTCATGTCTTAGCTATTGTGAACAGTGTTGCTATGAATATTGGGGTGCATGTATCTTTTCGAATTATGGTTTTCTCCAGATATAGGCCCAGGAGTGGGATTGGTGGATCATATGGCAACTCTATTTTTAGTTTTTTGAGGAACCTCCATACTGAATAAAACATTTTTTTAATCATAAGAATGAAAAGCCTCCATGGAATCAGGCTCCCTGACTTCAGACTATACTATAAAGCTACAGTAATCAAGACAGTATGGTACTGGCACAAAAACAGAAAGATAGATCAATGGAACAGGATAGAAAGCCCAGAGATAAACCCACACACATATGGTCACCTTATCTTTGATAAAGGAGGCAGGAATGTACAGTGGAGAAAGGACAGCCTCTTCAATAATTGGTGCTGGGAAAACTGGACAGGTACATGTAAAAGTATGAGATTAGATCACTCCCTAACACCATACACAAAAATAAGCTCAAAATGGATTAAAGACTTAAATGTAAGGCCAGAAACTATCAAACTCTTAGAGGAAAACATAGGCAGAACACTCTATGACATAAATCACAGCAAGATCCTTTTTGACCCACCTCCTAGAAAAATGGAAATAAAAACAAAAATAAACAAATGGGACCTAATGAAACTTCAAAGATTTTGCACAACAAAGGAAACCATAAACAAGACCAAAAGACAATGCTCAGAATGGGAGAAAATATTTACAAATGAAGCAACTGACAAAGGATTAATCTCCAAAATTTATAAGCAGCTCATGCAGCTCAATAACAAAAAAACAAACAACCCAATCCAAAAATGGGCAGAAGACCTAAATAGACATTTCTCCAAAGAAGATATACAGGCTGCGAACAAACTCATGAAAGAATGCTCAACATCATTAATCATTAGAGAAATGCAAATCAAAACTACAATGAGATATCATCTCACACCAGTCAGAATGGCCATCATCAAAAAATCTAGAAACAATAAATGCTGGAGAGGGTGTGGAAAAAAGGGAACACTTTTGCCCTGCTGGTGGGAATGTGAATTGGTACAGCCACTATGGAGAACAGTATGGAGGTTCCTTAAAAAACTACAAATAGAACTACCATATGACCCAGCAATCCCACGACTGGGCATATACCCTGAGAAAACCATAATTTAAAAAGAGTCATGTACCAAAATGTTCATTGCAGCTCTATTTACAATAGCCCGGAGATGGAAACAACCTAAGTGTCCATCATCGGATGAATGGATAAAGAAGATGTGGCACATATATACAATGGAATATTACTCAGCCATAAAAAGAAACGAAATTGAGCTATTTGTAATGAGGTGGATGGACCTAGAGTCTGTCATACAGAGTGAAGTAAGTCAGGAAGAGAAAGACAAATACCATATGTTAACACATATATGTGGAATTTAAGAAAAAAAAGTGTCATGAAGAACCTAGGGGTAAGACAGGAATAAAGACAGACCTACTAGAGAATGGTCTTGAGGATATGGGGAGGGGGAAGGGTAAGCTGTGACAAAGCGAGAGAGAGGCATGGACATATATACACTACCAAATGTAAGGTAGATAGCTAGTGGGAAGCAGCCGCATAGCACAGGGAGATCAGCTTGGTGCTTTGTGACGACCTGGAGGGGTGGGATAGGGAGGGTGGGAGGGAGACGCAAGAGGGAAGAGATATGGGAACATATGTATATGTATAGCTGATTCACTTTGTTATAAAGCAGAAACTAACACACCATTGTAAAGCAATTATACTCCAATAAAGATGTAAAAAAAAAAAAAAGAATGAAAAGCCTCCATAGAGATACCTGATCTTAAGGCCTATTACGAAAGAGTTATCTGTGTGTTAAGCCAGTATGCCAAACACAGCAGGAGACTCATTTTAAGGGGAACCTATTTGTTCACAGTGCTGTGGGATCTTCTCTTCCTTAGTAAACTACCTGTTCAACATTGAATTTAATCTGCTTTTAAAAATGACATTGAATTTAATCTGTTTTTAAAAATAGCTTGCAAGATCTCATTACAAGATCTTGCGAAGAATACTGCATTCTCATGTTTTCATAAGAGTATTTCTTTCTCTCATTTTTTAAGCCAGAATACTCTATTTTTAAAGCAGAGTTAATAAATTGGAAAATATAGTAACTCACTGATGTGCGATGAAATTGTTTCCTCAGCTCTATCTAGAATCACGTAAAAATTAGAGTAGAAGAGATTTTTACATTGTGCCGTCCTAAGGGGTGTGTCAGGGTCTGGGAATGTATCTCACAGTTGAGATCAAGCACAGTTCCCTCTGAGGTCTGTTGGCAAGAGTCCGCTCTCCTCAACCTCCACAGTTTCCTGAAAGTAAAACGAGATTCACACGGTTGCATACCATCCTGCTGATTCTTGCCAGGGATACTTTCTGGAAAGAGCATACTGAATATGTCTGCTGTGCCTGTATTTTAGGGAGAAAAGAAAATCTCACACAACTTGGGACCTATTCCATCTACTCCAAGAAGTTGAGGAATAGATGAAGGGCCTGCCGCAGGGAGGCCTCTGCCACGGCGGCCAGTGATTCCACGCAGCTGAGGGATGGGTGTTGAGCGGTGTTCCTCTGGGTCAGGGATTAGGCACCAGAGAGAGTATTATTTGGAGAAAAGCCTGGCCTCACTTGTGTTTTTTTTGTTTTTTTTTAAGAGTACAAATCAGATTTTTATTGTTTCATTGCATTTTCAAAATCCATATATTTTGTATACTCTGCAAATCTTCTGTAAGTTCTACCCATGTGCCTGGCCTCACTTGTACCATTTTAGTCAGATAACCACACCTCCTGAGAATGTGCCACAAGCTGCATTATACTCTGTGGTAAAATACTAAGGATTGACACGATACCACCTGCATTAGTTTTCTTGGGCTGTCATAACAAAGTACCACAGACTGGTAAACAACAGAAATTAATTTTTTCAGAGTTCTGGACTTGAGATGTCCAGAGATCACGGTGTTGGGGAAGTTGTTTCTTTCTGAGGACTGTGAGGGAAAGGTCTCTTCCAGACCTCTCTCCTTGCTTGTAGATGACCGTCTTCTCCCTCACGTCTTTACATGGCCTTCCCCCTGTACACATGTCTGTCTCCAAATCTCCTCTTCATATAAAAGATACCAATCCTATTGGATTAGGGCCCACCCTAGCAACCTTGTTTTAATTCACTCACCTTTTTAAAGCCCGAACCTCCAAGTATGGTCCTATTCTAAGGTAATGGGAGTTAGGACTCCAACTATGAACTTTTGGGTGACGTGGTCAGCCTGTATTACCACCTCGGACTTTACTCATAGATAAGACGTGTATAAACGTTTTTTGTGTATGCTTCTCTTTTGCTCATTTGGTCTAGGGCAGCCAAAACGGACTGAGCAGATTGCTGGCATCTACAAGCAGAGATTTAGGAAGTTATTTTTTTGTTTTATTTTGTTTGTTTGTTTGTTTTTGCGGTAGGCGGGCCTCTTACTGTTGTGGCCTCTCCTGTTGCGGAGCACAGGCTCCAGACGCGCAGGCTCAGCGGCCATGGCTCACGGGCCCAGCCATTCCGCAGCACTCGGGATCTTCCTGGACTGGGGCACGAACCCGTGTCCCCTGCATCGGCAGGCGGACTCTCAACCATTGCGCCACCAGGGAAGCCCTAGGAAGTTATTTTTAAACATTATTTAAATCAGTCAAAACCAACAAAGAAATGTAGAAAAAGGACTTTGCTTTCCTCTTGTTTCGTATCGTGGATTAATGTTGAAAGAAAACCGTTGATTGGCATAAAAATTCCAGTGATGCTGGGAAGTACATGGATAGATGTTTGAGTATAAAATTGAATCACTATATAGATCTGACTGGTTCTGAGAACACAAAATGGGAAAATTTTTAAATTTGATAGAATTTAATGTTTGTGATAGTCCTTAGCCTTGGCCTGACTTTCAAAAGCATAGTCCAGTTTTTTTTCTTGGGCACTTTTGACAGTGTTTCAGCACAATCACAAAGAATTGGAAGTTTCAGATATGATCTTTGGAGTTTCTCTATTTGCTCCAAAATAAATTAAAGAATTATTCTGGAATATCATTTTAACAATTTATCATTCTGGTCCTCTCATAAAAAATACACACTTAAAATCCTTCATTGAAAAATATACCTTTTCTAGATGACGGGTTTCCTACTATTTGTAAACCACACATGCACAATTTTATTTATTTTGATAAGTGATCAGTTTTTTAAATGGTTATTTCTAGTACTCACATAAAGATAAAGCAAGTTTTTTTAATAAATTTATTTATTTTATTTTATTTATTTTTGGCTGCGTTGGGTCTTCATTGCTGCTTGTGGGTTTTCTCTAGTTGCGGTGGCTACTCTTCATTGCGGTGCGTGGGCCTCTCATTGCGGGGGCTTCTCTTGTTGCAAAGCGCAGGCTCTAGGCGCATGGACTTCAGTAGTTGTGGTGCGTGGGCTCAGTAGTTGTGGCTCACGGGCTCTAGAGTTCAGGCTCAGTAGTTGTGGCACACAGACTTAGTTGATCTGCAGCATGTGGGATCTTCCTGGACCGGGGCTCGAACCCATGTCCCCTGCACTGGCAGGTGGATTCTCAACCACTGCGCCATCAGGGAAGCCCAGATAAAGTAAATTTTAAAAAACATAACACAACCAGGAGCACTACTTTTAGCCTAGCCTCAATGCCTTATTCCTTGTGCTTGTATGTGGGAGGAAGTGATAAGTTCTCCTTATTTTAAGAAAGAAAATGACTCAGGTCATAGTATTACTTTTGTAAATCTCCTGGTTTATAGAACATTTTTCTGATAGATTAAAGCAGTGCTACTTTATTTTCTTAGGTGTAAAGTTTTTCTTTTTGTATATTTAAAATCAAGTCTCTCATTCTAACAAATGTAAGGTAAGTAGTATCAGAAAAATACTTCAAGACACATTCACACAATAATTTCTTCTGTTTGTAAACAAGTGACTGTATAGCTAAATTAAGATTTTTGATCATTTTTGTTTTGATTTTTGTTGTCATCTCTCCCATGGGATTCTAAATGGTTACTTCACTAACTGCACAAGAGCAGGGAATTTTCTTGGATCATTCAGGTAAACATTTATACATGTATGTAAAGCAGTAAACATGAGACATAGAACATGGTAGTAGGAAATCAAAGGTATTGTGAGAAAATATTACCTATGATTAAAAACTAGACTAAGGTACATTATTCTAGAAGTGGAGAGCCAGTCTGAGCTATATAAGAACAACCATCATCAGAGCATTTTTATGGATGTATCACAAAGCTAAAAGGACTAAAAAAACCCAGGACCATTTTTTTTTTTTGCTGTACGCGGGCCTCTCACTGTTGTGGCCTCTCCCGTTGCGGAGCACAGGCTCCAGACGCGCAGGCTCAGCGGCCATGGCTCACGGGCCCAGCCGCTCCGCTGCATGTGGGACCTTCCCGGACCGGGGCACGAACCCGTGTCCCTTGCATCGGCAGGCAGACTCTCAACCACTGCGCCACCAGGGAAGCCCACCAGGAGCATTTTTAAAAACCACTATGTATACCTGTCCACTGCTGAATTGCTCTAAGTTTAGTTTTTCACTCCAGTTTAATATACACGACCACTGTGTAGTAAATGAACGTTTAGAAGTAGGTTACAGACTTTAATGTGAAGATCTTTTTTCTGATCTTATTGCTCACTGCTGTTATTTTAAGTACGTTTATTGAAATGTGTTACTCACGTAATGCTGTAGTGTATTACACTTGTCTATACTTCACGTTTGCCTTAGATATTTCAGCGGCAGAACACAATGAGGTACATTAGGAAAGTCCGATGAATATCGATGGCATTTCTAGGGAACAACATACAGAAGTGAACTTGCTCAGCTCCCAGACATTTATCTTTTCTCTTACTCTTAAGGATATTTAAGATAAAAACAATTTTCTGTAATTGACTTATTTTACCAAATATGCTAGATATACTAGATAGATTTCAGTGACCTGTGAAGAAATGTTATTCCAGTCACCTTCCCCCTTCAGGTTTTCATAAGGATGGGTATTGTTATAACAAGTGACTAAGGAAGAATATGGGAGAGGATAATTAGATCGATGCTGTTTTCCTGGGATTACATGCAGTGTTCCTAGATGATCTAAGGGTATTGGATTTTATGTTTAGCTCTGTAGCCTCAAATGAAAATTCAGCACCCTGTGTGGTTCTAATTCAAACTATCTGTTAGTGTTAGTGTTTGAGAAGGGCCCTTAAATAGCATCATTCTCCCAGGATTTGTAACTATTGAGAGACATCGGAGTCACTCAGATTGAGATCAGAGTGTCAGCTTACTAGCTGGAATATCCAACTGGAAAACATGCTTTCAATCTATGGATGTTTGCTAATATTTTGCCCCAACCTAATAACAACCCCAGATTTCCCCAAAAGGGCAAGCCTCTTAGAGTATGGCAGAGAGCAGCCCAGAATTCACCTGCTCTTGTGGTCAGGAAGAACTCAGGAGAAGCTTTGCTAAGCATCTTCCTATTCCGTCTTTCCATCTCACCAATCAGATAAGATACTTCCCCTTTTTAGGGGGGAAGTGAGTGAGTCGGCAGAGAGAGGTCAAAGTGTTACTATTAGGAGTTCCTCCGCCCAGGACACATGAGGAGCGGAAAAAGGAAGTTCCCCACTGACTTTTCTCCTTTGGGAGTTTTATTTAATTACATAACAAACTTTAATTGCCTTCATCCATGCTAAGTTCACAATTCTATAAGAAATACTGTATATGTATACTCCTTACTTTATACAATGGGAGCACTAGGTCTTCTTAACTTTTTTTCACAGAAACATATTGATTAATAACTTGCCATCAATATTGGGACCTCAGTCTATGCTACTGCTAAACTGTGCATAATTGCCAGTTTCACTGATGCTGAATCTTTTCTTTTCTCTGTGGGCTTGAGAACCCCTAACATAGGTATGTTTTAGTCTAGACTGACTAAAGAAAATGTCTCTAAAATGAATATTTGGAACTGATTTTCTCAGTAAGTTTACCGGTAAACCTGAATTGAAAGGTATTCATTTGATTTCCATTGCTCAAAATGCTGAGCATTCAGCTCTGTCAGAACCATTCTGATTCGTTGGTCACTGTTTACTAGATTCTCAGGATGTGATGCTACTGTTAGCTGTTATACTCTTCATCATCAGCAACAGACACTTTCAAAAGCCTGCTTCCTACAAAGTACAGTACTACCAAGTTCTGAGGCATCAGAAGATATCAATTATCTGCCCACAAGAAGTTTGTGCTCTAACAAATGCATGCATGTAGAATGCATGCCAGGCAAGTACATGTGAAAAGTAAATAACGTGCATTAAGCCTGTGCTTCCTGCTAAGTGAATTGTATAGGTGTGAGAGGCAGAATGTTAAGTCATGCACCAAAGACAGTTTTGACAGGTTTGGGATGGCTACAAGCCATTTCCTAGGAATTATTCATAAAGTTTGAGACACTAAAAAATGAGTGTTACTGTTAACTTTGCAGGAGTAGATTATTATGAGATTTTTGGTCCTAGGAAATTTCAGGAAGGAGGTAGAATTTTAGCTGGTCGTCTGATATCCCAAGGACTGAGTCGTTGGTACCCTTCTCACCCTGCATACCACTTATTAGTAAGTAGCATCACCATCTACCAAGCTGCTCAATCAAAACCTTCAGTGTCATTCTTGATCCCTCCTTCCTCTCATCCACACAGCACATGCATCAGCAAGTGCCACTGATTCTACCTGTAATGTTTCTTGAACACACTCAGCTGTCTGTCTGCCCTGCATCTCCCTGGTCTGGACCCATTATCCTGACCTAAGACATCGTCATCTCCTGCCTGGACTACCCCATGATGTCCTAATTCATCTCCCTGCTTCCATTGTTTGTAACCTCCAGTCCATTCTTTCCATAGAATAATAGTTGTAAATCATAAGTAAGATGATGCCATTCTCCTGCTAAAATCCTTTGATGTTTTTCTATTGTTCTTTAAAAGTCACATTTCCTACCAGAATAAATAAGGCCCTACATGATCTAGCTTGTGCCATCTTTTTAATCTTTTTCCCTTACGTTACTATAATGTAGCCACATAATATCCCGTCTGTTCCTCAAACAAAATAATCTCTTTCCATTTAGAGGCTTTGCATTTGCTATTCCTTCTGCCTGGAATGCTGTTCCTTTGGCTGTTTGTGTACCTGTTTCCTTTTATCCTTTAGGTCTCAGCTCACATGTCACATCCTTAGCTCAAATGCCTTTTTTTGATGACCCCATCTAAACTAACTTCCCTCAGTTGTCTTCTATTATATTATCCTATTCATTTTTTTCATAGCACATTTTAGAAAATGTGAATGTCTAGTTCCATTCTTTTATTGTTTATTTATTATCTGTCTCCCTCTATAACCCTATAACTCCATGAGGATAAGAATCTTGTCTTTTGTGTTTATTACTGTATCTGCAGTGCATAGCACAGTGTCTTGGATTACTCAGTAAACATTTGTAAAATTATTAAGAATGCAGCTGCATAGCACAGGGAGATCAGTTCGGTCCTTTGTGACCACTTACAGGGGTGGGATAGGGAGGGTGGGAGGGAGGGAGACGCAAGAGGAAGGAGATATGGGGATACATGTATATGTACAGCTGATTCACTTTGTTATAAAGCAGAAACTAACACACCATTGTAAAGCAACTATACTCCAATAAAGATGTTAAAAAAAAAAAAGAAGAATGCAGCTCATATAAGCAGAGGAGAAAGAGAGGGGCATTCCAGCTTGAGTGAGAGCGTGAGGACACTGCAAAATAGTTCAGGATGTGGTTTGCGAACAAATTATGCAGGGCACTGTTCTTTTGGGGAGTAATACTGTTTATATGGTGCAGTTTTATTTTAATCGTACTTGGATATAAATTGGAAAGTAAAACTAACTTATAGAAGGTCTTAAAGCTAAAGCTGTGAGAATAGAATTCACTGTGCAGTCAATCAGCTTGACGCTACTGAAAGAATATTTTTGATCAGGGAGTGACTCTATTAAAGTTAACCCTGCAGTGATATCATTGGTGAGAAATGCTGTAGGCAGAGAAGTCATGTAGGAGAGGATTGTAGTTGTCTATCTGAGAGTGTATGAAATGTATTTCTATGACTCTTTCAACTAGAAAAGGATGGAATTTATACGTCTGTCATGAATCCCCAAATAAAAACTCTTCAAAGGGAGTTATCACGCAATGAAGGGCTTGAAGACTTGGACTTTGGAAGCTTTAGCATTAGAAAGGCCTGGAAAGCTGGCAGGAACATGAGTGTCTCTTCTTTGCTATTCCTTCTCTTCCATGTACATACTCTCCTCATGGTAGTGATACTCGTATTTTGCACTGAAATCTTGAAATTTCCTCTTTCTGTCTCTTCGCTAAGACGATAAATGAACCAAGAACCTATAAAGCTGGGCTGCAATGTCACAACTCATCAGTAGGTGTCAGCATCTCACAAATGATTTATCCCACTTTGAGAATTTGTCAAATGTAGAGCTTTAAGTTATATAAAATAAATTACTGTTTTATTTTATCCCATATATCTTTTGAGTTCTCACTTCATAGTTATAAATATTTATTCAGGTCACATGAAATCAACAAATTTTTTCTAAATCTAGTTACAGAACATAGTCACATTTTATTCACAGTTCTCTTGTTTTGTGACACTTTTTAACAGTTGATAGTCCACTTAATTTTAGCTACTGTGGTATTACATTACTTATTTCAATAATATTTTAATATTTGGTGGAGTTATAGACACATCTGGGAACCAGAAAAAATATGGTTTGTATACTTTGTTTTCATTTTCCTGTTTCTTTTGTTTTCATTTTTTTTTCCTCTCCATCTAACATTTCCACCATCACAGAAAGTTCTATTAGATAACCCTGCTATAGACTAAACTGATCCCTTTTGTTAAATAAAAAAAAATCTGCGGACATCACCATGTGCCTGGGTTCAGGACCTTGTACATAGATATGTTTAAAAATTTTTTTAACTAAATATGGGTAGTTGTTCTTTGTTTGGGGGGTTTTCTTTGTTTGTTTAGTATGTATTATATTTCACTCTCAGTTTTAGAATTCTTTTAACATTAGGGTGCAACATTATCAGTAAAATGGAAAGAAGGCAAGGGTTAAATGTCTAGGTTATATGCTAGCTCAGTATTTTCAAATCAAATAACATTACTTGAAAACTAGATATACTTAAGATTTTTAAATTGTGCATATTCTAATCAGTCCTTGTAAATAGGAGTACATGAGGCTGGGAATTTATAGGAGCCCCTGTAGCTCATTTTCAGGAATAACCAGCTCATGTTTGACAATTGGTTATACTCTATGCAGCTAGTTGTAAATATAATGTAAATGCTATGTAAATAGTTGCCAGCCTGTGGCAAATTTAAGTTTTGCCTTTTGGAACATTCTGGAATCTTTTTTCCCCAGGTATTTTCAATCTTAGGTTGGTTGAATTCACAGATACAGGCTCTGCAGATAAGGGCTGACTATACTTTCCTTTACTCTCTTACTTCATTTCTGGCCACCAAATGTGTAAGTACCTCCCTCCCTCCCTCCCTCTCCCCATTGACTAATTTTCCACCACCAGCTAGGTGTCTTACAATTTAATTCAATTCTGACTACCAGAGACAAGACTACTGTTTACCTAGAGGCAGCATCAGATTCCACAGGTTAAGGACTCAGTCCCACAAGACTGCTTTCCTTCTTCAGAGGCCAAAGCAAAGTCCAGGTTTTTACCTGTGCTTCTGACTGACCAGCTATAAATCCGAGATTCCCATGACCCTCTCCTCAGGTTTGATAATTGGCTAGAGTGGCTCATAGAACTCAGGAAAAACAGTTTACTTACTGAATTACAAATTTATTATAAAAGGATACAACTCAGAAACAGCCAGATGGAAGAGATGTGTAGGACAAATATGTGGGAAGGGGCGTGGTGCTTCCCTGCCCTCTCCCAGCACCTCCACGAGTTCACCAACCCGGAAGCTTCCTCAACACTGTACTTTAGGGATTTTTATGGAAGCTTCATCATGTAGCCATGATCGATTGTTAACTCCATTTCCAGCCCCTCTCCCCTCTCTGGAGAATGGGGGTCAGGGCTGAAAATTCCAGACTTCTGATCGCAACTTGTTCTTTCTGGTGACCAGCCCCCAACCAGGAGCCCACCAAGAGTTACCTCATTAGAACAAAGGATGCTCCTGTCACCCAGGCAGTTCCAAGGGATTTAGGAGCTCTGCGTCAGACACTCCTATTACTCAGGAAATTACAAGGATTTTAGGAGCTTCTTGTTGGGAACCAGGGTCAAAGACCAAATATTAGCAGAAACCATGGGCAGAGACTGTTATTATTTCACACTTATTATTATTCACACTTAATTATATGAAAAGTGGAATATTTGATATTTTCTCTCGCTTGCTTAGAAGCTGCAGTGTTGTATGTATCTTCTATCCTGGTATAATCTTATGTGCTATGTGACTGGTTTTAATGAACTGTTTCTACCAGTAGGGAAATGGTCCCTGTTTTATTAACTGCTATGAAAGTCTCAAAACATGTGACTGTCCATGTGAACAGCCTGTGCAGATTAAAACTGCAGGGCATGATTGGAGGAGACACGGACTGCCAAGCCACGAGGCGGCTAGGAAGGCATCCTCTGCCAGCAACAGCACGGGATTATGTAACGCCTGCAGTGTCTGGCACTGTGCTCCACTGGAGACACATCACGTGTTGTGCAATGCTCTTGGCCCTGAAATTCAATTAGATTGCTTTGAATGATGCGTGAGTCTGCATGAGATAAGCTTTTACTGCTCTCCACTAGAAAGCAAATGGGTTGATTAACCCCACATAAATTGAGAAACTGCCATTATAATTCCAGCAAGGATAGTTGCATTATATATATATATATATATATATATATATATATCATTGTGCCACAGAAGAGCAGAATTTAAGCATTATGTAACCTGGATAAATAATGGGGGGAAAAAACCCAACCCTCACAACTAGAAAAAAAATATTTTCTTACAGACACTTAGCCATAGATTTTCTTTTTAAAAAATAGATTTTGCCATTGTTTTGGGGAATCTGCCTAAAAACTGCCTATGTGGCGTTTTTTTTTTTTTTAATGCCATGATCTGTGAATGAGAATGAAGAAATTGATAGAGTGATAATTTGGTTGGGGGAAGGAACTTTCATTGGAAAAAATTTTTAATTGTGAGTTCAGTGACCTTTTTATACTGAGCAAGTTTACTTTCTTTGTGAATTGTAGCTGACCAATTTAAGGAGTTGGGAGCCATCTGAAATTAACCCCGTATTGTTTGGCTGAAAGTTCTTGATATCTTTTCATAAAAGAAGATCTGGGATGGAGGAGGGAAGATAATAGTAGATGTTAAGAAATTGAAAACTTGGAATGAAGTTGAGGATTATTATCATACTAAGGACTTAAAGGGCCACTGGGAAATCACAAAAATCAGTGATGTGAGCTTGACTTTCCCAGGTTCTTATACCCCCATTTTCCTCCAAATGGGATTTAAGGTGTCAACCAAAACCCCTGGTGAGAAGTTAAAGTTCATTAGAATTGTTTGGGACACTGAATTGAAACCTAGGGTGCCGAAACGCTATGCAGAGAGCTTCCGTTTTGTTATATCAACAGGGATTAAGAGCCCAGTTCCTGGGCTTCCCTGGTGGCTCAGTGGTTGAGAGTCCGCCTGCCGATGCAGGGGACACGGGTTCACGTCCTGGTCCGGGAAGATCCCACATGCCGCGGAGCGGCTGGGCCCGTGAGCCATGACCACTGAGCCTCCGCGTCCAGAGCCTGTGCTCCGCAACGGGAGAGGCCACAACAGTGAGAGGCCCGCGTACCGCAAAAAAAAAAAAAAAGAGTACAGTTCCTTTGTGATTTAAGGTAAGGTCGTCTTGAACTGCAGCAAAACCACCACTGTCATAGTTTTTTCCCTATTGAAAAAGGCTTGTATTTCTCTCCTATCCTTTGAAATCCTTAGGACACGAATTTGCTCAGTGTAACCTTATATCCTGCCTTTAGTGTAAGTGGATATTCACGAGTAGGTTGTTTTCTAACATGTCGTAGTAAAACCCAGATTTTTAACAATTTTTCTTTTTTGATAGATTATCTAAATTTTGTGAGATTTAACATGCATAGGTTTTTCTCACTGGTTTAGTTTTTCTAGCTATCTGCAGTAGGTATTATTACTATTATTTTTATTAACTAAAGGGAAAATCGATGCGTCCAGAGGTACAATGAACTGCCCCGGGTGACACCGCAAGGCGTGACTGCATAGGGTTTCCAAAAGAGCTTGTAAGCATTCTCATCCCTCTATGTATTAATGGTCCCCAAATGCTGTTCCATGGACTGGTACCAGGCTGGCCCATATTTCAAGGAAATTCTATTTTATTATGCCTAGAGTGAAGGTCTGGGATTCTGTCATTTTAAAATAGCTTCCCAGGTGATTCTGATGCAAGGTAAGAGTTGGTAGCTACTTCACGTTTAATATTCTGAGCTATAGAGATAGCAGTAGATCATCTCTATTTATGCTCTACTTCAAAAATATTTTTTTGTTCATCCTTCTGATATGTGTGTGTGTCTATATACGTATGTATATGTATGTATGTATATATATATTCAGACCAAATTGTAAAAACATAGTTCATTCTTTTTTTATTTCTTGGTAAAATTTTAATAGAAAATGTATCTTTCCAAAATGGACCTAAATTATTTTGTGGCTAATGTAGTAGTATGTTATAATATTCAAAAGAATACAGTGAGAAATGTAATTCAATAAATGGCATCTGATATTAAAAGGCCAGCTAGCCTCCAGGTCTTAAATAGATGCTTGCTGGTGTAACTTTGTTACCGAGGGAATTCAGAGTTGGTTTAATGAGTTGGTGTTGGAGGGATGGCTCGTTATCATCAGTGGATGTAACTTGCTGCTGCATCTTTGCAAAACAATAAAAAGGGACTAGCGCATCCCTTACCCTACCATGATTCTTTTTTTTTTCCTTTCCTGTTTCCATCTTTAAAAGAGGATGTGTGATCCATCACTCCTGGGGCCGGGACTCCATGAGCATCTTTCCTTTCTTCATCTCATTCCCCACCTTAAGCCCACCCCACAGCCCCACCCTATCTTTTTGCAAAGATCATCTTGTTTTGTACCACGAATGTTTGTTTTAAAGGGAGATGTTTGCAAAGGCCAAATTAAGCCTGTGAACCTACATGCTTCATGACCAAGCATCATGGCTTGGGCTTTGGATAGACTTGGAAGGCGGCTCTGAATGCCTGCAATGAATCTGAAAACTTTTGACAGTTCTAAGTTAATAGGCAGGGTACAGACAACTTTGCAGAACATATACTTTCTAGAAACACATTCTTAGTAGTTCAGCTGTCATAACACATTTGCCAAGTACATGATCGGCAGCTATTTAGGCTTTTTTTTTTTTTGCGGTACGCGGGCCTCTCACTATTGTGGCCTCTCCCGTTGAGGAGCACAGGCTCCGGACGCGCAGGCTCAGCGGCCACGGCTCACGGGCCCAGCCACTCCATGGCACGTGGGATCTTCCCGGACCGGGGCATGAACCCGTGTCCCCTGCATCGGCAGGTGGACCGTCAACCACTGTGCCACCAGAGAAGCCCTAGGCATTTTTTTTACTTACATTTTAGTATTTATGTAATACTAGCATTACATTATAAATAGAAATAATTTTTCATGTGTTGTACTTATGAAAGTAAATAATAAAGTGTGATATGGTTTTCTGAACTTCAGTCATGAGCAAATAAACTTTTCTTTACAAATGAACCATATATTTTCAGTTTTTCACAACTGTTGAAAGTGCACCGTCTTGCAAAAATGTCTTCAGGTAATAAAATAAATGAAATCAGCCTTATGCAGGCTGGTTAGGTGGAGTCTCTTTTTGACGATTTATACCATAGAAAGGAAGCTACTTAAGGACAGAATCTGGGTCTCTAGTGTACTTTCTTTCACAATGACTCATATTGTTATATTAATGTGATGATGTTTGGTCCAGGAAATAATTTATTCAGGTACTCTAAAAAGAAATTATATTTCTTTCATAAATGACTTCTCCCCAGTTCCTGACTTGTTCTGTATAGTTTTTCAAAGTTATATCAGCCTATAGAAGATCCATTCCCACAAATATCTAAGCAAATTTATAGGTAGTATGTGCTTAAAAATTTTTTTTTAAAGATTTGCTTGGTGTATTAATCAGGTTTGAGTCAGGAAAAAGCAAAAGACACAAGTTATTTTAACAGATTATTTAAAATAAAGAATTGCTAATTAGGAATTGAAGAAATGAAAGGCTAAAAGAGAAACACTAAAGTGTGATGTAGAAAGGAACTTCAAGAAGCAGCTGTCACCCCTAGGGCTGGAGCAAAGGGAAGAGATTAGAATCACTAAGACTTAAAAACTTAGCAGAGGGGACTGGTATGGCTGTATCAGACTTCTGAGGCATGTGGCAAAGTCCAGGAGCAGATGTGTTTTGGGGAAAGGCATGATGGAAAAACTACACGCTGGGTTAGGTGTAGCTATGGACAGAAATCACCCCTGCCAGAATAATGTGTGGCTTGAAAGCCACTCCCAAGAACAAGAAGTAGAACCAGGAAGTCCACCGGAAGCCCGCAGGAAGCCGACAGGAAAGAACAAGCCTCTTCCTTCAGCCCTGCACTCTCTCCCTCTCCTGCCTCCTGTGGCAGATCCTCATTTGGATCCAGCCAGCAAAGCAGAAAAGAGATTTATAAAATCCTAGCCCCTGCACCTCAAGGGCCGGTTTGGAGCTGAGAAGCAATAGCTTAAAAACTGGCACGCTCGACTTTTAGTAACTTAAGAAAACTCTCTCAATCAAAAATTATTTGAAATTTAATTTTTGAACAGGTAATATACCACGTGGTACAAAAATATAGAGAGAATGATTTCCCTCTCACCTTCACACCACTTGTATCCTGTTCCTGCCCTCCCATCTACCTCCAACTAGATAATCACTGTTGTCCGTTTCTTACATACCCTTTCAGAGTTTCTTTATGCGTTCATAAGCAAATACAAAATTCTTTAATTTTTACTGAAGTATAGTTGATTTACAATGTTGTGTTAGTTACTGCTGTACACCAATGATTCAGTTTATATATATATATATATATATGTATGTGTGTATATATATATATATATACATTCCTTTTTTAAAGAATATTCTATTCATTATGGTTTATCATAGGATATTAAAGATAGTTCCCTGTGCTATACAGTAGGACCTTGTGGTTTATCCATTCTCTATGTAATAGTTTACATCCTCTAACCCCAAACTCCCACTCCAGCCCTCCCCCAACCCCCTCCCCCTTGGCAACTACAAGTCTGTTCTCTATGTCCGTGATTCTGTTTCTGTTTCATACATAGGTTAATTTGTGTCATATTTTAGATTCCACATATAAGTGATAGCATGTGGTATACAAGTACATATTCTTTTTTTTAAACATCTTTATTGAAGTATAATTGCTTTACAATGGTGTGTTAGTTTCTGCTTTATAACAAAGTGAATCAGTTATACATATACATGTATCCCCATATCTCCTCGCTCTTGCGTCTCCCTCCCTCCCACCCTCCCTATCCCACCCCTCTAGGTGGTCACAAAGCACCAAGCTGATCTCCCTGTCCTATGTGGCTGCTTCCCACTAGCTATCTATTTTACATTTGGTAGTGTATATATGTCCATGCCACTCTCTCACTTTGTCCCAGCTTACCCTTCCCCCTCCCTGTATCCTCAAGTCCATTCTCTAGTAGGTCTGTTTCTTTATTCCCGTCTTGCCCCTAGGTTCTTCGTGACCATTTTTTTTTTCTAGCTTCCATATATATGTGTTAGCATACTGTATTTGTTTTTCTCTTCCTGACTTACTTCACTCTGTATGACAGCCTCTAGGTCCATCCACCTCACTACAAATAACTCAATTTCATGTCTTTTTATGGCTGAGTAATATTCCATTGTATATATGTGCCACATCTTCTTTATCCATTCAGCTGTCAATGGACACTTAGGTTGCTTCCGTGTCCTGGCTATTGTAAATACTGCTGCAATGAACATTGTGGTACATGACTCTTTTTGAATTATGTTTTTCTCAGGGTATATGCCCAGTAGTGGGATTGCTGGGTCATATGGTAGTTCTATTTGTAGTTTTTTAAGGAACCTCCATACTGTTCTCCATAGTGGCTGTATCAATTTACATTCCCATCAACAATGCAAGAGGGTTCCCTTTTCTCCACACCCCCTCCAGCATTTATTGTTCTTAGATTTTTTGATGATGGCCATTCTGACCAGTGTGAGGTGATATCTCATTGCAGTTTTGATTTGCATTTCTCTAATGATTAATGATGTTGAGCATTCTTTCATGTGTTTGTTGGCAACCTGTATATCTTATTTGGAGAAATGTCTTTTTAGGTCTTCTGCCCATTTTTGGATTGGGTTGTTTGTTTTTTTGATATTGAGCTGCTTGTAAATTTTGGAGGTTAATCCTTTGTCACAAGTACATATTCTTACCTTTGTTATCATATTACTTCTCATACCACTTTTTGGCATCTTGGTCTTTTTACTTAACAGTATATCTTGTTGATTTTGCTGTATTCATACATAAAGGGCTTCATCATGTTTTAATATCTCATTACCTTAGTGAATTCTCTCTTTTCAGTAGTTTCAAATTTTATTCTCTTTGGTGTTCTCAGGATCAAATGACATCATCTGAAAATACTGATAGTTTCCAAATTTTCTTTCTATCTCTAAAATCATTTCTCTCTGCTAATTGTTTTGGCTTGTACATTCAGCACAGTGTTAAATATTGACGGTAATAATGAACATCTTTGTCTCTTTCTGGCTTTATTGGGAATGCTTCTAATATTTCCCATTAAGCATGATGTTGGATTTGGGGATATGATAAATATATTACTTTGTTAAAGGAATTATCCATTTATTGAGCTTATTTTTTAAAATCAGGTATGATGTTGAATTTTGTTAAATGGCTTTTCAGCATCTATAGGGCATGACCAACCATGTGACTTTTCTTTTTATACTTAATATATTAGATATATTTCCTTTAACTTCCTATATTGTTAATAGATTTCTTAATATTTCTAATATTGAGCCATCTTTGTATTCCTGGAACAGAGTCCACTGGGTCATAGAATTGTTAACAGACACACACACACACACACAATGATACTTATAAAAAGATTATAGGTATTTGTTATTATCCATCACTATTCCTTGGGTTTTTATATCAGTTTTACTGTTTCATAAGAAGAATTTGGAAGTCGTTCTTGTTTTCCTCTCCTGAAACAGATAGCATTAGAATGATCTCTTTAATGTTTCATAGAGTTTCCCTGTGAAACTATCTGGGGTTGGTGCTTTTTGAGTGTTTAGCTCTTTGACAGTTTTCTCTATTTCTTCGTTGGAAATGGACCTTTAGGTTTTTTTGTTTCATTTTGGTTCAACTTTGTTGAATTATATTTTACTAGAAAGTTATTTATTTTATTCAGATTTTGAAGAAAACTTTTATATGTAGATGAAAAGTTATATTGATCGTAGAAAATCTTATGATCACTTAATTTTTTCCTGTTTGGTTATTTCTCCTTTGCAGTGTATTACTTAGTGTTTTAGCATTTTTTTCCTTTCTTTACTATGTCAGATGGTTAATCTTTCTCATTTTTTCCCAAAGGGAAAGTTTTTAAAAATTTATTTAATAGTGCTATTTACTTTTCTAACTCATTACATTGTACTTCTATATTTAAAATTTTATCTGGCTTAAATTTTTGCTCTTTTTTATTTTTGAGTATGACATTTAATCTACGTTTATTGCTGCAAATGTTTAGGGCTATGGATTTCTCTCTTGGCACTGCTTTTCCTATATCCTATAGCATCTGTCTCTATATAGGAATTTATTCATTGTTGTTGTCGAGAAATTCTGCAATTTAGTTGGAATTTTCTCTCTGGCCCAAAAGTTTAAGGAGAGTTTATTATTTACCAGATGCAGGGGATCTTGTTTTCAGATTTTTATAACTAATCCCTAGTTTTGTTGTTTGTTATCAATGTTATACTCTTAAATTTTTCTTTGCATTTAGGAAAATTCTATTATGTTATATCTTTTTAAGTATTTGCTCTCTTCCATTTCTTTGTTTTTTTTCCTCATACCTCCAATTATGTGTACATTGTTTTCATTCCCTATCTTCTTTTTTTTTAACTTTCTCTTTTAACTTTTGAAGAAATTACTTAATGTCCATTTTATTTGTTTTTCGTATATCTGTCTTCTGTGTCTCTCTGTTTTCTGTAGTGTCCCTTCCAATTATTTATTCATTTCTGAAGAAATATTTTCTTAGTTTCATCTCCTACTATGTTTTCCACAATCTCTTTTCTGAATTCTTATCTTTTTGCTCTGCTGTGTTCTTTTATAGAGGTGATTTCATCACAACTTTAAAAAAATGCTTATTGAAATATTTTGGTAACAGTTTTAATTTGCATGTATAATTCATAAGAGTGACATTTATTGATAAGTTTTGCTGCTGCATTTCACCTTTTCTATCCTTTCATGTCCCTTTTTATATATTCTTTCTGTTGATACAACCAAGTCCTTTACAGGAGGTGTTAAAGGTCCAAAAGCACTTTCCTTTTCTGCCACCGCAAAGACAGAATGATCCTATAAATATGGCGACTCTAGTTCCTCTGCACCTCTCACATTGCTTTTCCTCACTCTCATCCTGACATCTAGTGATGCAACGTGGAATGTAGCTTTTGTATTTGGGGCGGGGGGTGGAGGGGGCCGTTCATAACTTCAGGGGATATATTTTTGCCTTCCCTTTTTGGCTCTGCTGCAGGGCCATCTTACCACTCTTAATGCTTCTTCCTGTCACTTTATCATGCATGGCTTCTGCCAGACAGCAGCTGATATGGACAGCCTTTCTATGTCCTTTGTAGTCTTTGGATTATATCTGTCTCTTTCTTTTGCTGAAAATGGAGTTTTCAGGGTTTCATTTTATTCATTGTTGTTTTTGTTGATTTCCAGAGAAGTATAATGATGTTAAATTAATTAGTACAACACATACTGGAAGTCTATGTGCTTTTAAAGAATAGCATTTTAATATTGGACTTTGATGGTTTACACAGGCAGTATAGTACTTAAAACAGGTGCTGTTCAAAATAATATTCAGGCCGCCCCCAGAAAGTCACTGTAGAAAATGAGAGAGATGCTGCTTTTCTTTTTCTTGACTTTCATTTCCTTAAAAAGATCTTTTAGTATTGGAACTTGGTGCTAGTATTTTGATAGTCCAGGAAAATTATTTTCATTAATAAATGATATGAAGCTTCTGGTTTTTTTGTGTGGTTCTTTTCCCCTAGAGTTTCCCTTTTTTTAATTTGTAGGCTCTTTTTCTTCTTCTCTTTGCTGCTACTGGACCAAATTGGCCCAATTTGAGTAAGATTTTATGGACCCTGTTTTTCACCATTTTTTAGGTGTCTTGTGTTTTTTTTTGATAGTGCAAAATATGTTAGTGAGTACTGAGGTAGAAATTACTTTGTGTGTTTGTTAAACTGTCCAGAGTTTGGGAGAATAACTTTCTACTGTCTAACTTTTAGTTGATGAGAAATAACCCAGATTCTGTTCTGTTTGAAGGAAAATTTTTTTAGTCTGTTGTTATAAATACAAACAGCAGTGGATCATTACATTTTGTCTGAAGGGTAGTCATAGTTTAACTGTGAGTTTTAATTAATAAATTAAAATAAGAAAAATTAAGGTCAGCTGTTCATTAAGTCTTTTCCCTTTTTGGTTGTTGTTAGCTACCAAGCTTAAACGGCTTGAATTAAGATGAAAGGTGAAGCTTTAGAATTAATTTCCCTTGTAAACTACAGTTCTCCACAACAGAAAATAAATGAACTGAAATCAGTGTTCCAACAGTGTCACTACACATGCAGTAGCAAGTCACTAGAGCTGACAGTTTCCAAGTGATAGTAGCTGGTTATATAAGTCACCCAAGGCGGCTTGGTGTACTATTATTTACAGACAGAATTGGAAATAGTACCACGTGCCAAGGTAACAGGCAGTCAGACAAAAACGTAACAATTTATTTTCCAGTAATTATCATCACTTCTAGCCAGGCTGGAACTTGATTGATCCCGTACAGAAGAATATCTTTTTGTGTGGATTTATTTCAAACCCAGAAACATCATGACTGTAGTAAATATTCCTGTAAATCATTTTTTTGGACTTCATTAGAAGAAATAGCAATAATCACTTCATTCTTTGTGTATCAAAGAAATTGATATAAATTCCAGCTGGTACCATTCATCAATTCATTTGTCCCGATTTCTGTTCCCTCACTCTTGCTTTTTTCCTGTCTCTCTTTTTAAAAAATGAAGTTGACTGGAAGTTTTCACATGAGAACTGATTATGCTAAGAAATGTAGCTCATACTTCTTCGATAGTTGGTAAAATAATAAAAAATAAAAATAAATCTTGCTTCATATTGTTTGGAAGTATCATATTGTTCTTGGAATGCATATTTAACTGAGGGATTTCTAATACTTTCAGAGGCTTATTAAGCCTTAAGTTATCACCGTGGAAGGGATATGTTTTCAGAGGCTCCAAGACGAGACCAATGAAAACAGACAAATGACAAAGTTGGTGGAAACATAGCTGAATGGTAGAGAGTTTGAAACAGTTGGTGATAGGCATGCGGCCTGACGTCAGTTGATTTTCCTTCTGTATTTCCCTGTATTCAGTGTCAGCCACATGGGAGAGAGAGAGAGTGTGTGTATGAATCGTAGTAATGGGGAGTTGGAGACAATGGAAAAATTGGATAAGAGAGAGAAGGCAAAGATGCTGGAAAGAGGGAATACTGTGGTAAGCTAAGGAAAACCTGTAAACACTCTCGTGTGGATGAAATTTTATTCCCAGATGCCTTTCCATGGCAGCTTCATGACTAGCTTGCGCTCAGAGTTTCTCCAGACAGAGGTGGGTCTGGACAAAATACCATAGGAAGAGTCACAGCTGGAGCTGCCAGGAACAAGACCAGCAGTTCTCCATTCAGGCCAACCCACACTGGCCTATGTTGTTGAAGGTAGCACTAGCTAATGAACAGATAAACCCGAAAACCTCCGTAGCTTAGTGTAGTAAAAGTTTGCTTCTGTTTTCGCATAATGAAAGCTAGAATCCTGAGGTGAGTGTTCTGGCCAGGGAGCTTCCCAGCAATCCAGAGCCCTAGGTTCCTTCCTTCTCTGGGCTGTGCATCTTCCTAGGCGGCTGTGCCTTTTTGCCTCAGGCTACAGTAGGGGAGAGGATGCAAGATTCCCACATGGGCCGGATCCCTGTCCCTTCTGCTCCCCTTCAGTTGGCTCCGACTCAGTCACATGACCCCACCAGACTGAGGGGAAGGCTGGGCAACGTAATCGAGTTGTGTGTCCAGAGGAAAAGGGAGAGAGGACTGGTGAAGAGTGGGCCAGCCTCTTCCTCTCCTAGCAGTAAACCAGAGAGTTTGTCTTTTCCTCTCTTGTGTTGGTAATGTCAGACTTACAGGGCAGGGATAGCTGCTGGTGTGTTTAACCCTGGATGTTTTTAAAACGTATGTTTTCCAAAAGGAACACCTAAACTAATATTCTTTTTTCAAAGGGCTGAAATGTTAGCATCATGGCAATACTAACAAAAAAATATAGAGCGGTGTATATACATATATACAGTATACACTTACAAAAAAATTACTGAATGTCTGCTAACCCCTGAAGATACGTTGATGAACAATCTCTGTTACATCCTCAGAGTTTAGAGTTTAGTGAGAAAGTCAGGTACCAACGAAATAGTTAGGCAGGGATTAATTAATTTTTTTTCTTTACTTAATGACTCTGAGTAAAAAGTCCCAAGTGCTGTAAGAGTGTGTAACTGGAGGTTACAAGTTTGGCAAGGGGAGGGGTATCCAGAAAATGGTGTTTCCAAGAAAGTGACATTTAAGCTGCGACCAGAAGGATGAAGGCAGTAGGAGCAGTGGAATAGCACAGGGTGGAGGAAACAACAGATTCAAAGGCTACTGCACCTTGGATGGGACGATACTGGTACAGATCTCGCCTCCCTTGAAAAAAATTAGACACCCAGAAGCAAAAGGGACTGCAAGGAAGGAACTGGTTACAGCTCAGGTGAAAGGACACTGAGAAAACAGGAAGAATTGGGGGGAATCAAGATGATAGAGAACAAGAAATAGGGGAAGAGAGTTGGCAACAGTCAAGAAAACTTGATTCGTGCCGAGTTCTATTTAATAGGAGTGTTTTTCTGGGTAGAGTTCTTTTTGTGTTCTTTTACTATCAACTTCTGCCCCCAACATTTTTAGTGAATGTTTTCTAATTTTTCAAAATGTCTCTATGTTAACATAAAATTAAAACAAATGCATACTTTCCAAAAATATTTGGGACAAGCCTATGCAGTGAGTTGACTCTTGCAGCTAAGTGGGGTGTTGTGTCAGTTTGCTGTCAGCATCGAATGAGACATTTGTGAAATTGTCCTGATATATATCAAATATTGGTTTAATTTGATTAAAATTTACTGATTCGTTTGTCTCCTTTATTAAAACAGTTTGTGTTCTTTCCCCTCACTCATGCTGGATCTCACGTAATGACAAGACTAAGTGGTCCAAGGAAAACAACCATATTTTCATGCACGCTGGTTCTCTCTTGAGTTCTGGGAATGAATCCTGACTTGGTTGCCTAATAGGGAAAGTGATTTGGGGACGTGGAAAAAGCTGATGCTATGACTTTCTCATTCTTCTTCTCTAACCTTTAAAGGTGTGAACAAACAGGTGTATGGTCAGGTCTTCTCAGCAAAGCGGAGTGGGGAACGTCTCCTTTTCTTATGAAAGCTACATGTGTTCTTCTCATGCTTTGTTTTGTTTAATTCTGCTATGGTTGTTGAATAACACTGTGGCTTTCATGCTACATCTGGAAAGTGTGTAGTCATATTCCATGGGAAGGAACAAAAGGATGGTGGGTGGGGTAATAACCTGGTTGTAATCACAGTGTACATTTATTTGGAAAGATCAGCGTGTTAGTACGCAGTGGCCAGATTAACTAAACTCAGCTGGAATAATTCGATATATTTGGTTTCTGTAAAAGCTAAATATCTTTAAAACTCTAGAGGTTTGCTGTAAACCTTTTGATGATAGATGCCTTTTGAATATGGCTCTCCCACAACTATGATTTCTAATGCAACTTAAACACTATCCTTTTAAAAACCTTGCCCCCCTCACCCCCCCCAAAACTGTATCCACTTATCAACAAAACAAATTCTAGCATCTTTCTTCAGGAAAATTAGTATTTTTTTTAAACTAATAGATTTTGTGAAGCATAATTTTCTTGAGGTTGTTTATAAATTTTAGTTTCTCCACCTCAAGTAGTGTGAGGTACCCATGGAAACTGTCCAGCCTGTATTCAGTGCACTGGACTGCCTTCCCACACAGGTCAAGACACAAGCAGTCTTAGATACTAGTTCAATTTATTGTGCCTTAAACATTAGACAGTTTTGAAAAGAAATTGGCTCCTAATTGACACATACAGTTTTATATTTAATTAGCAGTTTGAGCTGCTCTACATTTTACTAACAGATATAACATTCAAAACATGCGCCATTATAATACATCTGTCGTACAGATGCACTTAAATGCGAGAACTTTGTGGCAAATAGGAGTAATGGCTCAGCAGCTTAGCAAAAAGTTGGGCAAAACTGACATTATTTTCTGTAAGATGTGGATTTTAAAATCATTTAAAGAGTGAATTTCTGTAATCTAATGGATATATTTTATTTTTTTAACAGCTTTATTGAAATAGTCACACATCCTAAAATTCACCCTGCTGAAGTATACAGTTCAGTGGTTTTTAGCATATTCACAGATTTGCAAACAACACCCACTGTCTAATTTTAGAACATTTTCATTACCCGCAAAAGAAACCTCATGCCCATTAGCAGTCACTCTCCATTCCCTCCCCCACCTCCTGTCAACTACTAATCTACTTTCTGTCTCAATGGATTTACCTCTTCTAGATGTTTCATATAAATGCAATCATAATATATGTGGTCTTACATAACTGCCTTCCTTCACTTAGCATAATGTTTTCAAGGCTCATCCATGTTGTAACTTGTATCATTACTTCCTTCCCTTTTTATTGCCAAATAATATTCCATCATATGGATAGATCACATTTTGTCTATCCATTTATCTTTGATGGACATTTGGGTTGTTCCTACTTTTTAGCTATTACGAATAATGCTGCTATTAACATTCATGTACAAGTGTTTGTATGGACGTATGTTTTTATGTTTCTTTTGCATATCCCTCTGCAAAAGGGGTCATATGCAAACTCTATGTTTAATTTTTAGGAACTGCAAAACAGTTTTCCAGAATGATAGCACCATTTTATTATGGTCAGCAATGTATAAGAGTCCCAATTTTTCCACATTAACAGTGTTGTTATGGTCTGTCTTTTTTTATTTTAGCCATCCTAATGGGGGTAAAGTGGTATCTAGGGGTGAATATTTTAAAGGACAGCAATTTCATATTGTCTGTGCTTCATAAATTAGTTAAATGCATCTCTTATTTATTTACTTTTCCATGGCTCTTCATTTGTAAGTAAAATATACCTCTTATCTCTGTCAATATTGTCATTTTGTTTACTGATTTTAATGTAGGCCCAGTTCAGAGCATGTGACATCAAAATGTAAGATAGTGGTGAACTGAAGTATTATACACAACATGTAGCAGTAAAAAGGGAAAACACTAAAGACAAATAGTTGGATTATTTAAATCTCTGGTATAATTTCATCTTGCTTTATGTGAAAAATGGGTGTGATAGTAGTACCAGATACTGTGAAGCTTTGTTGAGTTCCAGTGCCAGATTAAAAGATATTCTTATTTTATTTTATTTTATTTTTTTGCGGTATGCAGGCTTCTCACTGTTGTGGCCTCTCCCGTTCCGGAGCACAGGCTCCGGACGCGCAGGCTCAGCGGCCATGGCTCACGGGCCCAGCCGCTCCGTGGCATATGGGATCCTCCCAGACCGGGGCACGAACCCGTGTCCCCTGCATCGGCAGGCGGACTCTCAACCACTGTGCCACCAGGAAAGCCCCGATATTCTTATTTTTTCATTCAACGTGATATACGTCTCATCAGTTCTAATACGCCATCAGTTGTATCACTGGAAAAAAAGAAAAGAATGTTGCCAGTTGAGCTATGATAAACCATTGATTTTAGAGTGACCTGTGATTCAGGAATGTTAAAATTTGGGAAAAATTTTAGAATTTTGTTAGAATCATTGAAATGTAATAGGAGATGTGCTAGTGCACTTTTTGGGGGGGAGGGAACCCAATCATCTATGCTACCAATACCCACAGGAGAAAGCAAGACCTTTAATACCTCAAAGATTTGATAAATACCTTTTTACACATATTAATATCCAGGAGTATAAAAGTGATATATTACACACACTCATGCACACACACACACACAGATAAAGAAGAGAGGGAGAGTCATCAACTTATTGTTACCCAGTTTGGGAGTATGAAATTAACAACCTATAGTTCACGGAAATTCTTCTTTTCCCTGTATTCTTTAATTTACTAATTGAAAGTAGCTTGTTTCCCTCAAATCAATTTTTTCAAGATTGTGTTTTCTTTTCAGTCTGAGAATGTTGTTTTGTTCCTTTCCAAAGCTAACTAGACAGGTGACTCACAAGCCTGTGAAAATGTTTATAATGCAGATACCTTTCACCCCAGCACTACCAAGCAGCTCTACTTCCATAACAGCAAACGTGCTTTGCATATTATTAGACATAAAGTGTTACTTTCTTAGTGCCCTGGATTCCAGTTACAGTTGAGGATGTGTAAAGTAGTGAAATATCTGCCATGGTGTGTGCCAGAGGGAATCAAAATGACTTTCAGAATAGTGTTCACGAGACTGTAATAAGCCTAGTCAAAGACTTTCTGCAAAAGTCTCTTCCTAAGGTAGGCATTTGATACTTTGTCTTTTAATCAACTCAGGCATCTTTTTTTTTTTTTTTTTTCTTTTTGCGGTATGCGGGCCTCTCACTGTTGTGGCCTCTCCCGTTGCGGAGCACAGGCTCCGGATGCGCAGGCCCAGCGGCCATGGCTCACGGGCCCAGCCGCTCCGCGGCATATGGGATCCTCCCAGACCGGGGCACGAACCCGTATCCCCTGCATCGGCAGGCGGACTCTCAACCACTGCGCCACCAGGGAGGCCCTACTCAGGCATCTTTAGGTTGGTTTGGATTGAGATCTTGTTTTCTTTGGGTAATAATTGTATTGGTGCTTTGAAATGTTGTTGAACATTTATGGAATTCCTAGTTTCTACTAGTTCTAAATCATTGTCTCACAGTTTTTCATTGTGGAATTCTTGGAAAATTATGGTTAACATATAGAACACAGTTGGGAGGTATAAGAAGATACTTGCTTATATTACAGTAGGCAAAATATATCATCTCATGACAATTTGATGCAAGAAATCATCAACATTAGACCTACATAATTTTTTATTGTCACTAAAGAAAACACTAAAGAAAAACATGATTTTCATTTGATGAGGGGAAAATGAGATAAAATAGAATTATTTTTAATTTTATCTTTTGTTATAAATTATGGCACACCCAAACATAATATTTTTAAAAGAAAATAGTAACTTTGTATCTTTTAAAGTGATACATTTACATAATATTAACAATTATGTTGCTCAGTCAGATCCTTGCAGTGATGTACAGCATCAAGGTGGTTTCTGTGTTTTTCAGTAAAATATGAACATCCTATTTCATTAGACCTATGGTGACAGGGAAGAACTTAGACTAGACTTTCGGCATATTAGTGTATTCTCTAGCATTAGGCCATATAACAATCATTGATTAATCTTTTACCTTCCAGTTTTTCAGACTGAATGTTAGAATTGTTTACTTTTTCTTTTTGGTATTCTAACATTTTGCTGTTGGATTCCAACATAACTTCCTTCTTTCAGCCATAAAACTATAGTTAATGAGTTTGTACACTAAGAGCATTTAATATGCAAGTAACATTAAATATATCTCAAATATCTGCCCAAGTTGTAAGACATGATAGATATCATATATTGCAGTCCTTAAATAGGTGGCACTCAGGACAAATCTTTTTTGGTAGATAGTGATCTCTCATTCAGAATCATTGGTTTAGACATTGATTCAAAAGTATTTATTGAGTACTTAACGTGCCAGGTTTTGCACTAGGTGTTGGAGTTGTTTGTTGGGCAGCCAAAAAGGGGAAAAAAAGCACAGTCCCTGTCCTTGTGGTGCTTATAATCTAGTAGAAGGAGATAGAAACCATTCAAAAACTAATATAAATAGCTATAAAACTAAAATACTTGGTGAATGAAGTGCAGGATATTATGAGAGGACTGAATGAGAACTAGCTTAGTAAGGTTAGAGAGAATGACTATGATATGGTTGAGCTCAGACCTAACGGTTGCCTAGGAGTTAACTAAGCAAAGCTGGGAGTACTTGGGGATGGGGGTGCACAGAAAGCATGGCTGGCAAAAGGAAACCTCGTCTGCTAATGCCCTGAGGAAGAGGAGACATGATGAGACACTGAAAGGCCTGTGTGGCAGGAGGAAGATATAGATTGATTCAGGGAACAAGGATGACAATGGTTCAAGATTTGTAGATGTTGGATCACAAGTCCTTACCTAAGCCATGCTATGGGTTTGGGTCAGTATTCAAAAGCCAAAGAACATGATATGCAGGAAGTAACCATCATGATGCTTAAATATAATATTGAATTTATATGAAATAATATATACAACATCATTTAAAATTATGAAGCATAACAATATAATGAAGACCCATGAATCCCCCAGCCAACTGAAGAAAAGCTTGTATCTACCTATGTGTTTTGGCCTCCCCTTCCAGAGGCAGAGACAACTAGTACCTCTCAGGTTTAATACCACACTACATGTCTCCTAGGACTTTTTTGTGTGTGTGCGGTACGCGGGCCTCTCACTGTTGTGGCCTCTCCCGTTGCGGAGCACAGGCTCCGGACGCGCAGGCTCAGCGGCCATGGCTCACAGGCCCAGCCGCTCCGCGGCATGTGGGATCCTCCCGGACCAGGGCATGAACCCGTGTCCCCTGCATCGGCAGGCGGACTCTCAACCACTGCGCCACCAGGGAAGCCCTTTTTTTCTCTCAAGATCATGTTTCTGAGATTCATCAAGGTTGTTGTGTGTTGCTGAGGCTCAAGTTTTTTTTTATATTTACCAAAGATATTATTACCCTCTGGGAATATACTAAAATTTACTGATCCGTTTTTCCTGTCAGTGGATATTTGGATTGATTCCAGTGTTTTGGTTTATTTTTTGCCTGTTTGTTTTGCTGTCAATGCTAATATAAATGTCTAGGATATGGTACTATGTGTCTCCTGGAGCACGTTTCCTTGGGAATGTAATTGCTGGGTGAGAACATGTTTTCTAAAGTGGTTGTACCAATTTTCATTCCTACAATTGGTCCACATCCTCTCCAGCACTTCATTTTGTCAGACTTCTTAATTTTTGCCAACCTGGTGGGTGTAAGATGGTGGCTATGGTAGTCTTTCTTTTTTTAATTAAAGTATAGTTGATTTAAAATGTTGTGTTAGTTTCAGGTGTATAGCACAGTGATTCAGTTATATATATATATATATTCTTTTTTCAGCATAATCTTAATTAATACTCCCTAATTACTAATAAAGGTAAGCACGTTTTCATGTTTATTGGCCATATGTGTTTCTTATAAGAAATGCCAGTTCAGTTCTCTTGTCTGCTTTTCCACCAGATTTTTTTTCTCATTGATTTGTAAGCATTTTATGTATTCATATATATTCAGTTCTAGTCCTCTGTTGTTTCACAACCCTCTGAATGACAGAGAATGAATTGGGGGGGCACCAAGTGCATATGGGGAGACTAGTTAGGAAGCACAATATTTCCTAATGGACATTGTGTGATAATTTTATAAATGTTTTTAATATTTTTCTTACATTTCTTATGTTAAAAACAAATATCAGGAAGAAATATTGCTCTTTTCTAAGAGAACATTGGACCTTTGGTCTTCCCACTTAACACTACTTTAAGAAAAGTTGATCTAAATTGGCTTCTGAAGAAGTTCTGCTTTGTACGTGCACTAGGGATGCTTGAAAGTTACGCATGTGCATGTGTTATTTTTATGAAAACAGAGCATACTGATCAAGTTGGCTTCAAAGTGATCTTCTACGAAATGAATGCTGTTTTTCATTTGCCTTCTCTTAAAAATTTATAGGAAGTTGGAACTGGATATTTATGTCAGAACTTAAAGCTGTGGGTGTCTTCATGGCACTGGGCATTGTCATATCCTATACATGCCAGTTGCGCAAGTCTTTCTCAAATGAAGCTTATTTTTTAAAACGTTAAACAAAATATTACAATAGCTGTTTATTTAGTACTTATTATGGGCTAAGAACATAAAGTTTTCCATATACAATTTCTTTTCCTTAAAATAGTCCTGCAGTGTGGATATTATTACACAAAGATGGGGAAACTGAGTCTGAGGGCAGCTAAATAAAATTCTTGAGATCACAAAGCCAGTAGTAGAACTCAGATCAAACCAATTTTTTTAAAAATGGTGTCACCAGTTTACACTTATCAACAGTGTATGAAAATTTCCATTGTTCCATAATCCTTGCCAACATTTTGGACTGTGAATCCATTTTGTTTCTTAAAGGAGCAAGCCGCTTTTTTTTTTTTAATTTTTTATTTATTTTATTTTTGGCTACGTTGGGTCTTCGTCGCTGTGCATGTTCTCTAAAACATTATCATTTTCACTAAGTGCACAGCTTTCCAATGCTGAGCCCTTTTGTAAATTGCATGATTATGTGTTAAACAGTGTGCAGATAGATATCATCTCACTTAATTCTCAAGAGCTTCCCTTGAAGTTGTGCTATGCAGAGCTCCTCTTCATTCCATTGACTCCGTAGATACTTCTATCTGAGGAAATTCTAAATATATTCTGAACTTATTAAAATTTGGCTTCATACTTCCTTTGTCAAAATATTTGCATTGATTGATAAGTAATGCGAGTGCTAGTTTTCTCCTTCCCTTTTAAGGACAATTTCTTTCTAGTATTTTTGGGGAAAGGGATTAGGTTTCTCTCTCTCTCTTTCTGTAAGGGGGTGGCTATTCTACCATGCTGTTCTCTTGATAACTCTTCCAAGTCCTGTGCTCTCACTGCCCCATGGGCCAAGACCCTCTTGGTTGCAGGTGGTAGATTCCCAGCTTGGAGCTCGTGAACTACACTGAAACAGGAAGGTGAATATAGAAACAGGAAGGTGAATATAGGGCTGGAGTGTGCTGGTCTTACCTCTCTGTCTTTTTTTCTTTTTGTTTTGTTTTTGTCTTGTTTTTTTTTGTTTGTTTGTTTGTACATCTTTAGCTTTACTAAGAATGTCAAATTGTTTTTCAAAGTAGCTGTACCAATTTGCCCAGCTATCAGTGTTCTGTTTGCTCACATGTTTGTAAAAGCTTGATGTTGAAAGAATTTAAATTTTTTTCCAGTTGTGTAGGTGAGAAATCTCTTACTGCAGTTTAAGTTTTCATTTCTCTAATTACTTGTGAGGTTAATTATCTATTTTCTTATGTTTATTGGCTACTTGGCTTTTCTCTTCCATGACGTGCCTGTTTGAGCCTTTTGCTCATTTTCTTTTGGATGATTTATGCTTTTTTTCTAGTGTGCAGGAATTCCTTAAACACTACACACACACACACACACAAACATATATAATATCTTTTCCCAGTTTGTGGTTTTAATGATGTGTTTTAATTAATGGAAGCTCTCAATTTTACTGTAGTCTTTTATAGTTTGCGGTTTTAGTTTATTGTTTAAAAAATCCTCCCCTACCCCTGTATCATAAATATACTCTCCTCCATAGATCTCTGAAAGTGCTACAGTTTTGTCCTTCACATTTAAATCTTGAACCTACCTGGAATTGATTTTTGTGGATTGTGTGAGATACAGGTTGAATTTCAATACTTTATATATTGTTCCTTACCACTGTTACTCCATCTTGCAAAGTTGTACCTATGTATCAGTCTTTACCAAATGATTGTGGAAATATAAGAGGAATCACAGCACTTGAGGATCTAAAACAGATATCACTCTTCCCATTGTCCGGGAGGGAAGCTCTCCAATTGTACTTCACATTATCATTCAGATCAAGGTCAATTCTCTCATTTATTTCCATCTCCTCCCCTTCTTGCTTTGTCCTCTTATGTTCTCTGAGACCTCCCATAAGCTGAATCTTTTTTGCTCTATACCTCTCCATATCATCCTTCAGGTACACAAAGCCTTTGCAGAAGCTTTGAAATTAACCATTTGAAATTCCATTTTTCCTGGCCTTTGGTGTGAGTGTGCATGCTTGCATTGGCAGCATGTCGATTCCATTTTTCTCAGTAACAAGTAGTTTCTATACTGTGAACCAGCAGATTATGGGCTTAACTTTAGTGGTTGTGTGCACTGCCATTTGAGTGTAATTTTATGAGGTAGTGATTTATGATGTGTGTCAAGGAGTTTTGCTTCAATAGGGAAATGGTGTCTAAGGCTCATCTGCTTATTGTCTGATTAGTTACTCTTCTCTCGACTTTATGTTCTGGAGATGAGATGAAGACTGCTTACTCAGAAAGGTAAACAATTACAGGCAGAAAGATCCATTCTCCAGTACTGTGGGTGAAGAGTTGCATAAGTTCTCAACCTCTGAATGTAAGCAGACCCTGTATTGAAATGGGTGAGGTGTATGATTTTGTTGAGTTTCATGTCAGTCCATATGCTTCCTGGAAACCCAGTACTGAGAGGCTTTTATTAAACCCCAGAGAAGATAGTTTCCTTTACTTCTCACTAGTTAGAGGGCACAAACGCATCCTCTATGAAAAGCCTTCTCAGCAACCTTGTTTGTCTAGAGGCTGGGATATTTGATAAACCCAGAATGATGACTTTAAGTCGCTCTTATCTCAGTATCATCATCAAATGTTTTAAATATCATCATTTACTGTGTAAATGTTTAAATTTCACAAATGGAATCAAATGGTCTAGTGAGGATTATTTATGTTGAAAAACAGTGCCATATATCCTCTACATATTTGAAAATTCTTTCAGCATATGCTGCAGAATTGCTTTTTGCACCCCCTTTCCTAGTTCCTGACACATGGTAGAAATATAATGTCTTTACAGTGAATTAGGAAAAGGGAAGAAAGGAGATGGCAGTAGATTGCCATTGTGGCGTATGAATAATTGGCTTAAAATTTTTCCACATTCTTTTTTTTTGTAACCTCCTTTACAAAAAAGGAATTTCAGAATTCTTTTCAGAATTATTGAAACATCTGTATGTTTTTCAAAATTATCATGATTGTGTCATTGGATTGATGAAGAGCATCTTGTGAATGTATATAATAACTACTCCTATTGAAGTTTATGTTTCTTGTCTTAAGAAAGTGGGGAAAATCATCAGGGGAAAGAATTGGCTTACATTCCTTGGAGTCAGTGACCAAGAAATACAAACCATTAGCCAGTTGGATTATAGGAGATTGGCCACATTTCCGCCAAGGAGTTCCTTGAAGATGTAGTTGATTATAATGACGGATCTAATGTAATTCCACTAGGATACAGCTGTTGCAATAATTTATTTGAAATTAGATACATACCTTTTTAACCCCTGGGAATTCAAATGAGGAAAAATATCTAATCAGACAGGCTATCATTAATGAAAAGGTTAGGGGAACGCCAGTTAGACTAATATCAAGTTTAATGTTAAAATAAGATTGTGTGGAGACTATAGATACATACAATCACCTCCTTACAGATCTTATCCAAGCTGATTAGCAGCTAATTGTTAGACTTGGAGGGAAAACCCTAAATTAAGCATCTTCAGTTTGCAATTTTCATTACCTTTTGAATTTCTAGTTGAGGGCTTAGTTTTCTAGGATTCTGGTTGTGGTGACATATTTTGATGATGTCTTGATGATATTGCACACTATGGAAAAAATATTACTTTAGTGTATGATACTTCCAAGGGAACAGGAACAGAGGTGGAATCAGTACCTCAAACATCACGTCCTTGGACTCTTCACTCCTAATGCTATTAACTCCCGTTAAGGCAAACAGGGCTGTGCTTCTTTGAAAATCAAAGAAAACCTCTAGTCCTTTCTAAGACTAATACATTTTTGTTATCCTTTCTATCCATGAAAGGCAATCATTTCTGACTTCTTAATTTTTTTTAATTAATTTATTTATTTATTTATTTTTCGCTGCATTGGGTCTTCGAAGGTTGCTGTGTGCGGGCTTTCTCTAGTTGTGGCGAGCAGTAGCTTTTCTTGTTCTGGAACACAGGCTCTAGGCGTGCGGGCTTCAGTAGTTGTGGCATGTGGACTTAGTAGTTGTGGCTCGTGGGCTCTAGAGAGCAGGCTCAGTAGTTGTGGCACATGGGCTTAGTTCTCCGTGGCATGTGGGATGTTCCCATACCAGGGCTCGAACCCATGTCCCCTGCATTGGCAGGCAGATTCTTAACCACTGCACCACCAGGGAAGTCCTGAGCTTCTTAATTTTTGATCCATTGGAGTTGATGCAACAGGAAATGGCCGGGAAAAACCCATCCTCTCAGATTTTCACAAACTGTCAGTGTGACTTCTCTTTTTATGGAGATGTTTTGTTGTAATTTCAGAAGGTGGTTGTTAGTTATGTTGGCTACATTACATTTAGTACATCTGGGATGTGTTCATATGAAGACATTGGCTAAAAGCTGTGTCTTGTGGCCTGGAATTGACTCTGATACTGAAAAGACTGGGAAGGACATTCCTTGCTACTTGGCCTAATCTAACAAAGACACCTTCTTGGGAAGCCCAGTCAGGAATTCATTTTGGAATTGAAGAATGAGTACAGAAGTTGAACTTCTCAATTGTTGTAGAATTCTTTTCGAAATATGTTTTTAGTTCTTTCCCAAATTTCTGCCATGGCAATTACAGCTCTGAGACTATTATTTATAACCATGGCACCAGAATTTCTGACCATGGCTCTACAGTTACTTTTATTTGAGTTAAAGGAATTTGGGTAAATGACTTGCCCCTCAGCTGTCACCACTGTAAGGCCAAGACAGGTTTGGACGTAATACTTGCCTCCCACGCCTCAAGGCAGAACTCAGTATTTGACAACAGGAATCAGTTCTGCTAAACTTGTGATGTGGCAATATCTAAAGTTTTCCAATCTTAAATGAGGACGGTTAAGACAAACAGAACAGAATCCTGTTCCATCTCTGCCTATTCTTCATTCATGTTTAGCACCAAAGTTTGCCTTTTTTGAAAACTATGGAGTTTGAACCAATGTAGCATTTTTTTCCACCTAGTTGAAGTTGGAAGGTCCATTGTGAGCCCCGGGTCCATTAGCTCACAAGTATATAATTCTAAGGACTGATTAAAATAGTGGACAAATAAAGATTTTCAAGTAGTTTATCATTTATTATTTTTGCCATTTTCTTAGTATGTGGGATGGTTTGGTATAAAGTGAGAAAGTATGTACAAAATCACCTTGTCAACTGTAAACTGTTCTGTGATCTGAATAATATTAATACTAGAAACAACAGCATCGATTATACACGAATTACGTAGCACTTACTATGTGGTGGGAACTGTTCAAAGTACTTTACATATTTTTCCCTATTTAATCATCACTGAAGCCCTCTGTGAGTAAGTGTTACGATCATTCCATTTGACAATTATGGGACTGGACACAGGGTAGTGAAGTAACTTAAGATATTCCAGCTAGTATGTGGCATAGAGGGGACTGAAATGCTGACAGTGTGGCTCCAGAGTTGAGAACAGAGATATAGGGAGCCCCCGTCTCCTTTCGGTGGCATTCTGAATGTCACATAGTTAAAAAATATATGCTTCTAACTAGGCCGGAAGTAGATAAGAAGAATGTTGCTCATTTGATTTAGATGTTTATGAATCTGATAAACACCTGTGATTTCATCTGCCTGAAAAGAATTTAGAAATGATGGCAGGTATGGTGCTCATTTTAATTTGATATGAAACACTTCCACTGTCTGATTGGTTTTGAACAGCTTTATTCTTCTAGCAATATAAAGAGCATTTTTAAAAACAGAGGGTAAAATGTAGCTTTCTATAATATTTATCCTTTAAACTATTGCTTTTCTATCTCTTGGTTGAGTTCTTGGAATAATGTGGTTTAAAGGCTCTTACAGAGCATAAAAAGGGAGCTCATTCACATGGACCTGGGGTTCTACTCACAACAGGTTCTCTTCCAGACAGTGACACTGACTTGTACCATTTCAAGAAAATCAGTCCTGTGTTTTCACATTTGTCAGTTTTACTTATTACAGCTGGGCCAACTGTATGTTACTGGGTTAGAGTGAGAAGCAATCCATTCATGTGTAGAGGTGAGAACCATGATTAGTGCAGCAAACTGAGGTGCCCTTTAAAGAAATTAAGTACTTCAGTCAATGTGTTCTCATGTCTTTCTCCCCAACATACAACCTCAGCCTTATAATTGATGGGTCTAAAAAGGTTTCTCTTAGCATCTCCTTCTGCTGTAATGAGATACACAGTAAAAGCCCATTTGATTCCAAAGAAATGTCTTATTTTGTTTTTCCTCCCCTGTTGGAAGGATGCTTCTTTGGCCAGATGAAATTAATTTACTCAAAAGGCTTTCTTTTAAAAGAAAAAAAGAAAATTTCATTTCTTACGTCTTCTCTAAGTGCCCCACTTTGGTTTGACAGGGGCGAGTTGAGTTCTCTTCACTGGTAGAATAAGCTCCTAACACCTCACTATCTCTTCCAAGACTGATCATCACCTTTACTCACAACACCCCTATATGAAAAAGTCTTAGAGGAAGAAAACATGAAATAGGAGGCAATAATAAATGTCTGTGTTCTCAAATTTAAGTGTCAATAAAGGAAAGTTGCTATAAGGCTCTGGGTGCCTGTTGAAATTCTTGGCACTGTGACATTTAGGACATACATATTTGTTCCACACTGTGTACGAGACAGCTTTGCTGGGATGATCGTCTGGGTTAGCAGGGGAGGTTTGCCATGTAAAGCCTCTTCCGAATCAGCTGTTTCCCCTTAAGCACTTCCATAGGGCTTAGTATACATCTCTATTATGGAACCGATGGTATTGCAAATTCTTTGAGGAGAGGGTTATATCTTATTCACTTAAGATAGTGCCTAAAACACACTTGGTACCTAATGAATATTGGTAGAATGGAGGGAGGATAGGACATGTCCATAAACAAGAAGAAGAAGAGCTTTTCAGACAGAGAATATGATGTGAACAAAGAGAAAGTGTGGTTGAGGAATCATCACATAGTTCAGTTTGGTTATTATATAATGTGTGAAGACGCTTTTGGAAGCAGCTGTTGAAAAAGTAGAATAGGTGGGTTTTCACAAATCATTGTCAAGTTGGGTATGGTGGTTAATAGATGATCCCTTAAGTTTGGAGCCTAAAAGACCAGAACGATGTGATCTCCTTGAAATAAATTGGATTTCTTCAGTTTGAGAGGAAAACAGGTTTAAGAGAGAAGGAATATTCCCTTCTGAAAAGCTGAGTTTGAGGTGCCACTAGAATCTCCAGATGTAGATAAGGAAATGTAAGTGGAAACAGGATGAGAGGCTCAGGAAAACAAGGTCAAGGCTGGAGGAGACACACTTGGCAGTGAGACCTGCACAGGTGATTGTGCAAGCAAGGGTCAGATGAAGTTGCTGATGGGGAGAAGGAAGCTGAGGGGAGAAGAGCTGAGGACAAAACGTGAAACAAGGCTGGAGAAACAAGGACAACCAAAGCATGAGAGAGAGAAGGAGGAATGAGAGCCACCTGTCTCAGCATAAAAGGCAGGCATGCTGGGGAGGGAGCGTGCAATGCAGCACGGGGAAGTGGCTGGGTTTTGCCATCAAGAGTTGGGTTCAGGTCTTACTCCATCACCTGTTAGCCGCATGATCTGCAGCCAATTACATAAGCTCTTGGACCACGATTTCCTTACCTTGGCAGTTGTGGTGTTAATTTAAATAGTTTAAGCATACAGTCTTTAAATAATACTTTAAAAATTACTCTCGTCTCTTAAAATAATAACCAGTAAACTGGAAGATTTAGAGTTGTCTATATTTCTTATGTACATGCAAGCAACTGTACTGCAAAATATATCATTTAAAAAGTGTCTTGTAATCCATACAAAATTGAAGATTTAGGAATTTTTGAATTACATGTTTGATACACTGTCTTTTGCCCACTGTCTTCGGAATAAAGCACTTGGAGTTTAAATATAATTCTCTTTGTCTGATCAAGCTTAATTTTTTGAGCACCTGCTGTATACCCAGAACTTTTCTAGCTCTTTTTACTGAGCCCCTCTAACTAAGGCTTTTTCTTTCCAATTCTTAGGGTATTTATTAATCTGTGTTTTCTTTAGCCACCATAAATATTCTTACCTACACTTTTTTTTTTTTTTTTTTTTTTTTTTGTTTGCGGTATGCGGGCCTCTCACTGTTGTGGCCTCCCCCGTTGCGGAGCACAGGCTCCGGACGCGCAGGCCCAGCGGCCATGGCTCACGGGCCCAGCCGCTCCGCGGCATATGGGATCCTCCCAGACCGGGGCACGAACCCGTATCCCCTGCATCGGCAGGCGGACTCTCAACCACTGCGCCACCAGGGAGGCCCTTACCTACACTTTTGAAACAATTTAAAATGTATAGTGTTTGTGATTTTCCTAGTACAGTCTATTGAAAATACTATATTTTATTCTTTATTTCTGGGAGAAGCAAAACTATTGTTATTTTCTTGGGAAATATTTGCAAGTTTTTGCCTCAGAAAATATTATGCAGGGCTTCCCTGGTGGCGCAGTGGTTGAGAATCTGCCTGCCAATGCAGGGGACGCAGGTTTGAGCCCTGGTCTGGGAAGATCCCACATGCCGCGGAGCAACTAGGCCTGTGAGCCACAACTACTGAGCCTGCGCATCTGGAGCTTGTGCTCCGCAAGAAGAGAGGCCACAATAGTGAGAGGCCCGTGCACCACAATGAAGAGTGGCCCCTGCTTGCCGCAACTAGAGAAAGCCCTCGCACAGAAACGAAGGCCCGACGCAGCCAAAAATAAATAAATAAATAAATAAATAAATAAATAAATAGATAGATAAATAGATAAATAGATAAATAAATAAATAAATAAAATTTTAAAAATATTATGCAGTATAAAGTTACTTTTTCCATGTCTCAAATAATTGATAAAATGCATTTTAAGTGGCACTTTAATGTATTGATATTTTTTCTTTTGCTAGAAAAAGAAATAATAACTTACACTTTTCTTATCCTTTTTATTAGGGTACTACATTAAGAAAAATACTCCTGGATCGGTACTTTAGAGGCGATTATGGTGTCTGTATGAATGGACATCTTTCTGGAGCCTACTGCAAATCTGCACAAGGAGGAGGCAAGACATCATTTTTTCCTCATTTTCGGATTTTTAGAGCGTGTCTGCATGCAGTGCTACTCTAGTATTTTACTTAACATAGCACAAATATAAAAATCATTTAAAGAGCACTATTATCAGCCACAGCAAAAATAAGAAGATCCTGCCATTTGCGCCAACTAGCATGGACCTCAAGCTCATTATGCTAAAGTGAACTAAGTCAGACGAAGACAGGCACCACATGCTATCGCTTACATATGTAATCTAAAAACAGCAAACTCCTAGACACAGGCATCAGATTTGTGCTTGCCCGAGGCAGGGAGTGGGGAGTAGGGGAATCAAGGGAAAGGGGTCAAGGAACAAACTTCCAGCTATAAAATAAATAAATCCAGGAGATGTAATATACAACACGATGACTATAGTTAACAATACTGTACTGCATATTTGAAAGTTGCTAAGAGAATAGATCCTAAAAGTTCTCATCACAAGGAAAATAAATTAACTTTATGAGATGATGAATTTAATTAATCTTATTGTCGTGATCATTTTGCAATATATCAAAGCATTATGTTGTACACCTTAAACGTACACAATGTTATATATCATTGATATACGATGTTATATCTCAATAAAACCGGAAAAATAAATTTAAAAAGCACTATTAAAAACCTTTGCACAGGGGCTTCCCTGGTCGTGCAGTGGTTGAGAGTCCGCCTGCCGATGCAGGGGACCCGGGTTCGTGCACCGGTCCAGGAAGATCCCACATGCCGCAGAGCGGCTAGGCCCGTGAGCCATGGCTGCTGAGCCTGTGCGTCCGGAGCCTGTGCTCCGCAACGGGAGAGGCCACAACAGTGAGAGGCCCGCGTGCCGCGAAAAAACAAAAAACAAAAAACCTTTGCACAATTTTGGGTTCATAAAACAATGGATTTGAACATTAGAATTAATTTTGCCTTCTGACAAAGGTTTATTTATTTGTTTTTCCTAATCACAGGAAGCTTTTCTGGACAAGATTCAGATAAGATGGGGATATCCATGTCAGATATTCAGTGTCTACTGGATAAAGAAGGTGCATCTGAACTTGTCATCGATGTTATAGTGAACACCAAAAATGACAGAATTTTTTCGGAAGGCATTTTACTTGGCATTGCCTTGCTTGAAGGAGGAAATACACAAACTCAGGTACTTGCTTACCATCATGACCATTTGCTACATTTTGTTATTTTGTATTTCTTATTTACTTGTTATAGAAACCCAGGGAAAGTAATGTTTTTTCGTTAAGCTTCTCATGACTGTCCCCCCACCCAAAAACAGCCACATTTTCCTTATATATTTATTTGATTTGCTGTAGTAACTACAGAGCTTCACAAATTATTCGGTGAAGCAGAACATTCCTTAGCAGCATCATTTCTAACAGGACACCAGAAATTCTGGTTTGCTTAGGGAAATTTTAGGCTTACTTTCAGCAAATTAGGACAACATTTTGACTCATCAAAGAATTAAATGTAGAAGAAAAAGAATTAAGTGCATTAATTAAATGAGGTAATATATATAAACTCCTCGCACAGTATTTGGCATTAACACAAGTTCCCATAACATTCCCCACCCATCCCATCTCAGATACTTCTTCAGAAGCTCAGAACTCTACCTTTCCCTTTTGCCCCAGATCTCCCGGTGTGTGTTACCCTGCTGCTTCTCCCTGCTTTCACTGGTGTGGGGAGAGAAGAACCATGTCTTCTTTCTTCATTCTGTTTGCTCACTCACCTCAGGAGGGGTGACTTGAGAGTCATCGTTCATCTATTCAGTGCTGTGCTCCAGTGAGTGGTGTGCTCACTTGCATGCAGGATCAGACCACTGCTTCCAGAAGGCACGTGTTTCACTTTGAAATGCCTGCCAAGTTGTGCCTGGACTCCCCCCACACCTAAAGGCAGAGCTCGCTCGATGTGTGATCCCCAGAGCTGGGAAGTGTTCCCAGGGAACAGGCATCATCCTCCCAGCCCTGCCGCTCACTCATCTGATATTTCTAGGTTTGCCTTGGTCAGGAAGGAAACGATGCTTACAACTAATTGGAAAATCCAGAATCCATTTTCCCTCTTCATGGCAAGTAGAAGCCACATCTAATTAAACACTAAAAAAAAAAAAAATCATGTTACCTCTAAAGATATCTCTCCAAAACACACGTTATTCTCCTGCTTAAAATCAGTCACTTTCCTATAAAGGCAAACTCTACCGTAGTCCATACGATCCTTCGTGATCTAATCTCTTCAAGTTTTCCATCTTTCCTTTCTTATTCCATCTCTCCCCTCCCCCATCCTCTCTCTTGTGCACCAGCTATATTAAGCTCTTGTAGTTCCTTAGATGTGTTGTGCCGTTTCTCATGTCACTTTCTCCTCTTCAAGGACTCAACTCATGAACTTCTTTTGGAAGCCTTTTCTGATCCTGTGTCCCACTGGGCAGAATTGTCCACTAGGTACTGTACACTTCTGCTCTATCCTGCAGACATCTTCAGTAGCATTTCTTTTTTTTTTTTTTTTTTTGCGGTATGCGGGCCTCTCACTGTTGTGGCCTCTCCCGTTGCGGAGCACAGGCTCCGGATGCGCAGGCCCAGCGGCCATGGCTCACGGGCCCAGCCGCTCCGCGGCATATGGGATCCTCCCAGACCGGGGCACGAACCCGTATCCCCTGCATCGGCAGGCGGACTCTCAACCACTGCGCCACCAGGGAGGCCCTTCAGTAGCATTTCTACCACTTTATTGTGCCTCTTCATGAGTTCATCAGGCTATGATTCCTTAGAGGTTGAGACCACATGTTTTCCATCTTTGCATCCCTTGTGTCTGGCACCATGGCTGGCCCAGCCTAGGGATTCAATAAATGTTCAGGATTGAATGGCTCTATGAATGAATGGTCCGAATCAAATTCTATCTCATTCACAAAGTCTTCCCTGTCTGGTTGGGGCCGTTGGGACCGGTCCTTTATCTGAGCTCCCATAGCATTTGTTTCTTTGATGCTCACTTGGCACTTTGCCTGTGCAGCTTTGTTTGATTGTTATTTATATGACATCCTGTCTCTCCAGTTAAATGTCATCTTCTTTAAAGTAGGGGATCATGTCTTGTTCTTTATACCTATGATGCTTTATAGCCGTTCAACAAATATTTGTCGATGTGGATAGCATTCAATGATTTTTGTAGAAGAAAACCTTCTTTTAAGATGGGTTATGACAGTCTCATTTACCAGCCTTACACGATTCGGGTTTCTCACTTACCTACATCGTTGTGTAACCCAGATGTCAACTGTGTGCTCCTGGCCCTAAGAGGTCTAGTTGAGGTCAACTTGAATCCTTGCCCTCCCCAAGACTTCTGCCAAAATCCAGGAGGGGTTACATTCTCATAGTCTTGCTGGCCACTAATGTCTTGCTTTCTTATCAGTTCATGGGCTGTCTTGGCACTTGGCAGGTTCTGTAGCCCTGAGGTAGGAATCTGACCCCTTCCTTAATTTCTATCCTCCTAGCTACATAAATCAATTTATCTGTTTAATGTACTTTATTAGAGAATGGTTGAGGGGGAGGGTAGAGGAGGTGGTTAGATTACAACTTCAAATTGCACGCTAATAATAGCAACAATGAACATAATACCTCCACCAAGTGCTATTCTTGGTTAATCCTCACAAGCAATCTGTGCAGGAGCTTGTGTCCTATCTCATCTTTACAAAGAAGAATCTGAGATACACCTAAACTCACATAGCTAGTTAGAGATCAAGCTAGGATTGGAACCCGTGCCGACTGGCTCCAGAGTCTGTGCTGTTAACCACTACAGACATCTCCTTTCTGAAATATCCTTCTACCGCCTCACTCCTAGGAAGTTTCCCTGGCTGATCACCGTGCGTCACGCCCTGGTCTTACTTCATCTCTCTGGTTCCTCACTTCATTTCTCTTCTCTGTCCTCTCATTTCTAGTCTCCCCCACCCCCTTCTTGGGGGAAAGTCCTTCCTCTGTCACATAGATCTGTTTATCTATCACCCGTGGCTCCCCCCAAAACCTTAGAGTTTCCTCTTATACTCTGAAACTCATGGAGATGCTTCCCCAGTCAAAGCCCACCTCTTTTGTGAGGTAAATCGTTATGCTGCCTGTTGAGATTATATACACATATAAAAAACATACTGTTTATCTTTATTAAAATCATACTGTTCAGCTTTATAGAGCCCTGGTTTTTAAAAGTCTATGTAAATCATCTGATATTTTGAGCTTCAGGGGTTATTTTATAAATTTAGTGATTTAGAGTCAGAGAATCTGGAGTTAAATCCTAGCTCTACCCACTTACTACTTATATAATATTGGGCAAGTCGTTTACATTCACCAAACCATATTTTATTGATCTGCAAAATGGAAATAAGGATAGCGTGTTCATCACACAGTTGCACTGAAAGAATCAATGAGATAATATATGTCAAGGAACAACATAAATTATAAAAACTTTGTTTTAATAGAACCACAAAGTTCTATAACTTCCTCATTAATATATAGGAATCCCTTTCTACCTTCTAACCCCATTATATTGAAAATATTAGGGTTCAAGCATCAGCTTAATTTATGGGACCATAGAGGTCTCTGAATGCTGAATTTATCCTTTGAATTAACAGAACCAGCTTGACTGTTTCACTGTGGTTGCTATGGTTACTGTGGCTTTTTGGCCTGCTTTCTTGAGTTGTTGCTAGCCCTCTGCTTAGAGCTTCCCCCTTGTAGGTATGAAGCCAACTTGTAAGACTTCATGAAACACTTTGAGAATATGCCTTGCCCACATCACAAATTGAAGGACAGGCATCCATTTCAAGGCCTGATGTCATTAGAGTCTCACCTATAAGTTCAAGGACCTATGAGTCATGGTTTCAGGCATTCTTTCAGGAAAGCATATCTGCAGGAGCCAAACTCCCCAAAATTGACTGTTTAGATATATTGGATTATGGTCAATTCTAGTTGATCTGGAAGTCATTATTTCTTCAGATGTTTTCTTCCCGTTGTCTGTCATCAAGGTTATATAACTCTTTTTTATCAGCACAGTTCCTGGAATTATTATCTTTATTAATTTTTTTTTTACTTTCTCTTGTTTGCATTGCATCTATTCCAAGGTTTTAGTCTTAATAACTTACAATTTCCCCACCCAGTGTGAATCCTGACTTCTCTGGAGTGTATCACCTTTCCCATCTCCTACCTCTTTGGTTACTTCCTGAAGTCATTAAGCAGACCATGATGAGGGCAGATATTCTCAAGTTTCAGTACTTCCACCTCTCCGTGAGATATGTTTTATCATACTTGGGGTGTTGAATCCTTTCTACATCATTATTTACTCTAAAGCAGAATTCACTTTATACATTTTAGGATGGGCTTGCCCTAGACCCCATGCAAAGCAACGTATCTAATAAAGTACCAAAAGAATTTAGTGCCTACTTATCAGTGGGTTCCTGTGAGTGAGGCTGCCATGGTAACACATTCTAAATTAAATGTACTATAATTTAGACAAAGAGAAAAATAACTCTTTGTAGACTCACATTTACCATCAGATTAGTGGTTGTTTTCCATGCTAGATTACAAACTCACAAGGGCAGAGACTGTAGTTGTTTTCCCTGTTTGTTCTATCCCTTCGTAGCATGGGACCCGGCATATAGTAGGCCCTCAATAAATACGTGTTGAATCAAAACATGACTTCATAATAATATAAAAATCAAAGAGCTCTTTGCATACCACTTCTTACGGTACCTTTGTAAAATTTTAAAACAAATAATCAGTAGAGATGAATTCAGTAACATGAAATTATGTTGGATTTTAGTGGAAAGTGCTAAGCAAATACAAGCTATTATTAGGACACAGTAAATAGTACAGGAGACTAGCAAAGCTGTCAGTTTATGAAATAATCATGGGCAGCACATTAAATATAGACTTTTATCCATAATGCTTATGTTTATTTCAAACGTAAAAACATTACTTTCTCCCCTTGGGTATAGATGTCTTAAAATATGTTTTCTTGCAGTATTCCTTCTACCAGCAGTTGCATGAACAAAAAAAGTCAGAAAAATTCTTCAAAGTTCTCTATGACCGAATGAAGGCTGCTCAGAAAGAGATAAGATCAACAGTGACAGTTAATACCATAGACTTAGGTAACAAAAAAAGGGATGATGACAACGAATTGATGACATCTGGCCCACGAATGAGAGGTAAAGAAATAGTTGAGTATTGGGGAGAATAGAGTGAGAGAAAAGAGGGGTAACACAGTTTTTAGATCTCTCTTATGTTTTTCATCTCACTTGTCTTAGTCTAATTATTCCAGCTGTGACTCTGTTTATGGAACTCCATCCTTGAATTTTTGTGGTCATGGGGTTGACCTTGAAAGAGCTCTGTAGGGCCAAGCTCAAGCAAAGAGTTATCAGTGCAAACCAACAAGTGACATGAGAATGTTTGATTTCATTGTGAAATGTATGGTAAAGAACAACTGCCCAAACCTGAATGTTCATGAAATTTAAACTGTAAGAACAGGAATTACAGCACTAAACTCTATGAAAGATTTTTGATATTTGGAATAATGAAGTCATCAGTGTAGTAAATACAAATCATCTAAATATTAACATTTTTGAAGTTTGCCCTATTTTCCCACCTTCTCGTATTCAAGAACTCTGACATTTTATATTTATCAGAAAGACAGGAGCCCTTCTAAAATTGGCTAAGCATTAAGATCTTTTTTTTAATATCCCAGTGCAAAGTTAAATTTTTAGTTGCTACCTCAGATTCTTTTTGGGAAATTCTTGCACCTCTTGTCAGGTGATTTTATTTTATTTTTTTTTATTTTTTATTTTTTTTGCGGTACGCGGGCCTCTCACTGCTATAGACTCTCCCATTGTGGAGCACGGGCCCCAGATGCACAGGCTCAGCAGCCATGGCTCACGGGTCCAGCTGCTCCACGGCATGTGGGATCTTCCCGGACCGGGGCACGAACCCGTGTCCCCTGCATTGGCAGGCGGACTCTCAACCACTGCACCATCAGGGAAGCCCGTCAGGTGATTTTAAATTCAATTGTTAGAGAATTTGGATAACTGTCTTTTTTTTTAATTAGCAAAAGGAAGTTCATTCATCAATATAAGAATACTGCTTTATTTTCAGTAAGAGATTCATCATTACATTTAAAAGAGGGAATGAAAGGGCAATTAACAGAAGCTTCTTCGGCAACATCCAAAGCATACTGTGTGTACAGAAGAGAAATGGATCCAGAAATAGACATCATGTGCCCAGGATCAGAAGCGGGAAACGCTGAGGAAAAGTCTGCAGAGGAAGTAACAATGAGTCCTGCCATTGCCATCATGCAGCCGATTCTGAGATTTCTTCAGTTACTCTGTGAGAATCACAACCGGGAACTGCAGGTATTTGTTCTATTTTGTGTGAAAGCTGAGCGTACAGCCTATGATTATAGGTAATTCAAATAAAACTAACAAGTAGTTTTGGAGAGAGTTTGGGAGAAATAATAAAAACAACAGTGCTCTTCTGAAATGGAAGAAATTTTGGTATCTAAGTGAAGAAAAATGAGAGGAAAATTCCTTTATGCATGAAAAAAAATCAGGCTCCTACAGTATCATTCTTTGCATTTTCAACTCACATCTCTTTAGCCTCAGTGGGTATCATCTAACCTTAGGACTCTGGGATTTGTCAAGTAAGGTCACATTTGCCTCATCTGTATCTTTCATGGTTTTATAAGACTGTGGAGGCTTTCATCATTCCCAACTCAGTTCATATTTCTTGAGTGAGGATACAGAGTATCTTTGTATGTCTTCATTAGAAACAGAGTTAATATAGAAGAGGATTTTTTTTTTTTTTTGCTTTTGAAGTGTAGTTGATTTACAATATTGTTTTAGTTTCAGGAGTACAGCAAAGTGATTCATATATATATATTTCCTTTTTTAAATTCTTTTCCATCATACCTTATTATGAGATACTGAATAGTTCGCTGTGCTATACAGTAAATCCCTATTATTTATCTACTTTATATATGGTAGTGTGAATCTGTTAATCCCATACTCCTAATTTTTCCCTCCTCCTCCTCCCTTCCTCTTTGGTAACCATATGTTTGTTTTCTGTCTGTGAGTCTGTTTCTGTTTTGTAAATAAGTTCATTTGTACTATTTTTTTAGATTCCACATATAAGTGGTATCTCTCTAGATCCATCCATGTTGCTGCAAATGGCATTGTTTCAATCTTTTTTATGGCTGAGTAATATTCCAGGGTGTGTCTGTGTGTGTGTATGTGTTACATCTTTATCCATGTGTCTGTTGATGGACACTTAGGTCGCTTCCACGTCTTGGCTATTGTAAATAATGCTGCTGTGAATATAGGGGTAAGTGTATCTTTTTGAATTAGAGTTTTTGTCTTTTCTGGGTATATGCCGAGGAGTGATATTGCTGGATCATATGGTAACTCTATGTTTATTTTTTAAGGACCATCCACACTGTTTTCTATAGTGGCTGCACCAATTTACATTCCCACCAATAGTGTAGGAGGGTTCCCTTTTCTTCACACCCTCTCCAGAATTTATTATTTGTAGACTTTTTGATGATAGCCATTCTGACTGGTGTGAGGTAGTTTGGATTTGAATTTCTCTAATAATTAGCAGTGTTGAGCATCTTTTCATATGCCTGTTGTCCATCTGTACATCTTCTTTGGAGAAATGTCTCTTTAGGTCTTCTGCCCATTTTTCAATTGAGTTGTTTGCTTTTTTGATAGTGAGTTGTATGAGCTGTTTATATATTTTGGAAATTAATCTCTTGTCAGTGTATCGTTTGCAAATATCTTCTCCCAGTCTGTAAGTTGTCTTTTCATTTTGTTGATGGTTTCCTTTGCTGTGCAAAAGCTTATAAGTTTGATTAGATCACATTTGTTTATTTTTGCTTTTATTTCTTTTACCTAGGAAGACTGACCTAAGAAAATATTGCTACAATTTATGTCAGAGAATATTTTGCCTATGTTCTCTTCTAGGAGTTTTATGGTGTTATGTCTTATATTTAAGTCTTTAAGCCATTTTGAATTGATTTTTGTGTATGGTGTGAGGGAGTGTTCTAACTTCATTGACTTACTTGGGGAAGAGGATTTTTTACAACAGTGAAGGTTTTGTGAACCTTTGTAAATTAATATAATCCTGGCCTTACATCTTCTTTGGTACATTTTTTGTTGTCAAATAGATGAACTTAGGTGTGCCTAGGAATTTTGGCCCCTTTGTTTTGGGCATCATTTGTCACCATAGAAAAACCACATGAATGGTGACGTCATTTCTAAGAGCACAAATCCAGTATTAGAGCGACAGCAGAGTTTGAAGCTGTGTTTCTGAGTAAGCATCTAAAGTGCAGGTGTTCTGAATTGGTAAGAGAGGTTAGATTCATATTAATTGGATTGAATATCCTCCAAGGAGATGAGACCCTCAGGAATTAATGAATGGCGGACGCCATGACTCTTGTGGACCACCCCACCACAACTTGGAGAGAGCTGCTGCAGAGCTGTCAGCAGGCAAAGACCAGAAGCTTTCTTTGCAGAGGGAAGATACTTATGTGTGCCTGTGCACTTATGCTGACCCATGTGGTCTGTCCATGTGGGAAGTGGATGTGTAGTGTCTGATCAAACATTTTACTAATAGGAATGTGGGATCAAACAATTTGGAAAATGCTACTTATAAAAGAGTTTTGTTTTAATACGAATAAGCGTTAGAATTATTCACAATAGCTAATATGAACAAGCAGCCCCAGTGTCCATTAACAGATGAATGGATACACAAAATGGGGTGTATACAAAAAATATAATATTATTCAGCCTTCACAAGGAAGGAAGTTCTGACATGCGCTACAAAATGTATGAACCTGGGGACATTATACTAAGTGAAATAAGGCACACAAAAAGACAAATAATGTGTGATTCCACTTGTATGAGATAGAGTAGTCAAAATAATGAAGACAGAAAGTAGAAGGGTGGTTGTCACGGGCTAGGGAGAGGGAGAATGGGGAGTTGTTAATAGGTGTAGAGTTTTAGTTTTACAAAGATGAAAGGAGTTATAGAAATGGATGATGGAGATGGTAGCTAAACATTATGAATATGTTTAATACCACTGGACTGTGTACACTTAAAAATGGTTAAGAGTAAATTTTATGTATATTTTGCCACAATACAAAAAATTGGAAAAAAGTCACAAATGCAAACTAAAAGGAAAAAGAACAAATGGTAGAAATGAATTCAAATGAATTAAATAGTAAATTAAATTAGTGAAAATAAGTAATAAATTAAAATAAAATAAAAGTTTCCATCTTTGCTTACACTTTCACCAGGTTTATTCCCCCATGAAATCACTATATTTTTGTTTGTTTATACAATAGGTTTTTATGAGTCATCAATTTTATACACATCAGTGTATACATGTCAATCCCAATCTTCCAATTCATCACACCACCACCCCCATCCCCCTGCAGCTTTCCCCCCTTGGTGTCCATACGTTTGTTCTCTACATCTGTGTCTCAACTTCTGCCCTGCAAACCGGTTCATCTGTACCATTTTTCTAGGTTCCACATATATGCGTTAATATACAATATTTGTTTTTCTCTTTCTGACTTACTTCACTCTGTATGACAGTACCTAGATCCATCCACGTCTCAACAAATGACCCAATTTCATTCCTTTTTATGGCTGAGAAATATTCCATTGTATATATGAACCACATCTTCTTTATCCATTCGTCTGTCAATGGGCATTTAGGTTGCTTCCATGACCTGCCTATTGTAAATAGTGCTGCAATGAACATTGGGATGCATGTGTCTTTTTGAATTATGGTTTCCTCTGGGTATATGCCCAGTAGTGGGATTGCTGGGTCCTATGATAATTTTATTTTTAGTTTTTTAAGGGACCTCCATACTGTTCTCCATAGTGGCTGTATCAATTTACAGTCCCACCAACAGTGCAAGAGGGTTCCCTTTTCTCCACACCCTCTCCAGCATTTGTTGTTTGTAGATTTTCTGATGATGCCCATTCTAACTGGTGTGAGGTGATATACCTCATTGTAGTTTTGATTAGCATTTCTCTACTAATTAGTGATGTTGAGCAGCTTTTCATGTGCTACTTGGCCATCTCTATGTCTTATTTGGAGAAATGTCTATTTAGGTCTTTGGCCCATTTTTGGATTGGGTTGTATTTTTTTTAATATTGAGCTGCATGAGCTGTTTATATATTTTGGAGATTAATCCTTTGTCCATTGATTCGTTTGCAAATATTTTCTCCCATTCTGGGGATTGTCTTTATATCTTGTTTATGGTTTCCTTTGCTGTGCAAAAGCCTTCAAGTTTCATTAGGTCCCATTTGTTTGCTTTTGTTTTTATTTCCATTACTCTAGGAGGTGGATCAAAAAAGGTCTTGCTGTGATTTATGTCAAAGTGTGTTCTTCCTTTGTCTTCCTCTAAGAGTTTTATAGTGTCCAGTCTTACATTTAGGTCTTGAATCCATTTTGAGTTTATTTTTGTGTATGGTGTTAGGGAGTGTTCTAATTTGATTCTTTTACATGTAGCTGTCCAGTTTTCCCAGCACCACTTATTGAAGAGACTATCTTTTCTCCATTGTATATCCTTGCCTCCTTTGTCATAGATTAGTTGACCATAGGTGCATGGGTTTATCTCTGGGCTTTCTTTCTTGTTCCATTGATCTATGATTCTGTTTTTGTGCCAGTACCATGTTGTCTTGATTACTGTAGCTTTATAGTATAGTCTGAAGTCAGAGAGTCTGATTCCTCCAGCTCCGTTTTTTTTCCTCAAGACTGCTTTGGCTTTTCCAGGTCTTTTGTGTCTCCATACAAATTTTAAGATTTTTTGCTCTAGTCCCGTAAAAAATGCCATTGGTAATTTGATAGGGATTACATTGAATCTGTAGATTGCTTTGGGTAGTATAGTCATTTTCACAATATTGATTCTTCCAGTCCAAGAACATGGTATATCTCTCCATCTGTTGGTATCATCTTTAATTTCTTTCATCAGTGTCTTATAGTTTTCTGCATACAGGTCTTTAGTCTCCCTAGGTAGGTTTATTCCAAGGTATTTTATTCTTTTTCTTGCAATGGTAAAGGGGAGTGTTTCCTTAATTTCTCTTTCAGATTTTTCATCATTAGTGTATAGGAATGCAAGAGATTTCTGTGCATTAATTTTGTATCCTTCAACTTTACCAAATTCATTGATTAGTTCTAGTAGTTTTCTGTTGACATCTTTAGGATTCTCTATGTGTAATATCATGTCATCTGCAAACAGTGACAGTTTTACTTCTTCTTTTCCAATTTGTATTCCTTTTATTTCTTTTTCTTCTCTGATTGCTGTGACTAGGACTTCCAAAATTATGTTGAATAATAGTGGCGAGAGTGGACATCCTTGTCTTGTTCCTGATCTTAGAGGAAATGCTTTCAGTTTTTCACCATGGAGAATGATGTTTGCTGTGGGTTTGTCATATATGGCCTTTATTATGTTGAGGTAGGTTCCCTATATGCCCACTTTCTGGACAGTTTTTATCATAAATGGGTGTTGAATTTTGTCAAAAGCTTTTTCTGCATCTATTGAGATGATCATATGGTTTTTATTCTTCAATTTGTTAATATAGTGTATCACATTAATTGATTTGCATATATTGAAGAATCCTTGCATCCTTGGGATAAATCCCACTTGGTCATGGTATATGATCATTTTAATGTGTTGTTGGGTTCTGTTGGCTAGTATTTGGTTGAGGATTTTTGCATCTCTATTCATCAGTGATATTGGTCTGGAATTTTCTGTTTTTATAGTATCTTTGTCTGATTTTGGTATGAGGGTGATGGTGGCCTCATAGAATGAGTTTGGGAGTGTTCCTTCCTCTGCAATTATTTGGAAGAGTTTGAGAAGGATGGGTGTGAGCTCTTCTCTAAATGTTTGATAGAATTCACCTGTGAAGCCATCTGGTCCTGGACTTTTGTTTGTTGAAAGATTTTTAATCAGAGTTTCAATTTCAATTGCTTGTTATTGGTCTGTTCATATTTTCTACTTCTTCCTGGTTCAGTCTTGGAAGGTTATACCTTTCTAAGAATTTGTCCATTTCTTCCAGGTTGTCCATTTTATTGGCATAGAGTTGCTTGTAGTAGTCTCTTAGGAAACTTTGTATTTCTGCAGTGTCTGTTGTAACTTCTCCTTTTTCATTTCTAATTTTATTCATTTGAGTCCTCTCCCTCTTTTCCTTGATGAGTCTGCCTAATCGTTTATCAATTTTGTTTATCTTCTCAAAGAACCAGCTTACAGTTTTATTGATCTTTGGTATTGTTTTCTTTGTTCTTCTTTCTCTAGTTCATTTAGGTGTAAGGTTAGATTGTTTATTTGAGATTTTTCTTGTTTCTTGAGGTAGGCTTGTATAGCTATAAACTTCCCTCTTAGAACTGCTTTTGCTGCATCCCATAGGTTGTGGATCGTCATGTTTTCGTTGTCATTTGTCTCTAGGTATTTTTTGATTTCCTCTTTGATTTCTTCAGTGATCTCTTGGTTATTTAGTAACATATTGTTTAGCCTCCATGTGTTTGTGTTTTTTACGTTTTTTTTCCCTGTAATTGATTTCTAATCTCATAGTGTTGTAGTCAGAAAAGATGTTTGATATGATTTCCATTTTCTTAAATTTACTGAGCCTTGATTTGTGACCCAAAATATGATCTATCCTGGAGAATGTTCTGTGTGCACTTGAGAAGAATGTGTAATCTGATGTTTTTGGATGGAATGTCCTATAAATATCAATTAAATCTATCTGGTCTGTTGTGTCATTTAAACCTTCTGTTTCCTTATTTATTTTCATTTTGGATGATCTGTCCATTGGTGTAAGTGAGGTGTTTAAGTCCTCCACTATTATTGTGTTACTGTCGATTTCCTCTTTTACAGCTGTTAGCAGTTGCCTTATGTATTGAGGTGCTCCTATGTTGGGTGCATATATATTTATAATTGTTATATATTCTTCTTGGGTTGATCCCCTGATCATTATGTAGTGTCCTTCCTTGTCTCTTGTAACATCCTTTATTTTAAAGCCTATTTTATCTGATATGAGTATTGCTACTCTAGCTTTCTTTTGATTTCCATTTGCATGGAATATCTTTTTCCATCCCCTCACTTTCAGTCTGAATGTCTCCCTAGGTCTGAAGTGGGTCTCTTGTAGACAGCATATATATGGGTCTTGTTTTTGCATCCCTTCAGCAAACCTGTGTCTTTTGGTTGGAGCACTTAATCCATTCACGTTTAGGGTTATTATTGATATGTACGTTCCTATGACCATTTTCTTAATTGTTTTGGGTTTGTTTTTGTAGGTACTTTTCTTCTCTGTGTTTCCCACTTAGAGAAGTTCCTGTAGCATTTTTTGTAGAGCTGGTTTGGTGGTGCTGAACTCTCTTAGCTTTTGCTTGTCTGTAAAGCTTTTGATTTCTCCATCAAATCTGAATGAGATCCTTGCTGGGTAGAGTAATCTTGGTTGTAGGTTCTTCCCCTTCATCACTTTAAGTATATCATGCCACTCCCTTCTGCCTTGTAGAGTTTCTGCTGAGAAATCAGCTGTTAACCTTATGGGAGTTCCCTTCTATGTTGTCCTTTTTCCCTTGCTGCTTTCAATAATTTCTCTGTGTCTTTAATTTTTGCCAGTTTGATTAGTATGTGTCTCAGTGTGTTTCTCCTTGGGTTTATCCTGTATGGGACTCTCTGCACTTCCTGGACTTAGGTGGCTATTTCCTTTCCCATGTTAGGGAAGTTTTCGACTATAATCTCTTCAAATATTTTCTTTGGTCCTTTCTCTCTCTCTTCTCCTTCTGGACCCCTATAATGTGAATGTTGTTGCATTTAATGTTGTAACATTAGGCTGTCTTCATTACTTTTCATTCTTTTTTCTTTATTCTGTTCTGCAGCAGTGAATTCCACCATTCTGTCTGCCAGGTCACTTATCCGTTCTTCTGCCTCAGTTATTCTGCTATTGATTCCTTCTAGTGTAGTTTTCATTTCAGTTATTGTATTGTTCATCTCTGTTTGTTTGTTCTTTAATTCTTCTTGGTCTTCATTAAACCTTTCTTTCATCTTCTCGATCTTTGCCTCCATTCCTTTTCCAAGGTCCTGGATCATCTTCACTATCGTTATTCTGAATAGTTTTTCTGGAAGGTTGCCTATCTCCACTTCATGTAGTTGTTTTTCTGGGGTTTTATTGTTCCTTCATCTGGTACCTAGCCCTCTGCCTTTTCATCTTGTCTCTCTTTCTGTGAATGTGGTGTTTGTTCTACAGGCTGCAGATTGTAGTTCTTGCTTCTGCTGTCTGCCCTCTGCAGAAGTTGGTTCTTTAAAGAAGATCGATAAGATTCTTATTCCCTCAGCAATACGTATGGAAACTCCTCTATGCTGTCATATAGTTTGCGGTAACGTCTCACCTCTAGCAGGAGCACTGAGACCGTGGGGATGCTTATCCATTGCATTGACTGGACAGAATGCATAATCTCTCGTTAGACTTGGTTCTAGAGAGGGTCCACCGCTGGCTGCTGATACGGTTCCTGCAGGGCCCCGACTGCTCCCGCTACTGGACCGCAGCTGTCAGCAAGCGGGCAAGGTCTCGAAATCACTCTGATAGGTTGTATTTCCTTCCAGAAATTTTTATGTATATATAAGCATACTGATCTGTACATGTAAACCTTTTAAAAAATACACACACAATATAATGGTCCTCACTTACTTTTATCATTTAGTAATATATCTTATTACTAAACTACTTATTACTAGATTATGTTTATATCAGTACATATTGAAGTACCTCGTTCTTATAGCTTCAGTATATTCCAGTGTTTGGATGTACATTTATTTTTTAAATCAGTCACTTTGTGATGGGTGGGTATGGTGCGGTTTCCAGTTGGGGCTGTTATAAGCAGTATGCCGTGAACCTCTTTGCAGTTGTATGTTAACTGAAAATATTTATAGGTGCTTCCAAGTTGCCCTCCATAATGGTTGCATCATTTACTGTTTGAAGCTACACTGTTTATAAGGGATCATTTAGTTGAATATTTGATTTCTTCTTTCCCTAATGAATTTCTTTCCATTTTTTTTCCTTCTCCTTTTCCTACTACCTATTGTTTTTGCCCTTTGTATATAGTTTTAAGACAATGACGTTGAGAAATATTTGTTATGAACCATACTGATAAATATAGATGCTTGGGGGAAAATGCATCTTTTATTTCTTAAACCCAGGAGAAATTTAATAAATGCAAATGCTTCCATATAAATAGCAATTCCATCCCACATTGCCACGGGGATCCTCTCGAGTTAGAAAAACACTCATACGGAGAGAACTGAAAACAATTAGCACAGTGATTTTTTTTTTTTTTTAATGCTTCAGGTATGCTTTCTTTTGCCTTTAGAATTTCTTGAGGAATCAAAACAACAAAACAAATTACAACCTTGTCTGTGAGACCCTTCAGTTTTTGGACTGCATTTGTGGAAGTACGACAGGTGGCCTGGGCCTCTTGGGTCTCTACATCAATGAGAAGAATGTAGTGCTGGTCAACCAGACTCTGGAGAGCTTGACTGAGTATTGCCAGGGCCCATGCCATGAAAATCAGGTAACTGTGAAAGCAGTCCTTCACGCACAAGTATTCTGACCAGTCAGCAAAAGGATCAGATTGGTGAAGGAGCCAAGCTTTGTGTGCATATAAAAGATCTTTCTTCTTGCTTTGCCAGATAGTTTTACTTTCCTAACAAAACATACAAAGACTGAATTATGGACTAACAAATACTATGCCATATTTTAATTTAATTTCACCATAAAAGGAAATTCCCATGAAAATATTCCAGATAAAAATCAGAGTTATCAAAAAACGTAAAATACGTTTTTTCATCATTGATCAGTTTTCATCTTTAGTCAATCTTTCTAGGATTTGTGGCATCACCTCCCATTGGTTTCTTCGGCTCCACTGCAGTGTGTTGTGTATATTATCTCCTTCATATTCACAGTAAACTTACGAAATATGTAGTAGTGCTCCCATTTTGCTGATGAATAGGTTCTGACTCAGAAATCAAGTGGTGTTCCAGAGTCTCAGAGTAACCAAATCTGTACGTTGTAGGGCCATTCTTAAAACTGAGGACTTGTGGTTTAGTCTAGAGTGCGCTTTTAACTGTATTACATTTTCCAGGGCAAAGTTTTGACTCCTTTTTCCAGAGTGTTTGTCTCTGATTCCATTTTCTTGGATATCACAGAAACATAGAAGGAGTAGACGGTAGAACACTTGGACTAGTAAAGTGGGGGGCACCCTGGAATTTACTGACTGTTCACATCTACACAGATTGTTACAGGGCTACCATCACAAGCATGGATCTACCCTGGAAGGAAGAGTTTTCAAGTCACAAACATTTCTGGATATTAATTTTAAAGACGCCATTGAGACCAGCTATCAGTGCTTAATATTAGAAAAGTGAAAAAAGTAATTTGCTTTTCTATTGTGAATTATATGATATATATGTACAAAAATGCACACACACATACATGTAAATACATAGGTATGTAGAACAAAAACGCAATTATTGACATAAATAATTTGTTAGGGGCATACTTCTTCCCCCCCGTAATATGCACGTGACATGGTGAAAGAGTTTGTGGATTTTGCTCTGTATTATATTTCCCTCTCCTAGGGCAACAATACAAGAAAACCTAACTGTTGATTTAAAGTTAAGGAAATATATGCAAATTCAAAGATTTGGTTTTGTTGTTGGTTAAAATCATATATATCTATAACAGAAAACAGGTATTCTCCACTCTTGGTGTTTTACTAATCAGGTAATCTCTAAAAGTAGAAATTAATAATAAAATAGCATGAATCCCGTATGCTCTGGAAATATACTTACTATGAACCCCGTGCTCTGGAAGTGTGTGGAAAGAAAGAAAGTGGCTAGCAAATTCCGGAAACGATCTGCAAATTGATTCCCTCTAAGTTTAGCAAACATTTTAACAATCAGAAGAACCTCAGGAGATGTAGAAGATGGATGGAAAACACCTCTCTTGGGTGTCAGGGGAGTAAAAATTTCCTTGTATGAAGGGAGAAATGAAGCCCATTCTGAAAAATAACAGTCCTTTCAGAGTCACCTTGATTTTACTCTTTCTCATTTATCTTACGTGGGTTTCAATTTTTCAGACACCTTGACAGTGGGTGCCGTGTGGTAAGATGTAGTTTCACAAACTCCAACTCACAGGTTCCTGATTTTCAGGTCCTATAAAATGAATTAAATTCGGAGTCCTAGCACAGTAGACCCTAACCTTCAAAATACTAACATTTATCTCTCAGGATATTTTATAAGCTTTTCTCAAGTCATATTCCTCTGTGAATCACTTAAGTTTAAGGAATCTTCTGACCTTTTCCCTCAACCACCATAATTGACAAGAAGTCTCCAAAACATCAGGAGGTGCCTTTATTCCCTGTCTGCTGCCACCCAGAATGATCAACAGCATCACTTGTTACTCATTAAACATCAAGTAGCAGATAAATGAAGTTGCTACATCATTTCCAATAAAGTTTACTTACAAACCTTGGGCATAAGGGGCACATTCCTTTTATAAATAGAAATATTCCTTTAGCCTGGATAGGTCAGATCTTAAAATTCTAAATTTAAGGAATTCCTCTAATGAAGGGCATATTAAAATTTATTGACTGAGTGTTTTACTTAACCATTGTTTTTTGAAATTCTATTAAAATGGTTCATTGAAAAGATACCTGTTTCATACAATGTCTATCTCTATGTTCTTCATACAAAGCCATTTAACTAATACTAACCAACGAATAAAGTCTATGCAAAAGAAAAAGTTAAAGTTAAACCTTTGACTTATCTTAGACTTAATCTCAAAGTTAAATTTTAATTATATTTTAAAAGTTGAAAAGCTAGGGTGATTCTGTAATTTTATGTCATGGCTTCTAGTGCACTTATGTGGTAAATAAAGTGTTATTTTATTAACATTTTGTTTCCTAGACATGTATTGCTACTCATGAATCTAATGGGATTGATATCATCATTGCTTTGATTCTAAATGACATAAACCCTCTTGGTAAATATCGAATGGACCTGGTGCTTCAACTAAAGGTAGAGTAAATCCACTATTCGGGGGGGGAAGTGACATTCTCTATATAAAACTCCCTTTCAGAGTTGACTCTAAATCTTCAAGTAGGTCTTGTAAAAAGCAAGGTATTATCGTATTTTCAACTAATGAATTGGCAGAGAGGGATAGTAAAAGCACTGTGAGCACTAAATTCCTGATAAAGTGTCAAATAAGATTTGAGGTAATGTTAGTTGGAGGGTACTTTACTGGTAGTTTTTTTAAGCAGACACTTTGTTTTGCTGCTTTTCTTCTGCTTTTATTTTCTATTTTTCATTATATAGAGGAGCAAAAGGTTCTGAACATTCACTATCCCATATATTTTTAATTCGTCTTGACTACAGCATTCTATCCAGCAAGTCACGATTAATGAGACTATGTCAGAGGAGGGCTGCATTTTAGTTTTATGTCTCTTTAGTTTCTAAAAGTTGTTTTCTTTTATTATATATTAGAATCTTATTTTTTCCCCCAAATAAGCTAAGCCATTTTCACACTCCCTTTGAGGAGGTGCTTCAACTTAAACCATGTGCATACTTCCCAGCAGTTCCATTTATCAGAGGTCAGGAACACAATGGCATTTTGAAAAACATTTCTTCAACTTTTTGTTCAAGTAGAAACAGATAAATGAATATACACAAGAAACTATATAATCCCAAATATAAAGACATGCTGTTCAATTGAGATGAATTATTAAAGACCACCTATGTTTAGTGTTAAACAGGTTTAAAAATCATTGGTTAAATAAAATTTTTCTGTAAAGACAGGTCGATCCAATATCATAGAGAGAATAAAGTTTAACTTTTTAATGGGTAAATTTATGGCCAAGAAGATTAGAAATGATATTTCTATAATTATGTTTCTAAATATAGATTTAGATATATAATGGAATATATATTATGTATATATATCCTACTTACGTGGAGATTGTGCTAATGGCTCTTAATAAGCAAACAAAGAGATAAGTTCACTATTTTCATTTGCAATATATATAATCTTTGGGTATTTATCTTCATAGATTAGAAAGAAGGTGATCCTTATGTAGATTGAACGTGCGTCCTTTTCCTAATTAGCTTCATGCGTCACTTAGTAAAAACAGCCTAGGCCTATATAACAGACAGCTTAATTTGAATTACTAGGAAAAAATTATTATATCTTGAATTCATTTTTAACCATAATTCATAAAGAAACAGGCTTTTTAAATCCTTTATTTACCTAGAGACTATACCTTTAAATCTCTCTCTCTCTTTTTTTTTTTTGGGCCATGCCATGAGGCTTGTGGGATCTTAGTTCCCCAACTACTAGGATTGAACCTGGGCCCTCGGCAGTGAAAGTACGGAGTCTAACCACTGGTCCTCCAGGGAAGTCCCTAAGTCTCACTCTTAATTGACATAACTTAATGGGGGAAAATACTGAAGGATTTCTCAAAGTATAGGCATACAGATTATTTACAAATCCAGACCTATGTAAAAAAACCTAAATTAAATGATGTGGTATGACTTAACAGTACAAAGATACTCTTGGCTATTCAAATGGAAATCTTTTTTGAAAAAGGATCATTTAAAATTTCATTTATGTTTCTAGGCATAATTTATATATACCTTTTCAAAATATGACAGTTGGATAGATCGTTATATATAAAATACAAAATGAATGAATTTGACTTGAAATATTCATAATTTTCTACTTAAAGAAAGAGATGAGTGTACATTTCTAAAGAATCCATGAGGCTATACATAATGGCCAATATGAGAACAATGTTTGTAAGACAGAATGATATAGTATATTGGCAAATTTTAGAAGGTATAGGTGGTATGCTTTTAATTATAAATTCTCCAGAACATTATAGAGATTCCATATTAAAAATGTTAAGGTTTTATTTTATACCATTCACCCTTAAATTTAATTACTTAACCAGTTATAATTTTAAGTATATTTAACTTTACTAATTTACTATACCATTTTATGAATTTTCTTATACATATATCTTGTCCCTTTTAATTTATATTTCATAACTGATCTGGGACTATAAAGTGCTGAAGTTATAAATAGGTAGTTTTTTTTGTTACTATTTTTGGTTTTTTGTTTGTTTGTTTTTTCTTCTAAGGACTCCAGCTTCCTTTGGAAGAAAATCCTCTATTAACACACATAAACTTGATTTCTTAGCATGTATAGGCTCTTGTACCTTCAAATTGATTCAAATTTCAGTAAGTCATTTACAAGATTTCTGTTCCTCCAACATAGTATGAAAAAGATTGGTCAGAAAAAATACCGTATTGCCAATAGCATTCTGAAATTGGATGTATTTTTAAGCTATGATGTATTGGGCCTGCTGAGTGAGGTTCATTAGAGAGTACTGTTAGCGTTGCCAGGGTTTTAATTTTCAATTCTATGGGGTCAACTAATATTGCTCTAAGGATCTAAGCTCTCCACTAATACTGGAGCCTTATTTTTTTAGGTATGTTGTTTATATGGGATGCTAGGTTATAAAAAAGGAATTTTAGGATTAGTACAAATCTGTAAAAATTGAAAATGGAACAGAAAAAAATAATGCTACCTTTCCCACAAAATCCTAACATCTTTTTAGGATGGGTTAGTGACGTTGGTATCATCATCACCATCACATTATCATCATCATTACTAATATTAGCCATTTAATCAATAGGCTGTATTTCTGAAAGAAAAATAGTTGGGTAGAATTTGGTATTAAAAATATCCAGTGTAATTAGTTTGCACAACTTTAACAAAATTTGTATTGTGAATGCCTACATCACCAAACAACTGATTCAATTTAAGTTTTCATCCCATAAGATGTTAATTTTGAGTCACTAAGAAGCATCTTAGAGCCATTTGGCTCTGCGTGTGTGGAGGTTGAGATTTTTATCTAAGTGAATATTACAAAAACACTATAGAAATATCTCCCGGGTCATTTTTATCATCTTGCCGTTTGCCACAATTCTAGGGCAGTGCTGTTGAAAACACAGTATAAAGAAACATCATTCCAGGGACTTCCCTGGCGGTCTGGTGGTTAAGACTTCACCTTCCAGTATAGGGGGTGCGGGTTTGATCCCTGGTTGGGGAGCTATGATCCCACATGCCTTGCGGCCAAAAAAACAAAACTTAAAACAGAAGCAATACTGTAACAAATTCAATAAAGACTTAAAAAAAAAAAAAAGAAACATCATTCCAAATGTTGAGGATATTGTACTTTGTGTTGCAAGATGGTGTATAACAATGTTGTACCCGTTTTGGATAATAAATTGGCTGTATCAGAAACATTTTTGATTTCTATATGTAAGCATGTTTGAGACAATATATTTATAAACTAAATTAGAAAACACCAAAGGCAACATAAGCTGTTTTTATTCTCTATTAAACAGAAATAGAAAATATTATTCTTCTACAACCCAGATGGTAAAAATGTTGCATATATACTACCATGTAGGGAGACTAGTAAACTGTTATCAATAAATATTTTGTTTCTAACTCATGAATTTAGAATTTTATAGATTAATTTTCACTAATTATTGCTCAAATTTATTTAAAATTTTGATTTGCTAGTGTGTGTTAATGTTTCATGTTAAAACAATTATGCTGAATTCTTTGTAAATTATATGCCATTTTTGTGAAATATGTCGTTGATACTGGTGTCTTGTTAAAGTTTCATCATAGAAATGCCTATTTAGGAAATCGTCAAGGAAGATATGATTAGATTTTAATGCATTATATATAAACTCAATTTTGTGTTTAAAATTCCTTTTCATCAATATTTAAAATATCCTTTGTAACATATCTCTCATATTGATTATTTTTATTTTGTGTTAACAACAAAGTAAAATACTCTATTTTAAAATGTTAATAAGCCAAACTAAATCAGCAGTTTAAATTCTGCTTGATTTTAAAAAAATAGTCCTGATAATCTCAATTAAAACAAATTGAGGGGATCATTAATCCATGAAATAGACCTTTCACGTGTATCAACTCAATCTGTATCTCTAGAACAATGCCTCCAAGCTTTTGCTGGCCATCATGGAAAGTAGACATGACAGTGAGAATGCAGAAAGAATTCTATTTAACATGAGACCCAGAGAACTGGTAAGAAAACTTTTGAAAGCTGTGTTAATAATGTGTAACCTAAAAGGGACAATGTATAGTATGCACGTCAGGGGAAATGTCTACTGGCTTTCACTGCTCTACCAAGGCACAATGGCACATCAAGACCTGCTATTACAAATACCTCAGAAGCCCCATGATAGCGAAGGCCTGTGTGATTTGGGTCCTTATTTCTTCATTGGCTTTATCCACTTTAAGCGCTTTTCTTAACTAGATTTTCACACTTGCCTAAACTATCTGCAAATTATTTTTTGCCAGAAAAAAATTTTGCTTTAGTTTGTGTACTGGAATATAGGTGAGGACGGTATATAAAAATGTTTGAAGCCCTCAAAAGTTTTATTTATACCTCTTTCTGAAAATAAAAGCAAAATAAATATCTTTGGTAATTGTTGTTATTAGTAAAATGTTACACGGTACTCAGCCTAGAGGAAACTGTGTGGAGACCTGCTGGGAATTCCGCAGAGATCATTAGTGTGTCTTCCTATTGTAGAAGTTACATTTTCCTCCTCACTTGTGACATGGAAATTATGAAGAAATATCATCATGCTTTAAAATCATTGGGTCTCAGAAGCGTTGAGAACGTTCTCGAACCATATCAGCCAGTGCCCCAGTGACTAAGTCCCAGTCTTCTATAAACACCAGTGTTGGTGCTATGGGGAAACCTATGAAGGCACTCGTTTGCTCTCTTCAATGGTAAGGGATGGATTCAAAGAAGGCAGATAAAGAGAAAGATAAGATGCAGTTTGATTTAACATACATTTAATGAGAGCATAGGACCTGCAAAAAACAAAAGCAAAAAACTCCATCCATGGAAGGCAGTGGGCTAAGAGGAGCAAGGCCTTCCTTATCATTATGGTTAAACGGGGCGGTGAGTTATATATTCATTCGACAATATCTCTGCACAATAGCCCTTTGAAAATACCATTTCCTTTGCCTACAACATTTTTATCCCATCATCTACTTCCTCCTTGTGACCTACCCTCAACTTCTTGCCTGAGTTAGTGCCCCTGCCCTGTGCTTGCTGAGTGCCTCACAGTTGTGTTGGCCTCTTGATTTGCTGACAGTAAGTTCCCTGAGGGCAGATACTCTGTTGTATCCACTCTTGGGTCCTCAGGGCAGAGAACGGTGTCCAGCACCATGTGTTCTTGTTATGAGTGGGCCCTTAATAAGTAATGGATGCTTATCAGGGTTCCAACATCTCCCAGTTGATGGGAACTTTGGCACAGTCAACATTAAAAAACCAAAGCCAAATTTTGCAAAGAAAACAGGGAATATTGTAGGAAAATACTTCCATATTCATTTAAATACAGATGGTTTCCTAGGCTGTTTTCATTTAGAATTCTTTTATACTTTTCAAGTCTTAGGAAGCATTCCAAGTTTTAATTACACCTCATAGATGATGTAAATGCATGTTGTTTGTGGCATTTCAAGCCTTCTTTTTCCCCTTTGTTTTTTGATAGGTGGATGTGGTGAAGAATGCCTATAACCAAGGATTGGAATGCGATCATGGGGATGATGAGGGCGGAGATGATGGTGTTTCCCCAAAAGATGTTGGACACAATATCTATATTCTGGCCCATCAGGTGTCACATTTTATATCTTTATATTGTTTTGCTAATCTTATCAATCATGTCTTGTGTCAACGCTTGCTATCATATTTTCAAGTTCTGGTCCCTCCAGTTTTTCAGCACTTGCCTTCCTTGCTCTGGGTCAAGGAGAAGAAAAAGCTCCCAGAATGCCTGATGGTGCCTCCAGGGCTGTGCTAGGGGCTGGTGCACAAGAAAACAATACTTGGTACCAAAAACTGGGCCAGCAGGGAGGAGACAATCCCATGTCAGAGCCTGAGGAATAGGTAAACCATGGCAACAGATGGAAGTCTTGAAGGACAGAGGAAAGAGGCTACTGAGAAGATAGAGAGTATGAAGTAAGGGATTGCGTTTAGCTCAAAACAGGCTTCTGGCCTCTTTGAATTGTAGGTTGGCGTGTTTCCTGCAGAAGCTCTAAAGTGGCAGCCTCTAACTGGGTTATATTGGACTTCTAATAAATATAAGGCTAAATTTACAGTCTTTTGAAGGAAAACCATTTCTATTTTATAGTAACTTGTGAAAACAGGCGCTTGATAAATTTTATTTGATAAATTTAATTTCATTAACCTGAAGGTCAGCTTTAAATTTGCATCTTCTAATGCAGAGTTTTTAGAAGTTAAAAAATTGAAGTGACATATGCCCATTTGATTTTATCTATATAGCTCACATTTTCTTACAGGATGAAGTCCAAACTTCTAGACTTTCCCAATCTCTCTTTCTAGTCATTTTCTCGCACTGACAATCTCTTCCTTTTCCTGCTTCCCTGTACATCTTACCAGATAATTGAACAAACATTGGTAGCTATAAGTAAGACTCTGAGTAGATTAATTTTTTTAGTTTTTAAATTTTTCCAGTTTTATTGAGATGTAATAGACATACAGCACTCTGTGAATTTAAGGTGTTAAAAGTTTCCTCTTTTAGACAGTTATTGCCTTTCTCTGTCCTTTGTATAACTGCCTAATGTATGTAACCTCGAATATAACTTTTACAAAATATTCAGGGAAGGAGTCAAATTCTAAAAGATATTAATACAAGAAGCTGGTATCATTTTGTAATATAGTTGCACTACTGAGAAGATTTTTAGGTCTCTCACAGTATAGCGAAATGCACATATAGAACAGAAAAAGGTGAGGGCAAATGGGTTATAGCTAGGAAGACAAGAGAGAATTTTAGTTATTGAGGAACTGAAAGTTAAGATGAAGGGCACACTGAAGGAAGTAGAACACAGAGATTTAGGATGTGGAAAAGAAAAAGAGAGAGGGGGGAGAGAGAGAGAGGGAGGGAGAGAGAGAGAAAGAAAGAAAAGAAAGAAAGGAAAGAAAGAGAGGGAAGGATAGAGAGAGAAAGAAAAAGAAAGGAAAGGGAGGGATAGAGAAAGAGAAAGAAAAAGAAAAAGAAAGAAAGAAAGAAAGAGAAGGAAGGAAAGAAAAGAAAGAGAAAGAAAGGAAGGGAGGAAGGAAGGAAGGGAGAAAGAAATTGGGTGACAGGAATTGAATCAAGCTAGAGAAGGACTGTCCAGAGTCTGAATGAGAGTAGAGAGGAAAAAAAAAAGCATGAACTGAGAATTAAAATCATGTTGGCTTCTAGAATGAATACAGAAATACAGTGACACAGCATGGCTACATGATCAAGGAGTTATTTCAGAAGCTGTAGCATTGTGGAAGGAAAACAGCAAAAAAGAGAAGGGCAGAAGGAGCAGTGATAAATTTTAGAAGAAGGAAGTCAGGGAATACAGCCACCCATGGTCTTTTGACTGAAAGCTAGTCTTGCTCTTTCTGGAAAGGTTATCCCAGCTACACAAGCAAGACCTGACCCTGTGTCTTTTAAGTGGGAAATGAACAGACCAGCCGAGTCAGACCTAGAACAAATAGAGGAGTAGATGTTGGAGCCAGATCACCTCATACCCATGAAGAAAACTTTTAAAAATGCAGTTTCATGTTACTAATTATAATATGAGTAACAATAAAAAGATCAACGTCAAGAAAAGACCTATGTTAGTTCAGTCCAGTTTTAAGCAGATTAAGTATAAGAGTAGAGAACACAGATTTTTTAAAAACAGGTTAAGGTGAATGTCGAGAAGAGTGGAGCATAAGGATAAAGAATGCAAGTGCTAGTCATGGATTGAAAGATAACGATTTAAAATATGAAAGAATGGGGGCTTCCCTGGTGGCGCAGTGGTTGAGAGTCCGCCTGCCGATGCAGGGGACACGGGTTCGTGCCCCGATCCGGGAAGATCCCACATGCCGCGGAGCGGCTGGGCCCGTAAGCCATGGCCGCTGAGCCTGGGCGTCCGGAGCCTGTGGTCCGCAACGGGAGAGGCCACAACAGTGAGAGGCCCGCGTACCGCAAAAAAAAAAAAAAGAAAAAAAAAAAAAGTTAAAAATGAAGACAGCATAAGGTCAATGATTTTGATGGATTTGAGTTTATGAAACTGCTAGGAGAGAACAGATTAAATTCAACGAATGGTGAAATTGTCCAAGGAGTGGGAATTCGGAAGCAGTTAAAAAAAAAAAAGTAACAAGGGGTTAAAAACAACTTACTGAAATGAAGAGATGAAACAGTGGATGTGAAAATGGTCTGAATGGTTATCTAGAGGTTTCTGAATTTCTGAAAACCAACATGTTAGAAAAGCGGTCGTTTGCAGAGCTGGGATGGTACAATATAGAGATACATAAATAAAACCAGTCTTCAGGAAGAGGGAGAATGTCAGACTGAGTGAGGGGAAGGAGATTCGGAATTGCTGAATACTTAAGGGCTTGTGGTTAAATTGTAAGAGTGTAAACATGAAACGAGAGTCCATAGGAGTCCCTTCCAGGAACTCAAGGAAAGGACAGGAATGGCAAAATATGTGCAACGGTATATGTAACCAGCAGTGTAGTTAAGCAAAGGTCTGCTCACTTTCTTACAGTGACACAGGAAGTTGTTGCCTTGCCACTTTATAAATGTGTTCTCTGTGAGGTGACTCCTCCCACCAATTTTAATGAAAAATTCAGTTTTCACCCAGAAGAGAGCCCGCTGTGCTCTTTTGATCTTTCCACAAATGACTCCTTTGGCTTTCTCTAGGCCAGGATATCGTGCTGGTTTCTTAGGAGGCCAAAGATGGTTGCTGAGTTCCTTATGAATCTGTTGTCCAAAGAGCCCCCATACTGAGACACAAATGCCAGAGACAGTGGCTATAAACACGGCTTCAGAAGTAGCCATGTAGCTGTGCTCCAAGAGTTTTCTTGCATCCAGGTTTGGCTGTTTGCATTGCGAATGCAGAATCGTTTGGCTCCGCCATGCTAGTGACTATGCAGATTGATTTCTGCCTTTGCACAGTTCAGTAATTCCAAAACTGAGGTTCAACTTCCTCCTTGTTTTACTATAATCATCTTTTGTACAGACAGTTTATTTTGGTGCCCTCAGACTTTCAATTTTTGTTGTTATTCTTTTCATGGTAGTGAGGTAGTTCTGCTTTTTCCACCATGACATCCTTTTGGCCCTTCCTGTGGTTGGTGTTACAAGAAAAAATAATGCTTCTTGTAAGTGTCTTGTCTGATCTACATAGAACTATAAATACATCAAAAAGGGAATTTCTTAAGTTCTGATACCATAGTGTCGTGCAGAGAATTTCCTTAAAATTCAGCTGTGTGTCCGTTTTAGACTTTCTGTCCTTCACATGCTCTTCTCATGCGTCTCTGTCTCCTCTCTCTGCTCTAGTTTTGATCTTTTATATTCTGCTTTCTTCCTGTTCCTTCTCTTTATTCCTGTCTTTCTATAGAACAATCACTGCCTGCAATCTAGAACATTGCTCAGTACTTTAGGTTAAGTTTAACATATAAGTCATACTGTTTCTTTGATTCCATGTAGCGATTTCTGTTTTTCTGAGACTTTATTTTAGTTTAGTTTCCTTTCTTCCTCAGTTGTGCTGAGATATAATTGACATATAATATTGTATCAGTTTAAGGTGTTACAACAGGTTGATTTGATACATTTATATGTTGCAAAATGATTACCACCATAGCATTAGTTAACACCCAATCCAGTAACATAATATCATTTTTCTTTTGTGGTGAGAACATTTAAGATCTACTCTCTTGGCAACATTCAAGTTTATGATACACTATCATTAGCTATAATCACTGGGCTGTACATTAGATCCTCAGAATTTATTAATCTTATAACTGGTAGTTTGTACCCTTTGACCCCCATATCTCTCCCTCTTTCCCCCACCTCCCAAACCCTGGTGACCACCGCTCTACGCTCTTTCTCTGAGTTTGTCATTTTTAGATAGCACATCTAAGTGATATTATACAGGATTTGTCTTTCTCTGTCTGACTTATTTCACTAAGCGTAAGGCCCTCAAGTTTCATCCAGGTTTTTACAAACAGAAGGATCTCCTTTCTCATGGCTGAATAAGATTCCATTGTATATCTATACCACATCTTCTTTATCCATTTACCCATTGACAGACAGCTACGTTGTTTCCATATCTTGGCTATTGTGAATAATGCTGCAATGACACCCTTTATTTCAATACCTACTAGAATTAAGTATAGGGAGATGTGTTATGTGCTTTTCAAGATGGGGAGAAATATTATATAGCAAGCCTGTGGAAAGCAAAAATAACTCCTGGCTCTTAAGGCGAGAAAGAATGGATCCCTTTCATTGGATATATGAAATTATTTTTTAAATATAGGCTTTAAATTTTTTCATCAGCATTTCCCCACATCATTAAATAGTCTTTGAAAATGTAATTTTAATGTCTGCTTAATTGTTCATCGTTTGAATGTACCATAATTTATTTAATCACTCTTTATTGTTAGACATTTAGGTTTCTAATGTTTTTGATATTATAAACTACACTATGATTAACATCCTCATACATTAATCCTTGTCTGCTACACTGACTATTTGCCTAGGATAAATTCCAAGAAGTTTAATTACTAGGTTGCAGGGTAGTAACTAACTATTTTATGGTTCTTGATGCACATTATAAAATTGTTTTCCACAGTGTGATGGTAGCCATCTTTCTGAATCTTAAAATTATTACCATTTAAAAAAAGCTTCACCAAGTTGATAGTGTCAGGAACATAGTGACCACTCAACACATGTTTATTGAATGAATTAATGAGATAAATGAAAAGGGATCTCATTTTAATTCACATCTTTTGGATTACTAATGAAATGGACTGTCTTTTAATATGTTATTTGGTCATTTCTATTTATTCTCTGAATTACTTGAAAATGTGTTTACCCATTCTTCAGTTGGGGTTCATTTTTGTCTTAGTGAACTTTAATTAAGGTTAATAAATCTTAGTCATAGTAGTTAGATCTACTTCATCCTGGTTCATTTGCTTTTTAATGTTTTAATGATAGTTTTTTTCCACCACCTTGAGGTCTGTTAAACACTTACCTAGATTTTCTTCTAGTGTATAATGAATTCAGTTTTTGCTTTTAGCTATGTAATTTTTCCATGCAGGAATAATAAAAAGTGTTAATTTTTATTGTGTTAATTTATCTCTAAAGACATAGTCCAAGGTTTAGTAGTAACAGAGGTCCATGGGGGAAGGGTTTGTAGTAGTTATGTGAGTGTGGTTTAGGGCATATGCGACCTTTACTGGAAGAGATCAGGGTCAAAATTGAAACCACCTTCAGGGCCAAACAAAAATGAGTGATATGGGGGCAGGTGAGGCTGGGTCGATGGGGTGATATGGTAAAGCTGTTGCTTACCTCTTCCGACTTTCCAACTGGGTTTGCAGGCTCTGAATTTCTTCTTCTTTCACTATTTCAAAAAGTCTGAATTTTGAAATTTTAAAGAATGTGAAAGCTCCCAATTTTTAAAAATTGACAACTCATTCAAAAATTTGTAAAACACTGAGCAGTCGAAGCAAAACTCACCAGCAGGCAAAATGCAGCTCATGAGCCATAGTTTGCCACTTGTAGAGTAAAGGATCTAAAGTTCTCATTCCTTTTTTATTCAATTGCATGGACTTTTGAGTGTGTTACCAGATGTCAGGCACTGTACTAGATACTAGGATACAGTAGTGAAGGAGACCAACAAGAGATCAGCTCTCAGGGCATTTACATTCTGACTGGGAGCAGTGACAAATAGACGAACCGGAGATAGCAGATAGTGACACAGGCTATGCAGTGAATGAGAAGAGGGTGTGATGAAAGACACTCAGGAGGTGCTGTTGTAGATTGGCTGATCAAGAGGGTTTTCTCTGGGAAGGTGAAACTGAAGTTAGATCTAAGTGAAAAAGCAAAAGTCAGCAGTATATAATGGGGCAGAGTGGGGGAGCATCCCACAGATGGCTGGAAAGTGGCAGTGAGCTTGGCGTGTTTACAGGAATAAAAGACCTGTGTAGCTAGACCTTCAACCAGCCACCAGCACTTGAACACTATAATACTCACAAACACTGCACACGAGGCTTATTTATTGTAAGATAGTCATTCAAGAACATTTACTGAGCACCTCTTATGTCAGGCATTGCTTCAGTTGCTAAGATAGAAAATGAATAAAGATGCCATCAAAAAGCTCACAATTGAGTGTGTGTTGGAGGGGGGAGAGGGAGACAGATAAATCATTATAACTGAATGTACTTAGGTTAAAATGGAGGTGTGCACAAGACACGCTTCCCTGAGGAGTCAGGAGAGAATTCATGGAAGAGGTGACACTTGAACTAAATCTTGAAGAATAGGGGGAAGGGGGAGAACATTCCAGGCAGAGGCAATGACTTAGGCACCATAGATATTTTAGAGAAAGGAACTTCTTTGGGGAATATTGATAAGGATTTTGTGTGGTATCTACTTACGTGTTTATATGAAATGAATTAGAGTCATTTGAATTCAGTCAACACCTTTGATAACTGTAATGACCCTGATTGTAGGCATTTAACAAATATTGCATGAACGAGTGAATGAATGAGTAGGACATGATACACTTTAAAAATTTAGTGTTTTATAATTTAAGTATTATAATAAAAAACTGAAAAAAAACATATTTTACTGTTATCATCATTATCATCAAGTATCATAAAATTAATGACATTTTTCCCCACTGGAGTGTAAATCCTGGTGCACAGACAGTTACTTTTTTCTGTTCCTGGGACAAGTACATACCTAGCTATGGTAGATACTCAAGAAGAGTTTGGGGGAATAATTTCTTGTAAAAATGCATGTGTGCTGAGAATATTTTTATATAATGCAGGTACTCTGGAGGATTTATAGAATCCTACAAAATTGATATTAGCATTCTGGCAGTCAATAATCTTATTCAACTGCTATGGACTTTCTTTTTAATTTTGTAGTTTATTCTTTGCCAATCATGTCAGCAGACCCTACATAGATAGGACCCTATGATATCTTCCCTCGTCAGGAACTTTTCTTATTTTCATTCATGATGCCAATTTTCTGCTGAGCTAATATCTCCTCCTGTTCTTAAAATTCATTTAGTATTACCTTAGTTCCTCTAAACTTCAAATTGAAACCTACTTACCCCATTTCCAGTCAACAATGAACTTTCTTTACTTTGAGTTCTTGTATCTATTATGTTCACCCCAAACTGCATACATTCTTTCACACTAGCTTATGCTGTGTATAATTCTAGAGTTGTTCTTTATTTCATGTATATAGGTCTAGGTTACATAATTAGTAGTAGATTCACAAAATCTGGGTACCCATAAGGCCTCATTATAAAAACAAAACAAAACAAAAAAACTTCCAACAAAGAAAAATATCACAGGGAAAAATGCTTAGGTGTATAAATCCTCAAATAGGCACCTACATCTCTTTCAACAGGCAACAGAGAATCTTGGGATTACAGCCATTTATATGACCTCTCAGATTCATGGTGAGTGGGAGCAATAAAAAAATATAGTCCAGGAAATGGATCGAAATTGGACTTCTAATTGTTAGTTTGCTGTGAGGATCTTGAAGCCAAGTTCAGTGGAAGCAAATATTTTTCTGCTTAACATTTCATGATTGGTATATTTATATTTATTTCTGAGTGACATAATTATTAGAGCAGCAGTCTAAATTCTAGCAACATAAGAGGCCTTCACAGTGTCTTCAGCTCCTCCTTAGGTCTGCTCTAATTTCAACTATATTCATTGAATTCAAAATCTATTAGGAGAGCTAGAGATACCAGGCAGGGCTGCATCTATATATATTTTTTTCCATGCAGGGAAATACATACATAGCATATTTTAGACCTTTGGTTTGTTACCCTGTCCCCAGCTAAAGCCAATATCTCTTTCTTTCCTTTCAGGGGAGAGAGGATGGTAGGAACTGCCATCCTGTTTTAAGGACTGGGATGCTTTCTGTCATGTTGACAGAATTTGCTAGATATCTTGATAGTCCTCATTAATCTGGGGTTTTTTTCTTAAAATTTTTGTCTCATAGCTGCTGTTGCTTGAGCTATATTCATTTTAAGGGATATGCATATACATTACTTTAAGTAGCTAAATTTTAATTTATACTGAAGTCATATGAAATGTATGTATTGCTCAAACTACTTAAAATGTTTTCCTTAGAGACTTAGGCTGCTTCACCTCTTTGCCGCTTCTATTTTCTTATGCCAATATGTAGTAATCAGCATTGCTTCATTTACTTTATTTGTAGAAATAGAAGGATGAGCTTGTAATTGGATACATAACTTCCATCTTTAATATCTTTGAAGTGTTTTAACTAACAATTTCTTCATCTTTATTATTGCTTGTAGTGCAGAGAGTAGAAAACACAGCTGGGTTTTCAGCTCACAGAGGCACTTGTAGCTCAGCAATTTGCTGGCTAGAATATAGTACAAACAGCTTAACTCTTAAGTCACCCCAAACCCTGTATTTTCTCCATTAGCTGATTACATCACTCAACTTCTCTGACTTCAGCTTTCTCTAAAAAATTATGATGAGTATCCATGAGCTATGTTTGCAGAGCAAACTTTCAGAGACCTATTGGACACTAACTGGAGAGTAGTTGGACCTTGATGGCTCTTTTACTGGAATAGATTATGTTTTAAATAACATAAAAGTAACTAACCAGCTACTGGATATTTATGTATTTATTTATACCTTATCTGCTTATAAAAGGAATTTAAGATTGAATAAGAAATGCACTTGTAAAATTAGACTGTTAGAATACAAGATCAAAGCCTTGAGAAGGAAAAGAATCTAAGTATGCTAAGGGTCTTGGCCAATATCCTCACTGTTTATCAGTGGTAACTCTGAGCTTCTTGGTAACCAAGAATAAAAAATAATGGGCAATACAAGTCATACCTATACTATTCATTTATGACCAACTTATTACTGGTATTTAATTCTCAGAGAAATGTATACAAGGGCAGAGGACAGCATGGTAAACAATGTTTTCTAAACTGTTCTGCAGAACGGACCAGAAAAAAATGAACATAGCTGTTTTTAGTCCTCAGGGATAAATAATGATCTACACTTCTGAATTATAATTGAGTTGAATATAAATAAACATGAAGTGTGTATGATACAACAGTCATTCTGAAAATAGATATGTAAGGTCACTTCATAGAGAGACTTTCATAATGTAGAAACTTTACAATATGTGAATTTAGTTGAAAAAAAACTTGTTTAAATATCAAGAGATTATTTTATCAAATCGCAAAAAATAGGCTTATCCTAATTGCCCAGCTATGTGAAAAACCTGCAAATCTTGGCAAATAGATATGTAGAAATGTAAGCAACTGAAGGAACTTTGCCTGAAAACTTAACTTAACATAACGGCAGGTTTTCTTTTTTGAAAGAAATAAAAAAATCAGGTTCAGCTATTTTCCCCCTACAAGAAAGATATTTTTCTGTGTTGCTATCACAAGGCAGTTTGATGTAATAAAATAGGTTATTACCAACTAATGTTACTTTGAGCATTAATTATTCTGTGTTTCTTGGCAACCAAGGCAAAAAAAGAAATATTTAAGTTACATGATACGTATATAATGCAAAATACCCCACCCAAAATCTAATCCCCCCCAAAAAAACAAACCCATACTGATTATTAGTGAAGCACAACACTTCTTTATACCTAATGCTCATAGGAATTTACTGAGGGAACCCTCACTAGTAGTATTAATTACTGGTGATGTGATAGAGGTTTAGATTAATACAACTTAGTAATTTAAAAATGTCAGATACTAGATTAAAAAAAAAACAAAGCTTAGCTGTATCCTGTTGCCGTGCATACTCTGTAATAATAAAAGGCAACTGAATTTTCAATAAACATTTTAACATGATGCTATATAGACAATTGTCTCCACAAATATTCCTACATACACAATCCAGCATCTGGACAGAGCCTGGTTCATCAGAAGTGCTCCATCAGTGTTAAGGCTAATCAGGTTTATTTTCATGACTTTCCTCAGCTAAATTCATTCTCAGTTCATTCTTAATTCAGTGTAAATTTATTGATCACATACTATAACCTGGCTGTGTTCTCAGCAAACAGATCTAAATCCCTTGCTCAATGAGCCTGTATTCTTGTGGGGATGTCATCCTCCTTGAGATCCCATTGCCTGTTCCTTTTGGGGCAGGTATGCTACAGACATCAATTGTGCCACAGATGGGGAATCCCGAGGGTGTGAAATGAGATATAGTCTCTACCCTCGTGGAATTTACCTTTTATTACCGGGAAGCATAAAGACAATCACAGCTCAGCAGCCCTGTGGAAGATGTGTCCCTGGGATGCTCTGGGATCTCAGGTTAGGGGTATGCATGGGAAAATGAGTGTGTGGCTGAGACAGAGAGGGAGGGAGAGAGTTAGAGGAACAGAGATATAACTTTCCCCCGTACTCGATCATTTGCTCAGCATTCAAGCAGGCAAATCAGCTTCTGTAAAAAACCCCCAGGCCATTGACCCATAGCTCAGCTCCCTTTTTTAGCAAAACGATCAAAAGTTGTATACAATCGCTGCCTCCGTTTCCTCTTTCTATTCTCTCTTAAATTCATCCCTGTCAGCCTTTCATCCTGACCATGCCACCAGAACAGCTCGTAACGAGGTCACCAGTGACCGCCACCTGGATAAATCGAACAGCTTGTCCTCAGACTCCATCGTTATTTGTCCTGTCACTAATATTTCACACAGTCGGCTGCTCTCTTCTTGAAATACTTAGCTTTCATGCAGCACGATTGATTTTCTGCTCTTTCTTCCTTCCTCCCCGGCCCCTTCTTCTCAGTTTCTGTCACTGGTTCCCATTCCCCTCCTGCTTCTATCAGAAGTGTTCTAATCAGAGTGTTCTAGGACCCATTCCACGGCTCTCTCGTCTTCTCAGCCGACACTCCCTCCCTAGATGATCTCACTCAGTCACGTGACTTTAAACACCAGCTGTACCATAATAAATTCCCAATTTGTATCGCCAGCGTGAGCCTCTCCTCTGAACACCAGACTGGTATATCCAGCTGCTTGTTTGAGATCTGCATTTGAATGCCTTTTTAAGCCTCTCACACTTTACATATTTGTGAGGAAACTCTTGATTCTCCCACAGTCTTTTAAACTTAGACACAGACCCAGACCCTGTGACTCCAGAACCTTAGTTTCTTCTCATTTCTCTAACCCAAGGCTGGGTTGATGCCTGTGCTGTGTGCTCCCATCACACACTGCTTACTCTGATCAAGGAACATCTATCACTGAATCACTGTGGCCTGTTTCCTTGTTTGATGCCACTAGACTCCAAGTTCAGCAAAGACAGGAGTTGTGTTTTATTCATTAATGTGTTGCCTAGTGCATAGGACTGTGTTTGATACAGTAAATACTTTTGATTGATTGAGTGAGTAAATAAGTAACTATTACAGTTAACAGGCGCCATAGATCACTAGAAAGGAAATAGGTTAATATTGGTGTTGCTATAGAGGGCTTTGTGGAGGGGCTAACATTTTAGATTAAGCTTATGTATTGATAAGATTTAGATAAGCAGAGAAAAGAGAGGAAGGCATTTCCATCACAGGGAAGGAAAGAGCAGAGGAAGAGGTAACAGTCATCATGTTATGTGTATGGAGGTGAGGAACTCTGGGACGCCACAACAAGGGATATGGAAAGCAGCGTGGTGCAGATGTGGAGGGAGAATGGAGGGACACATCTTACCAAATTCTGGAGGGTTTTAAGCACCAAAAAACAATTCAGTCAAAATATTTATTGAAATATAGCATAGGGCTTCCCTGGTGGCGCAGTGGTTGAGAGTCCTCCTGCCGATGCAGGGGACAGGTTCGTGACCCGGTCCGGGGAGATCCCACATGCCGCGGAGCAGCTGGGCCCGTGAGCCGTGGCCGCTGAGCCTCCGTGTCCAGAGCCTGTGCTCTGCAACGGGAGAGGCCACAACAGTGAGAGGCCCGCGTACTGCAAAAAAAAAAAAGATATCCACCAACTCAAAAGCATTATTACAAGTCTTCAAAAGATCTTTTAATGATTATACTTTTATTCATGCACTAATTTATAACCTGACATTACTAAGCAAGTATTTAAAGACAGGTCAATTAAAAAGGAACCCAAGAGAAAATAGAACTACCATATGACTCAGCAATCCCACTACTGGGCATATACCTTGAGAAAACCATACTTCAAAAAGAGTCATGTTCCACAGTGTTCACTGCAGCACTATTTACAATAGCCAGGACATGGAAGCCACCTAAGTGTCCATCGACAGATGAATGGATAAAGAAGATATGGCACATATATACAATGGAATATTACTCAGCCATAAAAGAAATGAAATTGAGTTATTTGTAGTGAGGTGGATGGACCTAGAGTCTGTCATACAGAGTGAAGTAAGTCAGAAAGAGAAAAACAAATACCGTATGCTAACACATATATATGGAATCTAAAAAAAAAAAAAAAAAAGGTTCTGATGAACCTAGGGGCAGGACAGGAATAAAGACGCAGATGTAGAGAATGGACTTGACACGGTGAGGGGAAAGGGTAAGCTGGGATGAAGAGAGAGAGTAGCATACACTGCCAGATGTAAAGTAGATACCTAGTGGGAAGCAGCTGCATCACACAGGGAGATCAGCTCCGTGCTTTGTGACCACCTAGAGGGGTGGGATAGGGAGGGTGGGAGGGAGATGCAAGAGGGAGGGGATATGGGGATATCTGTATACATATAGCTGATTCACGTTGTTATACAGCAGAAACTAACACAACATTGTAAAGCAGTTATACTCCAATAAAGATGTTAAAAAATTTTTTTAATTTTAAAAAGAGAAAATATAATTAGTAAACATGTAATAGTAAACATGTAATTAGTAAACATGTAAAAATATAATTAGTAAACATACCAATATGAAAACACTTATTTCAAAGCACAACTAGTATTCTGGATGTATGTGTTTGTGTGTGTGCTTGCATGTATCTGCCTATGTTTATTGGTTAACTTGGTTTTCCAGCTCAAACATAAGTGGAGAAAAGTTAACTATATAGCTGACACTTTATTCCAGTGATACATTGTAGAAGTATGAGATGGGATGGGATGGCAGGACACAGGGATCCACTTTACTCTTTTGGTCAATAGATCCAGTGGTAGAATATTAAGGTTGTGTATGAAAATACTAAAATAAAAATATTTTTGATTTAGTAGCCAAGAGACTTTTGTAGGTATGTGCGTCTTACTAGTAATGTGATGAGCTTGCTCAGCCTTTGTGTTTTGTGCCTGTTGGTGCATTTGGAGTTTCAGAATTACTTACAGAGGCACAGAAAAGTGAGACACCATAGTGACAAAATAGTGCTTGAAGGTAAACTGTTGAACTAAAAATCAGGTTTCAGAAACTGCAATAGTTGTCCTCAGCCAGGCCAAAAAAGTCCCCCTTCTGCATCACAACCAAGCAGTTATTTGAAATTATAAGTAGGGGAAAGTTCTGGAAAGTCCCTTATTGGGATTCGTGTTATCAATGAAATAATATCGCTTCTAGAGATATAAAATTGTTTGGTTCAAAATATATCTTTTTTCCTATCTATCTTTCTATCTATCTATATCTAACATTTTGTCAGCTGTATGAGATCTGCAAAATATTTGCAAGTGTGTTTTACTTTTCACTTTTATAGATAACTTTTTGCAGAGGGCCACGTAGTCAATATTTTAGGCTTTTTCAGTTATACAATCTCTGCCGCAAACATTTAACTTGCCATTCTAGTGCCTAACCAGCCATAGACAATACATAAAGAAATGAGCATGGCCGTGTTAAAATGAAACTTCATTTAAGAAAACAGGTGGTAGGCCAGATTTGACCCACAAGCCATCTTTTGCTAACCCTTGCTTTAGATGTTTTTTAGAATCTTCACAATCAGAAGTTTCTCACATTTGAAAAACCTTTATGAGTCAGAATTGGTAAGTCATTTATTTGCAAGTATCTTTCATGTTTATATTTTTAACATTCAGTTCACTTTGTATATGAGTGTAACACACGTGCGTACACACACAACAGAGAGACGTACACTTAGAGTGTCTGCCTGGATAAAAACGAACTCACTGGAGGTTCTTTCTTTCCATTGCTATGATTCTGTGATTTCAGTCTTCTGTGAACAGTGGAAGCCTGATCCTAAATGACAGTTGACTATTTGACGAGGCAGCGTAGGTTGAATCGTCAGATTGAGAGTATGAATGAATCAAGTATGAAACAGGAGTGTGAATGAATCAAGTAGAACAGAAGCAGAAGAGGGGAACATGTAGGCACAAGTACTTGAAATGACACAGATCTAGGGGTGGAGGTTAGAGGTCAGAATAAAGAAACTTTGCTGGGGAAAAGGTAACATTCTGCTTCCATCTGGTACGTAACTAGGGAAACGCTGTGTATGAAAGTTGAGGTCAAAGCAGTGGTTCTGACATTGTAGTGGGCATCAAACTCCTGGACCCCGTCCCTAGATACTTTGATTGAATAGGTCTGGGGTGGAACCCCAAATTGCTTCTTACCATACATCCTGGGTATTTTTATTCAAGTTGTCCGCAGGCCACAGTTTCAAAGAAGCTGCTTCAGAGGTTTGCCCTCATCAGCTTCCTTCCCTAACTGTCCCCGAGGCTGGTCACCTGACCCAGATCCAGCCTCTTTTGAACTTTCTACCTTCCTGCTATCAAACTAATCTGATTATCGCCTAATTTTCTTTTATGTGAAATTAAAGGAATTAATCTGGGCTATTTATCAACAGAAAGAATCTTTTAAAAAACTAACTCGCATCTAAACAAGCAAAAACCATAACTCTGCCCTCTCTGGGCATGTATTCTTTGAGCCCCTACAGCAGTGTGAGAATCCTGAGCCTCTCACTGATTTATATGTAAAATTCCTAAGGACCAAACCAAAAGAGAAGGCCAGAATGGCTGGGACACAAAGTAGGAGAGGGCCAGAGATGAGGCTGCGGAGGTTGGCAGGGTCAGGTCAGGGCATGTAGAGCTTCCTAAGGGGTTTGGCCTTTATCCCTGGAGAAATGAGAAGCCATTACCATCATATAAATGCAAACTCCACTTCATTTCTGGGAATGGCATGAAGAGAGCCGGAATGTGGGAGAGTCTTGGATAACTGCCAGGTGTAGAGCCAGTGGCTGGTTAGATGATGGTGCATTTCACAAGACTGGAGATAGAGAAGGCTGGGAGGTGGAATGGGGGGAGAAGAAGCTTGGTTCTAGACCTCTGGTGTTTGAGGAATTTATGGGATATTGGGTCAGAGGTGTTTAACCTGCTGTTGATTATAGGTACCTGATTCTCAGGAACGAGAGCTGGGCTTGGAGCATGGATGGACAGAGACGTTAGTATATTGATGATAGTGGAAGTGCTGGGTGTAAACGAGATTTCTCAGGAAAAGCAATTGGAATGAGAGGAGGAAAAAGATCGAGAATGGAACACTTTAAAGGAAAGGCGGAGAAAGAGAAACGTATAGGTTGAGAAGGAGAGATCTGAGCGAATGGGACATGAAAGCAATATAGGAGAGAGACTCACAAAGGAGCCAGGAACCAGGGCCTCCAAGGAACTCCATACACAAGGTGTAGCCCTAAACCCAACCCCAGGACTTGGCACTTAGCAGGTTACCAACAGTCTCACTAAGAGCAATCCATACCGAGCAGTGGGGGCCCTAAACAGACAGCAGTGAGCAGAGGAGGCTGTGGGATTAATACCTAAAAAGGAGATTCACTCCAGGTGCATGTTAGAGTCAGAGAAGCAGTGAATCAAAACAGCTTAGTCAGTGTCTCCTCTTCTGATCCCTGTCCTCAGCAGCATGAAAGTGAAATATCAGTTCTAAATCTTAGAGGGGAGGGAGGATGACATAAACCCTGGTGGCATTACAGCTCAAATTGTCTCGCTGTCACTGAGCAACTTCATTTATACCCTAAATACACTGCAGTTGCTCTTCAGAAGTGGGTGTCTGCGTGTGTGTTTTGTTTAAAATGTCCATCCAAGATTTCCACAGCCTCCTCATGTATGTTTGTCTCTGCTCTTAGCACATTACCCAAAAGCACTACCAGTAAAGGGCTAATAGGAAATATAGGTTCCCGATGGCACAAGCAGATCTTCAGCTGCCAGACAAGGGATTTGTTTCAGCCGGTACCCACCCCGCGTGGTGCTCCGCGGTTCCCATCTGGTAACGCACGCTATGGGATCACAGCAATGGTGCTAATTAAATGTCAGTGGGCTCAGGAGGTGCAGCCAGGCCTTCACGCTCAGATTCCTGAGACAGAAGCAGGAAGGAGAAGCACGTCAGCCTTCCTGAAGCTCATTAGGGTTGGAGAGGGCTCGAATTCAGACAGCTGCCGTGTTCAGATCCTAAGTGGATGCTGCAAGAGGGCCCACAAATGAGCTCCAAAAGGAATAAACAAACATTTGTCTATACAGTATTAACAGGAAACACTTTCTGTGGGCAGGTTTTCCTTGACATCCTCCATCACCCCCTATTTTATTGACTGCACCCCTGATTCAGAAGTGCGTATTTAACTCGTTTTTGAAGTTGATCACTCCCACACGTTCAACACTGATACAAATGAAGGGAGAAGTTTTCCAAAGTAATCAATTAAACACACATATCAAGAAAAGATCAGTACTGAGGCTGCAGGTGGTGACAGGCAGCCAGACCCTTCTGGCTTCTCCTGAGGGCCCTGACCTTCTCCTTTCTCGTGTGTTGCCATCTGCGTTTACTGTGGCGCAGGGAAACAGTCTGAAAATCATCACCAGCCTCTCCCCAGAGCTACGCCGAGGTCCTTTCCTCAGTGAGTGGCACGGTCCTCTAAGCAGTTACCCAGCTAGAAAGCCGGCATTCATCTTGACCCTTCCTCCACCCCACGCGGACAGCAAGGCCCACCAGTTCTGCCCTCTGGGCATCCCTCAGACCTGCCCGGTCTTCCTCTTCCTGCCCGTTTCCTCCCTCTGCCTGGACAGCTGCTGCAGCAGCTTCCTTTCTCTTTGCCTCCAGTCAAGTCCCTTTTTAATCCACTTTCCACAGGGAGGTCAAAGGGATTGTTTTAAAATGCCAACTGCTTGTGTCTGTCTCCAGACCAAACTTTTCAATTGCTTTCAGTAGAACAGGGCACGCACTCGGGAACAGGGCTTGGGAGACCTTTGATGATCACGTGCCTGATTACTTTTTTTAAAAAAATTAGCGCATAGTTATCAAGTACTAAGTGCTGGGTCTCATGTAATCATTACCATAACTCTCTGAGATAAATATGAATAAAGTACTGTTATTGGACAGGGTTTGAACCCAGGTCTGTTCTGAGCCCCTGATGCTAAGCACTGTGCAGTCCCACTCTAGCCATCTCTGTCAGCATCCTTCCTCTTGTACTTTATATTCCAGAATCTGCCGACATCCTTCACCACCACCTAGTCCAAATCACCATCATCTCTCACCTGGTTTATTTTAATAAGCGTCTTAACTGTCCTCCCCCCTCCATTCACCCTTGCATTCTTCAATGTCTTCTCTAACAGCAGCTGCCCTGAACCCTTAAAAATGCAATGCAGATTATGTCACCTCTCTGCTTACAACCTTCTGATACTTCTTGTTTCTAAACAAAAGTCAAATCTTGGCATTGGCTTCATAAGCTTCTCAGTATGACCTGACCCTTGTGCCCCCTCTACCTATATCTCCAGCCACCCTCTTCCTCCCCAACTTAAGCCACACAGGTCTCATGGCTGTGCTTTGAAGCCAGCAAACATAATCCTGCTTTATGTCATTGAATTTACTGTTTCTTCTGCCTTTTAAATTTCTGTTACAGTGTTCTGACCATTTCATTTGAAATGGCAACCTCCATCCCCCCTAGTGTTCATTCCTCCCATCCTCTGCCTTATTTTCTTCTTAGCACTTTCCCCTTTTGGTAGACCATATATTTGTTTGTGTATGTCTCCCCCATGACCAGAAAGTCCGCTCCGTAAGGGCAGGAGTTTTGTCTGTTTTGTTCACTATTGTAATCCCTATGCTTAGAGAATTACTGGGCACACACTACAGTTTCCTGAAGTATTTTAGAATGAACACACAAGGCATACACCAATCGTAGTATTTAGCTCATGATTGCTTACCTTATGAAGAGAATTTTGTTGTTGTTTTGGATTGGGATAAGTGGGTCTTTATGTTATGTTAAAATGGCATATAACGTGCTTTATGGATCTAACAATATTTATGGATAATTCATGACCTCATCATGTAGGACCAAAGAAGCTTAAAATGCAGGCAGTAGCTTTGCCCATAGTATCTATATGTTTGTGTTCAATGCGTGTTTCTTTGGATGTCTACCAGTTAGCTGTGTATTTTTTAAGAATGGAGAACAAATCTTTCTAAATGAGTTTGTCTCTAAATTTTCTTTCCTCCTTTTCTCTCTTTTCTTTGCATGCCCTCTCTTTGTCTTCTCATTTGCAACCTGGGTAATTTAACTTCTGAGTGACTAGATAACATTGAAAAGGCGTTGGGTGTCACAGAATGAACAAGTAACAGAAGACATCTGTTTGCAATTCTTTGTCTCTTTTCAGTTTGATTCAACGGATCTGAATCCTGACTTAGAGCTGAAGTTCACCTTGCCACCTCATTTCCTCCTTCATTAAGTTTGCCTTTGAAATGCAGAAGTTCACTTGAGCAATAATTCTCTCCCTTTTGAGAATGCTCTAACAAAAGCTGACCTTTTTTGTAAGCAGCTGTTGATTAGACAGTTAAACATAGAGATGGCACTAGCATGGTGTTTCTCCGTCTGATGTAACTCAGAAATAGAAAGCGGCAGAAACCGGAGGTTGAAACGCTTTCAAGCAACTGAGCTTGAAGTTCCTGAAAATGATCTCGCAGTGCTTCCTCTCGGCTCCCCACACTCCACCCCTGATTTTACATCTGGCTCATTTGTGCACTTCAGATTAGACTCCTGAGCACACCGGCAGTGTGAGAACTGTTGTGAAAATCATCATTAGGGTTCCAAGCCTTTAATTAGGCCACTTTCAAATGGCTTTGTCAAGACTAAGAGCAAGAGAAAAGCAACTGACTCATTCTTAGAAGAGGTTTATCGTAAAGGAGAGAAGAATAGTAATACTGTGCTCTTCGCTAGGTCTGGTTGGTTGAGGAATGTCAGGGGCATTAGAAGCACAGACCCTCCAGTAATTCTCTTTGATATGGTATTGTATGTATCATTGTTATTTCACAGCCAGGTAAATTAGACATAAAAAGGTCAAGGGATGTGTACGTGTTCCCATGAAAGGTCAGGGACAGAACCAGAGATAGTCCCTTAGTGTGAATAATAATCCCACTTTCTCCAATAATTACTGTGAGAGCAAGAATTCTCTAAGTTTTCCCAGCCAACCATAAGACCTACTTTAATATGGTCAAAGGCCTCAAAACGATGGCTTTCTTCACCTCTTGGTGCTTTCCTTGGCGGGGGGGAAAAGATCACTAGAAGCAATGAAAGAATCAGAATACTTTTGAAGAGATAAGCAATGCTATAATTCCTAATTTCTTTATGTTGTAAGTAAACGACTGCTTTATTCCAGATAGGAATTAGAACATCTTTCATATACACAAATTGTAATTCAGTATTTTCTAAAAATCAATCTCTTTTGGAAAATTAAACACATTTACCATTAAAAATTGAACAAAAACTCTCTATGCCTGCCATCCACCCATCCATCCAGCTATCCATCCATCCAACAAATATTTATTAAGGAGCTGTTCCATGCTGAACAGTGTTCTAGTTACATGGGACACAACCGTGAACAAAACAAAATTCCTGTCCTCCTAGGACTTATAGTCTAGGTGAGGGAGATAACACTAACATCAAATAAATAATAATTCACACTCACATTTCATTATTTTAATTGTCATGGGGAAGGATCCTTCTGTTCTGCTAGTGTTTCCCAAGCCACATTTGAAAAATCACTAAGGAGGGGACATGATTGTAAATATCCAGCAAATTTATTTCTAGATGCTTTATTTCTATTATTATTTCTAGATAATAATACTAAAGTATTATTATCTTCTTATCTCTGGGTCTGAAGAAATGCATTACTTCCTCTGTGGGAATGGTAAGACCCACAGATTTCAAAGATGTGTCTTTATTTACATCAAAAAGAAATAGAGTCTGAAGAAATGTCTGTCATCAATTCTACAAAACAAAAGCAAAAAACTCCGAATGTACATCATTTTGGGGTGTCCTAGACATCAGCTGCTGCCTTCTTTGTCTTATATTAATGTTTATCTGTATTTCGGGTAAGCTCACTAAACATGTAGAATTCGTTTTTTTTTTTTTTTTCTTGCTTTTCACCATGAAATATTTTATTTATTTTGACTAGGACACTGCCAAAATGATTAATATAGAATATTTTTGTAAAATACAGATTTCAGAGAAGATGACCTACTTAACATACAGTTTATTTTCATGTAGTTTTTAGTCATTCAGAAAATACTGATGTACATTCTTATATTGACATCAGAAGCAGTTCAGATTTATACTTTGCTAAAGTTTTCACGAAACAATGTAAAATGACAGGTATTTTCCCTTAAAATGATAAATTCTTAATAAAATACTAATATATATATCTTCTAAGTATTAAGGTAGGAGAAAGTGTGACCTGTTTTAGTTGAAGAAATGAAACTAAAGAATAAATATGACAAATAATTGTAGGGAAAAGCTTGCTTTAGAAGGTAATTTTGTTCATCTGTTCATGAAAATACACTTATAAACTAATTTTATAAACTAATATATTTATTATATAGTATAATATGTAAACCTAATAAACTTTTTTTTATTTGAATGGGATTTTAGTATAGAAGTCTTTTTATTTTTTTTTTAATTTTTATTAGAGTATAGTTGATCTACAGTGTGTGTTACTTTCTGCTGTACGGCAAAGTGAATCAGTTCTAAGTGTACATATGTTCACTCTTTTTTAGATTCTTTTCCCATATAGGTCATTACAGAGTATTGAGTAGAGTTCCCTGTTGCTATACAGTAGGTCCTTATTAGTCATCTACTTTATATACAGTAGTGTGTGTATGTCAATCCCAATCTCCCAATTTATCCCTCCCCACTCATTGCTCCCCGGTAACCATAAGATTGTTTTCTACATCTGTAACTCTATTTCTGTTTTGTAAATAAGTTCATTTGTACCATTTTTTTTAGATTCCACATGTAAGTGATATCATACGATATTAGTCCTTCTCTGTCTGACTTACTTCACTCAGTATCACAATCTTTAGGTCCATCCTTGTTGCTGCAAATGGCATTATTTCTTTCTTAATGGCTGAGTAATATTCCATTGTATACCTGTACCACATCTTCTTTATCCATTCCTTTGTCAATAGACATTTAGGTTGCTTCCATGTCCTGGCTATTGTAAATAGTGAGTACAGAAATCTTTTTAAAAGAGCAAAGTGAGCTCAGAAATTGGAAGCCATGAGTGATAAGTGACCAGTTTTCTTTTAATTAAATGGAATACTTTTGATATGTCTGATCCCAATTTCAATTTTTTTTGAAAAATGGATTCAGTAAACGACTGTTATTAGAGTATTTAATAAATGTTTACATTTTTCTTATAGGTTTTTAAAGGAAAAAACTTCTTTTAAAAAAGTTGCTTCTTTTATGTTTAATTTTAGATTACAAAAAAGGGGATTTCCTGTCAAGAATATAAGTTGGTCATGGTGATAAAACATATTAAGGACCAGGATTCTGTTAGCAGGATTGGAATCTCCTAGAGGGTTGGTTAAACCAGGTTGCTGGGCCTCACCCCCAGAGTTTCTGGTCCTGAAGGTGAGGTGGGACCTAAGAAACTACATTTCTCATGAGTTCTCAGGTGATGCTGATGTCGCTGGCCCTGGACCACATTCTGAGAACCTTTGTATTAGCGTGAATATTAGCCATCAGTAGGAAAGCTAGATTCTTCATCACAACAATTTGTAATGCTTCCTGTCACAGCCTTAGTACCTAGAAAACTTACTACTTTCAATCATTTAAAAATGCATTGTTTCTTGCCTTTTTTGCCCCCTCTCCTTCTTTGCCCTGCTTCAAGGGTTGAGCTATCATATTTATTTAATCATTAAAGGTCTTTTATTGATTTTACTATAATTTCGGACAGACCCTCATGAATAGGAGTCTAGATCATCTGGAAATTAGGAGTTTTAAAATTTTTCACAAATTTCTTGTCATTTTGCATGTATCTTTATCTTAGTTTGGCCACCGTTGTAAAATGGAAATAATAAACTGATCCCTAAGAACCATAAAGAATTTATTTTAGATATTAGTTAAGTAAAAGCTATGTTTTTTAAACTCCTTGGATAACGATGCTCTAACGTAGGGTAATGCTGGCTTTCCAGGGTCCCTCCTTCCGTCCTGCAGGGGGAGGGAAGGGACCAGTTCCTTACTTCCCTGTGGTTGTGTGTATGTGGCAGGGATGAGAGAAAACAGTCTTGAGATCTCATGCTTTCCTTCGGGTCTGGGGTCCTTTGGGCTGGTGGTTTATGAATTCTCCACAGCTGCCTGGCAAGATGCTCAGGAGTTTGCCCCATCTCTTTCGCAGGGTGCCAAACCATATTTCTTGGAATGAACACCCCCTCTGTTCTCTCTTCTGTCCATTGCCAGCTTCCCGGTTGGTCACGCTTTCTTTGGGGCTTTCTCTTTGGATTCTCCAGAGCCTATTTGGAAATCCAGAAAAATGAATATTGCCTTTTTTCTCTCTCATTCTGGTTACAGTCCAAATTCTGCTCAAGATACTATGGATAACTGTGTTTGACTAAGGAACAGGGAAGCCTGAGAAAGAGAAAAAGGGATTTTTTAACTGACTTTTTAAGAAAGACTGAGATTCGTTACTTTTCCCAGCTAATCCATTCCATTACACTGGTTGGTGGTGAATCAGTACTTTCCTCTGCTTCCCGTAGCCCATCTATAATACGCTTCCCACTCCCTCTCATCCTCATCTGACCCCTCCTCCAACTCTCTAATATTATCGCCTCCCTTCTTTGGGAAAGGCCACCATTTCCTCCTTGGGAAAGGAGCCCTTCACTACTTAACCTCAGAAATGAGCTGAATATTAATGGGGGTTTCCTGCAGCCTGAATTCTGCTGCCTGAAGTGGGAAGGGGGTGCTCCTGTCTACTGGGGGGTCTGAAGCTGATTCTCTTCTAAAGTATCTTAGTGCAAACACCGCCTGCCACGGTGACTGTCTTCTTGTCGAGACCGCAGGGCTGAACCGCCTCATGTGAGTAAACCTTTTCTTCTTCTGAACATGGCTTTGACCCTACTCCTAACAGAATAATAATTCTGGCAACCACATTGCTAGAAGAAGAGTTATTTCTTCTTTGACCTATTTTCTTTATAAAGGACCTCATAGTCCTGAGAGTAGCTCTGGACAGATGGCACCTTTCCCAAATGGATTCTCTCTAATCCCCCAATTCCTTTTCCAATAGAAGCAAAAAGAATAGGTAAGGATCTCAGTTTATCTTGCCACAGTTAATAGAAAAATTCCTTTATGGTTTATATTAGCTTTTGCTATAGATTGAATGTTTATGTCTCCCCAAAATTCATATGTTGAATCCTAATGCCTAATGTGATGGTATTAGGAGGTATTAGGAGGTGGGGCCTTTGGGAGGTGATTAGGTCATGATGGTGGAGCCCTTCTAAATGGGATTAGTGCCCTTATGAAAGAGGCCTGAGAGAGATCCCTTGCCTCTTCCACCTATGAGGTTATAATGAGAAGACATCCGATTGTGAGGAAGTGAGCTCTCCTTAAACATTGAATCTGCTGGTGCTTTGATCTTGGACTTCCCAGCATCCAGAAATGTGAGAAATAAGTTTCTGTTTATAAGCCACCCAGTCTATGATATTTTTGTTATCGCAGCCTGAATAGCCTAAGACAGCTTCCTCGGGCTGCTGTAACAAATTACCACAAACTTGATAGCTTAAAACAGCAGGTTTTTATTCTCTCACAGTTTGGGGGGCTAGAAGTTCTAAATCAAACTGTTGGCAGGGCCAAGCTCTCTCTGAATGCTCTAGGGTAAGATCCTTCCCTGCTTCGTCTTAGTTTCTGGTGGTTGCTGGCAATCCTTGGTATTCCTTGGCTCGTATCACTCCCATCTCTCCTGTCATCAGTTGGCATTCTCCGTGTGTGTGTGTGTGTGTATCCAAATTTCCTTCTTCTTATAAGGGCACTAGTCATTGGATTAGGGCCCACCAATATCCAGTATGACCTCATCTTGATTTCATTATACCTGCAAAGACCTTATTTCCAAATAAGGTCAGTTTCACAGGTCCTGGGGGTTAGAACTTGAACGTATCTTTTTGGTGGACACAATTCAACCCACAGAAGTATTCTCTATTCAAACTCCTCACATGGGCATTTAGTGTGACTCCAAATTCTAGTCCCATCTCCTGCTATCCACCCTCTATGACTTGGTTCATGCAGATCCCTCTCTACATTAGAAAGGCCTCCTCATGCCATTCTCCTTCCCCTTCATCATTTTCTCTATTCTTTACAACCTTTATCGGATGCATTTCTTACATGATTCCTTTCCTAGTACCACCAACCAAATGTGATTCCTTGTATTTCTTCCCTTGATTTCCCTCTTTTAATTACATTTCTGTAATTGTTTTAATTCCTCCAACTAGAAAGTAGGTTGCTTGAAAGAAGAAAGTGTCTGCTTATCTCTATAATCCCACAATAGTTCTATGCTTTGCACATAACAGAATCACAAAATCAAAGAAAAATAGATGTCTTGAAAATACAAGACTTGTGTATTTTAAGCCTGTTAGAATAGGTGAAAACCTTAGTTTATATCCTCTTTTGCTGATTTCTCTCTGCTTCAAACAAGAAGAGTGTTTGGTATAAAAGCAGTGTACCAAACCTAAGCAGATAAAGGCAATTATTCTGACTTCAGGCTGTGGCTCACTTTGTGATCTTTGGAAAGCTGGTAGCCATGTCAGTTTTACCAATTAATAAAAGTGGAGCTTACATGAAAAAATTCACAGATGAGAGGTGCCAAAGAATAATTATCGTTGAATAATGTTCAAGTGCAATTGCTTGGTTTTTTTACTCCAACCTTACTTGGACCCAAACTGAAATGAACACTAAAATCCTAATGATAAGAAGACAAATGTGAAATGGTTTAATAAGGGATGCTGCTAAAAATGAAAAGCCCAAGTCTGTCACCTTTATTCCCCAGTCTTGGATTTTAAAAACTGAACAATGTTAGTCAAAGACCCTGCTGTAAGTTACATGTGTTTATATATAAGGTTTGTACTTACAAGTATGTGTATATACATATACATATGTTAATTTCTATTCAGTGTTGTGTATGTATTTAACTAAATTACAAATAAGTCATAATTAATAATGAGGTACATGATCTTCACTTTTCTTTTCAACATATAGTGAAAGAATCGCTAGCCCTTCTTGGTAGTCCTTTGCTTCATAGGGATGTCTTGATTCTTTTATAAGGCTGACTATCCACCAAAGCTTTTGATCCCTTCCTCACTTATATATATGCATATATCTGCCCATGATTACATTGCATTTTGTTTTAAAATTTTTCTGTTATGATAGACAACAAATTATCTCAGGGCTAGTTTTTCTGTTTATAATAATGAGCTAATGAGAGTTCTTTATTGGTAAAATCATTTTGGCATCCCTTACTAAGCAGGTATGACATCATATATAAAACAATTGCTACTATTTTGCCTTACAAAGATTGTTGTGGATTACAAGTTTTTCTAGAACCCAGAGATTTCCCACCTATGACATTATCCTTTTTGGCATTCAGTACTGTTGCCCATGTTCAGATTCTCATTATTACTAATACTGATTGCTGGTTCATTTTCCAGACTATGTTGTGTTGTGACATCAGCTGATTTCGAGTACTGTGGTAAGGGTCTCTGTCAAGTACAGCTGGATATTGTAATATGGCTATCCTTGATTATTTTAATTAGCTATTTTCCAGTTTTTCATTAGGATTTAAATTAGATTTCTTACTATGATGGCTCTCGACAGATGTGCTGTACTTCTCCAGTAACTTATCAAGTGTTTTCACCTTTAGCTTCCAAAGCATGTAATACTAAATGATGCCTTTGCATCTTTGGGTGCTGGGGTTGTTTTTCTTTTTTTATGTCATATAAAAAGGTACATGGCAGGTATAGCGGACAAAATGTGGCCAGAGTGAAGACCCCATCTCTAAGGAAAAACTGATATCTCTGGTTGGCAGTGTGGCCATTCTACATGATATTTTTTATAGAATTGCATAAATAGGGGACTAAATCTTTCTTTAAAAAACAGTTGGGCATATGTTAATTGGTCTCTTGAGAATTTGTACTGTGCTTTTTAGTAAACTATAAATTTGGACCAAGAGAGCTCTATACTGGTACCAGTCATTTTCACACATTTCAGAATCAGTGAGATACTGTACTTCTTTTGTATTTTGTCTGTATAATAGGAATGCTATCCTTGCTTCATAAAGGGTGCAATTCAATTCAGCATTTTTTGAGTATCCAGTCCCTTCCTCTCCAAATAGTTTACAATCTAGCAGAAGGGGTATAAGTACATGAATAACTATGAGACAAGAAAAAATATTAAAATATTTTATTTCTGCAAACACTGGGAATTCTATCATCATCTGATATCTAATCAGATTTCTTTGGCCTTTCTCTTTTATCGAGGAGAAAACAGAGAGATAATATACTGAGATTTATGGGTCCTTGCTCACTTAAGTGCATAATGAATGTCATTAATTAACCCATTTCTTTACTGATTCGACAAATACTTATTTTTGTCAATTTGATGTACCAAGTTCTGTTTTTGACTCTGAGAACGTAGAGGTGAGTAAGACCAGGCGCTTTTCCTCAAGCATGTCACAGCCTGTTGGAGAGTAATAATAGTTACTAAGATACAGTATGAGAAATTATACTATCTAGATATGTACAGGGCACTATCTGAGCACAGAACAAGGAAAAAGAAACTAGGTGACTTTAGTCAGGAACGGCCATCAGTTACAAAGAATATAAAAGACATCCAGGTAGAAAAAAATGATACAATTACTTCTATTTATTTTTTTTTTATTTTAAAAACTATATATTTCAAATTTTCCAAGATTTGTATAGATTACTTATATAATCATGAATGAAAATATTATTTTAAATGTTTGGACATGTGAAGGGAGGCCTAGGCATTTTTTAAAGTGCCTTTTAGAGTGCCCCTTATCTGCAATCAACCAAGACAAATGTAGGATTATTTCATTAAGACTGAAGGAAAGAGAGAGGCCCTATCATGTTTCTGTTGAGCAGGATGAAATGAAAATTGTATAGATTTGTACTATTCATTATATCACATAAAATAGCATTAGTGGTTTCTTAAAATAATTATAGCAATTTTGACACTATAAAGTGACTATAAAGAGGTAAAAGCTTTTCTTTTTTTTTTTTTTTTTTTTTTTTTTTTTTTTTTGCGGTACGCGGGCCTCTCACTGCCGTGGCCTCTCCCGTTGCGGAGCACAGGCTCCGGACGCGCAGGCTCAGCGGCCACGGCTCACGGGCCCAGCCGCTCCGCGGCATATGGGATCCTCCCAGACCGGGGCACGAACCCGTATCCCCTGCATCGGCAGGCGGACTCTCAACCACTGCGCCACCAGGGAGGCCCAAAAAGCTTTTCTTTTAACAAATGAATTTATTTACAAAACAAAGATAGACTCACAGACATAGAAAACAAACTTATGGTTACCAAAGGGGATGGTGGGGGGAGGGGGATGCGTAGAGATAAATGAGGAGATTGGGATTAACAGATACAACTACTATATATAAAACAGATAAACAACAGGGACCTACCACATAGCACAGGGAACTCTACTCAATATCTTGTAATAACTTACGATGGAAAAGAATCTGAAAAATATATATATATATATACATATATAATATATACACACACATATTAACAGTCTCTTTGTTGTACACTTGAAACTAACACAACATTGTAAATTAACTATACATCAGTTGAAAAAGAAAAAAGAGAAGAAAAAAGAACTAAAAAATTTTAATAAATAAATTTAAAAGAAATTATTCAAATTAATGTCTCACCTTGGGAAGCTCTCCATAATTTAAGACTTAAAGACTTACATTCAGTCGATTAAACAGGTATGTATTGAGCATCTAATATGTACCAGACACTCTTCTAAGCCTTGGAACAGTGAACAGCAGTGAACAAACCAGATGAAAACCCATGTCCTCTAAGAACATACACTTACTTTCTTCAGGGGGAGATAACTAATAGATCAATGATAAAATATGGTATGTTGTAGTGTGTGCCATGGAGAAAAATAAAGCAGGAAATGGAGTTAGATGTTTTGGGGAAGGTGAGGGAGTTGGGCTCTGAAAGCATGGTTATTGCTAAGACAATATTTGGAAGGGGTCCTGAAGTAGGGTTAGGGAGCAAGCCACGCGGGGATCCAGAGGAAGAGAATCCAGGCCAAGGGAACCACAACTGCGAAATCCCTGAGATGGCAACGTGATTCTCGGGTTGAAGGAACAGGCAGGAGCCCGGTGGGGCTGGGACTGTGGGGAAGGTAGCAGGAGAGGAGTCCAGAAAGGGAGTGGGGCCAGATTCTGTTGTCCTCCTTGGCCATGGTGAGGACGGGGCTCTGGCTCTAAATGAGGTGACAGCCGCCGAGAGTTTGGGGCAGAAAAGAGGCATCATCTGATCGAAAAGATGACGCCAGCTCCTGGGTTAAGGCGACTCCGGAAGACAAGGGTGGAGCCAGGAGACCAGGTACGAGGCTATTGCAGGATTCCAGGCAAGAGGAGATGGTGACTGGGAACAGGGTGGTGTGGAGGTGTGAGAAGCAGTGAGATGACAGACACTTCTGAAACCTGGTCCTTGCTGATCACTGCTCCCTGCACTCTGTCAGTAAGCTCCATGCCAAGTATCTCACTCTGACTAGCCCTCCCTAACTAGGACTTCCTTCTCCCACCTAACTCCCAACACATTTTAAAACCACGTTAGAAGCTACAATTCGTTGATCCTGTCACCTTTTCATTGTCCCTCCTGACTTCATTTCCTTCCTTATTCAGCTTGGATTCCATGGTCCCATATACATTCCTTGCATAGACTCTTAAATTCCACCTCTGTCTGTTTTTTGTATGTTGTTGACCTCACCCAGCAAAACCACAATCTCATTAATTACAACTCTGCTTACTCCATGTCTGGACCCTGACAGATGAACATCAAGGGAGAAAAATACAAAGATGCTTATTGCCCTCACTTTGACCATAGCAGAAGGGGGACCCTTGGGGTTTCCTGACAATCCCATTTTCCAAGTCCATTCACTTTCCCTAGCCGACTGTTCCATACCTTCTCTTCCTCAAATTCCCAAACCTCTCTCATCCTCCTTGTCAGCTTTTTACTCCACTGAGAAAATAAAAGTAACCAGAAAAGAACTACTCTGTATATCCACCACAACTGCCCACCCGTATTCTCTGCTGTCACTGTGGCTGAACTTGTTTCTATCTGAGGCAAGTTCTTCCATTTATATACTAGATCATTCCATTCTCACCTAGTCAAGACATTGCTTTAGCAAATGTTCCATCTCTCTCAAACAAACATGACGCTATAATTGCCATCTTTTAAAAAATCCTCCCTTTTCCCCTGTCCCTTTCTCTAGCTACCACCCTCTATCTTGCCTCCCCCCTTAGAGCAACACCCTTCAAGATCTGCCTACACTCATCGTTTGTACTTCTGCTCCTCTCATTCTTTTTTATTTTTTTATTTTTTTTATTAGTTTCTGCTTTATAACAAAGTGAATCAGTTATACATATACATCTGTTCCCATATCCCTTCTCTCTTGCGTCTCCCTCTCTCCCACCCTCCCTATCCCACCCCTCCAATCGCTCACAAAACACCGAGCTGATCTCCCCGTGCTATGCGGCTGCTTCCCACTAGCTATCTATTTTACATTTGGTAGTGTATATATGTCCATGCCTCTCTTTCGCTTTGTCACAGCTTACCCTTCCCCCTCCCCATATCCTCAAGTCCATTCTCTAGTAGGTCTGTGTCTTTATTCCTGTTTTACCCCTAGGTTCTTCTCATTCTTGTTTAAACTCACTACAGCTAGGCATTGGTGCCCACCATTGCCTGACCTGCTGTTGTCAAGGTTACCATGACTTCCAAGTTGGTAAACAAGTGACCACTTCCCAGTCCTCCTCTGATTTGATGCAGATGATCGCTGCCTCCATTTTTTAAAGTTCTTTCTTCATTTGGCTGCCAGGACACCTGATTTCACTGGTTTTGCTCCTACTTCACTGGCCCAACTTTCTCAGTCTGCTTTGCTAATGCCTCTCATCTTTCTAGCCTGTGTCAGAGTTCCTTAGATCTCCCTTCTCTGTCTAAACTTACTTTAGGTGATCTCATTAAGGTTCATGGTTTCAAATGTCAGTCATCTACCAATGACCCCTGACATTTAGCTCCAGCCCCAGCCTCTGCCCAGAACTCCTGACACACATCAACAGCCTGCTCACCATCTCCCTTTAGATGATGTCTAAAGCTTCACATGTCTAAAACCAAAGTGCAGATACTCACCCCCTGAATATGCTCCTCCTGCATTTTTGCTTAGCAAGTGGCATTTCTAAACTTTCAGTTGCTCAATAATTCTGGAGTCACCCTGAACTCCTCTCTCTCTCGTGCCCCAGATCCAATCCATACACAAATCATGCCAGTCCATGCTTTCAAGAACTGGCCATTTCTTAAAACATATGCTAATGTGCCTAAATGATTATCATAGTTTTATCCTTTGACACTCATTTAGATTTTAAGAAACACCTACAAGTCACAACAAGTTTTATGACTGGGGTTTGTAATAAAATCTGTATAATGCACATTTCAGTCAAAAATAAAATGTAAATATAAAACAGGAAATGGCTTTCTTGAGTGATTTATAAATACCCCTGAAAGCCAATTCTAAAATAATAGTTTCAAAAATGAGCAACATCAATGGAATGAATAACTTATCAAATTATCACTAACAAGGATGCTGTTGATTTAGTTTTAGTTTTATAGGTTCTGGATTATTGTTTAAAATTTATCTCCATTCTTTATACTTACAATTAACAGTAACATTTCATGAGTAATACAAAGACTTATTTATTGCCCTTTAATGTTGATAAGAGTACTGGCTCTGGAACCATACTGCTTGAGTTCAGTACTGGTTCTATTATTAGCTGGAAAGCTACATTCTCACAGACAATTTCCTTAAGTGCTCTGTGCCTCAGTTTTTCTATCTGTAAAATGAGGATAAGAGTGCTTGCCCCAGGATTTCTTACTAGGATCAAATGCGTTCATGTACTTAAATGTTTAGGATAGTACCTGGCACAGAGTAAGAGATAGGAATGGTACTAGGAATAAAAGAATTATATGGCAGATTCTTTGTTACTAGAAGCCCTCAGGGAACTTGAGGCTTAGTAGAAAATCTGCAAGGTTAAAGACATTATGAGGTTTTAGAGATTGTTCAAGACAAGCATAAAAGAGATACCTGAAGGCAATAGGTATTAGTTATCTACATGGTGAGAGAACTGACCAACAAATGCCATAGACATTCAAATGAGAAAGATTACTTCTGTCAACAGCAGGTTAAGATAATTTATGGTGAAATGTTTGTGTTTTAAATGTTCGGTTTCAATTACAATAAAACTGAGATCTGTACTCATAAGGCACCAATATTGACATACGAACATGTAGAAGCATAGGATTTTAGTACAAACTGCTAATTGTAGAGCTTTGATTAGATGCTGTAGGAAACATAGATACCTATTTATGTGTATATAAGAAGCTGCCATTTATATTGGTACCACTACCCACTGAACTATCACAGTGTTCATCAAGTTATTTATTATAAGGAGTATCCATCATATATCACTGTGGGCTTTTCTTCTTCCTGACACAATTATACATTATTGAAGATGTGTATTTCGTCAACAATTAGTAATTGAATACCTACTCTGGGCAAGACACAGTCTTCTCATGCTAAGAACCTATATTGCCAAATAAAAATGTAAGATTGCTATAGTGATGTTGTCATTTATGCCTTTCAAATAGACATGCTTTCCTGAAATGGAATTAATTGCCATTAACCCCAGAACTGTGAAGCTTATGTATACAAGTGGACAAAGTATTTTCAAAGTTTGTCCCCAGGACAGGGGAAAAAAGAAGTCCTGACACATTTCTTCCCTCTTTTCCCCCTAGTTGGCACGCCACAATAAACTCTTGCAGCAGATGCTCAAACCAGGATCCGATCCAGATGACGGAGATGAAGCCTTAAAGTATTATGCCAACCACACCGCACAGATCGAGGTAACCATCTATTATTTCTTGAATGGGACCAACTGTGAAAAGATATGCTTACTTTCTCTTTCAGACCGTTTTCATTATTGTTTCCTAGAACAACGAAGTAGAATTGAGTGATGTAAACTGTAAAAGTATATATACCAGAAGAAGAGATGTGAGCAGTCACTTGTAAGAAATTCATGTGCACGTCTTTCAAAGTTGTCTTTATTTTTCGACCAGAAATATATGTAAATTCTCTTTTATAATTAATAAGTTGGGTTTTTTTGTTTGTTTTGTTTTGGTCCTGGAAGAAATCATTGCAGAGCAGTGATATTTTAGAGACAGGATTATTATAGTGGATATTATCATTCAAGAAATGGTTTCTTTTAAAAAACTATGGAAAGCTTATTAAAGTAGAGATCTCTGTGTAAGAAAGTATTCAGAAGGGTGGGCAAAACGGAAGGCACTAGTAAAGTTTTCATATTGATAGCATGAGCTTGAAATGGTTTAACAATGTCCATTTCACTTTGCAGCAATTCAGTCCCACCCCCATAAATGAGACCTTATTGAAGGGCTGGTGGCAGTTCAGGAGGTGTGGGTTAACATGACCTTAATCATTTTGTGTTGTGAGACCCATCTGGCTGTCATTCACTAGCTATGGTATCATTTTGACACTGGTTGGCAGAGCTAATCAGGCAGAAGTGAGCAGAGTAGTTGACGCCTGTCACTCATAATTTACATTCACACATTCATTCACTTTGGCAGATATTTTTAGTTTTCAGCAGAGTGCATGATGGCATCACTGCTATTAACTCTCAAGGTACATAATCACTGTACCTTCTTGTTTACCGTTGCCAAACCTTTGCAATAATGAGAATTATTACTTCGTGTCTCAGAATGAATCCCTTGCTCACGTTTATAAGCATTAATAGCTTTGGTGGTAGACTTGACTTAGTGCGGTGCATGAGCTGGACCAGCAGCAGAAACATTGCTCTCTACCTCAGGTGCTTAGGAACTGGGAAGCTGGCAAAGTCAGCAAGCCAGGGAAATTGATATGAGTAAATCATCAAACCACCAAGGTTCTGCAGAAGGTCCCAGAGGCCAAAGTACAAAGCCAGTGATTAGAAGAGAGTATCAGGAATGGTAGACAGAATGGGCAGGTAGAATAGCAGGTGGGCCAGAGGTAGAGGTTGGGTTAATACTTGTGTGTGAGAGACAGAGGTTGTTATTGAAGTTGGACTTCCACTGGTTCCCAGCAGTGAGGAGAGATTTAGCTGTAAATACATATATTTGGTAAATGTTTACCGAGCCTTTACTCTTTACCAATTACATACACATAGAGAAGGTCATTCTGTGTAGTAATTGTATAAACAAAGGCCAACGAAATTTAGAGAAAATAGTAATTAACTGTGCCTGGGGAATTTCAGGATGGATTTCACAGAGAAGGTTGTCATAAAGTATATATTAAACGAATAAGTAGAGGTTTCTCTCTACTAAAGTTTGGGCACGGGATTTCAGGTAGAATTAAATGAAGGGAAGGTGAAAGAACATAGGAAGGGGAATGACTCTCTTCAAAAGATTACGGAAGTTGCTGTTTGGAAAAGGGATTGGAAAAGGGAATGAGGCAAAGAATGCAGGTAGACGAAATAGGAAGATAGAAAAGGGAGGAATGGTTGTACTGAAGATGACTTGATTGGAGAAAATAGACACACATATATTATAACACACACACATATACATATGTAAAGGGCTTGATGCTTGATGTTGGATTGCACATGTAAGGTGAGGGAAATACTGGGGAAAAGGATGCCCCTGGGGCTTCTGGTTTGAATAAATGGAGAGAAATTGGTGTTATGCATGGAGATCCTAGCTTTGGCAGTTAAAGTGTACAGGAAGATCATTTGTTGATTCTTGGATAAATTGAAGTTGAGGTGACTTTGAGGAATGCATTAAGTTGGATATAGAAGTTAAGGGTTCAAAGGAGTAGTCCGAGTTGATGATCTAAATTCTTCGCTTTGACCAATCCTCATGCTCATTCAAGGACCAGCTCATATGACCTCTTCAGAGAGGGGACTCCCCTCCTTCCTTCAGGCATTCATTAATTTCATCCCACTCTGCTCCCACAGCAGTTTGATCATTCTGTTAATGTGTCATGTTGGAATACTGTAACTTGTCCCCTATTTGAGGCAGAAGCTAGCCTTGATCATCCTTTTATTTCCAAAATGGAACACTGTTCTTGGAGCCTAACCATAATAATGAGTATTGTTGAAAATAATAGTTTGTCTATATGTTATAGACTCAAAGACCCTGGGAAATAGGAAGGACCTTGTGGGTTACCTAGTCTGTTCATCTATCCAAGGAGGAATTGCTTTATAAGGATCCTGTTTCTGCTTTAAATTCTTCCTGTGATAGTGATCTCACCATTTCAGGAGGAAACATCCAATTTGGAATAACTCCAATAATTAGAAAGTTATTTTTTGATAAAACATGCACTCTAGCCCACTTTTATGTTTGCCTACTGTTCCGAATATTTGCTACCCTGTCAACACGACAGCTTACCTCTAACATTTGAAGAGCCATTGTGATTAGTAAGCAACACAAGCTTTTACAGATAGGGATTCATGTTGTTTTTTCACTTTGAATTTCCCAGGACTGCTCGCCTAAGGACTGAATAAGCATTTGTTGAATAAGTATATTTTTAAAAGTATACATTTTTGGCTTTTCACAGTTAACGCATTCCCATCTCTTTCAGTAATCCCTCCAGCCTGTCAATGCCCCTTGTAAAATGTAACAACCAAGATCAAACATAACGTGTCCTAAAGGGGCTGAAAAGCTTGGCTTATAGTAATCAGAACATTATTTCTTAAATGCACCCTGAGTTTTTTTTAAACTGTTTGACACTGTTGGATCAAGTAAACCTTTTTTTCCCCGCACATAATTGCTTACCATACCAAAGAGGTCCAATTCTTCTTTTGTACAATTGATTTTTTTAGCCTATGTTCAAGAATTTTATTTACCACTACAAATTTCTTCTTTGTCTTATGATAGTATTCTAGTATGTGGTCTGTATATAACATATCATTTAAGGTAGCTTCAGTTACAAGTAAAAGAATACCAGACTGACAATTTTTTAAACAATAAAAATGTTTGATTATCCCGCATAATGGGAAGTCTGGAGGTACCAGTAGTTCTATAATTGATTAAATGACTCAGTGATGTCTTCAAACACTCAGACCTTTTCCATCTCTTCTGCTAAGTCTTCCTTATTATGCTGGTGATATGTCACTTCATGGTTGCAAAATGGCTGCCAAAGTTTTAAGTATCATCACCACCTTTTGTTCTAAGCAGGAAGAAAGATGGTACAGCAAAAAAGAGCTTTTGTGTTGTGTATTTGTTTTTTTGTTGTTATTTTATCTGTCTCATGTGGCTTTCTGTCTCTTCAGGAAGCACAGTCTTTCCTGGGAGCACCTCGCAACCCCAGGATATTTCTCCCTGTGCCTCATTTCCCAGATCTAGGCTATTTGCTCATCACCATACCAGTCAAAGGGAAATAGAATGACTCTTTTGCCTTAAACCAATCCTGTGATTCATTCTTCAGGGCTAGGTAGAGTACATAAATATGAAGCTTGAGACTTAGTCTACACAAACCCTTGTGACATAGGAAAGCTGTGTGTAAACATTTACCCTGGGTTTTGTTGTTGTTGTTGTTTAAAGTTAAATTCTTACAAATACCAAATAAGAGAAGTACAAAATAATGACTATTCACATCTGGGTATATGCTTGAATGGATGTTATACCTACAAAAGTATGTCTTGCTACATTTTCATGACATAAAGCATTTTTCTCTGTAGAACTCAGGGCACATCATGTAGCATATGTCATTTGTTCCCCAACAGCCCTTTTTAGGAAGAACAGGCTAACAGCAGGATAAAAATATACGAAGTGCTGTGCTTAAGATTACATAACCAGTCACTTGCCAGTTAAGACCCTCTTAGTTCTCTGATGTACTTCATGAACATAAAAATGTGTGGCAGGAGTTTAATGCTAATCCAGAAAGAATAAAGATTTTCTTTTGTTATTTATAACAAAATATAATACTTATAATACATTAGTCCAGTTAATTTCTCTCATTTAAAGAGAAAAATGTAAAGAACTATTTCAGATACTTCAAGTTGGTATATTTTTCATAACTGAAGTCATAAAGTATCATTAATAAAGTCGTGCTAAAAACAGAAAATAGTTGAAGACCATCCAAAACCTGAAAGAAATGCAAATTAATGTTTTCAGATTGTTCGGCATGATAGGACAATGGAACAAATAGTGTTTCCTGTCCCCAATATATGTGAATACCTCACGCGAGAATCCAAGTGCCGTGTGTTCAATACCACGGAAAGGGATGAACAAGGAAGTAAAGTGAATGACTTTTTCCAGCAAACGGAAGATCTCTACAATGAGATGAAGTGGCAGAAGAAAATCAGGAGTAAGTACAGTAAACTGAAATGGTTCATTTTGAGCACAATGATAGATACCTTGGTACCTCGGGATAACTGACGGTATTCGTTTCAGTTGGTTCTTAATTTCTTGCCATCTGTTGTTACTGAAATTGTTTATAGGCTTAAGATTGTAAGCTCAGTCTGCAGCTGAAGCCAAGACACCTGTGGCTTAAGGAAAACAGAAAACTCTGACTAATTAGATCATCTTTTAGTGCTGATCCTATAGTTTTATAAATATTACGACATCCAAGATTGCAGCTGTATGTTTCAGCCTTGGAACAGCTGCAGGTTTGAAGGGCATGAATAGGCCCTGACCGGCCTTAACAGTCAGTGAATGGGGTGGAGAGTGTCGGCACCAGCACTTTTGTCCTCTTGTGTTTCTGATCTTATGATTGAGTAGATTGTTTAATAGTTTCTTCTGAGAGTTATTCTATCTTTCAACATATCTGTACCTCAACAAATCAAAGTAAAAATTGTGTGACACTTACATTCAAATAGGGCAGAGTTATAATGTCACAGTTAAAAGTTACCATAATACAGTTACCATTACTTATTTCTCAGGTCTCCAGTCTATTTGGAAATATTATGTAACAGCCTAAATGGGGAAAGAATTTGGAAAAGAATAGATACATGTATATGGATAACTGAATCACTTTGCTGAACACCTGAAACTAACACAACATTGTTAATCAACTATACTCCAATATAAAATAAAAGGTTAAAAAACAAAATAAAATAAAAAGTTTACCAAAAAATTGAAAATTTTTCAAGTTTAAAATAAAGTTTATTTTCCCAGATGAGAAATATCATGAGTTTTTAACAAAAATTGATAGGGGTAAACTTTTGATTAAGTCTTTTCTGACTTTTGGGAAGGTTTTCCAGATAGGCAGCCATATGTTCTCAATACCTCTACTCAACAGTGCTTCATCATTTTAGATTCCTAGGAACTTCAGTGATTGTGGTTTATGAACTTGGTTGAGCTTGAGACATAGCATCTTTGGATAAAAATTGTAACATGCGTTGTCACGCTTCTTAGCAGAATATTTGAAAAAATATAGAAATTACTCTCCCTTAGCATTTTACCATGTAGAACCTTATGGAATTCAGAGAAAATTTTGGGTGTCCAGAATACATATAAAAACTCAATTTGATAAGCATACTTTTAGTTCTTGACAAAAAGTAAATTGAATAATGAGCCAGTGCTTGTAGGATCTGTGCTTTTTTAGATAAATGTTTTGTCATTTATCAAAAAACAAATCTTGGGACTTCCCTGGTGGTCCAGTGGTTAAGACTCCACCCTCCCAATGCAGGGGGCCCAGGTTCAATCCCTGGTCAGGGAACTAGATCCTGCGTGCTGCAACTAAGAGCCCTCATGCCACAACTAAGGGAGCCCACATGCCACAACTGAAAGATCCTGCCATGCCGCAACTGAGACCCAGTGCAGCCAAATAAATAAATAAATATTTTTTAAAAAAACAAATCTTAAAATAATTTCCAACATACAGTTTACTTTTAAAATTTGGAAGCAACTTATGATCAGGTTATAGACAGATCTAATTCATTTGATGGATTTGTTATTACAGATGTATGCATCAACATCTTCTGATTTTGTCTCAATATTCTGCTTTTTAAAATGAGGACTCCTAATTCAGGAATGATGGAGATGCAGATGTTTACAATTTATGACACATTAGTCAACTAAATCCCATGGCTAATCATAGCCTACTCCACTGCTGGAATGCTCCATTCCAAGAGAAGGAAAACAAGAAGTACTGAAGGGAAGTGTAGTTTATAAGTAAGGAACAGACTTGAGATTGGAATTCACAGAACATAATTTGAAAAGCTTAAAATTTCTATTTGAAAATTGAGATGTCTTTCCCCCTCAATTGACTCCAATATTTTAAATCTGATGTTAAGCTATTAAGAGTTAGAGAATGGACAAGACTCGAATAAGTCACGTGTCAAACTTATATGCATGACGTATCTGTTCAGTTCTTTAGGAGAGGTGAAAACAACTGAGTTTTGGTTTATGTAAATGTCAGTTGTGTTCAGTAGATGCATCTGCTAATTCATTTCTGATGACAGGTACAGAATCCCATTTCTGAAAATATTCAGCAAAGCCTCTCCCACTTATTGGTAGTTCTTGTTGTATCTTTCATTTACTTCTGCTGTTGCAAACCCAGCAAGTTCTCGGGAAGCCTAAAGGTTTAAAACTTAGTGTTATAAATCACTAGTTCCCAGTAAACAATGCTATGCCATGCTGTTAAGTTTCAGAGTTTCAGGTAGCTGTGAATGTATACCATTCCATTAAAAGGGGCCCCAGGCGGCTGCTAAACTCTCTTCCCCCCAATCTGTTCTAGGGATAAATTAAAGAGAATTCATATAGAATCATCTTTTCTGACCACCTTTAGCAATTGCAGAATTACTCATCCTTCTACAGTGGCTTAGATGTAAACTGGCTAAAGGAGAAAGAAGGAATCAAATAGAAAACTCCTTTTTGGTATCGATTATAAGTGTTCTAAAATAAGTCGTAGTTTTATAGTAGTTTACAAAAATGCATTTAGTAAAATGTTATTTCAATAGGACTCCTGATTTGAAATCAAAATTCATTTTCTGTTCTGTTCCACTGTGCTTCTTTCCCACTAGGTAATCCTGCCCTGTTCTGGTTCTCAAGGCACATTTCTCTCTGGGGGAGCATCTCCTTCAACCTGGCTGTGTTTATCAACTTAGCTGTGGCTCTCTTCTACCCATTTGGGGATGATGGAGATGAAGGCAAGTGCTTGTCTATCTTTAAATGATAAGTATTTTTGAGTCTGAAAACGATACTCTTGATGCATGCCCTAACTATGTAGACCTTCCCAATTACAACAGTTACAATCTTGTTGAACAGATTTTCTTTATTCATTGGAAATAGAGAATGATGGTAAGGAGAGTAGGCAAAAAACGATGGTCAATATAAATGTTTTTCAAAAAGCTCATATACAGAAGAGCTAGTAGAGCTATATTATATATTGACGAATAAGGCAATGAAAAAATTATTTGTATGTAATTTTTGTGACTGAAAGCATTTTTGTACTGTATTGTTTCAATTACATAAATATATGGGAAAAATGAGGGGGATGTATGCCAAAATGTTGACTGAGATAAATAAGTAGAATCTCTATTTTACTCTCTTCTCTTTGCTTTCCGTGTTGTCTGAGGTTTCTACAAGGAGCAGGCAAGTAATCTGAAAAGCAGTTTTTAAATGTACAGGGTAAGACAGAATACGATAATAGAGCATAAAGGATATTGACTATGAAGTTAATATTATTAAACGAACAATGAATTAGGTTTTGCAAAAGCAAAGACGAGAAATTATCCCATGTTAAGTGAAATGGGAAATAATAGGAGAGGTATGCTAAAGGGTGGGACTGTGGGAATTAAGTTTTGTTTAAATCTGGCAAAAGTGCATATGGGAAAATATGTCACAGGCTTGGGGTACAGTCCGGTCAATAACTTTGGAATGGGCGTTGAAAGAATGGCTTGGAGGACAAGATGGGAGATGCCAGCAAACAATCACCACAAGGTGCTTTTGTATCTCATCTGTTCATAGGATTGTGTGAGAATCTAATGAGATGCTATAGGTACAGCAGGTAGAATAGCGGCTGATGAGCGTGCCGTAAAGCTTAGCTGTCGATGTTGTTTGTTGTTACAAGATAAATAATAGTACTACAAAGGGAAGCTCAGTGAAAAGGATGGTATGAGACGAGCAACCGGTGTTTAGGCCTATTTCAGATGAACTGGAGGTGAGCAGGAAGGGAAATGGGAGTGTGCTGGTAATTTATTATTTCCAAGGTCCGTACAGACAGCAGATATCAAAGTTCTAGCCTTTGGGTATAATCTGAGTGGTCATAAAAAGTTTGATTCTTTTAGAAGGTACACCAGTGCTAATAAAAGAAGAATATTTGGCAGTGGAGTAGATGTGTGAGTTAAATAGCAATGAAAACATAGCAAATATTTGGCCGCCCTATGTAGGGAAGTTGCAAATACAGCAGGAAGCGGAAACAGCTTTCTCTTCATCGTGTTTAGTCTCATTTAGTGATGATAGCCCTCTTGGCGTAGAAGAATGTAACTCTTGTTACGGGGAGAAGTCCAGCCGGAAATGATAAATTAGTATCATTGGCACATGGAATGCGGAGAGTAGATCGTAGGGTCCCGGTTAATAGAAGCATAACATCTTAGATAAGGAAGCAGTTCTGGAATCATCTAATACCAAATCATCATTTGACACATACAGAGATGGAAGCCCAGAGAAGCTGAAGAATGGCAGATCTCAGAGTAGAAGGTTAACGCTTTTGTTTACAATCTAGGACTTTTCTCTGTGGATGATTAGGTTGCGAGTGTGTAGGTAACAGGTGCCCCTTTATACAGGACATCATCTTCCCTGAGTTCCATTCCATGATATCCCTTACGAGACCACCAGAGCCAAAGTATACAGCCTCTGCTGCCACCAATTGTACATGAAATATCATGGAGATGGGCGCTGCCACCACTCTGGACATCTACTCTTTACTCAGCAGGAGAAAGTAGAACACCTGCTACATTTTTTCATATTTGCCTGACTAATAACAATTATGATAGGAAAACTGATGAGGATAACAGCAGCTGTTATTGTTTACCATTTAGATAGGCTCGGGCAAAATGCTAAGCACGTCACATACATAACTTCATTTAATCCTCCTGACAATCCATAAGGTAAGTACTTCATCCTCATGGATAAAGACTTAGAGGCTTAGGAAGATTTGCCCAATAATTCGGGAGCAGAGTCTGGAACTGTGTATTTTTTTAACAAGTTCCCAAGGTGTTGCTAATACAACGGGTCCTTGAACAAGAACTTGAAACCACATACATAGTGGAATTTGGGATGAGGCTCCAGCCTCAGAAAGAAATAGGACTAACACAAACAAGGCAGGAAAACATGCTGTGTCATCATCAGGTGCAGATGCAGACTTTCCTCTTCAAAAGGGACTGAATAGACGTTAACAGTAGTAACCAAGATGGAGGCTCACTCTTAGGTATCTGGGTGTGGGTGTGGCCCTAAGAGGGAAGGGAAGGCATGAGCTGCCATTTTGGCAATGTGGAATCTGAAGATTGTTTGGGTAATCTGATTACAGTTCTATGTGGTTTATTTAATTATAGCTCCATGAATAAGGTTACAGTTTTGGTCAGGATTAGCTGAGCCTCCAACCTTCAGTTACACGCTATGCATAGCTAGGAAGGCTGAGGAAGCAAAGTTAAGAGTGACTAGCATACTTGGCCATCAGAATTGGCAGGAGAAGGTAAATTCTGTGCTGGACATACAAGTCTCTAACCCTGGATTTTGTCAAGCATAGACCAGATGACTCCATGGCTGGAGCACTTTGAGGCAATTTAAAGATGATTTAGTTGATCATAAGATTCCTTCCAAAAAGTGCTAAAAAAGTGATGGGGACATGTCAGAGAACACAGGATTCAACTTGAAAGGTCTCCCAGTGGCCACATCAGTGGAAATTTTGAGAAAAAATATTGACAGTAATACGTAATAACCCATAGAATAAAATAAGAATCCAGCAGTCCATATTGATAGAAGAGAAAGTATTCCAATTAATTCTGGAAACAGAATGTCACCATTTGGCGAACATCCTATGGTAGTAAGAATCATCAGTGGATGCTAAAATTAATAGGTGAGTGTTAGATGAAAAAGTATAATGAGAAACAGGACACTGACATAGTCAAAGTGTATTTCTCCATAATATACTTATTATAAAAGCAACAAGAGTGACTTTAAAGTGGAGAAATCACTTTAATTATGTGATCAATATTAATGTCACCAGTAATGAGACATAGCAACATCGAGTGCTTCTTGACATGATGTGCTGACAAGGACATGGCATCATTTGCCAAAAATGCATAAACTGAGGAAATTTCAGGCAAATCCAGAATGAGGACCATTCTACAAAATAATTGGCCCATACTCTTGAAGCTTATGAAAGTCAAAGAAATATTGAGGAATTAAGAGACTAAAGAGACATGACAGCTAAAAAGAATGTGTGATCCTGGTTCAGAAAAAAGTCATTATTTGGGCAATCCATGAACTTTGAATAAGGTGTATAGATTAAAGTGGTATATCCTATTAATTTCCAGATATTGATCATGGTACTGTGATTATGTAAGGTATTTGGGGAATCTAGGTAAAGGGTATATGGGAATTTTGTATTGTATTTGCAACTGTAACATTGTCAGAAAGTTTTGAAATAAAAAGTTAAAAAAGAAAAAAATAAGTAAATATGAAGACTCCATCCAACTCTGAGGTTCCTGGTTTCTGGGTATAGAAGTTGATCACAAAAATCACCTAGTGAATCTTGGGCCAAAAAAAGACCTGTGGTCAAAATGGGCCACCTTTCCCAACCCCAGATCCTAATGCAAACTGCTCTGGAGTCACTGTGGCTGATGTGGCAGGGAGAATGGGCTGAGTATGCTTTCTCCAAGGGTGTTTTCCAGCCTGACCACACATGAGCTACTGGGAATCAGTTGTGCCCAGATCTCTGGTTCACACTTGGGTTGTAATATTAACTGAGAAAATAGTGTCACCCTGCAACCAGGGTAGCAGTGTACAATAATTAAAGGGAGATACTTACTGGGGAAGGTGATTCTCAGAGGATCAGCTTAGAAGGCCCCCACCCTCCCAACCCCTACTGCGGATAATCTCCTTTCATTGCCAGGCTTTGCAGAGCTCTGAATTTCTTCAGGAAGCCAGGGCTTATTGTGTGACTGTAGGTTTTGGTCTGGGTTTCCATGTTTGGTTGATTGGTTTATATGTTTAACATGTGCTTCTCTAAAAAAGAAACTTGTGCCAAAGTTGAGGAAGGATGCTATGCTGGTTGTGGCTGAAACCAGAGCTGTTGATGCTAGAGCATCTCCTAGATGTCCACTCAGAAGTTGAGCATTGCCATGCCAACCATCCCTGCCCAGTTTGGCAAAGGCAGACCGTTAGCAGAGAAAAGTGCTGCCATGGGGATTTCTTATATCCAGATAGCATGTGATTTTTTAAGAATATTGTGTTCGAATTTTCGGTGTAATTCTTTTTTCCCTCAAGTGCTTCATGTTAAAGGAAATAAGTTCTTCAGGGTGGTTTTAATGCACTCATCTTAATAACAACCATTGATGGAGTGTGGCTGGGTGCCAGGCACTGTGTTAGGCCCTAGAGATACAAAGGTTGGGAAGGTTGTCCTTGTCCTCAAGGAACTTACAGTCTAGTTAAGGGATGAAGAAAGGAGTGAGGCACAATAGTAAAGAACACCCATAGATTTATCTGGTCTAGTTTAGCTGGACTGAGGTGGGGGAAACAGGAAATTCTTCTGAGGCTCTGCAAGGGGCAGAGCAATGAAGAGAGGGGAGTAATAAGCACCAAGCTCTCTAAGTAAACGTATGAACAAGTCAGTTGAGGTAGATAGGAGAGGTGAATTGCCTTGAGGTCTCCAGTTTTTCTATTTGAATTATTTTTATTAAGGACAAACTTTATACTTTCTAACACTTAATAATATATAGAGGGAATTCTAAAAATGTTTTCTGTTACAAAAGTAATACATGCTCATTATAGAAAGTTATATAAAGTATTAAGAAGACAGTCCCCCCTTTCGACCCTTAGTGGATTAAAAAATGGCTGTGACAGTCTGTACTGTCTTCTCTAAAGTTTGTCAGAGAGTTTCAGTTTATTCTTTTAGCATCAAATCTTCAGCTAGAAAACAGTATGATCATTCATATAGAATATGATTACAAATTATTGTCAATTGTCAAATGACAAAACTGTAAATTAACAGCCATTTTAAGTAACTTGTAAATTTATTTACTATTCACAAATACATATTTAACACTAAACTTTGTGCAAGGTACTAGGCTAGACACCATTTGAGTTCTCTCTACAAAGAGATCAAATACCCAGTTGTAAGTTCATGGTTATAATTTCATATTTAATCGAGGGGAAATCTCAGCAAGCCAGATACTGTCTGGGAAAGAGTGGTCAAGATGTGGTTAGATGATCAGGCATTAGTGACAGTGCACAGTGTGACTATCAGTGCCAAAGCTGAGACTTTTAAAACAAGAATGTCACACCAAGTCGTTGCTTGTGAATTATACTGAAGAGTCCAGTGAGTGGCTGAGAGTTGTTAAGTGTGCAAAGATGTTGGCAGTTTTAGTAAACTTAACAGTGAAGCTCCACAACTTGGGGAATTTATAACTGGAGACTGAGTTACTTACTCAAAACGAGCTCACAGGTTATGTTTCTGTTTATTCATTTAGTCAGCAAATATTTATCTGTTACTGCCTGCCAGGCACTGGGACAGGCCCAGAGGTGGTCCTCACGCTGACAGAGCTCACGTTCTGATGGCACCCCAGTAAGCATGAGAGAAGGTTGAAGGCATCATTCTCTCCATGGCTCTTTCAGATCTGTGAAGCCCGGGCAGTTGGTGGTCAGGCTATGTTTTGGTAGACATAGAGGGCTCACAAGCCAGCATCTTAATAAACATGAGTTGGGTACCCATTTTGTTCGTGTTGACAGAGGACAGGAATTGAAGGTAATTTCCAGAGCAAAGAACTTACCCCTTTTTTCCCACCATCTTCAAAGTACTCTTATCAGATCATAAATCTGGTAAGGGGGCAGATCAGATCTCTCCTCCCAATCTTCTTTCATCACTGCTTGCTTTAAGAGATAACATAAGAACAGTATTGCAAAAGGAAACCTGTCTAAGCCAGTGCTGCTCATTATCTGACTTTTGTTTTGTTTGTTTTTTAATGACTGACAGGATCTTCCTGCCTACTTTTGATCCATTAGCACTCACTATGAACTAAAGGCTTGTACAGAATTCACTGACGGAATCCAGATAATTCCATGGTTTCCATGATAATACAGAAACTCTGCACATCAGAGCACTTGTGGTGGTGTTTGCATTCAGAAGTGAATTTTATAAATAATAAAAAGAGGTGTGGCCCAGAGAAATCACTAGTGGAAAATCTCTATTTTACTGTTTCCCCTCTGACTTCATCAGCCTAAAGACACGTTTGAGGTCTAATCAGCCCAAGAGTGTTGCCCTTTAATTTACTTCTGCAAATATAGCACCACATGACCTTCAGAGGGGGATTCTTTGAATACCCATGTCAGAGCAAACGTCAATGAATTGTCCTTTTTTAAAAAGGAAATGTATTTTTGAACCCCTTTTAGGGCCATTGCTAAAGAAAATTTTGTTGTAATGGAGTTTAGTTTTGAAACATTTGGAACTTCTGTTTTCTGATGATGTAAATAGCTGAACATTTTTTTTAGATGTTCATTTGGCTTCTAAATACATACATATACATATGTATTCATACACATAAATACACTTGTATGTTTTAACAGTTAAAGCTTAGGTGTATTTCATTAAAGACTGGATATTCTCCATTCTGAATTCTTTAGAGGAATCTATAATATAAAAACTTGATAATAATAAAACAGGACAAGGTATGAGTTCACTGCCTGATTCCATATGATTTAGCTGAACATTCAGTGGTCATTAATCATAAATTTTGAATTAAGACTCCCAAGTGAGATACCTCTATCCAAAGTATTTAGCATGTAACTCCCGTAGGAGAGAAAGATGAACAAGTCTCAGACTTAATGAAAGGAGTGATGACTAGTGAGTATTTAAGCAGCCTGGGATTCATCACAAACTTTCTGGAAATGTAATAATGAGTAATGTGTACAAAGACATTTCCTCTAAGTATACAGTGTGTAGAGTGGGTTATTTTGAAATTCACTGTCTCAGGGCTTATCTTGCTGTATTATATAAAGTAGAGTGGCAAATATTTTAACATGTTCTAGTTCTGTTCTTAGTAAAAATAAACTCCTTCCACATCTTACAGGTACACTTTCACCATTGTTCTCAGTTCTGCTTTGGATAGCAGTTGCAGTCTGCACATCTATGCTGTTTTTCTTCTCCAAGCCTGTGGGTATTCGGCCATTTCTTGTGTCAATAATGCTCAGATCAATATATACAATAGGTCTTGGGCCTACGTTAATACTTCTTGGTGCAGCTAATGTAAGTACTTTACTTAGCTTTCTACTGTTCTGGATTAATTAAAAGTGTACTAAATATAAAAATGTAACTCTATGCTTTAACTCTGTATATACAGTAAATTCTAATTCATTGTGAGTCCGAGTTAATCAGAGTTTAACTTGTACCTTTTTTATTGACTTTTGAGAGAAGGGAAAAATGGCAAGTGAAAATTTGATATATTTAAGATGGTAGCATTTGGGGCATGACCCAGTTCTGCAGTCAGTTTAATCCAATTCAGTTTTAATGCCTTTGGCATCCTATATGGGCAGCTATTGACAATTGACTCTGAGCCACTGTTAACATCCTAAAGTAACTTCTAAATCATCCGAGAAAGATTAAATTATATTCAGCAGAATTTTAGAAGTCAGTAATACCTTTTATAAAATGACCAAAAGAAAAGGGTTGCTGTAAGAGAAAATATGAAGTTGGACTCTTTTTATGAGAACAAAACCTATTAACTTGTGAAAGGCATAGATGAGATTTTTTTTTTCCACTTAATTTTTTTTGAACTATTAAAACAAGGGAGTACATTTCACAACTTGAGCTAGGTAAGTTTAGAATAAGTAAGGCAGACTACTATTGAAAATAGCAGTAATTTTGCCCAAGAGATAAAATTTTAAAGGGACTAGACAACTTTTTGTATGGCACAGCTAAAAAGAGATATTAGGAAATGGTAAATCACCAAGTTGATGAAAGAACATGTTGCAGGTAAATAAATATTGCTAATAGGTCTGTCTGCTCAATAGCTAAGCACTTTCTATATTTTTTACTGGGTTTCTAACATAATATCCTATATTCTGGTGTCTGTATATCTGTATCTGGTATCTCCCCTACTACATTATACAGTTCATAAGACTAATGATTGATCATTCAATGTCTGAAACATCATTGGTACTCAACAAATATTTCTTAAGTAAATTAACTAATGAATGAGTGAAAGATTATCTTTGTATTCTTATACATTTACAGTGCCTTGCACATAAAAAACAGGTGGCAAATAGATATTGAAAATGAATAAATGAAATAATCAACCAAACTTTTGAGAACTATAAAGCCAAGCTAGTATGGCCAAATCTATGTTTCTGACCCCTACTATAATATTATATATAATATTATACATTATAATATTATAATTCTTCAAAAACTGGACATGATATATATGACAGATATGTACATACATATGTGATGGATACATATATATATATACATATATGTATGTGACAGATATATTTATATGTTTATATATATTAAACGATTACATTCAGGTCACCAAATTACCAATTATTCCTCAATCATTGTGAATAAAGGGAAGTGTACTATACATACAAAGGGCTCTATCAGCAAAGAATTCTGTAAAGTACCAAATATGTTATTCTGTAAGTTTCTTGAGGGCAGGGGTTGTCACATTCATAGATATAATCCTGTCTACCTCACTCACTCCCTACCTCATTTTTCTCCACCTTAATGCCTAGCACTTAAACATTCAAAAATTGTTTACATGAACTGAACTAGTACTTTCGGTGCTTTGGGATTAAGCTAATTTTGCAAAATTCCCAACCAAATGAATTAAGGAATCTTCATGGATTTATCTGATTTTTTCTAGGCCTATTACTGCATCCAGCTTATTATTTTTTCTTTAAAAAATACATTGACTATTGAACCCAATTATTTAAAGAAACAAATAATATTTCTAAACTGATAACTGATCCTCAATAAGACATTAATCCAAGTGAGAAAATCCAAATTTGATAAAGGAAATAATAGCTAGACAGAATTAGACCAAAATAACAGCATTTATTGGGTCTCTGTTATCTAATAGACACTGATACTAATAGAGGATTTGTGGTTCTTGCCATCCAGAAGCTTTAAGGATATATAAAGAGGTACGGAATAACATTTTAAAGTCTATTGGGAAAACCAAACACATTGGGAGAATTTTTCTTTTGCCCCTCATGGGACAGGATAAAAAGATAACTTCTGCCTGGTTTGGTGAGAATAGTTCCACTATAAGAAATGACTATTCATCACCAGAGGGCAGACAGCAGAAGCAAGAAGAGCTACAATCCTGCAGCCTGTGGAATGAAAACTACATTCACAGAAAGATAGACAAAATGAAAAGGCAGAGGAATATATACCAGATGAAGAAAAAAGTTAAAACACCAGAAAACCAAATAAATGAAGTGGAGATGGGCAACCTTCCCGAAAAAGAATTCAGAATAATGATAGTGAAGATGATCCAGGACCTAAGAAAAAGAATGAAGGCAAAGACTGAGAAGATGCAAGAAATGTTTAACAAAGACCTAGAAGAATTAAAGAACAAACACCTAGAAGAAGTAAAGAACAAACACCTAGAAGAATTAAAGAGCAAACACCTAGAAGAATTAAAGAACAAACAGAGATGAACAATACAATAACTGAAATGAAAAATGCACTAGAAGGGAATCAATAGCAGAATAACTGAGGCAGAAGAATGGATAAGTGACCTGGAAGACAGAATGGTGGAAATCACTGCCATGGAACAGAATAAAGAAAAAAAGAATGAAAAGAAATGAAGACAGCCTAAGAGACCTCTGGGACAACATTAAATGCACCAACATTCAACACACCAACATTCGCATTATAGGGGTTCCAGAAGGAGAAGAGAGAGAGAAAGAACCTGAGAAAATATTTGAAGAGATCATAGTTGAAAACTTCCCTAATATCAGAAATGAAATAGGCACCCAAGTACAGGAAGCACAGAGAGTCCCAGGCAGCATAAACCCAAGGAGAACCACGCCAAGACACACAGTAATCAAATTGACAAAAATTAAAGACAAAGACAAATTATTAAAACAAAAAGGGAAAGATGACAAATAACATACAAGAGAACTCCTATAATGTTAACAACTGATTTCTCAGCAGAAAATATACAAGCCAGAAGGGAGTGGCACGATATATTTAAAGTGATGAAAGGGAAGAACCTACAACCAAGATTACTCTACCCGGCAAGGATCTCATTCAGATTCGATGGAGAAATCAAAAGCTTTACAGACAAGCAAAAGCTAAGAGAGTTCAGCACCACCAAACCAGCTCTACAAAAAATGCTAAAGGAACTTCTCTAAGTGGGAAACACAAGAGAAGAAAAGGACCTACAGAAACAAACCCAAAACAATTAAGAAAATGGTCATAGGAACATACATATCGATAATTACTTTAAACGTGAATGGATTAAATGCTCCAACCAAAAGACACAGCCTCGCTGAATGGATACAAAAACAAGACCCATGTATATGCTGTCTACAAGAGACCCACTTCAGACGTAGGGACACATACAGACTGAAACTGAGGGGATGGAAAAAGATTTTCCATGCAAATGGATATCAAAAGAAAGATGGAGTAGCAATACTCATATCAGATAAAATAGACTTTAAAATAAAGAAGGTTACAAGAGACAAGGAAGGACACTACATAATGATCAAGGGATCAATCCGACAAGAAGATATAACAATTATAAATATATACGCACCCAACATAGGAGCACCTCAATGCATAAGGCAAATGCTAACAGCTATAAAAGAGGAAATCAACAGTAACACAATAATAGTGGGGGTCTTTAACACCTCACTTACACCCATGGACAGATCATCCAGACAGAATATTAATAAGGAAACACAAGCTTTAAATGACACAATAGACCATATAGATTTAATTGATATTTATAGGACATTCCATCTGAAAAGAGCAGATTACACTTTCTTCTCAGATGCACATGGAACATGCTCCAGGATAGATCACATCTTGGGTCACAAATCAAGCCTTGGTAAATTTAAGAAAATTGAAATCGTATCAAGTATCTTTTCCAACCACAATGCTATGAGACTAGATATCAATTACAGGAAAAAAACTGTAAAAAATACAAACACATGGAGGCTAAACAATATGCTACTAAATAATCAAGAGATCACTGAAGAAATCAAAGAGGAAATCAAAAAATACCTAGAGACAAATGACAACGAAAACACAGTGATCCAAAACCTGTGGGATGAAGAAAAGCAGTTCTAAGAGGGAAGTTTATAGCAACACAGTCCTACCTCAAGAAACAAGAAAAATCTCAAATAAACAATCTAACCTTACACCTAAAGGAACTAGAGAAGGAAGAACAAACAAAACCCAAAGTTAGTAGAAGGAAAGAAATCATAAAGATCAGAGCAGAAATAAATGAAATAGAAACAAAGAAAACAATAGCAAAGATCAATAAAACTAAAAGCTCATTCTTTGAGAAGATAAATAAAATTGATAAACCTTTAGCCAGACTCATCAAGAGAAAGAGGGAGAGAACTCATATCAATAAAATTAGAAATGAAAAAGGAGAAGTTACAACGGACACCGCAGAAATACAAAACATCCTAAGAGACTACTACAAGCAACACTATGCCAATAAAATGGACAACTTGGAAGAAATGGACAAATTCTTAGAAAGGTATAACCTTCCAAGACTGAACCAGGAAGAAGTAGAAAATATGAACAGACCAATCACAAGTAATGAAATTGAAACTGTGATTAAATATCTTCCAACAGGGCTTCCCTGGTGGCGCAGTTGTTGAGAGTCTGCCTGCCGATGCAGGGGATGTGGGTTCACGCCCCGGTCCGGGAAGATCCCACATGCCGCAGAGAGGCTAGGCCGGTGAGCCATGGCTGCTGAGCCTGTGCGTCCGGAGCCTGTGCTCCGCAACGGGAGAGGCCACAACAGTAAGAGGCCTGTGTACCACAAAAAAAAAAAAAAAAAATCTTCCAACAAACAGAAGTCCAGGACCATATGGCTTCACAGGTGAATTCTATCAAACATTTAGAGAACAGCTAACACCCATCCTTCTCAAACTCTTCCAAAAAATTGCAGAGGAAGGAACACTCTCAAACTCTTTCTACAAGGCACCATCACCCTGATACCAAAGCAGAAAAAGATACTACAAAAAAAAAACTACAGACCAATATCACTGATGAATGTAGATGCAAAAATCCTCAACAAAATACTAGCAAACAGGATCCAACAACATATTAAAAGGATCATACACCATGATCAAGTGGGATTTTTCCCAGGAATGCAAAGATTCTTCAATATACGGAAATCAATCAATGTGATGCACCATATTAACAAATTGAAGAATAAAAACCATATGATCATCTCAATAGATGCAGAAAAAGCTTTTGACAAAATTCAACACCTGTTTATGATAAAAACTCTCCGGGAAGTGGGATAGAGAGAACCTCCTACCTCAACATAATAAAGGCCATATATGACAATCCCACAGCAAACATCATTCTCAATGGTGAAAAACTGAAAGCATTTCCACTAAGACCAGGAACAAGACAAGGATGTCCACTCTTGCCACTCTTATTCAACCTAGTTTTGGAAGTCCTAGCCAAAGAAATCAGAGAAGAAAAAAAATAAATAAAAGGAATCCAAATTGGAAAAGAAGTGAAACTGTCACTGTTTGCAGATGACATGATACTATACATAACTAATCCTAAAGATGCCATCAGAAAACTACTAGAGCTAATCAATGAATTTGTTAAAGTTGCAGGATACAAAATTAATGCACAGAAATCTCTTGCATTCCTATACTCTAAGAATGAAAGATCAGAAAGAGAAATTAAGGAAACAATCCCATTCACCACTGCAACAAAAAGAATTAAATACCTAGGAATAAACCTACCTAAGAGGTAAAAGACCTATACTCAGAAAAACATAAGACACTGATGAAAGATATCAAAGATGACACAAACAGTTGGAGAGATATACTATTTCGTGGATTGGAAGAATCAATATTGTGAAAATGACTGTACTACCCAAAGCAATCTGCAGATTCAATGCAATCCCTATCAAATAACCAATGGCATATTTTACAGAACTAGAATAAAAAATCTTAAAATTTGTATGGAGACACAAAAAGCCCCGAACAGCCAAAGCAATCTTGAGGGAAAAAAATGGAGCTGGAGGAATCAGACTCCCTGACTTCAGACTATAATATAAAGCTACAGTCATCAAGACAATATGCTACTGGCACAAAAACAGAAATATAGATCAATGGAACAAGATAGATAGCCCAGAGATAAACCCATGCACCTATGGTCAATCTATGACAAAGGAGGCAAGGATATACAATGGAGAAAAGACAGTCTCTTCAATAAGTGGTGCCTGGAAAACTGGACAGCTACATGTAAAAGAATGAAATTAGAACACTCCCTAACACCATACACAAAAATAAACTCAAAATGGATTAAAGACCTAAATGTATTAGAACACTCCCTAACACCATACACAAAAATAATCTCAAAATGGATTAAAGACCTAAATGTATTAGAACACTCCCTAACACCATACACAAAAATAATCTCAAAATGGATTAAAGACCTAAATGTAAAACCGGACACTATAAAACTCTTAGAGGAAACCATAGAAAGAACACTCTTTGACATAAATCACAGCAAGATCTTTTTTGACCCACCTCCTAGAGTAATGGAAATAAAAACAAAAATAAACAAATGGGACCTAATGAAACTTAAAAGCTTTTACACAGCAAAGGAAACCATAAACAAGACGAAAAGACAACCCTCAGAATGGGAGAAAATATTTGCAAACAAAGCAACAGACAAAGGATTAATCTCCAACATATATAAACAGCTCATGCAGCTCAATATTAAAAAAACAAACAACCCAATCCATAAATGGCCGAAGACCTAAATAGGCATTTCTCCAAAGAAGACATACAGATGGCCAAGAGTCACATGAAAAGCTATTCAACATCACTGATTATTAGAGAAATGCAAATCAAGACTACAATGAGGTATCACTTCACACCAGTTAGAATGGGCATCATAAGAAAATCTACAAACAACAAATGCTGCAGAGGGTGTGGAGAAAAGGGAACCCCCTTGTGCTGTTGGTGGGAATGAACCTGATACAGCCACTATGGAGAACAGTATGGAGATTCCTTAGAAAAACTAAAAATAGAACTACCATATGACCCAGCAATCCCACTACTGGGCATATACCCTGAGAAGACCATAATTCAAAAAGACACATGCACCCCAGTGTTCATTGCAGCACTGTTTACAATAGCCAGGTCATGGAAGCAACCTAAATGCCCATTGACAGATGAATGGATAAAGAAAATATGGTACATATATACAATGGAATATTTCTCAGCCATAAAAATGAATGAACCTGGGTCATTTTTAGAGACGTGGATGGACCTAGAGACTGTCATACAGAGTGAAGTTAAGTCAGCAAGAGAAAAACAAATATTGTATATTAATGCATATATGTGGAATCTAGAAAAATGGTACAGATCAACCGGTTTGCAAGGCAAAAATAGAGACACATATGTAGAGAACAAATGTATGGACACCAAGAGGGCAAAGCAGGGCGGGGGGTGGTGGTGGGATGAATTGGGAGATTGGGATTGACATGTATACGCTAATATGTATAAAATTTATTACTAATAAGAACCTGCTGTATAAAATAAATAAATTAAATTTTAAAAAATAACTTCATAAGAGCAGCAAGTGTTATACTTTAATTTCTTCCTGAGAAGAAATCTACATAGAGATATAATTTTCTTATTAACTATGTGAATCTGTGGGTAGTCTAATAGCCTTCATAGCATAAAACACTCGTTTGCACAGCCCCCAAATGATACGTTATGATCTGCCTGTCCAGGGCATTTTGACCAAAGAAAATATTAGCTTTGATCTGGGACAAATTGAATGGAATAATTGTAATTTTGATATGATAGATATTGATAGAAGAGTTTTTACCTATAGTTTTGATACTGTACAGATTAATACAAACATTTTAGCAAATATCATTTACCTTAACATTTAACATAACAGGCTCATTACAGAACTGTCTATGGTTTACCATTTCCTAGGAGGTAGGAAAAAAAAGAAAACATAAATCAATCATGTTTGTCCCTTAGATTTTAACATATTTATTAACTTAAGTTACACTTAAAACTTTGCATTGTGTAACAGATGGAACTATAACTGCTAAAGCGATAGGTATCAGAAACAGGAAAATATTGTCTACCTGAGAGTTAAGCCTTAATGAGCATCAGAATTCCAGACCTTAGGTAAATAGCAAGCCTCTGAATTTCCTTCTTCTCATCAGTGAAATGAAGATATTAAAGCCTAGTCTGTCCTCATCGGGTTGTTGAGAAGATCAGTTCAGAAGATAGTGTGAAGATTTAGAAAAGAACAATAGCATGATAATGATAGCAGTAAAGGCTGCCGTTTACCGGTACCTAATACATGAAGTAGGATTTAATAGTAAAACATTGCTGTCATGATAGTAAAAGTGTTTGTATTTTGGTTCACAGGGACTTGTTTGTTTCTGACTCAGTGTCTTTCAAAGTGTTAAGCAAATACAGAAAGTCCTTTTTTTTGGTAAAGGAATCAAGTGGGAGGAAAAACGTCAATCTATATTCTGAGCACTTAGTATTATCAGTTTCTGCTTATTATGATGCTTCATCTTTATCATCTTTGCTAGTTTCTAAAAAGTTTGTATTTAGCTTGCAGCTTGCTTCTCTGTCTTGTCACAGGGGTTACCTCAATATTTGAGTTGTTTTTAAAAATTCAAATGTTCTTCTGTGTTATAAAAGCATATCTTATAACCCAGTACAGTTTTCTTCCCACATCTACATTACATTTTTAGTTATTGCTAATGAAAATTAACATTATTTTGGCAAATATAAACACATTTTATCAGTTTGGGATCACTTAATATATTTTCATACCATTAAACTTATTTGTAGATCTCATTTTAATAATGATAATATTAACCAGTTATATGGATGTTATATAATTTATTTAACCATTTCATTAATTCTTATTGTTTAGATTTTTAGATTTTTATAATAAATAATACGATAAACACCTGTGAAATATATTGAGTCAAAACACTCATATTCTCGTCCTTTCTTTCTCACACACACACATACACACACACACACACTCCCTGTTTTTCATATAATACAGTCACTGATGCTCCCATTTCTGATATTCAGTTGCAGAAACAGAAAACTGCCCCAGTGCTGGGAGAATACTAGCATGTGTTGAATTTAGTAAGAGACACTACAGTTTACACCACCCTTGTTTACTGTACTGTTTTGCTGGCAATTTAAAAGATTTCTTGGGTGATTTTGACTACATGACAATTTTGTCTCACGCTTTGACTGTAGAACCTTATCCTGCCCAAGATGTAACATCACTGAAATGGAGATTTTTGAATCAAATAATCTGATTTTTTAGTAAGAAGGTTGATGGTTGATGAATATATAATAATATAGTTAAACTGCAGTTCAAGACAATAAATTCAATTTTATTTTTTAATAAATAGTAGACAATCTTTTTTTGCTATAATTATTGTTGGAAAATAACTAGGAACAATGTAAGATGGGGATAGGATTATTGATCAGGGACATAGAACCAAATAAGACAAAAAGAATTATATAAAGGCAGCTATAAATTTCTGTGATCACATAAAATAGAAAAATTTAAGGGACACCACATAAAATTCTAGAGCTGTGAGGCACCTTAAGGCTTATTCCCTTCTAGTCATTTCATTTTAGAAATGAGTGTATACATCCTATAGACACCAGGGGGATTTACCTAAGTAATTAGTGGCAGAGCCAAGACTGGAACCCTGATGGCCCAACTTCTAAGCCAGGGTCTTTCCACTATACTGCACTGTTTTAAAAAAAAGTCCTGCAAAGACATATCAATGAAATATAAAGTATCTATGAAAATATTACTATACTGTATAGTTAATTTACCTAGTTAAAATTAATGAATTTGTTTTAGTGTACATTGATTAACAAACGAACATTCATTTTTCTGTTTTGGAAGACCATCATTTGGATGATGTGTCAGTTTTAAAAGGCTGTACAGAGAGCTTACATTGCTGCCGTTTCCCTTCCCCACCTGCCACTTTTTCCCCCAACCTTCACACAATTTATCCCATTCTCAATGAAAAATATATCAAGGGCAGCTTTGAAGAATAGATGGAGAAAGAAAAAAATATAAGGGACGGTTGTGATCATTTATATTGGTATTTGTGTGCTGACTCGAGGGTCCTTCCAACACCAGTTCAGAAGATGGCCTTTTAACCACCTTGCTCAGTTCCCACACCCCCCGTTTATTGTTGCCCACATGAACGCTTGCCACAGAAGCAATGATTGCCTACGTAATGGTATTGACAAACGAAGGACTGGTTAGACAATGTCAAGTAAGTCATGACATGAAATGGGAGAATGTTTTTGTAACTTCTTCATTTCCATAAATATTCCCAGCTTTCATGGAAAATGCTCAATAAAATGAATTTGCAAATTTCAAGGTCATGCGGCAGGAGAAACCGGCGTTCAAGTTCTTTCCTACCCAAATCATTTATACTTACACTTATTTCTTCATGGTATGAATACTTCAAGATTAAAAGACAGCAGTTTCCTTGTTTCTGATCTGTGCAGAAATAGGTGGCTGCCACTACCAGCATTGGCTCCATCAAGAGAAAAGGAGCATATTCATCAATATGAAGCTTTAGGTCAAGGTTCAAAAAAATTAACCTGAAGCAAATAAGGCGAATCTTTCTTTTTCATGGAAGAATGGCAGAGGCCCTTTTAGGCAGAAGTGTGTCCTTGCTTTTGCATTGTTTGAGAACTGAACTGTATTTCTCTTGAGAACCTGAAGTCAATGTATCCCTTTTCCTATAAGTATATAGGACTTATTGTTTTCCTGCATAATTTTTTATGACTCAAAGACACAACATTTAAACAATTTGTCTTCAACATATAATTCATCCTTCTGAAAAGTCATAATTTTAATTTTATTTTTTATAGCACTTCTTATTTCTATTTCATATTGATGATATGGATGAATGAATTAAACTTGCTCTTGGATAGTAAACATAAAGACATCCATTAATACTGTAGCTATGTATTAATAGTAATGTAAAGGTATGATGATGTAACACTAAATAGTGAAGTAAGACTTTCTATTTAACATTATTCAAGTTAACAAGATAATGAAATTGATAATATCTATTATCGAGAGGATATTTAATTAACATGGGGCAAACTTAGGAAAGGTTTGAAGTTTTTAATTGCTATGTTGTTGATTTGGTTTGGTTATCTTCACAACGTGCAATGATAAACCATTTCTCATTTTATCTGTATTGATTTGGATGGACTTCAGAAAGTGGAAGGGAAAGGTTTTTCCAACCTCTCAAATTTTACTTCTGCCCAAAGTGTTGTGCTCCTTCTTATGTTATTTAAAATCATTCCATAAGGCAGTTTCTTTCATATACATGGAGAAAAATCTATGATGTTGCAAAGAGCAAGCTGTCTTCCCAAAGTTAGGTTTGGACATATAAAAACAAATATGGTACCGTTGCCAAAGAACCTCAGTATAAATTTCTGTATTCTGTATTTAAATGTCTGTACTTAACCTTAAATTTCTCTATTTAAATGTATTTTTAATTTGAATACTCTACATCAGCGGTCCCCAACCTTTTTGGCACCAGGGACCGGTTTTGTGGAAGACACTTTTTCCACAGACCAGGGTTGCAGGGAATGGTTCAGGCGGTAATGGGAGTGGTGGGGAGCAATGGGGAGCGGCAGATGAAGCTTCCCTCGCTGGCCTGCCGCTCACCTCCTGCTGTGCCACCCGGTTCCTAACAGTCTGCAGACTGGTACCAGTCCACAGCCTGGGGGTTGGGGACCCCTGCTCTGCATGGTACCAAGCATAATAAACACTCCAAAACATTTACTGAATAGTTACCATGCATAGAACTTAGAAGATACATGCAAGTATTATATTTATTTTAATCTAGGTAGAGAAATATATTTATATTTTTATGAATGTAGAGTAAATTAAATACAAAAATAATTTTAAATGGCCTACTTGTTTAAAATAATATTCAGTAGAGAAAGTCCAGGATAAAAAAATCAAGGACAAATCTCTGGATGTTTTCTGAAAATATATTTTTCTATTTCATTTATAGTATAATAATAAAAACATTGCATTATTACTTTTAATATGGAAAATATAATGAGTAATATTTCAAGAGTCATTGTACTAAGGGCTTCATATGCATTATGAATTATTTAATTCCTTGAAGAGTTCTATGAGGTGGGAATTCCTTTATTCCAATTTTTGAGAAGAAACAACCAAGGCCTACAGTTGCATGGCCTAGGTAAGATAATAGTAGTGGGGAAACTAAGATTTAAATTCACGTCTGTCTTGATTGCAGAACTGGGGCTCTTAATCACTCTTCCTCTCTTTTCCTGGAACTGCAAAGAATACAGGGTTTGTCTGTATGGTGTTTACATGCAGATTTGTAAGCAGTGCTGAAAAATTACAAAATGAGAAATCATAAAAGAAAACCACAGACTTTGTGAATAATAGGTTTTGTCAATGACATGCTGTTTTTGTGAGTTTCAGAACAAATAAGACAGTAAAATCGAATCTTTTCCTCCCTTTAGCTTTGTAATAAAATAGTATTTCTGGTGAGTTTTGTTGGAAATCGTGGCACCTTCACCCGAGGATACCGAGCGGTCATCCTGGATATGGCCTTTCTCTACCATGTAACATATGTCCTGGTTTGCATGCTGGGCCTCTTTGTCCACGAATTCTTCTATAGCTTCCTGGTGAGTACATCTCTATGTGGATAGTCACTGCTGAAAAAAATACATAGTGCTGCTGCTTCTTATGCTTCTTCCTTTGATTTTTTTTTTTTAAGCAGAGTCTGGCATTTAGGACAAATTATGTTATTTTTAGACTTGCCTAGGAAAATCATGCATTATTATTATTTTTAGTCTTTTTCTCTGAGAAACGACATAGGTGGTGCAATTCTTTATTTTCTCTCTCTGAGACCCACCTCTTGACCCAGGCTTTGTATAGCAGGCTGCTTTGGGTTTCAGCCAAGTCATATTTCCCTTAGAGATTCTTCAACAAGAAAAGGGATATACTTTCTTGGTACTGAATTCATTGCATTTATGTATAACAGCAAATATTTTGTGTATCTTTAGAATGGCATATAAATAAAATGAGGCGGAAAGCCAACTTAGCAAAAAGATGATGAGTTGTTTTAAGGGCAGTCTTATAGTTTTAGATTTAATATGTTATTGTTGTTAAGCTTATTTACATATATCTATTCATTAAGTGGATTTTTAGATTTCTTCTAAAGTTGCATTTTGGTTTTGGTTTTGTTTTTTTGCTGGTTATCAGTTTTCCTTGCTACATATATGTTCTATAGCCATAAACAAGGAGAGGAGTCAGTACAAGTATATGGTAATGTTTTGAAACTTAGAGCATTACCAGGTTAGCATCATGATGCCAGAGGAACAATTTATTTATATCTTCAGCTCACAGTTGGTATGCAGAGGAGAACACTACCCAATAAAATAATACCTGAAAACAAGCTGAAGATCTAAAAAACATTATGCTGACCTGGCTTGCTTGGGTCATGAGGGGCAAATTCATTGCCTCCTGCTTCCCTGTGACCTAGCTCACCCATGTAGGAAGATTAAGTAAGAAGCTAACTTCCTGTTTACCCTAAAACACTTGAAAGAGCCACAGTGAAGAGTGGATTTGTCCCTTATCAACATAAGGATACAAAATTATCTTCCAGGCAGCTAAGTTAGATTAGTATTCAGCCAGTTAAGTTAGATTAGTATTCAGCCATCAAAAGTAGACTTTTTTTCTGATCCAAGGATCCTACTGAATTCCTTCTTTGCTCTAATTCACCACAAAAATTGCATTTTTTAAAGTCTGCCTATGATAGGTAAAGGTCTATTATACCCAGCACTTTTCCCTGACTGTAATATGTAATATTTATTATAATGTTTTTGTGCTTCAATCTCCTTGTCTATAAAATGGATAGGGGTAATATGAGACTAGTAATATCAAGACCCATTAAAGAAATAATATGAAAAACATGTGAAATGATATATGTAAATCTTTGTTATTTAAGGAAAGGTTTTTGACAAAATAAAGGTGTATCTGAATTATTGTATGAGTTATTAATAGTAATGGTACTTTTAATTTATGTTAACCTTAATTTCCAGTTGCATTTTTCTCTCATCTTTTTCAAATCATACAACACTTATGCTAATTTGTTTTCATTGGGTTGATTATAAAAAGGATATATTCCATTTTCATGTTTAGAGGACTAGAAGAAAATTTTAATGGACATAATGTCAACATGGTATTTAAATGTATTTTAAAAATATTTTTATGTTTTAAAAAATATGTGAATTTGCATTCCCAGTTGTGTCCACAAATGCCAATCCTTTAACCAGTAATAGAAACCACACTCTAGATTTTCCTTTGAGAAATAAACGGAAGGAACCGTTCACCTGTCCAACATCAATACCTTTGCATTCTCAAGATTCTGATTCCATGGGTATGGAATAGGGCCCAGGAATATGCATTTTCAGCAAGTATCCTATGGGCTTCTGAAAACTATAAACTTTCATAAACTATCCAGAAATGATCTGGAACCATTTCCAGACCTTTTCTTTAAGCCACTGTTCAGCTGAAGGAAAATCTCCTTTCTGTCAACTAAATGCTTAAATAAATAAGTTAAATAAGCCAGGTCAGTAATTTGGAAGCTGAACTTGTGTTACTTAACTTGTCTTCAAGGAAGAATAAGGACTTTGTTTCTAAAGGTTGTATCTCCCTCCAGGAGATAAACAGATAGCAAAATAGTTAAACATATGTTTTTGTGTTTGACCATCAAAAAACATCAGTGTCCTAAGGTGAGCAAACAAGTTAATATATTTACAGCAATTATTTGCAAGACTATAGTTAAATTGGAAAGTAACTGTATAAGCCTCAAAACTCTGAAAAACAGAGTACAAGGCCCTGGTGTTTCTGAAGGGATGAACGACACTGGTATTAATCATTTCAAACAGCTCAGAAATTTTAATCACTCCCCATAGATAGCAGAAAACAAACCCCAGTTATTCCAATATCAAAAATACTATTCAGTTCCAAACTGATACTTATGCCTTCATTAAAGTAAATGTTAATATTGCTTTTAACCAACTTTTAATAATGAAACATGTAGTTGCGAATGTATAATTTCAACTTTAAATATAGCAATAAATAAAATTGTTCTTAAAGTTGACTGCCGATAGCAAACATATACCTAGGTTCTTGACTAGTGCATATGGATTGTCTACTACTAAACACAAAATGGATAATAACCCATTATCCATAGAGGAAGTGAATTAACACTTGTGAATTATAATTCTGTTTATACTTCTGTTCCCAAAAGTATATACTAAAGTAATAGGTTTTGCCCTCGATCTACCTGTTTAGTAAGAAAGATGTCTGCATTTCTCAAATATTTTTAAATTTCATACCTTTTCTATTTTAGTGGGCTCATAAAATTGAATTCATGTCATTTCACCTCTCATCCCTATATTAAACAACCGTTGAATGAATCCTTCAATTATTCATCACTTAGTTCCCTAATTCAGCATTCTCATGTTAGCCATTTTACATATTCTAGAAGCAACTACAGAATATCAGGAAGACTAAAAATAGGGAATAAGTAGCTAAGTTGGTTATGTATCATATTACAATTTTTCTAAATTCAAATTTGAAGCTATGCTATTACCATGTCTTAAAAAATTGATATTACATTGGTTATGAAACCAACAGATGCACATTATGTATTGTGTTAGAATTATCTTTATTGAAAAGCAGTTTATTAACACATTCAAACTGGAGAAGAAATACATATTTTGGTTCATTTTTAAGTTGTTATTTATACTGTTATTCTCTCACAGATAAACTAAAATGGCCTGCATTTGTATTTGTGATTACCTTTGTATTTATTCACCCTTTGCTTCATTGCATTGTTTCCTTGTTTTTGTTCTCTTTGGTTTTGTAGCTTTTTGATTTAGTATATAGAGAAGAGACTCTGCTCAATGTCATAAAAAGTGTCACACGGAATGGCCGCTCCATTATTCTAACTGCAGTCCTCGCCCTCATCCTTGTCTACCTGTTTTCCATTATTGGATTCCTTTTTCTGAAGGATGACTTCACTATGGAGGTGGATAGGCTGAAAAACAGAACTCCCCTTACAGGTATTGCTGTTACCACTAAATGAGCTTGCTCTGATGGCGGCTCTGACTGGTACATCGCTTGCTAAGAGGATCACAGATGAATGATGATGGAGGCAATGTTTTCTTTCATTCCTTTGAAAACATTTTCTTGTTCACTAAGAGCTCATGAGTGTGAAATACCCCTACACTGTATGTTAGCTGACAGTGTGCATAGGGATATCTTCATACAAGAAACGTCACCTGAGCTCAGTCTCAGTGCAGAAGTTTCAACAGTGTTGACTGTACTCCCGGGGACAGTTGACAATTTTAGTGCAGAGTAATAGCTTTGGGATTCTTTCTCTTAGGGGATGTCTCCCCCAAGAACTTCCAGCATCATTCACAACCATTATTTCATACATGTTTGCTCACAGTACATTATATTATACTTGAATAGTTGAAAAGCATAAATGCTTTGATTGGAAACCATCAGATAGTCAGAAAATTTGCTATAGAAAAATGCTCAAAATATTTTCATTAAGGGACTCTGTCCGTGAATATGTGGCTGTCAGAATTTCTGTATGATATTTATTTTTATTGTCTGACTGGTTAGACATCACCCATTTATACTCGCTGTGATTCTTGTGGTATGAGGGGTGATTCTTTCCATCTTACTTTGGACTTTTTATTTATTATGCTCCCTAATGGTTTCTTATTTCCCCCTTTCCTACATTTTGTTGTTTTGGTTAAATTTTGTTCTTAAGTCTCTTTCCTCCTCTCCTGTGTTGCTGGATGGACATCGCAGTTCTGCACTTTGCTGATAGTTTCTCTGGGTGATTCCACTGCCTATGGGTTGCAGAGAAGGGAAACCACAAAATGACTCTCTCTTTCTTCAAACCATCAAATTTAAAAGTAGGATTTAATTAGTGGTGCTTTTAGAATATGGGATAATTAAGTGGCATTTAGATCTATTATTTAGTCTAAGTAATCAAGGCATGGAATAGAAACATCATATACATAGATTGAAAGTTATTAAACTTGAGACTGAATTTCAGACCTAGGTAGTAGTCTTTATTCACAGACACATGGTATATTTTCTGCTATGGCCTTTCTTTTTCTCCCTTAAATGTTACTTTTTCTAGAGTTTTATAGGTGTAAATATTTGGAGGAAAAGCTCATGTATGTAAATACCCCCAAAACTCCACTTGTACTAAACTATCTGTGAATCATAAACTATCTGTTCTCAAAATTCTTTGTCTTAATTATTTACTAGGCATGATCACATTGAGTTATTCAGTACAGAGTGAGTCTGACACTGAAGCATCACAGTTTCTGAATCAAACGTGTACAGTCATTATTGTTTTATGAATCTTGTAGTAAATAATTTTAATTGTGCTGTTTAAAAAGTTAGTGTCCAGAGGAATGGATAAAGAAGATGTGGTACATACATAACAACAGAATATTACTCAGCCATAAAAAGGAATGAAATGGGGTCATTTGTAGAGATATAGATGGACCTAGAGACTGTCACACAGAGTGAAGTAGGTCAGAAAGAGAAAAACAAATATTATATATTAATGCATATATGTGGAATCTGAAAAAATTGGTACAGGTAATCTTATTTACAAAGCAGAAATAGAGACAGAGATGTCGAGAACAAACGTATGGATACCAAGGGGGACGGGGGTGGGGGATGAATTGGGAGATTGGGATTGACATATATATACTACTGATACTATGTATAAAATAGATAACTAATGAGAACCTACTGTATAGCACAGGGAACTCAACCCCGTGCTCTGTGGTGACCTAAATGAGAAGGAGATCCAAAAAAGAGGGGATATATGTGTACCTATAGCTGATTCACTTTGCTGTACAGGATAAACTAACACAATATTGTAAAGCAACTATACTCCAATAAAAAAAAAGTAAGTTAGCGTCATTATATTATGAATATATTTTCTTTAGAAATATAAAAAAGTCTTCTTTCCTATCTTTTACAAAATAGGAAGCACGAAGACTAAAATGTCAAGATCTTCACTAAAAATATTTATACATATTTATATAAAAAGTTGTTAAACAAGAGAAAGCATTTGTAAATACTATAAAAATCTGGCATACAAAAACAGCTAACAAAGTTAAACTCTTGATTCTTCATAGACTGAGAGTTTTTGTTTCATAGAGAGTGTATGTGGTACCATGCCCTGGAAGAAGCACTCATATTTTCGTAACATTTTAAATTTAATTCCTAATACTATATATTATGTCTGTGGATATGTAGCATAGAGTTTATTCTTTCAATTACTGAAAACTATTTTCTCCCAAAGTTGAGTGAAATTATCAAGCATAACACATCTAGGAAGCAAGTGAAATGGGGAATGTAGAAGTACACAGTTCTTCAGTGAATGTGAAGAAATCAGTGAACAAAGAGAGGAGGGTGAGGTTCTAGAGCTGAATGGCAGGTGCACCACAGGTGGATATGAGAGCAGAGGACCAATAATTTGCAAATGGCCTTGGGAGTTTGGGACAATGCATATCCCACCTCTGACACCAGAGGAATCTGACTCTGTAGATGCAGGAGCCTGCACTTGACGGTGTTCAGGGGAATCCATGTCTTAGACAAGCCCAAGGAGTTGGCGGGAAGGTAGTGTTGACAAGCGGAGGTTCCAGTGTCTCTCCCACTGCCCCCTATTCCCCATCCTCAGTGCTGCCCTCCTGTTTCTACCCTCATTTCCTCTCCCCAGAAAACGGCAGAAACTTCCCAGGTGGTTCTCCCCCACCCCTGCCCCCCAACGCTCAGCCTCTCTTCTGCTTGTGCAAGTCACTCATTCCTACCACAGTTCTGATTCTGTGTCTTACGGGTTTGAAAACTTTGCTGGGCCCTGGGCTGGCTGTGGGATGCTTGGTTTAAAATCATTAGCCTAGAAGCTCTGCCTTGTCTGTGCCTTTGCTGGCCTCTGTACCTTTTGTCATAGGATTGTACCTGGAATTGCCCCCTTTACCCTCTACCTCATCTTCCTGTGTGTAAATCCTGTCTCCTCTAGATGGATCCTTCTCCAAAAACCTGTGTTTTTTCCTTTCTAGAATTCACCTCTCCCTCTCTGAACGCACTACCTCACTTTACGTGTACCCCACTCCCTCCATTCAACTATAATTATGTCTGTACCTCTCTGTATTCCCTAATCGATTGTGGGTTCTCCAAGGCCCTGACTCCGAGTCCTCAGAGCCTAGCACGAAGTCAGTAAATATTAATTAAGGGAATGGCTCCTGGGGAACACTCAGGAACCCCACCCCTCTGACCACGTGACGCTCACTCTACCCCGTGATAGACCCATCCTTTCTGCCATGCTGCCCCAGTCAGGGTGCGGGGAGGTAAAGTTTGTGGCTTCCCTTTCTTGGGGACCCGAGCTCTCTCAGCTCCAGGGCTTGTGTTGGTGGCACCTCCAGGCCTGGTCTCTCTCCTCATCACACGTCCAAACTCCAGCCACCATTCCCCACTTCTGCCTTCACCTCATCAAACAATCAGGCCAACCTTGGTGGGTGCTGCCCTGAAATGCACTCGAATATTTCTTCAGTCTATAAAAATGAACTTAATCCTCTCCCTCCACCTTCTGGACTTTCCTTGGTGGCTCCGTGTGAAAAACAGGTTTGAGAGGAACGAAACTCTTCATGTTGTGTTTGTTACTAACAACAAAATTTGTTATATGAAACTTGTTTTACACAGATAAGAAGGTTACTATTTTCTTTTCTATCGGGGCCGGGGAGATAGGGGGTAAAGATGGATCCTTGGGGACTAAGGAAGGCAAGATTCTGAACAGGGATCTGGCAGACGATTCTTGCTTCCCTGAGATGTTTGATGTCCTCTTCCCGGGAACCCACCGTTTACTGTTAAGAGATGCCACCTCCTGCTTGCTGTACCTCAGCCATGGGCACCAGTGGCTGAGAGCTCAGGGTTACCAGCTACACGGGGGGAACATGTTTCTGGCATTTCCAAGCCAGAGCCCTGAATGCATCTGGCCATGGGAACATTGTTACACATGGTGGTTAGGGCCTGCAGTATTATTAGTAGTTTATCTCAGCCACTTTAGAAAGATAGAAAAGGCTTTTCGTGGGTTGGCCCATGAACCTATTCTCTATTTATAAAATTGATTCAGTAGGCAAAAGTGTGTTCGGAATTCTACACTAACTTAACTAAAAACTTTAGGAGCACAGCTAATTTGGAGTAATAGCACCTTTTATTTATGTGCCTGTGTAATTTGTCTGCTCATTTCTTGTCACTTGCATATTTGTCTCTATACCATGTCTCCATTGTGTGTTCTCAGGTAGCAATGCAGTTTCTGCTATGACTTTCGCTTCAATCCTGGGAACATGTGAAAAGGACAACTGCTCACCCACAATGCCAGCTTCAAATACAGGTCTGTAAAAAAGGCTCCGGGACAGCATGAACTCGATACTTCTGAAGTTATGTTTATTTGATTAAAGTTATTATAGGTTAGAGAGTTGCTCTAAAAATTTCATGGTGAGTTGAAATAGAAGAATGGAGGGTAAAAGAACCTAAAAGTTTCAAACTAGAGAAAGGATTCTCATATCCGTCATTTTGTATCCTCACCCTGTTCCTTACGTTATTTCTAATCATGAGAATTTATCAAATTTACCCTGTGGTACATGCTGCTAAAAATTCTGTTACCATATTGCAAAACCATACCACACTAAGCAAGTCCCTTTCCACTGTATAGCCTTTAACTAAGAATATATTGCCTTTAACAGAAGAATCCATCCTTTAACACAGAATGGGAAAGCATGGGTTTAGAACTCAAAAAGCTTGGTTATAATCCCTGACCTGCCACTTTCTAGGTCTATGTCTTGCATATGTTATGCCAATTTCCTGGACCTTGTTCAGATGGCTTGTCCTGAAAGAGAGGAAGGAAGGAAGGAAGGGAGGGAGGGAGGGAGAGAGGAAGATCTATCTAGGTACATAGGTAGGTAGATAGATAGATAGATAGATAGATAGATAGGGCATATGATACTTTCCCTGCCTCCGAAGGAACAAATGGAACATGCATATAAAAAGAATTTTTTAGACTCTAATCTGTTCTCGAAGGATGTGGCAGGAATTTGAAAACTATGGCATGTGTGAAATTTAATGAACTGTAGAAGGAATTAGTGATCTGTTTCCAGAAGCAGCAAAGATTTAGGGAGCATTTAGATATTTCAAGAGTTCTGTATATAAAAAAGGAATAGATTTAGTCTCTGTTTTGTCTACAGAGGGCAAAATCAGACTCAGAGAAAAGGAGGGAAGCAAGAGTTAAGCACAGCATAAGGATGGATTTCCCCACTTCCATCTGGAAGCACGTTGTTCGGTCATAACGATAGAGCCTTTTTCCCCAAGTTGCCTTTTGCCCTAAGATGTTGGACTGTTGCTTCAAGTCCAATAAAAATGGACAGTCTCTTCTACTGACTCAATGTTTCATGCTCTATGACTTAAAGGGAGAATTAAACACATGCATATGTTCCATTTCCACGTCCCAGCAGCTCAGGCACTGTGAACAGCTAGCTGCCACTCAGGATTCTTTCCCCCCTGACCTCCTGGGTACCCAGTTCAGGCCTATAAACCACAAACCAGCTCCTTCTCTACTTGTGTAGCTTTACTGGACTCTGAAGTTTCTAAAATCCCGTTACATGCATCCTCTGGCTTATATACCTCCAATTTCTTCAGCTTCCTCACATATTACAGTGATGACTCTTCATGTAACACTCCAAGGCAAGAAGTTGAGTGGTGTGATCATGTTTAGGATAGAGCAGTTTGCAGTCACTCCCCACTCTTGACCCATATTTGACTGACTCGTGGCTAAAATGCTGTTCTTCACTGGTTCAGCTGTCAAGCCATAAATGCCTATTCTGTGCTCACATAATTGGGAGTTTGGGATTTCAAGTATAAAACCATGCATTTATGTCCATATATTTCTGCCAACCCATAATCCCAGGTTGTCCCAGTTTGTCCTGTGAATAGAGGAGGGGCTTCTTGACCAGATGATCTCTAGGTTTCAGGCCCCTTCCTGTGCTCACGTGCCATGAGGCTCATGGTACCTTTATGGATCCTGATTCTATTAAGCAGAATATTCATTCTCTCTCATGTCATCCTCAAGTTTGATAAGCTCTAGAACACGGGTTGGCAAACTTGGGCCGTGGGGAAATATGAATTGTCACCAGTTTCTGTACACCCCTCGGGCTAAGAATGGTTGCAGCTTCTTTTTATGTTTTTTTTTTTCTTTAATGAAAAAGATACAACGGAGACTGTATGTGACCCACAAAGCCTAAAATATTTACCATCTGGCTCTTAACAGAAAAAAAAAATTTGCCAACCTCAAAAGATTTTCATTAAGGGTGCTAGAAATGCTGCATGGGGACAGTGCTAAGGACAGAGTCCATTGGTGTGTGGCCACCAGAAACATGCTTTCAGATTAACATAGTCATGTTTTGTGCATTATTCACCCACAAAGAAATCGGCCTTAAATAAACTACCATTTATCCCATGTTCCTCCTTTTAAAAAATATCTCATGAGGCTCCTTCTCAAAGCCTCCTTGCCAAAGCCCAGATACATAATGTTTGCCAATATTCCCAATGTGAGGTTCGTCTGAACCCATACTGGCTTCTCTTGATCCTGACTCCTTCCCACACTATCCCTTTAATGACATATCTTATCTGGGGGAGCAGATCAATCTCATTTGTCAGCGGTTTGCGGAATTTGTCATAATCTCAGATTCAGATCTGCAGATGTTTCACTCTTCTTCCCATTTTCCATGATTCAAAAAAGCACAGAGAGCTATTTCAAAACCTCAGACATAGTTTAAGTAGCTGGCTAGAATTAAATAGCTCTTAGGATCTGTTGGCCACCTTGAATGTCAATTTATTGTTATAAGTACTTATCTCTTTTTTAATTCAACATTCTTTCTGTGTGACAGAGTATGAAAAAGAGTATGTTAAAAATTTTCCTTTCTTGTTAGCATGAGCATTTTAACAACATGGTCCCAAGCAGAGTAACCCTGTTTCTGCCTTGCTCTTCTAAAAATTATTTCCTTTTTTTAAAAAACAAATACACTGCAACAGTGGTTTGATTTTAAGAGCAAAATGTTGGTTTGCCAGTGAATCAAAAACAAAGCTAGTGTCCCTCCTGCCAAAGTCTATAAAGGCGGCTGACAGCAGTGCTCATCCACCCCTCGGCATCCAGAAGCCCTAAGGTACAGTGAGGGAGCTGCTGAAGCCCCCTCTCCGAGAATGAGAGCCTCTAGGTCATACACGTATGGACATATCCCAGGAGGTTGCCACCCACCTCTGTGCAAGTCTGCAAAGCTTAGGCTTTATACAATTTCCCAGGCATTGTTGTAGATGCTCAACCAGGTATCCTAGTGTAATTGTTTCCTACAGTCTTACTCATTGTGACATTTGGATCTTAACATTTAACCGAACGAGGTGAGTGTTTTTGTAAAATAGGAATTGAGTTAAGTCAGATCAGTACAGATCCTCAATGATGATGACGATGATGATATTCATAATTATAAAAACTCTGTGTATTCATTCATTCATTCATCCCTACAGCAGCATTTGTTGAGCCGCTACTATGGGCCAGCCAGCATATTCAAGACAGTGTTGAATAAAGAGATGATCCTGGACATTATGAAACTATGGGATAGTGAGGGGAGCGTGAGAAGTTACACAATATGGTACTGCAAATGGTGCTACGATAGGTAATCACAGGAGAACGCAGCTGTAGATAAACAGACAGGCCCTTCTGGGGAGGGGTCATTTAAACTGAGACTTGGAGGGTGAAAGGCCAAGGGAAAGAAGGAGCCGTTCTGGGCACAGGGAACAGCACGGGTGAAGACCCTGAAGCATGTCCAAGGATAGAGAGATGCCGCTAACTATCCTCATACTATAGGTAAAAACACTGAAGGACAGAGACGTTACTTTCACAGCTAGGAAATCAATCTAGATCTCTGATTCCAAGGCCTGTGCTCCAACCTTCTAAATTATATTGCCTCCTCATTAAAGGATTAATCTCTATAAATTATTTCTTTCCTAACCAAAATGGGGAGATGGTTAAAATTCTGCCTAATATTGCCTTCCTCATAGAATGCTTGGAATGCTTGTTCTTTATGCGTATTGTCTTCTGAAGGCAATTTCTTAAAACAAAAAGTAAATCTTCTCTATTATGTATTTATCAGCTGGAGTTGATTCTCTCCCCTCTTCCCCAGACATTTGGTAATGTCTGGAGACATTTTTGGTTGTCCTAATTCTAGGAGAAGTTTTACTAGCATCTAGCAAACGAGTAGGGGCCAGGGATGCTGCTAAACATCTCACAATGCAGAGGACAACTCCCCCCCACCAACCAAGAATTATCCAGCCCCAAATGTCTACAGTGTTGAGGCTGAGAAAGTCCGTTCTGTCACAAAGTCTGTTTGGATATGGGTTTATACCTCCGAATGCAAACGCATTAAAGACTTCCCATAATACTGCTATCACCTGTCATTTTCACCTAATACATTACACAAAGAACAGAACTTCCCTTTTCCCTGTGGACAAAAGGGGACAATTCTTCCAGGTGTATTGCCCCAGGGGCAAAGTCTGCGGGTTTTTTTTAGGCTGACCTGAACTGGGAGCTGTGGGTATGATTTTGCAGGGAAAGCCCCCAGAGTAAGGAGGAAAGAATCCTGGAGGGATTCCAGCACTTAGGTGCTAGTGACAGAGACGCTGGTGGCATCCAGAGGTGGCGGCAGTAGCTTTTCACGATTAGGGATCATTTGTAAGTCAGTATGAAGAACTACAGGAAAGCCTGTATTAATCTGCTCTTTCTTCTGTGGCCTTCTTACATTTGACATGGTAAGTGATAAAATCCATTTGATTGAAAACTCTGCGGATCTGACCTTGTAACCCCTGCCACCTTTCAATCTTGGCCACGTGTGTCTAACTGCAAAAGTAGAACGAGGGCCTCCCTGGTGGCGCAGTGGTTGAGAGTCCGCCTGCCGATGCAGGGGATACGGGTTCGTGCCCCGGTCTGGGAGGATCCCATATGCCGCGGAGCGGCTGGGCCCGTGAGCCATGGCCGCTGGGCCTGCGCGTCCGGAGCCTGTGCTCCGCAACGGGAGAGGCCACAACAGCGAGAGGCCCGCATACCACAAAAAGAAAAAAAAAAAAAAAAAAAGTAGAACGAAAGCCAGAACCTGGTGTTTGTGGGGCAGCGTGTGTCACTTAGATGTTAAAATAACTTTGCTGTGTCTAAGACCAGGATGAAAATTTTTTTTAATTTATTTATTTTATTTACATTTTATTTTTTGGCTGCGTTGGGTCTTCGTTGCTGCGTGCGGGTAAGCGGGGGCTACTCTTCATTGTGGTGCGCGGGCTTCTCATTGCGGTGGCTTCTCTTGTTGCCGAGCACGGGCTCTAGGCTCACGGGCTTCAGTAGTTGTGGCACGCGGGCTCAGTAGTTGTGGCTCTTGGGCTCTAGAGCATAGGCTCTGTAGTTGTGGCGCACGGGCTTAGTTGCTCCACGGCATGTGGGATCCTCCCGGACCAGGGCTCGAACCCATGTCTCCTGCATTGGCAGGCGGATTCTTAACCACTGTGCCACCAGGGAAGCCCCAGGATGAAATTTGAATTTGCAAGCCCTAGCGTGCATTTGTGAAGGCCTTGGTTTGTTACCTAGTGGACAGCAGGTCCACATTACAGAAGGCCCAGACATGCGCAGTAGCATGATAACAAGCCTCGGGGAGTGGAAGGCTGTGCAGCCAGCTGCTGCGGAGGCTCCATAGGTGCAGGTAGTCATCCTCCTAGAGGCAGCGAATTCTCATGGCAACTGGCAACTGACTGCAGTTGAATAAAAAAACAGAAATCTTTTATTTCATTTGCTGCAGACCTCCCTGACGTCCAAGACAAAAATGTTCTCCTAAAAAAAAAAAAAAAACCCAAAACTGATTTTCTAGAAAAGTAAGGCTTTTTTGAGGCAAAAAAAAAAAATTATTTGCAATTATTTTCCAAGTAAAAATCATTTGAATGTACAGGAAAAAAGAGGTTTACAGATGTCCGACATTTATGAGTTATTCAAATTGAATATATTTTGGTATTTTACTTTAATAAAAAAGATTGATGTGTAGCAGAACCGGTCCGTCTTTATGTCACTCTACCTTTGGCTTCCTACTGGGTGCCCTGTGTTTTTAATTTTTTTTTCCTAAAGTTTTTTAAAATCAGCAATTCCATATTGAGGTGATTGTGATTAAAGGTTAAGGCCAAGAAACAAGAGGTTCTCAGTTGTATTCAGAATTTCAAATATGTCTCAATGACAATCTATTGCTTCTAAGAAACCATTAAAAAATGGAATAATTTAATGGTCAAAGCAGAAAATAACTGGCATTAATAAATAATTTTATTCATGCATGTCCAGAAAAATTTATAGACTAACACCTCAGATCGGGGGGAAGTCTTTCAGAGTCAATAGAATATATTTTTATTCCTTTCCTCATATGAAACACCCCTATTATGAATTAAGAAAAAATCCTTTCTAATACTCCTAAACTGAAAATGAGGATAACTTAACCTCATATTGTTTAAGTATAGAATTTGTTGGTTATATTAAAACTATAACTTTGCATGAGATTTGACAGCCATCTATCAATAATAATGCTAATTATGATACTTGGAATTTATTACACCCTAAATATATGCCAAGCAATGTTCTAAGTTCTTTACATGAATATACTTAGTTCTTTTAAAATGTCTCCCCATTAAAGTCTATGTCCACTCATTCTTCCTTTATGCATGTAAACAAGGGCGTGTCCTCTCACTTCTTTTATAACCGCCTCTGTTTTCATCATTACCCCTGTGCCACCATTATCTAGATCATTATTCTTGCACCTGAAATCTTTTCCTTGCTACCATCTGTTCTCTTTCTTCTTATACACACTCTTGGGTCCTAATTGAACCTTCTTCTGCATTCTCTTATCCCCCCAAACTAATATCCTATTAATCTCCTTCCTTTCAGTACTAAATTTTTCTATAAAACAGTTGACCTACACTCTCTCCTTCACCTTCTGAATCAACTATCTTCTCTTAAACTATTTGCCCTCTTCCTATGACATCTTCCTGTGCTTTTCCTGATGACCTAATTGTTAAATCCAGTGACCTTTTCTTGTTTCTCATTGCCTTTGACCCTTCTGTACTTCTGATGTTTTTTGATACTCTCTTCATCTTTAAAGTATTGTCTTCCTTAATTCTGGATCCCAGTACTCTCCCAGCTCTGGCCCTCTGTAGCCTTTTAAAAGTCTTCTCGTCCGATAAACGTAAAAATCATCTGAGATTCTTTCCTTGTCTTCCTCAAAGCCCCGGCATCCAGTTCTTCCTTCCAAATGGTCCGTTTCTGCGGTTTAGCGAGACCCTCCTTTCCCGGGTCACCGCTGGCTGGAAGCTTCAGTCTGACACTTCACGTTGCCGTCTCCTTCATACCGAGTCCCGTCAGCTCCCGATCTTTCATCCTTTCCATTCTCACACCCATTACTCTGGTGGAGGCTCATGACACATCATGCCTGAATTATTGCAACTGCCTCCTAAGAGGTCTTTCTACCTCCAGTTATTCTCTCCTCCTCAATTTACCCACTATATCACCACTAGGCTACTTGTCAGAAGTCACTGCTTTGAATATGTCCTTCCCTACCCACAACTCAAGATGTCCACGATGCCCCATTACCTGCCAACTAAAATCCAAACTCCCTAGAGCTTTTCAGAGAGCTGCCAGTTTATCTCCAGCCATATCTTACACTCCTCTGCATACTGGTATTATTGGCTCTTCATCATATAAGCAATTATTTTTAACTCTGGGGCTCTCTGCCCGTGACACGTGAAATGCCTATCTACTGCTGTCTTAGTCCATTGAGGGACTCCCCTCTCATTATCCTTGGTATTAAAAGTTCTCTCTCTATACTGATCTCTTTGCACTGCTCTTGTGGCTTTTATCGTGTGTTCATTTGTCTTGTTATTTAAGTTCATGTTTTATCTCATACTGCTTTGCCAACTAGATGCTAAATCACCTTTCTTCTGTTTAAAATTCTCCAGTGACTCCCCATAGCTTTCAGGATAAAATTTAAACTCTGTAGCTTGGTGTATGATTCTCTCCATAATCTGGCCCCTACCTACTTCTCTTCTTACAGCTCCCGCACTCATCTGCATACCCCAGAGGCCCTGGCATCCCAATCCACCTGCCGTTCCCCAGACACTCCAGATGTTTCTTCATGCCTGTTTGCCTTCGCTCATCCCATTTTATCTGCCTGGAATGTCTTCACTGATCTTACTGGCCAACCATGCCCCCTTTCAATATTCAGCCCAGGTGCCCCGTCCTTTAGGATGCTGCCCCCGACACCCCAGCCCATGAGATGCTCATCCATCCTGCCTCCTTAGTACCCATGGTACTGCACTGCCTTTGTTCATCTGCTACCCACATTTCCTAGGGGACCATAAGTTTCCTGGGGGCTGCAGCACTTTCATCTTCCCACTTGTATTTCTAGCACCTAACGCAAGGGCTCTTGACATATTGAAATGAAGCAGGTTTGGCATGGGGAAACCTGGTTATGTAGGTAGGTCTCCACAAGGTGGCATTTATTTAGGTGAATTCATCGTGACTCAGGGCCTGGCTCTCAGCCTGAAGGCCTGGGAACTTGGCTTAACATATTATGAGTAGGTCCGTCTCACAAAGGTAAAACCTTATTAACCAAGCTCCTAGAGGCTACTGTGTAAAACTGGCATGCCCAAGCACTAGTTATGGAGTGAGTGGACTGGACTATGGCTGGCATTGACCCTGACCTGGGCACTCTCCCCATGTTTACATGTCACACAGAAAGCCAATTCTCTTTATGTATTTGCAGCCAATCTATTTTATTTCACAATGGCTAATCATGTGAATTGTGTGTGGATTTTACTAGCTCACCTCTTATTAAAGAGCAAACAACCTCACTTCTGAATTATTGGGGAGAGATGGGAGCACTTTCCTGTAGCTTCCGTAAACTGATTAATCTGGCACTTAATAAGTCTTTAGTAAACATTGGTGTCATATGACCAGGTAGTTGCTGATTAAATAAATGAACGCAGATCCTGCCACTAGATAGAAGATTGATTGAAAGTCTAGCCGTGGGAAAGTAGTATATAGACATACTGCACGTGACTGCATTGCTGGAAAGCCATATTCCTCTTCAAAAATTCCTTTAACTCTCTTACACATTTCTAACTATTTTCTTCTCATTCTTCCTAGCCATCACCACCACCAGGTGTCGGGGACCTAACCAAGCACTTTGCAGACTGAGCTTTCTCACTGTCTTCTCTGCCTTTCTTGCCTCTTCTGCTGTTCTGACTGCTGGCACCACAAGCTTTACTTCTTCCTCATTTCTCCTGGTTTTATTTCTTCTACTTTCCAAGTCAGAATGTGCCTTGGTGCTCACCTCTACGGTAAGTGGTCCAGCACAGACTCTGCTGATATCTTTGATGCTGCATTTGATGCTTGCCCATCTCTGACTTCCGCCCTCCTCTTGAGGAGTATGTTTTAGAAAGAAGCAGCTCTGAATAAAGGGGAAATGCCAGATCCCTCGTCCATGTGATGTTAAAGTCAGCTTACAAGAAGAAAATCAACCTTTTCCTAACAAAGTACCAGACAGGCTATTTGTAGTGGATCAGGTACACAAAATTGTCAATAGAAGCCTTCTTTTTCTTTTTCCTTTGGTGGTGGTTGTTTTCACATTCACGCCATGACATGCAGACTGGCTACACCGTTCCAAAATTCAGTGCCACTATGGCTCTTTAATCTTGTAACAAGAAAAGTACATTCCTACTTACTTAATTTAGGAAATCCTGATTCTAGTATCCAAGTTGGTGAGAATTTTTTATTATTTTAAATGACTGAGAGATTACTACCATATTTGGTAACTTTATCTTTAAACAAAATAAGACTAGGAATTTTTCTGTCACATAATACTTTTTTTATCTCTCTCCGTTTGTCCCTAAGTATTTTCACATAAACACGTTCACATAAAATAAATTATTTACATGAAATAAATTGTTTACATAAATGCATCGTGCCTCTTATCTGTAGCTCCATGCTGGTCATTCAGAAAGCTTAGACACTTACTAGAGAAATGAAATAGTATTTGCCCCAATTTGTGAGCCCTTAACTTACTATGGGTATGCCAACCTCTGTACAAAGTGTTTTATATACCTTAAATATAATCCTTAAATAACCCTCTGAAGGGTTTAATCCTTAAACAGACCTCCCCATTTTACAGATGAGGATGTTGAGATTAAGTAACTTGCCCAAGTCCCAGTTGTGGAACAGAGTAGAATTTAAAGCTGGGTTCACCTAGCTTCCTTGTACAAGCTCTTTCCCCCCCGCAATACTTTTGCTTCCTGGGTGAGTTGACTGTGTTTTCAGAAGGTCTCACTGAAATCTCCCCACATCACGACAGTGTGCAATGAATATTAGCTTTCTTATATTCTGTCCTTTTCCACCAATGGAAGAAAAAATGATTTGGGGATATTATATGCATGCTCTATGAGTCTGTGTCAGTCACGGGCTTCACGGGCTGCCGCATGGAAAATAACGTGTTATATCCCTTCAGAAAACTGTGTCCTGACACAGTTATAAAGCAATAGATCTTTGACAGTACATAAGAGTGTGTTTTAAAAGCATGAGGTTGCTGTACTGTTTGACTTGTTTGTTTTTGTAGCTGCTGAGGAATATGAAGATGGAATTGAAAGAATGTGTGACACCCTCCTTATGTGCATTGTGACTGTCCTGAACCAGGGCCTCAGGAACGGCGGCGGCGTGGGAGATGTGCTGAGAAGACCCTCAAAAGAAGTAAAAGCTGGAGAAAAATGGTTTTTCAAGAAGCACATGATCTTGTTTTAACCTTTCTTAACAGCATTTACAATATGGTTTTTGTTTTCAGGGTACTGTATGTTCTGTTGTTTGCTTTAACAGTATCACGGTGGCCATTGAAACCAATTCGTTGTATACTGGGATTACACAGAAACAGCTAATGTCCTAGAAATCTACGTATGTTAGTAGGGTCATGAACTCTGTACACCTTTGAACTGTGGACAGAGTTATATTCGACTGTATATATTTCGACTATAGTCTTTATGGAGGAGTTGATTGTTAACGTAGATAACAGAAACCAGGCTGCCTTTTGTCTATCAGGTTTCTTAGGCATGAAGATTTACTCTTTGCTTCTGAATAGGAACAGCCTCTATTATTTATTGATGAGGAGTATCAAATCTGAACAAATTCTAACAGGATTTCGTATATTCAAATGGCAAGGCTGAAAAATTTCTCATCGGCTACAACGTCTCAGGTGCCATGCTGGGAGCTTGAATAATCTCAGTCCTCCAACAGGCCAGCCGTATCACGTTGTCCGTTCATCTCATGTTTCCTCATCTATGAAACATCTAGGCTATCTGATCTCTAATGTGTATTTTAATACCATTTGACAAGTAGAAATAAGCCTGAGTTGAATGTACTTAGCTCTAAGGCCAAGAACAAAATCGACTCCAGAAATTGACGGATCATTAGATCCTCCTCAAATCTCCAATCTCTGACCTTTGGGACTGGTATTTGTCTACCTTTTGTGCAGCTTCTGGGATAGGGGCCCACTGCACCAAAATGCATTTAGCACAATGACATGTCAAGTGGTTTTTAATACACAGTAAGTCCCTCCCTTGGAGAGGAAGAGTGCAAGTCCTAGGGAATGGAAGGGGTCTGGGAACAGACTGGAAAGTTTTCCTCACAACACTTAAAGACAACGAAGATAGAAGGGGTTCTTATTTTTCCAACTTGGAATACTATTCATATTTAGCAAACAATGATTGAATATATACTCTCTGCTAGACAATATGCTAAATCAACATGCCTCGAAAATGTGTGCATCTGTATATATACACAATGGATTTTTTTTAATGTTTTAAAATTTTTTATTTCAGGAGCCCTTGTTTGCTGCCCGAGTGGTGTACGACCTTCTTTTTTATTTCATTGTCATCATTATCGTTCTTAACTTGATTTTTGGGGTTATCATTGATACTTTTGCGGACCTCAGAAGTGAAAAACAGAAAAAAGAAGAAATTCTAAAGACAACCTGTTTCATCTGTGGTAAGTGTTCTCAAGATACTAAAATAATAGAGAAAGAAACTGCCCAGTAGAAAGGAGGGACTAGAATGATTTTTGTTTGCCATGCTTTGGGAAAAATTATTTCAAAATGAAAGCTGGACAAAATTCAGATTATGTAACTGAGCATTGGACTGGGATACTCTGCTTCCAGAAAAAGCAGAAGAATTACATCCCAAAGGTAACTTGTCATTATTTCTGCAATTTGTATGATTCTCTGCCTATAGTATGTGTTACAAAATGCCAGAAGGTTCCACCAACTGGCAAAGAGATGTTTAATCACAATAACATATTGAGTAAACAATAGAATGATTTTTATTTTATTTTGTTAGGTTATGAATGCTCAGATGATCTTCCCAGCAGCTTGAACTTCTACTCACTGGCTGCACTTTGTTTTTGATTCTGAACTGTGCTCTCTCTCAGTTTCTGTCCCTCTCTCCCTCCCTCCCTCTCTCTCTCACACCCTGTCCTCCTCTTCTTCTATCGTCAGCTCTCTCAGGCCCACCCAACCTTCTCTTTGTCCTCATTATTTCCTTTGGCTCTACCTTTGCTTCATAAACCTTAGCCCTTTCTGGCTTTAGTCATCTCTGTAGCTGGCTTAGTCGCCCTAGGATCCTTCCCCCTCCTTGAATAATCACCAACTCCCGGTGATACTCACCATCTATTTTTCCGTGTCAAGCTGAAGAATCTTTTTGATAAAAGTCACGAAACAAACATAAGGGCCTCACTACAATGTTTATTCTATATAACTTCAACTGGACCCACAATATATCCCCTTCCTTCCTTGGTTCACCTTTTGTCAACTGTCTCATTTCCCTGAATGGTTCTTCCAAGCCTTTCCAACATCCCTCCAACAGGTGGGAGTATGCCAGATATTAGCCTGTGACCATGAGCTCTATTCCAAGGAAACAAACACCAATTAGACATGCCCTTCGGGGTGTCCACAATCTGTTGTGGAATACAGACACAATAAATATCAGTGCTATCTAATGCATTAAGGGAAATGATGGAGAAGTTTACAGGTTGTTAACGTCTCGTTGGGTTGTGGTAGGGGGCAGCCGAGGAAGAGTCAAGAAAGGTTTCTTAGAAGAAATGGTGATGGAGCTGATGGTAAAAGATGGAAGGGAGGGACTTTCCTGGTAGCCCAGTGGTTAAGACTCCACGCTGCCAATGCAGAGGGCACGGGTTCGATCCCTGGTTGGGAAACTAATATCCTGCATGCCACATGGTGCGGCCAAAAAAAAAAAAAAAGATGGAAGGGAGAGAGCCATATCCAAGTGGGCAGAAGCAGAGTGGCCAGCAGAAGGAAAGGCGTGGAGGGGTGAACAGCATGAGTAGAATCTTCATTTCCTGTAAACAGGTCAGTGTTTCTGGAGTATAAGTTTCAGAGCAGGGCAATGCCAGCAAAAGAGATTGGCCAGATCATATGTGGCCTTTTATATTAGAAAGCTTGGACTTCATCCTATGGACTTATAGAGGATGGCGAACAATTAAAGAATTTTAAGTAGAGGATGCAGGGTCTAATTTTTATTTTCGAGCACTGTGGCAGCTATGGGAAGTTGTTCATCAGAGGACAATATTGGAGGCAGAGTAACTAGGTAGAAGGTTATTGCCATAGTCCATGAGAGGTAACAAAACCTTGATCTGGGAGAGGTAGTGGTGGCGGTATTCAGGATTAGAGGACAAAGTTAAGAAATATTGGGGAGATAGAATTTTTAAATCTCAATGGTTTGGTTTGGAATGGATATGAGAGAGTGTGGGTGCCTGGGTGGACGGCAGTACCAACAGCTGAGTTTGAGAACAGAAGAAGAAAAACAATTTTACATAGGCATATACTGAATTTGGCTTTGGAAGTACTGAAATTGAGGTATGTACTGAACAGCCCAGTGGGATACACTCAGTACAGAGGTCAACATATGGGTCTGAGCCTCAGAGAAGGAGACAGTATCGGGGAATCCTCAGCCCGTATGACATAGAAAAAGCTGGAGTGTGGAGGAAGGCTTCCAAGTGAGAGGAGGAGATGATGGGAGTTCACATGGAAAACATCAGCATTGAAAAGTTGAAAGAGAAAGGGGATCACACACTCACAGAAACTTTCCAGTCCGAATGGTGTGAGGACAACCGGACATGTGTGGCACGTGGAAGTGAGGGGCGAAAATACCCTTGGGAACAAAAGAATTGATTATCAACTGTGTCAAAGCAGTAACATGAACTGAAGCAGAGCCTTTGAGTTTCTCGTTTAGGAGGTTTTGGAGTTTTTAGAGAGGAGTTTCCAGGAAGGTAAGGGCAGATACCAGATTACACAGTGCTAGGGAGGGACTCGCTGGAAGGAAATGACACAAAAAGAAGAGTCTTCTCTTCATATGTCTAGATTAGATGGAAGAACACAAGATTGACATGGCGCCAGAAAGGTGTTGTGTGATAATTGGGAGATTTGGGGAAGAGAGTTATTATATAGAAGGGTGAGTCCCACAGAGGAAGAAAGATAGTACCTTTGAAGATCTTCCTGTGTCTCATGGTCTTGCCTTTACACTGCTTCCTCGACGCCTTTTTCTTCACAATCATAATAACTATTATGTCAGCACACTACCTCCGAAACATGGGTTCTTTGGAAAAATCTATCGGTAGACTGAGCCTCATTCTAAGACATGATCCTGTCCCCCCATTATAACAACAAAAAACATGAACAGCAAAATAAGCACGTCACTTCACCCCTATTTCTGCTCCTCTGAGCTTTCCCTTCAATGTCAAAATTCTCTCTCGCTTTTCAGTTATCAAAAAGCCTGTAGCCTGTAAATTCCTTAAAATATCACAATAACCTTCATCACCAAGTTGAAATGTTTGTCTCAGATCTCATCATGAACTTCCTGCTAACCTTTTCTTCTAGCTCAGATTGCACGTTCTCTGGGTCTATCACAAGGCCTTAGTCCTTCTCCCAACCCCTGGATCAGAGGTTCTGATTTTATCATAGACTCCTTGTCTCTTCCCTCTGCCCTTCTCTTTAACACCACTTTATGTAGTTTATTGCCAAATATGCAGCCAGGGCTCCAACCTCTCTCCAGGCTTTTGTTCTTTATTTTCCATGGTTGATGGACATTTAAAAAGATATGACTTCCTGGCAGCCAATTTTACCACGTCTGCAAACCAGTGCATCATGCCTTTCCATCTCCTTCCTCTAACCTGGCAACTTATCTTGTCTTCTGTATTGCAATTAATGATACCCCACTGGACTGGGAACTTCTCCATCATTTTAAGCATCTCCTTTTTCCTCTTCCAGGTGCACTAGTTACCACGTGGTAATGAATCTGCTTTCACAGTCTCACTTCCTTCCACATATTCCCACAGCCACACCTTGGTTTTTGAGGCTCACCCTGGCTCATACCCCCCAAATGGACTGTTCAGTGCTGCCAGACAGAATTTTCCACTTTGAACTCATTTCCTTACTCAAAAGCCTATCAATAACATTGTACAGTCTATAACTCTAAAATTTTGATTTTCCTGCCCCACAATTGGGCCCCTTCTTTTTTGCCTGACTTTTCATCCACTGTTCTCCCATTTATAGCTCAGGTTCTGGTTTAACTGCATTACTCATCTTTAACTCTCTCTCATATGTTCTCAGTTATGGTGTTTCTGTTTGGGATGCCCAAACTCCTAAGCTTTTGAACTACTGCCCTGTCTCTGAGACCCAGATCTAAAGCCGTTGTTCCATGAATTCAGCTTTCTCTGGTCTCACTAACCAGAAGCAAACACATCTGCTCCTAAATTTGTCGATCACAATTAGCCATATAGTACTGTACATATTTTTCATTGTCTCATCTCCTCTGTTGTATACTATGCCTTACCATATTATAGAAAGTATATGAACTTTACCATCAAGTAGACATGGGTCTACACTGGCTCCACATCCTGGCTATGTGGTCTTGGTCAAGTTTCCTTTCACCTTGAAAGTGAGGAATATAATGCCATGTTTTGGCATTGTAGTGGGTATAAATGAAATCCTGTATATAAAAATTCTTAGCTCAATGCTTAACTGAGAGTAAGCTCTCAGTACATGATAACTTCTCATCTTTAGGAGATCCACATCTACATCTTATCCGTTTTTATGCTTCCATAGTGTGTATTAGGGATCCTTCATAAATATTTGCTTAATGAATGACTATCCAATTAGTCACCTCCAAATTAACATTGTCTCTATATTTATGTGGCTTATAACCTATGAAAGGAAGATAAAGCAAGTAAGTCCTAAATTGCTATATACTGCAGACAAAAAACTTAGATGCACTAATTCCAAGTTATCCCAAGTTTTGTCACATGTGTGGTATTGTTTCTGTGGCATACACATGTCCACAGGGATATAGGGTGATATATCAGAAGGTATTAGATCAACATGGCCTATTTTTCAGAAGCTTCACATTTATTAACAAATTTGAGAGACCATTGAGGTGAGTTAACCTGAGAGCAAATTCAAATAGTATTTTTATATTAGAACAAATACTTTGTAAAGTAGAACAAATTTAGTGTGAACATTTAAAATAAAATAGAAACTTACTTAAATATTGAAAAGTGTTTTCAAGCTCTTTTAGCTGCTAATCCCTGTGACCTCAGTAACATAAGAGTTCTTTATTCTCTGCCCTCAAAAGGCAGAAACATGTGGGAAGTGTTGTGATAAAGTATATCTAGATATGCATTCATTCCTGGAATCACTTACCACATATAAGATCTAATATATACCATATATATTAGAAGAACTTAATTACAAGAATAATTTAAACATTCGGGATATTTGGGGGTTGTATTAGTAGGCTATCAAATAGTTGTGATTAATCTAGAAATGGTTCTTGGAGGAGTTCGGTGTTAAATTGTGATCCAAAGGGGGATATAGTATCAAATAATAGAGGAGAGATTCTCCCCAGTAGGAGATGGCCCCAGGAATATTCCGAGGATGCCCATAGTAGCAACAGAAGAGGTGGGTACTGTGACAGGCAGTGAGAGCAAATGGGACTCTCCTAGCCTTGAAGACAGTGAACCAGATGTTTCAGAGTTGAGATTCAGAAAACAGTTGCTAGTGGTCCAGAAGGTGGTCATGATGAGGTGATGATGAGCACATGACAGAGCTAAAGCAGTAAGCATGGAAACAAATTGACTCTGTTGTCCACATTAACTATTAATTTTGAATTACTAGAGGTGAAAAATCCAGTGAAAAGGAGATGTCGACAGACCAGGTGTGACAAAATAACAAAATGGAGAAAGGATTTGATGATAGGTCAGAACTGCTATCATAGGAGGGTCAGGTTCCTAGAATTAAAGATCTTTCTAGGTGATTTAATAGGAAATAAAGGCTAAATTGTGAGGGGGGGCATCTGTGTTCTTCTCTTGGTAATTAGTCCCTTCTCTATACTTTGCGCATTATTTTATTACCTTTATTGTCTATACTTATGCGTGAAAGTCATTCATTCACCTGTTTGTTCAACCGTTACTTACTGAGCATCTACTAAGTGCTAGGGTATTGCAGTGAACAAAAACAGACAAACACTTTCATCATGGAACTTATTTTCCACAATACATAGAATGTCAAATGATGACTATGGAGAAAAATAAAGCAGAGAAGAGGAATGTGGATGCCGGGCTAGTGGGTGGGTATGTTCCCTTACCTTAGTCATACTGGGTGGGAAACACAACATAAGTGTAGTCTTAACATTTTTCCTGAAAAGTTTGTATCGAGCATACAGAGCTCCTCTTACCCTTCCTTTCTTTCTCCCTTGGTCGTCTCATCTAATGCTCTGGCTTTCATTGTTCATTTTATGTCATTTGTCCTTGGACTAGTAGAGTTATATCTTGAATGCTGTTTGGAATATCCAGCTTCCTACCTAACATCCCAACACTGGTTGTTCTGTAGGCATCTTAAACTCAACACATCCAAAATCAAATACATCCTCCTTTAAAATCTCTTCCTTCTATTTTTTTCCCCTTGATTTAGTGATATTACCTTGAACTTGGTCATTCAAGTCAAAATATCGAGTAGTCCATGATTCCTCCTAAATTGGTACCTCTAATCGGACATCAAGCCCTCTTCAGTTTCTACTCCAGAGTCCTCTTCAATCTTTATTGATACATTCAGTTATTCTGTGAACTTTAGTTGAATGCCTACTGTTTTCCAGCTACTATGCCAGGTGCCGGTAATACAAGAATAAATCAGACAAAGTAGTAGAGCCTAAGATAGAAACAGACATTTTTATAGCAAAGACACAGAGAGGACCAACCAAGGGAGTCAGAGCTGTGGCAGTGGTTGAGTTGGCTCTTGGAGAAGAAATTCCTGTAAAATGGGAAAGAGACTAGATGGGGGCGTAGAGTTTTCAGAGGAGTTGGTGTGTTTGGAGAATGGTGAGAAAGTCCGAGTGACTACAAGACATGTGCACAGAGTGGATAGTCAGTGCATGAGTCTGAGGGCGACTTCAGGTTCACTGGTGGACAGGGATTTCATTAACAGAGGGGAAGAAGAAGGGCTAAAGAAACAAATCTTTGATGAGTTGAGTTTGACCTGCCCATAAGTTATCCAGGAGGCAGCGGGAAATAGAATCTAAAGTTGAGAAGAAGGGTCAGTACTGGGGATAAAGGTCGAGAACTCATCAGCATGATGATGGTGGAAGCCATGGGAATGGATGTTCAGGCTTAGAGAGCAAGACCCAGTGAAGATGAAAGACAACCAGTTTCCCTCCCTTATATCCCTCCTCCCCTGTCCTAGTCCCCCTGGACTCCTACCCTTAGCCTCTTCTCTCACAGTCTTCCTCTAAATCCTGGCACAAGGAGTTACTTAACGCACAGCTCCCAGCATGCTAGGCTCACTCAAAAATCTTCAGCATAAAGCACAGACTCCTTTGCTTTGTGTTTAATACTTTCCATGGTTTGTGCCAAATGTACCATTTCATCTTAATTTCCGAGTGTTCCCTCCTGGCCACACCAGAGGAACTGACAGTCCCCCAAACAGGGCATTTACTCTCATCTCTAGCTTTGCTGTGCTATTTCCTCAGCCCAGAGGCAAAAGAACATGGCTTTCGAGTCAGGAAGATTTTTATTTAAATACTGGCTGACTTTTCCACTAAATAGAGGTGTTAACTTGAGCAATTAATTGAATCCCTCTGAATCTCTTTCCTCACCTGCTAAAAGGTCAGATCGGATTATTGTAATTATTATAGCATATTTGGACATCTTTATAGTTGTCAGCACAAATAGGTGCTCAATAAAAATTAAGTACCTTTTCTTACCATTCATCTCTTCTCCACTTGCCATGATCGTGTTTCATAGGCCAGACGTGTAAAGTTTTATGCCTCTTTGAAACCTTTTAAAACGTACCTGGTCAGAGCTCATTTTGTCCTCCTTTATGTTTCCTTGGCAGATTATATCGCTTCAGAATGTAAAACAAGTTGTCTGTTTCCTCTCCCATATTATAGGTTAATTGATGGTAGACATTATCTTTATAGTCCTATGTACCTTGCAACAGGTAGGGAATTGTTTGAATTGAATTCTAGGAGAAAGCTACTTAAAAATTTTCTCCTTTTTTTTTTGGTAATAACTCTGTTGAGGTACAATTCACATACTGTATGATTCACCCACTTAAAGTGTATAATTCAATGGGTTTAGTATATTCAGGGTTGTCCATCCATCATCACAATCAATTTTAGCACATTTTCATTGCCCTCAAAAGAAACCTCATACCCTTTAGCCATCACTGCTCCCTCCTTCCCCTTCCCTTCCATCCTCCTCAGCACTAGGCAACCACTGATCTACTTTCTGTTGCTATAGATTTGCCTATCCTGGACATTTCATGTAAATGGAATCATATAATATGTGGTCTTCTGTGACTTGCTTCTTTCACTTGGTATGTTTTCAAGGTTCATGTTATAGCATGTATCAGTACTTCCTTTCTTTTTATTGCAGAAAAATATCCACTGCATGGATATACCATATTTTGTTTGTCTTTTTATCAGTTGATGAACATTTGGGTTGTTTCTACTTTTTGGCTATTATGAATAATGCTGGATATTCATGTACATGCTTTTGTGTGGACATATGTTTTGCTTTTGTGTATATACCTAGGAGTGGAATTGCTGGTACACATGGTAACTCTGTGTTCAACCTTTTGCGGAGCTGCCAAGCTATTTTGTAAAGTTGCACTATCTTGCATTTCCATCAGTGGTGTAGGAGGGTTCCACATTATCCATGTCGTCATCCACATTGCTATTATCTGTTTTTGATTATAGCCATCCTAGTGGAACAATATTTTATGAGTGACATGTTCTTTTTTTTCTTAAAGTAATGAGAATTTATTGAAACAATACACGAGCAATTTAAGATAACAGGTGCAGTAAGCAAAGAGCCATCATGGAGAGCCAGATGCTATTCATGAAACTAAAGCAAGACCCTCAGCTCCACCATACACTATTACCCAACAACTTTTTCTCGGCTTCCGCTTTCTCTCTGTCTAGAATGGCTTCCCTATTCTAATTGCTTCTCTCTACTTGCTGCTCTACCTCCTGGTTTCTGCCAGTTCACAGCTTCTACTGCCTCATTGTTTTCTGCTTATATCCTACTCTTTCTACATCTCTTCAATTCTGTTATATTCTTAGTGACATATTCTTAATTCACTCAATTAATATTTTACTCAGTGCCGACTATGTAGCAGGCAATATTCTAAGCTATTGGGACCATCGGTGAAGAAAAGAGACATATATCTGCCCATGGACATGCAATAAATAATCAACATAATAAGCTCATATCTAAGTTCCTGGATAAAATGATATTCCTCTTTTCTGTGCCAATTAGTAGGCTGGATTTTTCTTGCACAATCATTTTTACCTCTGTAATTGAGACTTGTGGTCCAGTTTAATAGAACACCTTGGATATGGCTATATTCAGTCTGTTAAGAGGTGATAAGCCCTCTAGGAAAAGGAAGGGGACAAGGAAAGAGTGATCAAAAGTATCGGAAAAACGGAAGAGACAGGCTATGGGATTAAATAAAGTGATCGAGTTAAGCCACATTGAGAAGGTGAGATTTGAGAAACACTGGAAGGTAAGTGAGTTAGTCAAAGAGGTACCAGAGAGAAGAGGGTTGTGGGCAGAGGAAACAGCCAGTTCAAAGGCCCTGAGGCAGGGGTCTGGGTGCGAGGATCAGCAGGGAAGCCATTGTGGCTGGATGAGAGTTAGCAAGGGAGAAGGTAGTGGGAGACAAAGTTAGAGAGGCTGGAGGGCCACATCACTTAGGGCTTAGCAAAAAGATATTGCATGGGATGTAGTTAAACTCAACAATTATTCGATGTTTTTCCAAACTTTGAACTTAACTGGGCATCCTGTATTTTCCCCGGCAACCCTACTTGTAGGGCAGTGTAAGAACTTTGACCTTTATTCTGAGGAGGTGAGCCACTGCAGTGTTTGGAACAGAGGAGGGACACCATCCTACTCGGGTTTTTAAAGCATCACTCTGGCTGCTGTGTTGAGAATAGGCCACAGAGAATAAAGGTGGAAACGAGGGTCTGGAGATTATTTGGGTAATGCAGATGAGACATGATAATGGCTCAGACCAGAGTGGTAACCATGGAGGTGGTGAGAAGCAATCAGATTCTGGGTATATGTTGAAGGTAGAGCCAAAAGAATTTCAACATGAATTGGATGTGGCATGTGTGTGTGAGAGAGAGAGAGGATTCAGGGTTGACTCCTAGACTTTTGGCTTGAAAACTGGAAGAACGGAGTTGTCGTGGAATGAAAAGAGAACATGGGTGGAGCAGGTTTGGGGGAGAGGATTGGATTTTATTTGAAGCATGCTGAGCTGTTGATAGGTCAAGTAAGATGAGGCATAGCCATTAGCCAGCCAAATTTTATGGTATTTCCCGTAAAAATATCCAATAATACAATTTAAAGGGTCACGCCTTCACTGGGGACAGGTTTTTTACTTATTGTACTTTGCATCTTATTGTTTAAAGGGTCTTCTTCATGCCTAAATGGCCAAATGACCTTTTTTTAAAAAAAAAAATATGTTTAGGAAAAGAATAGCCAGGTTTGGAAATCAGTTTCCACATTTCTCCTCCAGTATCTGAACTGCAAAACCAGACTGAATCCCGGCATCCCATTTTACTTGGCAGTGTAATTCATTTTTCCATAGATGTTTTTCTTCATCTCCATTCATTTCCTTTCATCTGCGCTTCAACCTTTGAGAGAAAAGAATCTTACTACCCAGTAAGATTACTGCTCCGTGTCCTTCCAGAGGCTAAAAATATGCCCTGGAAATTGAGCAGACCTTCCCCTCCCCAAAATGCCTGGAACACAGTAGTCTAAGGGGTGGAATGAGCCTGTGAGTCCTTATTGCGCTCGGAGCCCATGTATCTGTGGACATTCGTTTGTCCTTCACTGATTACAAGTGGTTTTGAAGAGATGACTGTTAGCTGCCTTTTCTCTTTTTACCCAAGTTTCTGGTTAAAATGACCCTTTCTTTCTGCCCTGATTAGCCAGCGTGCTTTTTCTTGCACAATCATTTTGACTTCTTTTTCTTAGACTTGCGATCCAGTTTAATTTGACAATTTTGATGCAGCTATATTTAAAATTGTCTGCAAACTTTACTTCTATAATAGGACTGTGCATTTCTAAGGATCCACAGGAAAGAAATTAAAAACTCTGACTTTTTTTCTGGAGGTCTTATATACTACATTGTTTTTAATCATAACATTTTAAATCGTCATGCTCTTTCCGAAAGCGTTTTTTCACAATAGTTATTATGTTCTGTTTTTATGCCAAGAAGTGAGTGCTGATTAAATTACACACATTGTGTCTCCTGTGATTTGCAGGACTCGAGAGGGACAAGTTTGATAATAAAACGGTTTCTTTTGAGGAGCACATCAAGTCAGAACATAGTATGTGGCATTATTTGTACTTCCTCGTCCTGGTGAAGGTGAAAGACCCAACTGAGTACACCGGACCTGAAAGTTACGTGGCTCAAATGATTGTGGTGAGTGAGAAGAGGGTTTGCCTCTATGACCGTGTTGCATTTTGTCTGCTTTCACCTTCCCTACCCTACCTTTCTCCCAGAACATAAAGTTTCTAGCAATCATTTTGTTAACTTTTAAATAGGACTGGCAGTCATTGAAGGACCCCTATCCTGGCTAAATCATTGGCTCCTAGTGGACTTCTTGGTTATACAAACCAAATCTAAGCCTCAGATGTGCAGATGGTATTTCTTGGAGAATTCTCTGTGCATTGAATTCAGTCCTGTCTGTCATCCTCTGACCTCATGCCTCCTGTCATCAGTAATGTCTCAATTCCCCAAACCTGGAACTTTGCCATTGGCAAAAGGAGATTCATACTTTAAGAAATTCCTTGAGTTGCAGAAATTAAGGATTTAAGCAATTAAGTTGTGTTTGGGGAGAGGATAATGTTCAGTCCCAATGGGAGATCACTGGCTTTTTGTCAGCACACATTTTGGATAGATTGACTGGTGTTGGTGATGGATTTGCACTGAGCCTGCGGCATCCAGTTGCTTGTAACTCCTCCTTAAGATCAGTAGCATTGCACAGAGGGCGTGGTTGTCCATGATTTGAACTTTCTTCTGCTTCATAGAAGATTAAAACTAACAGGCTTAAAGAGAAGTCAAAGGTACAACTTTCTTGTATCCATGATACACAATTAGGGAGTGAGTATCATTGAATCTGATATAAATTCTTGTGTATAAACATAGCCATAGGGCCTCCCTGGTGGCGCAGTGGTTGAGAGTCCGCCTGCCGATGCAGGGGATACGGGTTCGTGCCCCGGTCTGGGAGGATCCCACATGCCGCGGAGCGGCTGGGCCCGTGAGCCATGGCCGCTGAGCCTGCGCATCCGGAGCCTGTGCTCCGCAACGGGAGAGGCCACAACAGTGAGAGGCCTGCGTACGGAAAAAAAAAAAAAAAAAAAAAAAAAAAAAAAACATAGCCATATATTGGATATTTTCTCAAAAATCATCCTCCAAAATTCTGTTAATAACTATTTGAGAATGAGACGTTAGAAGAGTCATGACCCTCTTTGATGCCCAGTCCCAAGGATAACATTTAGTAAACACCAAAGTGTCAGAAGAGCCGGGTAACGGTGGGCCTGTGCCTTCCCCTCTGCGAACTTATCATCCACTTAGGAAGACATAAACTACAATATTGGGGAAAACCAAAGAACATTTTCAGAGGTTCACATCTCACTAAGTACAGGTTAATATTGCAGTAGTTTACCTTACATGATAATATTTATGTGTCACAGGAGAGCTACATGTAAATTGAATTTTTATAATTCATCATTTTCCATCCTATCTTATTGACGTGCATTCTACCGTAAGTCATTTTCTCTCCATTCTTCATATGCCAGTGGGCAGAACCTAACATGGTTTCTTTTTCTCCACAAATCCTTTTCTGCCCTCTCTCCCTTCTACATTAGGAAAAAAGGTGATCACTTTGAGGCTATGCACTCATAGTCATCATTTAAACAGTCTTGATCTCAAGATGCTCAGAGACTGTGTGAAACATTTTGTTTCTTCTTGCTAGGGGAGAATCATGTACAGCATTGCATTTAAAACGTGACCTCACACTGCTAGATTTTACTGAAGTTTAACTAAATTGAATTAATGTGTATTTGGCAGGCATCCATTATGTCCTTTGGACTAAAAGATTACAGGGAATACGCTGAAGAGTCTGAAATGTCCCTTCTGTGCCAAGGGATTTAGAGCTTACTAAAAGAGGAGGGGGCAATAAACCCAAAGCAGAACAGGCTACGTTACCCAAGAGTGGAACAGATGGAAGTCTGGGAAGGCTTAAAGATGTAAAGTGACATCCAACTGGAAGGTGGTGGAGGGGAATTGGGGTGTGTGTGTGTGTGTGTGTGTGTGTGTCTGTGTGTGCATTACATGAGACGGGGTAGAGTTTGTGCAGATGGGGAGTGTCTGCTGGATTAAGAGTGAGTTCCTGTAAGAAGGAGCAGCCTGAACCAAAGCATAGAAATGGGACATTCAGACACTCAGGGAATAGTTAGTTGCCCGGCTTCTCTGGTACATAGTTTACATGTCAGGAAGTTCTGAGAGATATGACCCAAAAAGTAGATTGGACTTTTGAGCAAGAAGTGTAGGTATTTGGACATTATTTTCTCTCAGCAGTGAGAAGCCACCGAAGATTTTACCTAAGGGAAGAATGTGAACACTGGGGAACAGTGCTCAGGAAGTGGTGTGTCGGCTGGTTGGGAGAATGGAAAGATGAAGTCAGAGGTAGTATTTGGAAGTTGGTGAGGTTAGGAGGTGGGTGTGGAGAAGCAAGGCAAGGGGAGGACCGCGAGATGAGACAGAGACTCCCGACACTGTGAGCCGGGCCGTTGGGAGAAAGGGGGTGAACGGTTTCAGAAAGTCTCTGTTAGGAGGAGAAAACAGTCAGAGAAGAAGACTTGTGGATTTTGAAATGAGACCGGAGGCCGAGTCATGGGTTCGGAGGGCCGGTGTAGTGACAACGGCATGGGCCTTACAGCCAGAAAGATCTGAACTCCAACACTGGCTCTAGCATGTATCTGCTGTGTGGTCTTGATGTCTTGGGTGAGTCTTCAGACCTCCCTGAGACTCTGCCTCCTCACCTAAAAGGCAGAAAATTGGTGTGAGATCAGTGAGACGACATGTAAAAAGTGTCCAGCTCGGGACTTCCCTGGTGGTCCAGGGGTAAAGAATCCACCTTCCGATGCAGGGGACGAGGGTTCGATCCCTGGTCGGGGAGCTAAGATCCCACATGCCGTGGGACATCTAAGCCCGCGCACCACAACTACTGAGCTCGTGCGCCTCAACGGGAGAGCCTGCGTGCAGCAACGAAAGATCCCGCATGCCTCAACAAAGATCCCGTGTGCCTCAACTAAGATCCCGTACGCTGCAACTAAGACCCGACGCAGCCAAAAACATAAAGGAAATAAATAAAATAAAATAAATAAATATTTTTTTTAAAAAAACTGTCCAGCTCATGATAGATACTCAGTAATTGACAGTTTTCAGTGAGACCGTCCACATGGAATGACAGTTGAAGCCTTCAGGTTAGCAAGAGGTGGGAGAAGGGAGAAACGCAGAGAGAGGAGAAGAGAAAGCCAGAGACAGAACCTGGGGGAATCTCCCATTTAGGAAAAAAGAGAAAGACAAGTAAAATAAGTAGAAAAGAAGACACTGAAAAGGGTAGAAGAAGAACCAGGCAATGGAGTGTGTTAGAAGCCAAGAGATGAGTATTTCCATGTCAGAGTTCACAGCATCAATTGCTGCAAAGAGGAGACAGGTCCAAGCCTTTGGATTTTGTGATAAGGAAATCACCAGGTGACTTTCACTGTGAGAGAAGACTGCTGCAAAAACGTTGACCCATCTTTAGCTTTCACATTAAGACCCGCATTTTGCCGGACTCTTGTGCTTGAATTTTTAAGACATACTGATCCGTGTGTCTATCCATCCTCTCCTGTCAGAACTCTCTCCAGAACCAGGACAGGAGGGAGGAGAGCCCACAAGCTTATTGCAACATGAACTGTCTCATTCTCATCCAAGCAGTGCACACCCAAGAGAACAGGCACTGGTCCTGGATTTTAATGGGCAGGAGAAGAAGGAGAGATATTAAGCTTTGGAAGGATGGAAACAAAAAGTCACTTGCCGGTAAGAGTGTTCATTTACTGAAATAGCCTTTTTGGAACACTTCTAAAAATCTGTAGTTGATGAACCCAATTTGGAAAATCTGTTACTCCAGGCTCCTTGGAGATTATGGCCTCCTAATCTTGATCCTCCTAGAGAGAGAAGATTTTAGAGCACATGGCAAGTTGAAGCCTGTCTGTAGCTCAATTCAAAGACTACATTTTCTCTCCCTCCAGGTCAAAGGCAACTACTCTTAACAGTTTGGTAGGAAAACTTCCATTTTCCTCCCACTTTAATTTTTGGTCCTTAAAAATAAGTGCATTTACCAAGTAGATTTAAGTGCTTGTTTATCAATAGAGCTTTAGAAGAAGTTTTTACTTCTTCATAATTGATGTAGCTTTTACCCTCAAGGATTTATGCAAAATAAAATAAGGAAGTTCTTCATATTTGTTCACAAAACAACTCATCTGAATTCTACACACTTTAAGCCTGGTTTGTACCTTAGAGGCCCTTAGAAAATGTTTCCTGTCTTCTGGTGAAATGAGAAAATGAGAAAAAATGAAATGAGAAAAACAAGAATATAACAAGTTTGGGGATGTTTCTCCCTCTGTGTATTTTTTCACCTCCAATACTTCAACTTTATTCTTTACTACTAGGTCCCATAAGGAATATTTATACTAGTATGCATTAAAACATACATTATAAATAAATTAATATATTGCTTCTAGGGGATAGAATCTTAGGAAATACATTTGTGCCTCTACATCCCTCTAGTGACAGGATCAAGACTCTGAAATAGTAACAGAAGCTTAAAACTTCCTCACCCCTGCCTTCAAACCCTACACCAAGCTGTTGGACTATCCATTGTTTGAGTCTTTGAATTAACACAAAACCTCTTCTGGGATATTGTTAGGGGAGATGTGACTAGATCAAGGTATTTGGGGAATATATTTTCTTCTGGCAAACAAACTCTCATTTTTGATAAGATTTGAGCTAGTATTTATTGGGGACAGAAAGTAAGAGACAGAAAAGAAAGGATCATGCAGAAAAGTAAAAGTAATGAAAGAGAATCCAATAAACTAGGAGGAAAGGGTCTAAGAGGATAAGTCCTGCAGCCTGTGCTAGTAATGGCCTGTGAGCATCACTAAGCCCTTTTGCCTCTCCCATTACTCATAGGATGATATTGAAGAGGAACAAACAAAATAGAGATCATTAGAAAAAATGCCCAAGGCTTTTAGAGGTCTCTCTAACATTTTGGAGACATTTTCAGTTGTTCATTTGCTGAGGTATATTAAGGACCTTTGAGAATATTTAGTACTTAATTTGACAAACAGTGGGATCAAAACCAGAGGTACCTGGAAGGACAGGTACCATGCGTGTTCAGAGAACTGCCCACGTGTTCTGGTGTACTGGGCTGCGACCCAGACCCTGGCTGACCATGCCCCATGACCATGGCTTTGTGGGGACCAGTTTCTCATTTTAGCACATGGCACTTTTAAGCTTTTCTACTTATTTGACTCTTGACTAAAAATTCTTTGTGGACATCATAGTGATGTCAGCTGGGACAATTTAACTCATGTTTTGGGGTGGGTTTTTTTTGTTTTTTAAATTTTTATTAGAGTACAGTTGATTTACAATGTTGTGTTAGTTTCTGCTGTACAGCAAAGTGAATCAGTTATACATATATTCACTCTTTTTTAGATTCTTTTCTTATATAGGCCATTACAGAGTATAGAGTAGAGTTCCCTGTGCTATACAGTAGGTCCTTATTAGTTATCTATTTTATATATAGTAGTGTGTTTATGTCAATCCCAATCTCCCAATTTATCCCTCCCCTCCCCTTCCGCCCTAGTAACCATAAGTTTGTTTTCTAAGTCTGTGAATCTGTTTATGATCTGTAAGTTCGTTTGTATCTTTTTTTAGATTTCAGATATAAGTGATATCGTGATATTTGTCTTTGTCTGACTTACTTCACTTAGTATGATAATCTCTAGGTCCATCCATGTTGCTGAAAATGGCATTATTTCATTCTTTTTATGACTGAATAATATTCCATTGTACATACACACACACACACACACACACACATATACATACCACATCTTTATCCATTCATCTGTCGGTGGGCGTTTAGGTTGCTTCCATGTCCTGGCTATTGTAAATAGTGCTGCTATGAACATTGGGGTGCATGTGTCTTTTCAAATTACAGTTTTCTCTGGATATATGCCCAGGAGTGGGATTGCTAGATCATATGGTAGTTCTACTTTTTAGTTTTTTAAGGAACCTCCATACTGTTCTCCATAATGGTTGTACCAATTAACTCATGTTTTTGTTAACATAATAATTGTCGTGACACAAAAAATAAGTGTAAGTTTCTTGAAGGCCACAACCAGGAATAGAGTATCTTTTGTTCTGTGTAAGACCAGGGCAGATGATAGCTATAATATGTATTAAAAGCAATTCGATAGACACTGAGTGCCTCTTATATGCCAGCAGCTGTGCTGTGGGTTTGATACGTAAGGATAAATAAGAAGTAATCTCTTCCCTCAGGAAGCTCAAAACGTTTATTCAATGAGTAAATAAAATAATGAGTGAATTAACAAATGAACGGTTTATTCTTAGCCCTCTGGTAGTTGGACATAATTTACGGAAAGATACACCAAAATAGCTGCAGGAGTTGAGAACATGAATTTCTCATTAGGCAAATGTCATCTTTCCCCTCTTTTAAAATCGGAAGATAAAGACACAGCAGGAATGTTATGCCACCTGAACCAAGTATAATGAATGCAATATTAAAACTCGGATGGCTGATTGGAGAGACAGGCAATTTAATCCCTCTGTCGTCTCTCTCAGTATTTCTGAAACCTGACCCATCCCATACATGCACAAATCCTCAGGAGTGCCCCTGAAGCTGCTGTCCTAACAGAGGGGCAAGCATGCGCATTGGTGGGTTGTTCAGCATAATTCACCCTTCAGAATGAATTCTTCCTTGCATAATGTATTAAGGCCTCAGAAAGAGAGGGATTGTCCTTTTAATGAGATAGAAAAGAAATGTCATCACCCAGAAGGAAGGAAAGGAGCTAAGAATTTTCCAGATGTTGTTTTCTGTGTCTGGAACTCAAAATCAGTCTTGTTTAGTTAAACCGTATTTTTGAGCCGTAACTGTTGGAGGGGGGATATATTGGGGCTCATGAAAGACATCAAGTCTTCTAAGATTTATATGTACCCCTCCTGCATTAGCACCGTTTGCCAACTTAATTTCTGCCTTATTGTCCTGTGTCATAATTATGAAATTATATGCTCTGGTTCTATTATTTCCAATTTACGCTAATTGTGTAATTGGATCTAATTAAGCCAATTATGTAACTGCTCAATCTTTAAAACCTATTTTAAAGATGTTAGAACATAATTAGACACTTTTAAAATGCTTACATTTCAAGGCAAGCTGGGGGCGGGAGGTTGTAGCTTCAGAATGCACAATTAAGAAGGAAATGTCTACATTCAAGGAGATGCCCCCTCTACTGTCCACATTTTAAATCCAGACATGTGTCTTCAATTTAAGAGGGATCTTTTTCAGTTCCCAACTCTGGATTTCATTTTTGTTATGGGACCTATCCTATACATTATCCTAATTTCCTATTTAGTATTCGTACTATAATCCATGAGTTACCACATATTTGTGCACGTTAACGTCTTTCTAATTCTCTTCTTATTTTGAAAATAGAGATAGAAATGGTGAATATTTAACAGTGTGGCTGTACACGGAGTCTTCATCTCAAAGACTGTCCTCAGCGCCAGAAGTGAGGGTGGAAGGATTGGGGCCAAATTGTTTTAGATGAGATTCGGATGGAAGTGGAATGGGGAATAAGGTCGAGGACAGGCACTTGAGGCGTGGACTCTCAGATGTCACTAATCAGAAACTGAATCTGCTGGTGCCCAGGTAATAGTCCTCGAAGTTCAAGAAGCTAAAGTGGCTCTTGTTAGTTTTTCTAATCCGTGTCTAAGGAGAAGCTCCATGTCAAGGAAGGAACCTGGGCATCGGATCCTGAGGTTTGACTTCCTGGGATTTCCATTTACAAGGTCGATGACTTGACTTATTCCCTCTGTACTTCACATTACCCATCAATGAAGAAAGTGTCATCAGCCAGTCAGCACTCAGAATAGAATAAGGTGAATTGTCTGGAACCTGGAGGCCTCTGGCTGTGCCAGACCCTGCCCCATTAGCTGCCAGATCATGGGGAGAAGGGGGGAGGTAGGGATCCCGGGGAAAGAACCTGGACAGAGAAGGCTGCAGGGTCATGGGGTCGGGGAGCGGGATTTGGAGGGCTTGGGACAGCAGGTAATTTGGCAACTGGGAGATACTGCAACAGTTTTAGCAACGAGTATAGCCATATCTATGCAAGCCAGCTGAATAGTGACCCTGTATATAACAAGACTTTCCGTGCAGAGTTGCTACCAGGATTAAATCAAATCAGGCATACAAACAGTACTATGACTAATGGGACTTCCCTGGCGGTCAAGTGGTTAAGACTTCGCCTTCCAATGCAGGGGATGCAGGTTTGATCCCTGGTCGGGGAGCTAAGATCCCACATGCCTCTCGGCCAAAAAAACAAAACATAAAACAGAAACAATATTGTAACAAATTCAATAAAGACTTTCAGAAAATGGCCCCCATCAAAAAAATCTTTAAAAAACAAAAACAGTACTACGACTAATATAAATTGACATTCGATGAGTGCTGTTTGCTGGATGCTGTGCAGTTTGACATGCATGATCTCTTTAAAGGCCTTGTATCAACCCCGGGAGGCAGTCTGATGTGATTATCCCCATTCCACACATGAGGAAACTGAGGCTTAGAGAGGACACAGCCAGCAGAAGGGGGTGCTGTGTCGGTTACGTGCAGGACACATGCAAGCGGCCGGCGCGCGTGCTGTTGTCCTACGATGATGCAGTTAGTCGCGTAAAGCTAGCAGCAGTGCTTCCTGTGAGGGCGGGTGCCCGGCACAGACGTCATGCTCTACAGAAGAGGGACCACAAACGCGCCCTGCAGGCTGGGGCTGGGAGTAACCTGGCTGGGAGACAGGAAGTCAGCGGAGAAGCCTACAATGGCAGGAAGGCCTGAGAGGGATACAAATATGAAAACTGTCCTCGTTCAGATCTAGCTGGCAACAGCAAGTTTCCTGCAGAGATTAGAAGGGTTACTATGACAATTATTACAGTTGCAGGCAAGAAAGAAAGGACAGGACATTTCCATTTAATTGGACAAGCATTTACTGGGAAGACTATGCATGAGCCACTGATGGAAGCAAGAATAAAACCTCATCACTGCCCTTACAGAGCCACAGTGTGATAGAAAAGACAGGTGTATTCACCAGAAACTATAGTGCAAATCAGAACTCCCTTGAGAGAGATAATAGGCGTTAAGACACACAGTAGCTGGAGAAATCTGAAAACAAATTATACCAGTACACCCCTGATTTATTAAAACCCTTCAGTGGTACTTGGAGTAAAATTTAGACTCTTCCCTGTGGCCCCCTTATGCCATCTGGCCGCAGCCTACTTCACCAATTCTATTCCATCCCACCTTCCTTAGCCCACGACCGTTCAACCACATGGGCCCTTTTCTTTTTATCGAAAATGCCACACTTTTCCCTGGTCAGTACCTTGGTGTGTGGATGCCTTCCATTTGCAGTTTTTGTTCCCCAGCTCCTTCCATGCCTGGCCCCCTCCCTGACACCCCCATTCTGGTTACTTCCTTTCCTGTTACCCATTAGAGCACTTATATTCATCTGACCTAATATTGTTTTTATACTTATTGACATGTTTATTCCTCTCCACTACGACTCAGGCATTTACACATCTGTTTCGTTCACTGCTGATTCCCAGCCCCTAAATTAATGACCACCACATAGTAGACACTCAGCATAGATCTGTCGAACAAAGTAAATAAGACATTGAGGCACTGGAACCCAGGTGACAGGACAGCCCTTTCTGGCTGAAGGCTCCAGGGACAACTACACAGAGAAGATTAGGAGGAGAGTTGGACCTTAAAAAATGAGGATTTTGTCAGAAGGGATGGAGAGGAATATATTCCAGGTGAAGTGTGTATCTTTAAGGGAAAGTGTAAGCAGAGAAAAAGAAAGAAAACTAATTCAGTGTATACTATGTGCTAGCAGCTTTGCATGTTATCCTATTTAATTATACCCATTTTATGTTAATTGAGGCTCAGAGAAGCTTATTACTTATCCAAGGTTCTCAGTAAATAGGGCTTGAACCTGGATCCAAACACACATTTTTCTGGCCCCTTTGTATATGATTTTACCTTTAGCTATTCCATCTCCTAGTGAAGAATCACGTAGAACGACTAAGGTCAAATGTATGTAAGTTCAGTGTTGGAGAAAAGGGAGGGCAAAAAAACCCAAACCCCAACCAAAAGACATCCTTTGGAAGGAGGAAATCTCTTTCTGCTTCTCCAACACGTATTTTAAGGAATTAGAATCCTTAGTGTTTCTTTTTTGTTTTGTTTTGTTTTGCGGTACGCGGGCCTCTCACTGCTGTGGCCTCTCCCATTGCGGAGCACGGGCTCCGGACGCGCAGGCTCAGTGGCCACGGCTCACGGGCCCAGCCGCTCCGCGGCATGTGGGATCTTCCTGGACCGGGGCACGAACCCGTGTCCCCTGCATCGGCAGGCAGACTCTCAACCACTGCGCCACCAGGGAAGCCCAGAATCCTTAGTTTTTAAGCTGCAATAGTTGAGGTATGATCCAGAATGCCTTAAAACTGCAAAGCAATAAATCTTTCTCCATCAGTTAAAGATTTGTTCATCCAATAAACGCAGGCTCACAGGCTGAGTGCTTACTGTGCCCCAGGCACTGGGCTGCCTAGGGATTCAAGGTTGAGGCAAATACCGTAGCTTTCTTCAGGAAACATTGGTGAAATACAGCAGAGAAATCAAATAAAGGGTGGTGACGGCCCAGTGCAGCTGTGGAGCCTGCTGCAGAGCAGACAGCCTGGGCAGGGAGGCTTCACGGGGTCAGGCCTGGATGCTTGGGTGAGTCAGTAAATAAGGATGGAGCAGGTGGAGGGAGCAGGTCAGCCTGTCTAGGGAGAGAGTGAGGCTGTCCAGGAGGCAATGTAACTAGGAGCCTGATCACAAGGTCCTTGTGTGCTCGGAAGTCTTTACCCCGAAAGCTAAGGGAAGCCCTTCAGAGATATTAAACCAAAGAGACAAGGTCAGATGTGCATTTTAGAAAGTATGTTCCATAACAGTGTAGGAAACATATTCAAGGGGGCCTTCCTGGAGCAAGGAAAAAAAGAAAAAAACGGGTAGAAAGATTTCATTTCCTAGCAACAGTGATGAGAGCTGGTATGAAATGCCACTGCAGACTGAGAGGAAGTGAAGAGTATGAAAAGATTCAGGCAGAAGACTCACCGAAGGCAAGAGGAAAGAGGTTTCAGTCTCTGGCCTTGGATAGTTGGGGTGCTGGGTGGAGCAGTGGGGCCCAACCCAACTCCTAGGCGTTCCTCAAGGGCCAGCTGAGGAGATGTGATGATATCAGTGTCCAAGTGCACAGGAACAATTTGCGTGTCTAAGTGCATATGTCCAATAAGAAACTGAATAGATGGGTCTCCAATTCCCACAAGGAGTTAGAAAAGATCAACTACCACAGGGGGAAGATTTCCAGAGCATAGAGCAGTACCTGGTATATAGTAGATACTGGATAAAAATTTGTTAAATGATCATAAAATGTATACACCACTGGAGTATACTTGATAGCCGAAATCACAGATTTGGATGAAGTGCTCCAGGGGAAACTATACAGAGTGAATAAATCAGAGAAACACGCTCTTAGACAGACAGACAGGAAACTGTAACTGTTATTTAATACTGATAATAACAACTAATGATAATAATAATGTGTAGGTCCTACCACCCAGATTTTACTCATCAAGAAGTAGAACCAGAGGGCTTCCCTGGTGGCGCAGTGGTTGGGAGTCCACCTGCTGATGCAGGGGACATGGGTTCGTGCCCCGGTCTGGGAAGATACCACATGCCACGGAGCGGCTGGGCCCGTGAGCCATGGCCGCTCAGCGTGCGCGTCCGGAGCCTGTGCTCCGCAACGGGAGAGGCCACAACAGTGAGAGGCCCCCGTACCGCAAAAAAAAAAAAAAAAAAAAAAAAAGTAGAACCAGAAAGGAGAAAAACAATTTTCATAGGAGAGCTCTGAAAGCTTATTTTAACTTTTCATCAGCCAGCGAACCTAGAAGTGTTTTGGTCAATATGTGGATATCCTGTAACCCAACACTGATTAATAAGTTTTAGTGCGGAATTATGCCGCAAACCCAAATGTTTAGAGCAAAGTGATTTGGGCTTTGTTCAATCTATAGAAGCCTCTCTGAAGTGGTGACCCATCCTAAGGCATTTATTTGAAGCTTATAAAGGGATGCTCACATCTCTGATTCTCATAACCTTGATAAAAAGATTTCTTCCCACTGTGCCAATGAAAATTCTTGTTTCAAAGTTCTAGTCATTACTGTAAGATCTTGTTCAATTCTCAGTTGGCTTTCTGGAATAATAATGTTCACATTGCTAGGGCTGATACATTTTACTCAGAAATTCTGGCTTTCTTCCAGAGAGTAACAGATGCCATCAAAATGTAAGTTGTGGGAATGAGAGCTATATACTGTAAAGCCACACAGCTTCTGTCTAATGGTTTTTAATAGGCCAGCATAGCCTGTACCACATCATGAGTAACTAGTCAAGATGGCAATTAAGCTGAAACACTACTCTTGTGTTAGGTAAGGTTATCAGGCAAGCTAGTTTCCATAGGATTTTTTTTTTTTTTTTTTTTTTGCGGTACGCGGGCCTCTCACTGTTGTGGCCTCTCCCGTTGCGGAGCACAGGCTCCGGACGCGCAGGCTCAGCGGCCATGGTTCACGGGCCCAGCCGCTCTGTGGCACGTGGGATCTTCCCTCCATAGGATTTTGGACTAGTTTTATCTAAGGGAATTACTGAAAACTAATTGCTGAATTTTACAAAAATGATTAACACTTGTATTTCAAAGATGAGTCACATAATGTCATGTTTGTGGAATCAGTTACTTTTAAGGGGATTTCAAGATCAAGGTGTTTTGAAATAATAGCAACTAAGTAAGGTAAGTCACCCCAGCTCTGAGTCTTGTTTCCTCACCTGTAAATGGGGATCCTACCCCTCTTTGCCAGGATTCCTGTATGTATTCAACAAAACCACCTCCATCCTTGGGCCTAACGTGGTGTCAGGTTCCTGGTCATTGCTCAAGAAATGTTTGATCATTCCACTTCTGCTTAAAATATTGGCCTCTTAAAATAATGTGACTACATTTAAGTACTGTTTTGCAGATTCAGAGCATTCTTAAGACTTTTAATGTTCAAACCCTTTTCTGATTCAGCATCATGTTTCTCTTAGAGGTCAGACAATGGTCAACTTCATTTGTTCAATAAATACTACCTACCGTGTCCTAGGCACTGCGTTAGCCCCTGGAAAGGTGGGCAGAGGAGAGCAGGACAGGTGTGGCCTGTCACAGAGTTTCCTGTTTAGAGCAGAAGGCAGATCCTAAACAAGTCACCACAGTTTTTCCATAGTGAATGTTACCAACAGGACAGGCCCGGCAGGACCTTCCTATCTTGTGGCCTGACTCAAACTCAAGTTCATTTGCATTTGTTCCTTTGTTAAACTGAAAGTCAGGAGCTCACTTAAACATTTGAATGGCTTGAACTACTGAAACCATTTGAGTTCGACAAGTGATTTTAGGAGAGATCTTGCCACAAAGAGGTATGGTGTGATGCCAGCAGGAGAGTCCCAGAGAGGACAGGGGGCAGGGCTGTTGTGGTGGGAGCGCAGGAGCTGCCACTGAGTCAGAACAAAAGTGCTGGGAGGGGCTTCCCTGGTGGCGCAGTGGTTGAGAGTCCGCCTGCCGAGGCAGGGGACGCGGGTTCGTGCCCCGGTCCGGGAAGATCCCACATGCCCCGGAGCGGCTGGGCCCGTGAGCCATGGCCGCTGAGCCTGTGCGCCCGGAGCCTGTGCTCCGCAACGGGAGAGGCCAAAAAAAAAAAAAAACCACCAGTTCACCAGGATCTGAAATTCAAAAATAGGCAAATTCAGGGGTGGTTTATTTGCAGAGGTACTTATAAATTGACAAAGAGATAATTACCCAGGAATTTTCTCTAGCCGGCTGGGTACCATGCTGTGATATAAAGGCCCTTGGCCCTGGCTCTACCTGTGACTTTGAGAAGAGAGTTGACTGCCATGCACATCAACTCCTCATTCACAGTGAGAATCTAAGTGGATTCCAAAGCCTCTTCATCCTAGTTCTAAAATTCTGACAACTCTAATATTTAAAATATTTTTTTATACTAAATTTTGAGTATGTTAATGTTTGTTTTCTATTACAAGCCGGAAGCAGTTGTGGTAGGAATTTTGGAGTGGTCCGAATTTGACTGTTTCTGTTTTATTCACTGGGAAGACTGTGTGTGGACTGACCCCTCCCCCAACCCTTGCTGGAGTCTGGCTGTTAAATGATAGTTGATCTACTGTCCACATGATAACACATCCATGCTGCTGGGATTCCCCAGAGGACAGCACTGGTTAGGACCAGACCATGAATTTTCCTCTAAGACTTGGAGCCTCACCTCTGAGAGAAAACTGGTTCCAGTGGGGGGCTTGGGAAACGTCCACTGTCTCAGCTGCACCTGTGCTGCAGGGCCTCAGAGAATACCTGTTTCCTGAATGAGAGCCTAGTACCATTTGGAAGCACTAAACCCAGTTTGAAATATCATTTTAGCAGACAAAGACATAGTGCCAACAGATATGTAACAAGATAACTCATTTTACTGGAGGATGATAAGATGTATTGTTACTTAAGAAGATCATGCCTTCCTCACTTTGTCCTCTAGTGTCTAACTCATTTGTGCCCAAGTACCCAAGGATGAAATAAGAGTGTGGAGTGTTCAGAGGGAGTTACTGGAAGGAGGCTGTGTGTGAGAGAGACACAGCATGGCATGGTGTTTAGACACGGACTTGGGGGCTTATGCAGGTACTTTAACCTTCTTATGCCTCAGTTTCTTCATCTGAAAAATGGGTAACCATCCCTACTGCTAGGATTTTTATAAGATTAAACAAGTTAATAGTTATACAGTATCTGACGCAGAGTAAATGTTACATGAAAATTTAAAATATATATGAGGGTCTGGGGACCAGAATAGCATTTCAAGGCTCAAGAAATTATTATTTATTTAACAACTTTTATATTTAGTGCCTACCATGTTTGTTGCAATGGGTTAGATCATATAGGAGAGCACAAATAAAGGACAGATGAAGTCCCAGCCATCAAGAAGCTTGGGCCTAATTCGGAGAGCATAATGTGTGGTCATGAAGGTTGGTTGATAACACCAGGTAGCAATGTTTGATGAGCTGCAGATGAGGAGCTCTCCTGCAAGTTAGAGAGAGAATGTTGTGTGTAAAGGAAAGAAGCAGATTTGAGTAATGATATCAAAGCCTAGGTGGACCCATCCCCAGATTAGGTTGGGCTAAATGGTAGCAGTAATTCATTGTTCAGGATGAGGGGTTTCCGCATGATCTTGCAAACAAATGAGAGACGTTGGCAAGTTTTAAGCAGAGGAATTATATGACTTTTTGTGTGTGTGTGTGCGGTACGCGGGCCTCTCACTGTTGTGGCCTCTCCCGTTGCGGGGGACAGGCTCCGGACGCTGCGCAGGCTCAGCGTCCATGGCTCACGGGCCCAGCCACTCCGCGGCATGTGGGATCTTCCCGGACCGGGGCACGAACCCGCGTCCCCTGCATCGGCAGGCGGACTCTCAACCACTGCGCCACCAGGGAAGCCCTATATGACTTTTTTAAATGGGTTTTTTTTTTAATGGAGTATCATATAGTTCATAGTAGGATGTAATGAAAGGGCAAAGGCTGGAGGAAGGGAAACCAGTGACCATCGCTCTGATGGAAAATGTGATGGAAGGAACCTGGAATAAAAAGGAAGGGTGTGGTGGGACGAAGATTGGATCAGGAGTGAGGATGGGCTATTGTCCTGTTCCGCCACCCAGCAACTGGCCGGTCTTGCCCCCCACACCTGCCTCTCTGCCTGTGCCCAGCCTCGCTGACTATTCCCCTGAGCTTTCCAATTCTGCCAACCTTGTCTCCTGCTGTTCCCTTCACCTGGAACGTTTATCTTCAGGAACTAAGATCCTCATTGCTGGCCAAGCCCACTAAGATCCCTTGATAAGAGCACCCGGTTATATTTTTACACTAAGACCCCAGGCCCTTGATAAGAGCACCCGGTTATATTTTTACAAAGTCCTCACCACGATCTGAAATGATTTGCCTGTGAATGTGCTAACTTTCTTTGGTCTTTGTTTCTCTGGGAACTGTGCTGCTCACTGTTTTCCCAGTACCTAGAACAGCTTCTGGAATAAAAAGGCTCTCAACAAATATCTGTTGAATAAGTGAATAAATCACTGATCTCTGAGGCCCTTCCAGACCTGATTTTTCACTCTCTGATTCTACCTGACAGATAAAAGAAGAAAACTATTAGCTGACAATGGATTTATGAGAAAGGAAAAGAAGACTAAGGTTTCAGATTTGGGTGACTAGAAGAATACTTTTTTCCCCCCAAATCATACAGGGAAATGGTAATTTTGGTTACCACCTCATTCCATGTATGATTACAATGGGGCCTCCATCCAGAGGACAATGATTCCATGGTTCCTGATGATAACAAAACTGGGGTCCAGGAGAGTAGACTGACCAAAACTGAAGATGAGTTATGGAATTCATATGTGAAATTCATGTTTGCTAACTGGTGGTAATAACAAAGATTGATTTATTTAAAACTATTAGTGTAGCTATTGATATTTGAATGAAAATCCTACATTTTCATTCAAATAACCTAAAGGAACATGTTAAGAGCTTTTAGCATGGTAAATCAGCGTTAACATGTAATAGTTACATGAATTTGCTCACTGTTTAGTACAGAGTGGTGGTGAGACTAAAGGCCTCCCTTTTCATTAGGACCTGACTATGGATAAATCATTCTCCTCAGGTCTGTTCTGTTTTGTACAGCCATGGTGACCTGGGATGCTATTCTGATACCAGTCGTTATAGCAATACAGTTCTGGTGGTAACCACCCAGAGTTAACTCAGACCCCGCAAGTTACGGGCCATTGTCCCTAACAAGACTGCCCTGACTTCAGATGCCAGCTGCACTTTTTTTTCCCAGGCCACCTGCACTCTGACCATCAATTCAGAGTTTCCCATGAGCCCTTCATGTTTGATAGTTCACTAGAGTGACACACAAAACTCAGAGACGCACTATACTTACAATTACAGTTTTATTATAAAGGATTTAGATTGGAAACAGCCAAAGGAGATTTGGGTGGGTTTCAAACACAGCGCTTCTATGCCCTCCCTCTGGAACAGGGTGCATCCTCCTCCTAGAGCAGAGATGTGTTCACCAACCAGGAAGCTTCACTGAGCTGCGGTGTCCAGAGTTTTTGCTGGGGCTTCAGTAGATAGGCACGGTTGACTTTTTGTGACATTTGTCACATGATTGAACTCAATCTCCCGCCCTCTTCCCCTCCCTGGAGGCTGGGCTGACTCAAAGCCCCAACCCTCTAAATCACATGGCTGGTGTTTCTGGTAACCAAGCCCCATCGTGAGTCATCTCATCACTCAACAGACACTGAGGTGTAACCCATTTTCTCATGAATGACAAATACACTTCTATCAGATTAGAACCGCCCTGTCTGGAAGAAGAGGTAAAGACCAGTCACATTATACAGCAGATGTATTCCCCATTTTCTGCACGTGCATTTGTTGCTTTTTTTTTTTTTAAGCAGTTAATTGGAAAGGAGTTTTAAACCTTAACTTGAAGTTAGGACTCCTCATTCCTCTATCTCTCTTATACACAGCATACACTCCACCAAAGTACTTCATCTACACTACCTAATGAAACAGATACAAATCTGCTATTCCCAAAACTTCTACCGCTCTAGTCCAAATAACCTTCCACTCTCATTTAGACTGCTGCAGGTGCCACTGAATGAGTCCTTCTGCTTCCATACTTGCCCCTTTACTGATTATTCCTCAGAGAACAAGGTGATGATTTTTAAAATGTGATTTGGAATATGTCGCTCCTCCACTCAGAGCCCTCCGCTGGCTTTCTAAAGTACATAGAATAAAATTCAAACTTCCTGCCCAGGCCTATACACTCTGACACCTGCCATCCCCTGCCCCTCCATCATTCATTGTCTTCAGCCCCGCTGACCTTGCTCTTCCCACAATACGCCAAGCCTGTTTCTACCTGAGGGCCTTTGCATTTGTTTTTCTCTTGGCCCGCAGCACTATACTTACTCTTTCACATCCTGCATGTTTCTGCTTAAACGTCACCATCTCAGAGAGTCTTTCTCTGGTCACCTTTTCAAAAGGAGTCCCTCCTCCTGTCTGTATCATTCTTAATCCTCTTACCCTCCTTATTGACTCCCCCAAACACTTATTGCATTCTGACATTATATTGCATATTTACTTTTTAATTGTATGTCTTCCTCACACATACGTAACATAATCTGCATTAGGGCAACAACTTTTTTTTATTCATTACTATATCATCAGGACTCAGAGCAGTGGCTGGCACATAGTAGGTGCTCAGTAAATACTTGCGGAATGAATGGATGACTGGGTGAGCAAACAAATGAATAAGAAATAAGTAATCATATATCTCTAGTGGCTTAGCTTAGGTTCCTAAGAATGCAGATGATAGCTAGTGAGCAAAATGGGATAGTAAGAAGAGCACAGGGATTAGCCTATCTGAGTTCACATCCCAGCTTGGCTGCTTCCTAGCTGTGTGACTTTTGGCAATTTGCTTAACCTCTCTGCCTCAATGTACTCGTCTGTTAAAAAAGAAAAGAAAAAACTATTATCTACCTTAACACTTAAAACTGTGTTTGAAAACCTCTAACAATGAGGAAACTCCTCCCGCCCAGTACTTATAACTCTCCAGTATGCACACATTCAAGTGGAACCTTGGATCAGAGGATCCAACAAGTCTAAAAAATAAACCTTGTGGACATAGAAGACTGAATTAGAGACTAGGAGACGTAAGATAGCTTGGCCATGTTTCTTAACCTCTTCTTGCTCCCTTGTATGAAAAACAAGGGAGTTGAGTTAAACTATCAAAAGACCCTTTGATCCCTGATATTCTGTGGTTTTATAATCAAAGCCACGAATCTGGGCAGACGTGGAAGCCAGAGGTGGATCAGAGAATCATACACCAACCTTGAAGAAAAACAATGGCACTCTCTTATAAGGTCCTGCGAATTCAAATGGTCACCAAGTAGTCCTACAGTGTCAATTAAATTTTCTTTGTGAGGGCCTCCCTGGTGGCGCAGTGGTTGAGAGTCCGCCTGCCGATGCAGGGGATACGGGTTCGTGCCCCAGTCCGGGAGGATCCCATATGCCGCGGAGCGGCTGGGCCCGTGAGCCATGGCTGCTGAGCCTGCGCGTCCGGAGCCTGTGCTCCGCAGCGGGAGAGGCCACAACGGTGAGAGGCCCGCGTACCGCAAAAAAAAAAAAAAAAAAAAAAAAAATTTTCTTTGTGAGACATAAACAGTCACTGAAAAGCATGATTCCATTGGTTATTATTAGGTTGCCAGTTCTGGTCTGTGCAGAGAAATGACAACAAAAATGGAGCTGAAGGTGGAGTCAGATTGAGGTCAGTGCCCACGTCAGCATCTCTCTCCTCTCTTACTCTTTCTCAGATAAAGTACTACCTAAGAAGGAAGAGAAATTAGTTTATATCATTAGTGAAAGGGCACTGTCTAGATAGAAACAGTGATAGAAACATGGGCTAACACATGTGAATGCAATTTCTCCATCTGGCAATACACAAATTATTTGATCTATTCAAATCATAGTAGCATTGTCTTCTCAGAGTACTTAAATGGTTCCCTACTGCTCATTCTCAATTTTTTTCAGGTATGTGTCTTAGTTTCGTTCATTTGCCAGATTTCTTCTTTTCATATAATATCATTGTTTCATTAATCTTCATCTACATTGTGAGTTTTTGTCAGATTTCTATATTTGGTTGCAAACCTGCTTTGTGAAATCCTATCCTTTCCTATCTTCATCTTTGCATACCTCTCTTATTTTCAGTAGTTTTGTGGATGCGAATGTGATAGAAGCTAAGATTACATCATCTTTAATAAAGGAGAAAATATATAATATGTAGAAGTCAGGTGAGCTACACAGAAAGAAATCAATCCGGTTGGCAAATTGCCTCTATGAGACAAAGTGCAAAATGCTTTTTTCATGCAGTATTTATTGAAGAAGTTTGTGGAGAAGATGGTTAAAATGTATATGGAAAAGTAAAGAACCATTTTGTTCAATTTAAATGACACTGATGTAGTTTTTACATTATGAAATCTTTCAATATTTCCAACAATCCTTGATATAGAATTTTACACAATTGCCTCAGAGGGCCTTCAGATATAGAAGTCTATGTCTAAGGTTGTAAATTGGACACATCCAGTCTATGTATAATAGACATCTCTACAGTTACTCCAGAGTTCAACGGATCAAGAACTGCATTATAGCCTGGGAATTTGGGGGAAGTTGTGGTTTCAGATAATCCTTAAAACCCACAGTTAGCTATCAATGTTTTTAATCAGTCCTAGTTTAAAATGTCATATGGTTTTCTGTAGGATGAAGTGTCATTTTATGCCCTTTTCTGTTCACTGTGAAAAAGAAGTCATAGTGTTGATTTTATAGAACCAGAAAATGTATTCTTCCAAAATGAGCAAAATGTCAAAATGACTTTTCTTTCCTTATGGTTACGGTAACTATTAATATGGGCATCCTTTTTAGAAGTGACTGCTCAATAGATTGTTTTTATTGTTTTTTCTCAAAAGGAAACATTTAAGCAAAGTACAGCCCCCCAGATAAGTGGGTACTTCCCTCCTGCCATGAATGTAAATAGGGGTGTACAAGAGGAGGAAGAATACTCTCACAGAAACTTGCATTCTCTTTAGTGTTCTTAGCCTAAAAGATATTCTAAGACAATACTGGAGAAGAGCATGGTAGATTGTATTTGAGTTATTCCAACAACAACAGAAGAATGCATTTTATTTTGAAGATAGAGAAGAGATAGGACTGTAGTTGAGTGGATCCTGATAAAGACATCCCTGCTAATGAAAAAACGTAAGCATAACCCAGCATAAGCGTAATCCAACATAAGCATAAGCCACTTTCCGTAAAACAGATACCTAATAAACATTGAAATATCAAACTAAAATTAGCAAAAAGAATTGTCGACAAAGGCTTCATTTAAAAACAGGGTGTGAAGCAGTTGCAGCAGGGTGTGAAATTGTAGTTACAGATCACATAGCCATTCATGACTTAATTTGCAATCTAGTTGGATTTTCCTATCTCCCTGTTGTTCCTGTAATTAGCCATTAAACCAGCAGAAACTACATTTTCTGCATCACATGGGCAATGTCTTTAAAGTCTGCAAAGAGAGCAAGGAAAACAGACTAAACCGTTTCATGAAGAGTCCAACTAATGTAGGAAGATAAGAATATTTGTTGCATAAATACTGAAACCTTGTCGGCAAGCAGAAAGAGGATATTTGGCTGTTAATTAACTTAAAATAGACGTCTCTTCTGGTATCTTTTTAAAGAAATCCTCTGTATTATTTTTATTTTCTAGTTTAATATAATTTATAGTTTTCATGGTAAACTGGACAATGTGCAAGAGTAATACTATATTACCTAAAAATACTCAACTCAGAAATGGTTTCTGTGCAGGCAGCAGCTATGGGGCCAGAGTCTGTAGAAGGTTTCCTCTCGCACACTCACTCTTGTTTTGTTTTGTTTTTTTAAGATGTTGGGGATAGGAGTTTATTTATTTATTTATTTATTTTTGCTGTGTTGGGTCTTCGTTTCTGTGCGAGAGCTTTCTCTAGTTGTGGCAAGCAGGGGCCACTCTTCATAGCGGTGCGCGGGCCTCTCACTATCGCGGCCTCTCCTGTTGCGGAGCACAGGCTCCAGACGCGCAGGCTCAGTAGTTGTGGCTCACGGGCCTAGTTGCTCTGCGGCATGTGGGATCCTCCCAGACCAGGGCTTGAACCCGTGTCCCCTGCATTAGCAGACAGATTCTCAACCACTGTGCCACCAGGGAAGCCCCTGCACACTCACTCTTGTGCCTGCACCCCTTACCTGCCCTCATACCGTGACATCATCTTAATTAGATGGAATTGTTTTTTAAGAAGTATCCGATTTAAACTCTTTTTTTTTTTTTTTTTTTTCCGTACGCGGGCCTCTCACTGTTGTGGCCTCTCCCGTTGCGGAGCACAGGCTCCGGACGCGCAGGCTCAGCGGCCATGGCTCACGGGCCCAGCCGCTCCGCGGCATATGGGATCCTCCCAGACCGGGGCACGAACCCGTATCCCCTGCATCGGCAGGCGGACTCTCAACCACTGCGCCACCAGGGAGGCCCCGATTTAAACTCTTTAGGTGACAGATTTGCCTTTTAATTAAAACATTTTATTCCTTTAAGTAGAAGGCATATATTTTTCACAACTTATTTTCCATAGAGAACATCTTTTCTGCTTCTCACCTTCTAGAATAAATGCACAGATGAGCAAATTTATTTTGGGATTTAAAACTGTAAACTCATATATATAATGGTAAACAAGCATGAACAATCATACGTTTCAGGGATGTCATGTGTGCTTAATGAAAATTCTGATCTCTTACCTCTGAATTCCCATGTCTTAAGTCCGGGGATACAATATGTCAAGAAAAATATAACAGTTTCATAAAAAAATGATTCATGTAATTAAAGTTGCAGGAGCCATTTCTTGATTTCCTGCATGTTTGGGGAATGCACAATGCCTTATTCTTATATTAAAAATATTGTCAGTTACTCAGGCTACAGGAATTACTGAGCTTTAAATTTAATTTACATTCTATATAGTGACATGGTTCATTTTCCTTTCAAGTCCTCTGTGTTCAAGCATGAAAATTCTCTGACTTCCTTAGAGATTCCAGTTTAACCTTGCTAGGAAACCCCTCAATAAAGTTGTGGCTTGCTTTTGTAGTCTTAGCATGATACCAATAAGCTTCCTTTCACGATTACTGCTCATTGCTGTCATTCCCAAATTATATCAGATAACTGTAGTTAGAATACTGCTTTACTGAAAATGCTTTATCCCTTATCCCGGATCAAATGGGAATGCAGTGATATGGGGCCACCACCTGGGGAGGCTGACCTACAGCAGGTCACCAGATGGTGTCTCAGGGACAGAGCTCCAGACAGGCCCTTTCCCAGGTGACAAAGTTCTAGATCCTGTGCTAAACTTCGCAGGCTCAGATCCTAGATACCATCAGGACACACAGAATGAATTGGGGTGGGAATACACTAATCAGAGTCAACAGACAGAGCTGTGGAGAAGTCAGACTGCTTATGCATTGATTTAACAGGATAAATTATAATTTCCAAGCAGAACAGACACACGTTCTGGCCGGTCGGTGTATTTTTTTCCTGAGAAGTCAGATTATAATCAGAAGGTTGCTTAATGAGCAGAGGTTCCGTGCAAAGGGAGTTAGTTGGATGCATGATTTGAATGTTTAGTGGGTCAGATAAGCTGATACAGCCTCGTCACTGAATGCAGCTGTAGCCTAGAGTGTAAAAGAGAACTTGAATCCCATGGGTAAGTCCTGGCTTTACCACCTACACGCTCTGTGACCTTGGGAAACAATCACTCTGTGTAACAGTTTGCTTCTCTGTAAAATGAGATAAGACTAGTGCCTACCTTAGGGTTATTGTGAAAGTTCATTCATTTATTCACTCATTACCAAGTATTTATTAAGTACTTATAATGAGCTGGGCATTATTTTAGGCACTGGGGAAGCAGCAGGAAACAAAACAGACAAAAATCCCTACCTGCATGAAGTTTATGTTCTGATAGCAGGCAATCAACAACATGAATAAATAACATAATATGCTAGATGGTGATGGATGCTACAGAGAAAAATAAAGCAGGAAAGGGAAAATAACCAGGGCAGTGTAGCCCCTTTTAAATGCAATGAAATAATGAATGTAAATATGACGGCACTTGGACCATTATATTTTTCATTCTAAGTTAGTATTACTACTGCTCTTCTCGTTTTCTCTTCCTTGAGGAACACACACCGCCTAGGCACATATCCCCAGGACAGTGCTAGACACACAAGCCAGTTCTGCTGACTTCTGGCCCCTTTGTCCCAAGCTAACTACCTTCCTCCCCACTGACAGAGTTGCCTTTAGATGTGTTAATTCCATTGATGAATTAAGAGTGGGTCTTTCTTTGTTCTGGAAGACATTTTATCCTTAAGTTGTGAGAATACAAAATTTCTTTTATCATGAGTTCGTTTTTTAAGTCTAACTTCAAGCATTTTAGAGACATCTACATATGTAGAGCGATTTGTAGGATCTCTTTCTAAGATAAGATCATGAAAAGGATTCTGGTACTTCATGACCTCAAGAGAAAGGGTTTTGGGACCTGGGAATCAAAACCTGTATCCTAGTTCTGACTTTCTCATCATCTGTGTGACACTGCTTAAGCCATGACAGCCGTGAACCTTAGTTTTCTCTCCTGTCTCTTGGGGTGCCCTCCACAGAGTTCATGTGAACTATTTAAAGCACCTATTTAGAGCAATGAACTATTTAAAGTATTATGTGATTGAAAAAATACAGATTTTAATAATGTTTTTAGTGGTTTCTCCTTCACTTTTCCTTTCATATCAGTACCAATATTTTGCCCACAATCCTAAGTAGGAGTTAAGATGATAAAGCATAGGCTTCAGTAATCTTAGGCCTGCAATAACTAGTCCAACCTTCCAGCCAACTCAGGAATCCCTCTCCCAAGAGAGGATCAGAGAACAAAAGTACTCATCCAAGATCCGTTGCCAGTAGTTTCCCTATCTTTGACCCCCAGTTAAGCGTTCTTTCAACTACATTACAAAGAGGTGATGAGGGAGAGTGAAGGTCTGACCAAGATACAAGGGAAGATACCCGTACATGAGGCTGGGTAGCTGCCTAGTAGTTAGGCTTTAATGTTATAGCAAGAGACCAAAGAGTTTTAATGTGATAGGTTGGAAAATGATTGTGTTTAAGCAGATGAGGAACTTATTACAATGTTTTTTGGGTTTTTTTTTGCGGTACGCGGGCCTCTCAGTGCTGTGGCCTCTCCCGTTGCGGAGCACAGGCTCTGGACACGCAGGCTCAGCGGCCATGGCTCACAGGCCTAACCGCTCCGCGGCATGTGGGATCTTCCCGGACTGGGGCATGAACCCGCGTCCCCTGCATCGGCAGGCAGACTCTCAACCACTGCGCCACCAGGGAAGCCCAAATTGTTTTATTTTTAATAAAGAACACATCCTTGTGAGCTCTGGGTTCGATCTTCAGCTCAGGCTGGAGATAAATTGCCAGTGACCAGCTCTGAGGGAGAGCCTGTACAGTGCTGTAGATGAACTTGGACCAGGTGGCAGGCACCCTGCTCTGTGCACCATCCCAGGCAGCTGCATGTGACTCCAACCTGTTAATAGAACTTCAGCACTTTGACTGAAGCCGGATGCCAGGGAATGCAGTGCCCTTCGGCTGCAGGATCCCAAGCCACTTGGAAGCGAGGCACATCAGAAACACCTCATTGCCTTGCTCCAGTTGTCACAAGTGTATTTATTATAATGGGATTCTGTGCAATAAGGTGGTGATGCTGTGACTCAGGGAATAGCACAGGAGACTCTATTATAAGTGGGATTTGGCTGGTAGAAAGCTTATACTGCGCATTGTATCAACTGCTTTCATCCTATAAAATTTGACTTTTCAATAAAATGGCTGTCAATATAAATAAGAATTTACTAAATTAGCTGCTTAACCTTATAGTACACATCAAAAAATCTTTCACTCACTTTTTACCCCAGATGCTTCATTGGAAGGTTACATATAAATGTATTTTGTGTTGAAAATTGAAACATACTTCCAATGTACCTGGGGAAGTTGATACTTAAAGAAATCTTGTGATTATTCCTTTAGGAAAGAAGCCTTATGAAATGAATAGTAAATAATCTATTTTGTTTGGTTTTGTAAATCTGTTTTTTTATATATCACATTAACTTAAAAGACACCTGTGTCTTAGGTTAGAATAGATTATTTTTTTCCAGTAGTTGGTCATTGTGAACCATCTAAACCAATACAATCTGTATTATATAGTTGTATTGCCAAATCATTCCCCACATTTTTCAGCAGATTAAAAAAGAGTTATGAAGCAATGGGGCTAGGAGTACAAGGATTACTCTGAGGAACAGAAATGCAGGGAAATTATGCTAAATCTTATATGATACATAGACCATGGCCAAAGATATAAATCATAACCAAATACCATAAGTAATGTTGAATAGATGTTGCTGTAATTCCAATAGATAATGTAATATCCAACCCAACACAACACAATTAAATGTGAGGCTGAGAAAAGACGGCCTCTTCAATAAGTGGTGCTGGGAAAACTGGACAGCTACATGTAAAAGAATGAAATTAGAACACTCCCTAACACCATACACAAAAATAAACTCAAAATGGATTAGATACCTAAATATAAGGCCGGACACTATAAAACTCTTAGAGGAAAACATAGGCAGAACACTCTATGACCGAAATCACAGCAAGATCCTTTTTGACCCACCTCCTAGAGAAATGGAAATAAAAACAAAAATAAACAAATGAGACCTAATGAAACTTAAAAGCTTTTTCACAGCAAAGGAACCCATAAACAAGATGAAAAGACAACACTCAGAATGGGAGAAAATAGTTGCAAACGAAGCAACTGACAAAGGATTAATCTCCAAAATTTACAAGCAGCTCATGCAGCTCAACATTAAAAAAACAAACAACCCAATCCAAAAATGGGCAGAAGACCTAAATAGACATTTCTCCAAAGAAGATATACAGATTGCCAACAGACACATGAAAGGATGCTCAACATCACTAATCATTAGAGAAATGCAAATCAAAACTACAATGAGGTATCACCTCACACCAGTCAGAATGGCCATCACCAAAATATCTACAAACAATAAATGCTGGAGAGGGTGTGGAGAAAAGGGAACCCTCTTGGACTGTTGGTGGGAATGTAAATGGATACAGCCACTATGGAGAACAGTATGGAGGTTCCTTAAAAAACTAAAAATAGAACTACCATACAACCCAGCAATCCCACTACTGGGCATATACCCTGAGAAAACCATACTTCAAAAAGATTCATTTACCACAATGTTCATTGCCGCTCTATTTACAATAGCCAGGACATGGAAGCAACCTAAGTGTCCATTGACAGATGAATGGATAAAGAAGATATGGCACATATATACAATGGAATATTACTTAGCCATAAAAAGAAGCGAACTTGAGATTTTTGTAGTGAGGTGGATGGACCTAGAGTCTGTCATACAGAGTGAAGTTAAATCAGAAAGAGAAAAACAAATACCATAAGCTAACACATGTATATGGAATCTAAAAAAAAAAAAAAGGTCATGAAGAACCTAGGGGCAGGACGGGAATAAAGACACATACCTACTAGAGAATGAACTTGAGGATACGGAGAGAGGGAAGGGTAAGCTGGGACAAAGTGAGAGAGTGGCATGGACATATATATACTACCAAATATAAAATAGATAGCTAGTGGGAAGCAGCTGCATAGCACAGGGAGATCAGCTCCGTGCTTTGTGACCACCTAGAGCGGTGGGATAGGGAGGGTGGGAGGGAGGGAGACGCAAGAGGGAAGAGATATGGGGATGTATGTATATGTATAACTGATTCACTTTGTTATAAAGCAGAAACTAACACACCATTGTAAAGCAATTATATTCCAATGAAGGTGTTGAAAAAAAATGTGAGGCTATTTGGTAACATTCTTTTATATGCTAAATAAGTACCCCAAGGTTTAATTTATTAAACTTTGGACAACTACAATGTCATGTAAAAGTATTTATAACTGTCACATGAAGACATAATCAAATTACGTTAAAATCATCATAGAAAGAAAAATATGTATTCACATCTGCCTGGTGAAAAGTATAAGATGTAACAGAACATCTACTGAGGAACTAAGGATAAATTTGAGTTCAGCAGGACCTTGGAAGCCTTGACTACTAACACTGGCAAAACCATCAGTTTTCCACTCCTGGTGATAAATTTTAAATCCAACTAAACCCTGTTAGGGCACTAAAAAGCCTTGTCAGCTCAGAAGTTAAGTAGGCACGCATTCACTGGCAGCGTATTGACACCACAGACTGGGCCAAAGTGCAGACATCTCCTGTAATCGAATTTGCAAGCACAAAGTTAAGGCAAAGCCAAATATGGCTCCAAGGGCAAGGCTTCTTTAACACAGTTCATAGCATCACCCTGGGCTTTGGGACCAGGCAAAGCCAAAGGTCAACATCACTTGTTTCTCTAAAACAGTGAGCCTTGAAGAGAGGTGACAAGGAGGTCAGAGTGGGAGAGGGAAGAGATAAACTTGATGTGTGGAAGGAGTTCTCTGTGCCCCCTTGGGTTAGACAAAGAAGGAGGAAGTGGAAGAGAATTAACAGTGTGTTTTGTAAAATGTGGAAGGGCTAAAATACCCTGGCAAAAAGCCTCGTCACTTTCTTTCAAAGTCACAGTCCAGATACACCAATGTTGTGGTCTCTGACTGTGTGGCACCAACCCTGAGAAGGCTGACCACAGGCTTGCAAAGAAACGGAAACAAAAATAGAATTCTTCCACTCTGAGGTGGCCTCCCTCTTCTCTGTGTGTCAGTGATTTTCAAACAGTAGATTTTGAAATCCATGGTGACTTGAGGAATTTACATGTTAAAAAGTGGGAAGCTATAAGCAAAAGCTGCATGTGGGGATCTGGAACAAATGAACAGCCTCCTCTTTCCCACAGGGTTACTAACAGTGGGGTGGGACAGAGTGGAGGGAAAACCCCCTAAAACTCCCAAATAGCATTTGACATGGGAAAACGTTAAAACTCAATGTCAGGGTGACTCCTTGTTCTTGTCCCTGAAAATTTGTTGATTTCAGTGATGTCATAATCTCATGAGGCCAGTTACAGACCAGTCCTCCCACTCTCTCCCATCCGCTTTGCCCCAACCTTATGCTCCCACGTCCTGCACCTACTCTGCCCTGCCTGGCTCCCATTCGACTCTCCTCCCACCAGAAACTTGTTATAAATATTATCTCTCGTTCCCCACAAGACAACATCATTGCACCAGTTCGTCTACATCATTTCTTCATCCTGACACAAATCCTAAAAGATAAGTAGTATTATCCCCATTTTCAGAGGGCGAAACTTAAGCAGTAATCTTCTCTGATCACACACCTAATGGGAGGCAAAGCTGGGATTCAGGCAGAGAGTGGACTGCCTCCAGAACCCCTGCCTTTTCCATCACAGCCTGCTGTACTGGGTTCCTGCTCATCGAAGCATTCGGGGACTGTCTTGAGTGGTTTCACCTTGGTTAGTGCTAACACAAAGTCTGCACCTTCCCAGCACAGAACAAGTCACTTCTCCTTTTCCCTGAATATTCCTCACCTCTGGTGCTTGAAAAAGTCAGAGCAGTGGCAGAAGACTTTTCTTCCTCTGCATCCTTCATTGTAGCCTCTACGTTTATTCAGCTAGCATCTAATGAAAGCCTACTGTGTGCGAAACACTATTCTACACTCTAAGAATAAGTGAAACAATGCCCACCCTCCTAGAACTTACACTCTATTCCTGGAAACAGACAAATAACTATATAAGAGAAGCCATGTCAGGGAATGATAAAAAACACATGATCATCTCAATAGACACAAAAAAAGCATTTGACAAAATTCAACATCCGTTCATGATAAAAACTCTCATCAAAGTGGGTATAGAGGGAACATCTCTCAACATGATAAAGGCCATTTACAACAGACCGACAGCCAGCATAATGCTCAATGGTGGAAAGTTGAAAGCCTTCGTGCTAAATTCAGGAACAAGACAAGAATGCCCACTCTCACTGCTTCTATTTAATATAGTATTAGTCCTAGCCACAGCCGTCAAACAAGAAAAAGAAATAAAAGCTATCCAAATTGGAAGGGAAAGGGTAAAACTGTCACTATTTGCAGATGACATGATACTCTATATAAACAACCCTAAAGTCTCCATCCCCAAACTATCAGAACTAATAAATGAATTCAGCAAGGTTGCAGGACACAAGATTAATATATAGAAATATGTTGCATTTCTATACACTAATAATGAAATATCAGAAAGAGGAAGTTAAAAAAAAAACCCTGTTTAAAAATGCATCCAAAGAAAATACAATACCTAGGAATAAACTTAATCAAAGAGGTGAAAGACCTACACTCTGAAAACTATAAAACATTGGTGAAGGAAATTGAAGATGATTCCAAAAAATGGAAAGATATCCCACACTCTTGGATTGGAAGAGTTAATATTATTAAAATGGCCATACTACCTAAAGTAATCTACAGATTTAATGCAATTCCTATCAAAATACCCAGGACATTTTTCACAGAACTAGAACAAACAATCCTAAAATTTATGCGGAACCACAAAACCCCAAATTGCCAAAGCAGTCCTGAGAAAAAAGAACAAAGCTGGAGATGGTGACCCTCCCAGACCTCCGACTATACTACAGAGCTACAGTAACCAAAATAGCATGGTATTAGTATAAAAACAGACACATAGACCAATGGAACAGATTAGAGCACCCAGAAATAAACCCATGCACCTATGATCAATTAATCTACAACAAAGGAGGTAAGAATATATAATGGAGAAAAGACAATCTCTTCAACAAGGGGTGCTGGGAAAACTGGATAGCTACCTGTAAAACAATGAGATTAGAACATCCCCTCACACCATATACAAAAATAAACTCAAAATGGTTTACCTACATGTAAGACCTGAAATCATAAAACTCCTAGAGAAGAATATAGGCAGAACACCCTTTGACATTAATTGTAGCAATATTTTCTTGGATCAGTCTCCTAAGGCAAAAGAAATAAAAGTAAAAATAAACAAATGGGATTTAATTAAACTGGTGAGGAAAAACAAAGTAAGCTAAAGGAGTAGAGAGGGATGGAGGTATATTCTATTGGAGTGAGTGAGCAAACCATGGAAAGCTCCAGGGATCAGCAATAGCTAGCCCCTGGCAGCAATGGGCTGGGCATGAGGGAGGACCAGCAGGGCAGCCCACTTGACCAGAGCTAGTGAGGAAGGCAGATGGCAGCCAAGGATGTGGGAGGGGAGAGGGACAGAGACTAGATCATGCAGGGCCCCTGGGCTGGGAAAGAATTCTACATTTTATGCTAGGAAATTTATTCTAAAAACTTTATCAGTGCTTTCACTTTTTGCTTCAACATTATCAATTATTTCTCATACACAAAATTCACTCCTGACAAGGAAATGGGTAGAACATACTAGGGTAAATAGTTCAACTCACAGAACAGTCACAGGCTGGTAGATTTCAAATTGCTCCTAACCCCTCAGGCAGAAGGTAGGGGGTAAAGAGAGAACTTAAGGTGGCAATCCAACAGCATCCTTTTCACTTTATTCTTTGCACATTTCTGGGTGTATTCTCTGCTTCTGCAGCTCCCTTTAAAACAGTCCAATCGAATATTTATATATATAATATATATATATATATATATATATATATATATATATATGATATATATAATGTCTCAGACCAGCAACAATTTAGCAAAAACTGATGCCTAGCTAGCCCAGTTTACCTGGACTGCTTGTCCTGCAGCTTCTTCACCATTGCTTCTAGGGCACCCTGCCCCTGTGGCCACCTGCAGCCGCTGATGGCCACACGGCCCACAGCCAGAGGCAGTGAACAAGGTTGGTGCCTATTCTAACACCAGCTATCCCATCTAGGGGCACTGCAATCCAGTTCTGGCATTAACCACCCAAAACTATCAGCAACCCCATAAGTTAGAGAGCATGATCCCCAACAAGACTGCCTAGATTTCAGATGCCAACTGCACTTTGGGTGTCCCCAGGCCACCCATACTTCTGACAGCCTACATATACGTTCAGGGATTCCCATGACCCCCCTCAGGCTCAATAACTCAGTAGAACAACTCACAGAACTCAGGAAAACACTGTACTTATGATTACGGTTTTATTATAAAGGATTTATTACAAATCAGGAGGGCCAGCAAAATAAAGAGACATATGAACAAAGTCTGGGAAGGAACACAGAGCTTCCATGCCCTCTCCCCACGGAATAGGGTGTGTTACCTTCCCCTCACATCTGTGTGTTTACCAACCAGGAAGTTCCACAAGCCTCCATGCCCAGAGTTTTTATTAGACTTTCATTACATGGGCGTGATTGATTGAATCATGGACACATACTTGAACTTGATCTGCAGCCTCTCTCCCCTTTCCGGAGGTCAGGCTGGCTCAAAGTCCCAACCCTCTCTTCAGGAGTGCTTGGTCTTTCTGGTGCCTCGCTCCTGTCTTGAAGCTTTATAGCCCACCGGGAGTCACCTCATTAGCATAAACTCAGGTGTGATCCAGGGGGTTTGTGAATAACAAAGACATTTCAATCATTGGGGAAATTCCAGGGACGCACAGTCTCCCCCTAGGAGCCAGGCAAAGACTAGTCTTATTTTTTATTGTACAACAGTGCCCCTGCCAGGGAGAGTGACAGGCCTGGGAGTGGTCAGTTGGCGGTGAGAAGGAAGGTAATGGGGGTAGAAGCAAGTCAGAGGAGAAATGTGAGGTCAGAAATTGCCTCTACTGCTCGGGGGGCCACATACATATGGATTTATCCATGGTTTCAGCTTTTAAGACGTGTACCACCTAAATGAGGAGGCAATTAAAAGTCAGCCAGTATTCGTTATAAAACGTCTCAGGACAGCATCTGAGTTCTCATCAACACAGAGCACCTGTGGGCAGCAGCCAATCATCACCAGGCATCACAGTGTTACGTCGACTGGCTCCATCATGTGTCAGAAATGAGTTTTACACGTACACATTGCTTCAGCATCTGTTTCAGTTTCTTTAAGTTTTGTGTCAGATTGACATTCCATAAAAACAAATCATCAGGGAAACGTTTCAAAAATGGAAAAATGGATAAAACGCATAAAACCGGAACAGCCTCAGTTGGAAAAATGGGGAGTTTATTTGTGAAGCTGCACAGAAATTAGAAAGGTGACACCTACTGCGTGTTCAACGACTGTTTCCACATTGCCTTTGTGTCAAACTGCTCAATGACCTAGGGTTGCAAGTCCTGTTCACCAAGACGCTGTGCCTTCTGTGACCTGGCATCTTATTATTATAATCAACCAGGAGTCATTTTTCAAGAAGAGCCGCCATGGGGCTTTCCTGGTGGCGCAGTGGTTGAGAGTCCGCTTGCCGATGCAGGGGACATGGGTTCGTGCCCCGCTCGGTGAAGATCCCACATGCCGTGGAGAGGCTGGGCCCGTGAGCCATGGCCGCTGAGCCTGTGCGTCCGGAGCCTGTGCTCCGCAACGGGAGAGGCCACAACAGTGAGAGGCCCGTGTACCACAAAAAAACAAACAAACAAACAAACAAAAAGAAGAAGAGCCGCCATGCTCTGGGGGTTCGGTACACCTATCTTCTCCCAGCCTCACTTGTGTCCTGGGCAGCCCATACCTCTGTTTTGTCTTCCGAAGTCTCCCTTGTTCATCCCACTTGAGATTACCTCATTTCTTTTCACATTTAACAGCTGCTGCTTGGCAGAGTTATGTGTCATCGTCTACGGCTGCTGGGTTCCTCGTGTTCAGGACTACATCGTCTTTGGACCCAGCTGGCCAGCTGTTGATGCAGTGGCAGGCTTGGTAAAATTATTTTCAATCTGTGCACCATCCTACAGTTGTTCTAAGTCCCAGACAGTGGTCACTACTATACTCTGCAAAGCTATCATCCAACTTAGAGTTCAGTCCCATGTTGACATCACACCCTGTTTGCCCCTATGCCAGAAGAACATATTGGTTTGGACTCAATTCAAAGTTTTTTATTCAGCATCCCTCAATCCACATGATGTCCTATGCAGAAAAATTTAGTGAAGAAATGTTAGCTTGTTGACGCTAATGAAAAAGTTTGACCTGAGTGTAAGATTTCTTTGGTACAATGTGGCACATCATCTTGGTCCAATTCTGAATTTATTTTTAGGTCTCTGTATTGTGCTAACCCCAAAGAACCACTCCAGATCTTTTATATTCTTTATTTTTTTAATTGAAGTATAGTTGATTTACAATGTTGTGCTAATTTCTGCTGTACAGCAAAGTGACTTAGTTATATGTATATATACATCCTTTTTTAAATATTCTTTTCCATTATGGTTTATCCCAGGAGACTGGATTTAGTTCCCTGTGCTATAGAGTAGGACCTTGTTGTTTACCCATTCTAAATGTAATAGTTTGCATCTATTAGCCCCAAACTCCCACTCCCATCCCTCTCTCTCCTCCCATCCCCCTTGGCAACCACAAGTCTGTTCTCTATGTCTGTGAGTCTGTTTCTGTTTTGTAGATAGGTTCATTTGTGCCATATTTTAGATTCCAGATATAAGTGATATTGTCTGGTATTTGTCTTTCTCTTTCTGACTTACTTCACTTAGTATGATAATCTCTAGTTGCATCCATGTTGCTGAAAGTGGCATTATTTCATTCTTTTTATGACTGAGTAGTATTCCATTGTATATATGTACAACATCTTTATCCACTCATCTGTCGATGGACATTTAGGTTGTTTCCATGTCTTGGCTATAGTGAATAGTGCTGCTGTGAATATAGGGGTACATGTGTCTTTTTGAATTATATTTTTGTCTGGATATATGCCCAGGAATGGGATCGCTGGATCATATGGTAATCCTATTTTTAGTTTTCTGAGGGACCTCCATACTGTTTTCCATAGTGGCTGCACCAACTTACATTCCCACCAACAGTGTAGGAGGGTTCCCTTTTCTCCACACCCTCTCCAGCGTTTGTTATTTGTAGACTTTTTAATGGTGGCCATTCTGACCAGTGTGAGGTGCTACCTCATTGTAGTTTTGATTTGCATTTCTCTAATAATGAGTGATGTTGAGCATCTTTTCATGTGCCTACTGGCCATCTGTATGTCGTCTTTGGAAAAATGTATATTAAGGTCTTCTACCCATATTTCATTTGGGTTGTCTGTTTTTTTGTTGTTGAGCTGTATGAGCTGTTTGTATATTTTGGAGAGTAAGCCCTTGTCAGCGCAGCATTTGCAAATATTTTCTCCCATTCCGTAGGTTGTGTTTTCATTTTGTTTATGGTTTCCTTTGTTGTGCAAAAGCTTGTAAGTTTGATTAGGTCCCATTTGTTTATTTTTGTTTTTATTTCTGTTGCCTTGGAAGAGTGACCTAAGAAAAGCCACTCCAGATCTTGATCGTGACCATGCCCCAGCTGCTCATGATAGATTTTTGAAACAATTCAGGGACTGGTAGAGAGGCCAGTGACGATAAAAGCTAAAGGAAAAAGTCTGGATTTTTTTCAGGACAAGGTCATTGGAATCAAGGACAAATTTCAGGGGAGTATTAATATCCATCCACTTTATAAGAGGAAAAGAGAGAATAGGAAATAATGAAATAACAGTAGCAGGTATAGACTACTCTCATGAAAAATATGTCAAAACCCATTTTTATAGGCAATTTACAAGTGACCAAAATACATATGACTTCATAGTAGATTATACCTCACAAACATCCTTTCAGCAATTTATGTACATAAATGCAATTTTCTAATCTACAGGCTGCCCAGATATGGAACTCTTTCATTCTCCTAATTGGTCCAGATACTATAAATGATAGTACAGGTTTTCATGGAAACCAGAGGGACCATAGTTGTGACAGGAACAATCCTGGTTATGCCATTGTCTCTGCAAAAATTTGTTTTTGGAAAGCAGAATGTTTTTATTTGCATATGATAAGACTGTGCTGATAGAGCATCCTAAGGAATCCATAAACAGTTACTAGAATTAATATGCAAATTTAAAGAGGTTCAAAATTATAAAGTGTACACAAAATAATCATATTTCTATATATTAATCAAAACCTGTTGAAAATTAAATTTTAAATGCCAAAAACATGGAATAATTACAAGTAGATTTAACCAACTATAGGTGCAAACTCTGTTAAAAAAAAAAAACTACAAAATATTGCTAGCGGCTTCCCTGGTGGCGCAGTGGTTGAGAGTCCACCTGCCGATGCAGTGGATGCGGGTTCGCACCCCGGTCTGGGAAGATCCCACATGCCACGGAGCATCTAGGCCCGTGAGCCATGGCCGCTGAGCCTACACGTCCAGAGCCTGTGCTCCGCAACGGGAGAGGCCACAGCAGTGAGAGGTCCGCGTACCGCAGAAAAAAAAAAAAAAAAAAAAAAATATTGCTAGGAGAAAGAAATTTTTTTGTTGTTGGAATATAGTTGCTCCACCATGTTGTGTTAGTTTCTGCCACATGGCAAAGCAAATCAGCCATACTGTGCAAAATTTTTAATAACACTGCTTTCATGCTCACATGTGTCCCTATTTAGCCTACAAATAACACGATTTGTAACGGGAGTATAGTTAATAACAGGAGTACAGTTAAGGATTTCCTTTAAGGTTCAGCCAAAGGTTAGCGATGTTAAGATATCACTGGTTAGGTCTTGAGTTATTTAAAGTGGTTGTTCTCAGACTTTAGTATACATCAGAATCACCTAGAGGGCTTGTTAAACACAGATTACTGGGCCCCAACCTTACAGCTCCTGATTCTGCAGGTCTGGGGTGTGGCCTAAGAATTTGCATTTCTGTTTCCCATTTGATGTTAATGCTGCTAACCCAGGACAGACAGGCTTTAAGGACCAACAACTCTTCTCCTCTGCTTGGGTAGTATTTTGAAGACAAGGGAAAAGACTTTCGGATAAACCAAACAAGTTAAAAGAACTATTTGATAAAAGGTCTTAATGTCAGGGGCTAGTATAAGAACATCAGCTGGTGAGCTGGCTGACTGCAAATTCAGTCTAATCAGATTATTACAAGTAAAGCCCCGCGACGATAACCATGTGCTGGATCCTTCATTGATTTTTGTGTGTGATTTTGAGATTTGGTGACCATTCATTAAAGAGTTTGCTCTCAAGGGGGGAGGGGCGGGGGGGGAGAGCATTGTGGTTTTTTTTTTTTTACATCTTTATTGGAGTATAATTGCTTTACAATGGTGTGTTAGTTTCTGCTTTATAACAAAGTGAGTCAGTTATACATATACATATATCCCCATATCTCTTCCCTCTTGCGTCTCCCTCCCACCCTCCCTATCCCACCCCTCTAGGTGGTCACAAAGCACTGAGCTGATCTCCCTGGGCTATGCGGCTGCTTCCCACTAGCTATCTATTTTACGTTTGGTAGTGTATATATGTCCATGCCTCTTTTTGTTGTTGTTGTTCCAGAGAAGGAATTTAAGTAGGCTTTTAGAAGATTTACTCATTTTTTTGTTCAAGACAAACCTGTATGTGCTGTGTATATACATACATATACATCTGTGTGAGGTATAAAAGGCAGTGAAGTTCAAACGGTAACAGATGGAGTTACTAAAACAGATTTTAATTCCACTTGTTATTGTGTTACATTTGACTCTGGTGTTAAAAAAGTTCTGGAATGTTCTTTCTCTAGATCTATGTTTTCTGTGTAGACATTTTATATGTGTGTGTACGTAAATTTTTCCTTGAGCTCTATATATAAATTGACTATGATTTTTTAAATAGATGTATTATTCTTAATTCGCCTCTTAATAAGTCACCTACAGTGGAAATGAATATGATGATGATATTTGAGAGAAATTTCAGGAGAGTCCTGTCAAAATATCAGAAAAAGATGTTTTGATTTACATTTTACTGCTGGTGTCACCACTTGCTATTCAGCATTTTATTAATAGTATTGAAATATAAATTGCCCTTTTTTGTTTTCATTATTGACTTTTTTTGATTATAAAGAACAGGCTGATCTTGATCTAAACATGCTTGTCATTTTCATAATTGAGGAGAGTTATAGCCAAAGTACATATGTAAATACCGAATAACTGAAAGATTCAGAACAAAGATTAACCCGTGAACACCGTATAGTAAAAATTAAGTTGGTGACACCTTCTAGGGTCAAGAGACTTTTAAGGTCAGGGATGTCTTTGATGTATCAGGAGTCCTCCATCGTCATCCTGGTTCTGCCATGATCTTCTGATTTGTGACTCAGGGGTTAGTGGTTAAATTTAAACTATCTTTAAGGCTTCCTCCATCTGTATTAGTAAGGGACATTCTCCAGTGGTGTGCTAATGTTTAACGACCAGTTCTGGCGGTAACGAGAAAGCTCTGATGGTTGCATTGCCTATTTCCATGGTGTAAATATTCCCACCGTGGCTGATTTCAGGCTGCCAATGTGGTGTCACTGAACTCAGAGGTGGAACACAGTGGCACAAACCAGCTCTCTTCAGTGGGAGAATAGCTGTGGAGTTCTGGCCCAATAACCCATTTAGGGGCTCAGTTATCCAGTCTATCTGTTCACATTAATCCTGCAAACAAAATATTTTGAGCTCTGTGAATGCAATCTTATCCTCCAGGAAAAGGTGTGGTCTGTCAAGTATGCATTTCCAAACATTCATTTGCTGACTTCAAAGCCCCCCGGGGCTGACATTATTGTGATAGCACACCCCGTGTCCCACTCCTGCCACTCTTGCCAAAGTCCCCATGAATGCCCACCCGGAGATGGTGGTCTCCAAATGGAAGTCTACTATGTCTGTTCTTCATGCAGCAGCCAAAGTGTTCTGTTTCATTTTATTTTATTTATTTATTTATTTATTTTTTGCTGTACACGGACCTCTCACTGTTGTGGCCTCTCCCGTTGCGGAGCACAGGCCCGGACACGCAGGCTCAGCGGCCATGGCTCACGGGCCCAGCCGCTCCGCGGCATGTGGGATCTTCCCGGACCGGGGCACGAACCCGCGTCCCCTGCATTGGCAGGCGGACTCTCAACCACTGCGCCGCCAGGGAAGCCCTCATTTTATTTTTATGTGTACATGTGTGTATGTATTTGCTGTAAACCAGGAATAGCCATTCCTCTGCTGGGGGCCAAAACCCTCCTTGGCCCCCACTGCTTCCAGTCCTCTCCATAACTGGGTCTGCTTCTGGTACCTTATCTCCTACCACTCTCTGTCTCTCACTTAGGACCACACTCCAGTTCAACCTTCTTTCTGTTCTTCAAATATGCCAACCTCACTTCGAGCCTTAGAGGCCTTTGCCAGACTGTTCCCTCTGCCTGAAGCTCTGTCCCATCACTTCAGTGCAGAGCTATTTCCTTCTCATCAGCCAGGCATCACCTCCTCAGAGTAACCTGTATGGCCTATTCAATCTACAGTAGCCCCCTCTCCTCCAAAGACAATGTTTCAAACCACCGTTTTCTTCATAGTATGTACCCTTATCTGAAATTATTTCATTTATGGTCATTCGTTATCGTCTCCCTGCTCTTCATTCACCGTCCGTTAGACTGTAAGCTCTATAAGAGCAGAGACCCTTTCTGAGCTGTTCATTGCTTTAGCCAGAGCTTGGAACAGCATCGACTACATAGTAGGTGGTCATTACATATACTTGAAGAAAGAAAGGAAGGAGGTCTTTTTGCTTTGGATTAGTAAAGAACAAAAAGAAAGGGGGGCTTCCCTGGTGGCGCAGTGGTTGAGAGTCCGCCTGCCGATGCAGGGGACACGTGTTCGAGCCCTGGTCCGGGAAGATCCCACATGCCACGGAGCGGCTGGGCCTGTGAGTTATGGCCGCTGAGCCTGCGTGTCCGGAGCCTGTGCTCCGCAACGAGAGAGGCCACAGCAGTGAGAGGGCCACGTACCGCAAAAAAAAAAAAAGAAAGAAAGAAAGGGGAATTTTTCATAGTAATGATATGTCTTATTGAAAAACTCAGGTTACCATGTTTACTGTATATAACAACTCCTAATCATCCATCCATTTTACCAACAATATGTATCAAGTGCCAACGACATAGAAATGGAAGATGCAAGAAGAAATCAGAAAGAAATACTGCCCTCTAAAGGGCTTATAAACTAAACAGTTCACATATTTCTCCTCTGTGTAGTTGATGACCCCAGAATTAATTAATAATATTAATTATGTATGACATTTATGATATGATTGTGATATTTCATTTATGGTATGGTCACAATTATCCCATAATTATTATAGTATTAAATATGATTATTATATAATAATTAGTTAGCTGTATGACTTAGATAAGGACCTTAGTCATTCTAGTTTAAAGTTTTATCACCTTTATGCTGGACAAAATAGGCCAGTGTTAAATTAGCACCTGGCCCCTTTAGTCCCTTGACATTTGCACCAGTCGGGGGTCTTTAAACAACAGCAGCTAACCTGGCTATCTTAGGGGGATAAGGAATTTGTGGAAGGGATGCGCAAAATTAAGAGGAAAGGGACAACCAGGCCCAGCTGGGCAGAATCCAAGCAAAGTGAGCTGGCCAGAAAGTCCCACCTGGGGCCAAGGCTGGCTGGAGGGAAGGTGCCACTGTCTCTGCTGCTGTGTCCTGGAAGCCGGCCCTGGCACCAGTGGCATCACCACAACCAGAGGTCACTGTTTCAATCACTGTGAACAAAAAGAATTCTGCTTCTTGGTAGCCCTTGTTCCGTGTCAAAATCTCAAGCAGGAGCAACCGGTGGGCCACTCTTAGGTCATGTGACTGCGCTCTGACTACCACAGGGAGGACAGACTTTTCAGCTTCCTCAGCAGGACGATGGACCCAGCCTTCCACACGACCCCCAGTGGCAGTTTCCTCAAGCACAGGAGGGCATCAGGGGTTAGGCAGCCAGAAGTTGGACAGATGCCTACTTGAGTATTCAATACTCTGTTCAAAATACTTTGCCCCAATCTCACCATGAAGAAACCTCTAGTTTTTTCCTATCCCAAGGAGACTTGCAAATGCTCATACTTGAGATTATTTGCAGAAGAAAATAAATATTTATGTTCTTTGATAAAGAGGCCAAGAGAGAAACTTAGGAGAGTAAATATGGAAATTAACAAATAATAAGATTAAGAAAGGGTTAAAGCCCCAAGAATAAAAATATAGATTAAGTAGAGTTATGAACGGACAGGAAAAGAAAACCATAAACAGGAAGGGAAATGACTGGCTCTAAGGAGGCCCACAAGTAGGACCCTAGAGCTGCCTGGCGTTCCCGACGATCTCCTCTGTTATGCAAGCTTTACTTATTTATGTTTCCTTTGTGGTCAGAGTGCTTCCCACTTAACACTTCTCCAGGAAAAACGGCAATAGGGATCTGGGAGAATGTCAGGCAGGCCCTTTGGTTCCTTGATTGCTCACAGCCAGGTGGCAGACAAGCCTCCCATCGCTGCATCATCAGACCTTTGACTGGGTTTCGGTGCCTGCCTCTGGGGCTGCTGTGTATCTTTGAATCAGCTGGCCGGTGGCTCAAAGCATCTTTGGCTGCGGGGCTCCACTCCCATCCTCTCTGAGTGATTCCAACCTGGTCGGTGCTCAAGGTGGGGTCCATAGCCTCCAGCAACCCCATATCACAGCCGCTGCCACAGCCAGAGACCTTCTGCCCTTTAGCTTTCCTGGTTACCAGTCTAGCAATCCTGCTAGTTATTGACAAGAGGACTGTAGCTCCCAGCAACCCTAAGCTGCTCTTGGGTCCGGATCCTCTTAGGTCTCCCCAGCCATGGACCACTCTCTCTCCTCGGTGCAGCTCCCTCCCTGGCTGCCCTGTGGGCTGGGAGCAGATCAACCCCTCCACTTGCTGTTGTAGCTGATGCTTTGTGTAGACACCCAGGGGACACGGTTAGCTGCGTCAGGGGTGAAAAGACTGAGACCAAAAGAGAACCTATAAGCAGTTTCACTTCCGTGTGCAGCCATTGCCCTCCCATCGTGGACATACAGGGTGTCGCTAAGAGGGAGGGTTGGGAAGGCGGGAAGGGCTAGGAAGCAAGGCGGGTGCTCCGGGGCTGTGGTCTCTGCCCACAGTCCAACCTGCTGCCCATGATGAGAGCCGCCGCTCGCCCCCAGGGGTGCGTCACCTATTCCAGGTCACTGCCAAGAGCCCTACTTTTCAAAAGCGGTGCATTTTCAGGTTGCTGGAATAGGTAGGACTTGAAGATCACAGTTCTCTCAACCCCCAAATAGCCGGGGTCCCCCATCCGGCACGCAGACCACACTCAGGCAATGACTCTTCCATTGGCCTAGTGCATGCAGTGCCTCTTGCCCATTGCAGGAGGCCAAGGTCCACATTAATGCCTGACTTTACCAGCACCTAGCTCCCCCGCCAGTCTGGAAATGCTTAAGGACAGAAATCTCGACCCATGAGTCTGAAACTCCAGAGCCCAACACTTTTTTTTGGTAACATCTTTATTGGAGTATAATTGCTTTACAACGGTGTGTTAGTTTCTGCTGTATAACAAAGTGAATCAGCTGTACGTATACATATATCCCCATATCCCCTCCCTCTTTCGTCTCCCTCCCACCCTCCCTATCCCACCCCTCTAGGTGATCACAAAGCTGTGGCTCCCTGTGCTATATGGCTGCTTCCCACTAGCTGACATTTTACATTTGGTAGTGTATATATGTCCATGCCACTCTCTCACTTCGTCCCAGCTTACCCTTGCCCTCCCCGTGTCCTCAAGTCCATTCTCTACGTCTGTGTCTTTATTCCTGTTCTGCCCCTAGATTCATCAGGGGCATCACCATTTTTTGTTTTTAGATTCCATACATATGTGTTAGCATACGGTATTTGTTTTTCTCTTTCTGACTTACTTCACTCTGTATGACAGACTCTAGGTCCATCCACCTCACTACAAAAAACTCAATTTCGTTTCTTTTTATGGCTGAGTAGTATTCCATTGTATATATGTGCCACATCTTCTTTATCCATTCCTCTGCTGATGGACACTTAGGTGGCTTCCATGTCCTGGCTATTGTAAATAGAGCTGCAATGAACATTGTGGTACATGACTCTTTTTTTTTTTTTTTGCGGTACGCGGGCCTCTCACTGTTGTGGCCTCTCCCGTTGCGGAGCACAGGCTCAGGACGCGCAGGCTCAGCGGCCATGGCTCACGGGCTTAGTTGCTCCGCGGCATGTGGGATCTTCCCGAACCTGTGTCCCCTGCATCGGCAGGTGGACTCTCAACCATTGTGCCACCAGGGAAGCCCACATGACTCTTTTTGAATTATGGTTTTCTCAGGGTATATGCCCAGTAGTGGGATTGCTGGGTCATATGGTAGCTCTATTTTTAGTTTTTTAAGGAACCTCCATACTGTTCTCCATAGTGGCTGCACCAATTTACATTCCCACCAACAGTGCAAGAGGGCTCCCTTCTCGCCACACCCTCTCCAGCATTATGACACTCTTGTTTAAGTGTTTGTTGAACTGTTTTGATCCTCTCTTCAACCGAGGGGGGTCCACACTCACCTGTTTCACTCTGGCTCCTAAGGTGAGGAAGTCACAGAAGGCAGGCCCTTCCGGCTTTCAGCTCTGCAGAAGCTGAGCCTGCCAGGCTGTGATGCCCTCCAGCACGCCCCGTGCTGGGAGCGGGTCAGCCACTTCCCCCACGGCTGTGCTGTGTGTAAAACTGGACCAGCGTCCAGTCCCTCCCAGATGTAACTTTTTTGATAAAGAGGCCTCTCACCTCTGTGGCCTATCCCGCCACGGAGCACAGGCTCCGGACGTGCAGGCTCAGTGGCCACGGCTCACGGGCCCAGCCGCTCCGCGACATGTGAGATCTTCCCGGACCGGGGCACGAACCCGTGTCCCCCGCATCGGCAGGCGGACTCTCAACAACCGCGCCACCAGGGGAGCCACCAGGGAAGCCCCCAGCTGTAACTTCTTGACTGCCAGCCTGAGGCCCTGCTGAATCAGTACCCTGTGGTCCTCATCCCAGCACTTCCTCCTTCATCGGCACTTTTGCTGGACCTATTTTTCTCTCTGCCCTTGGGAGCAGTGACTGGATCAAATAGGCCTTGTCCCTGGAGGGCTCCCCAGCCAGCAGCCCCCTTCCCAGCAACGATGCCCTGGATGTGGGGGTGTGGAAAGGGGTCAGGCAGGAGCACCGCAGTGACGCCAGGGGCTGTTGCTCTTTGAGCATTTGTTCGGTGCCTCTAAGGGGCAGGCTCCAGCCTCTGTGCGATCAGCTCAGCCGTCCAAGGATCCTTGAAGTTCATACAGTGCTTTGTAGGGTGCAAACTCCTTTCACATGCGTAATGCAAACTTGATGTCCACGCATCTAGATTTGTAAAATACTTCAAGGTTTGACAATGACATTTTAAAGGGATTTGTTACTTTACGAAAGCATGCAATACAGATTTGCCTTGGATAACTAACACATTTTAAATTTCTCAGTCCACGCAAATATGGTACTCTACCACATTTGCAGGAACTTAGTTGCAGGAGGAAGATACAGGTACAGAATAAACAGGGAGAGATGGAAGGAAGATACAGTTAATAAGGGCTGAGGGACTTCCCTTGGTGGTCCGGTGGTTAAGAATCTGTCTTGCAATGCTGGTTGGATCCCTGTCAGGGAATTAAAAGCCCGCATGCCCCGGGGCAACTAAGCCCACGTGCTGCAACGAAAGATCCCACGCACTGCAACTAAGACCCGATGCTGCCAATAAATAAACAAACAAACAAACATACATACATACATTTAAAAAGAAAAAAGTGAGGGCTGGCAAATGGATCTTCCAGTCCTGGAACGTGTTATTTTTCTAATGCAGCAAAATTTGCTCTTCTTCCCTCCCTTTTCTTTAGAATGAGTTGCCAAGGTTTTCATTTATTTGTCAATCCAGGAATAACGTTTTCATTTCAAAGGACACAGCTGGATCCTTTCTGTCACCTCCAGTCCCCAGTGTTTGTCAGACAAGAGTGTGTTTTCCAGCTCATCCTTTCTTCCTCAAAACCCAGGGCCTGCATCCGAACCCCTGTGAGAATCAGCCTTTTTGTTGTCCATATTGAGCAATATTTGTCCCATACAGGTCGGGTGTTTACCAGGAGCAAGTGAAGCTAGAAGCCCAGATGCTAGTGCTGTGGGTGTCCCTTAAGTTTCTTTTTTTTGGCTGCATCGGGTCTTAGTTGCGGCATGCGGGATCTTTTTTTTTTCAACTGCAGCACACGGGCTCTTCATTGCAACGTGCGGGCCCAGTAGTTGTGGCGCGCAGGCTTAGTTGCCCCGCCGCATGTGGGATCTTAGCTCCCCGACCAGGGATTGAATTGGCATCCCCTGCATTGGAAGGCGGATTCTTAACCACTGGACTGCCAGGGAAGTCCCTCCCTTAAGTTTTTGAGCTAATGTCTCACCTGCCAGCAAGGCCGCCGTGTTGGTCTGAGGGTGGGAAGCCCACCATGCCCCTCCATCATTGAGCAGAGTCTGGGATGGGGTACATGAAGCACTTCGCGTTAACCAACACGATTACTTTGACTTCAGAAAGAATCCCTGTTCCAGATATTGTCCTTGTTCTGAAGTTCCAGGAAAGCAGGAATTATGTCTTTCCTTCAGGGACCTTCCAGTAAGTAGGTGGTATTAGCATTGCTGGTGTTCCTTTTGCGAGCCATTTCTGCTGACATCTTCAAACCAAAAGTGCAAAGAGAGGAATGCAGTGGGTCACAATGAGGCTTTGGGGAAATGGTTATACTCGTCAGCCTAGGAGGCTTTGCATATGATTTTAGAATGGAAAATGAAATATAAACTTAAGACTTAGAAGAGGATGGTAACCAAGAAAAACCTTTGCCAGTGGTCTTGTAACAGCATATTTTAAGCATAGAGAGTCTAGAAGCAGAAATGAGGATACAGATTAAATGGTTTATTGATATTCCAGTACAACACAATACTGTGCATGGTATGTTCAATGTGATACCCCTCATGAGCAGTCTTTTAGAGCACTCTGCAAAATTGCAGTGAATGTCAAGCATTGATCAATGTATTTCCACAGTATCTGCATCTGCATTTCTGATACAATACCTAAAGCATTTATTTCTGATTTTCAATAAATAAACCTTTAGCATACCCCAGAAGAAGTAATCAAGGGGGTTCAAGGTATAAAATATATTCTCACTGTAGTCTCTGTTTTCTCTGGCAAATTCAGAAGCTAAGCATTGACATCTCCATTGGACGTGGAAAAATAGTCCAGTGCAGTGAAAGGAGCACAAGATTTCCTTTTGCACAAAGTGGAGGCCAAAGCCTGGCCCAGTCACTTATAACCCCTATGTGGCCTTGGCAAGTAACTAATCCTCTTCCTGCCTCAGTGTTGTCATCTGTAAAATGGAGATGGTAACAGTCTCAACCTTATGGAATCATTCTGGGTATTGGCCATAGCATGACTAAAGTGCCTGACACTTGCCAAGCAGCCAAAAAATGGGATTATTACTGTGTTATAGAACTACAGTGCTTGCTTTCTCTTTAGTTTACATGCAGGTGACTTATTTTTAATCTTTTTTTAAACCTTTTTTTATTGAAGTATAGTTGATTTACATTTTAGGTGTACAGCAAAGTGATTCAGTTATATATATGTATACATATATTCTTTTTCAGATTCTTTTCCATTATCGGTTATTACAAGATACTGAATATAGTTCCCTGTGCTATACAGTAGGTCCTTGCTGTTTATCTATTTTATATATAGTAGTGTATATCTGTTAATCCCAAACTCCTAAATTATCCCACGTGACTTTTAATGTGTACCTAGTAGAACGAAAATGACATAAGACAGTTTCTCCAATGTTTGGCTCACTGAAATCAGTCTCCTACTTTTCAATCTCGTTCTGATGCAGAGAGAAATCCTTACAATCTTTACATTTTCTCAAGCCTGTCACCAATTAAGCATCAGCAGGGCTAGATTATATAAGAGCTTTTCCACTACGTAATATGGAAGAACTTGTCCAGAAGTGGAAGTCAAGTGCAGGGAAACAGTTATAAGACCTCAAGGAAACCTAAACTTTCTAGGTTTCAGACTGGGCGTTTGTAATATGCTGAGCTTGGGTTATGTGGTTTCAAGGTTGCTTCTAGCCTAAATGCTATGTTTCTGTTTGCTCACTTGGCGAGCTTGGGGCTTGTCTCAGCAATTTGGTTTGTAAAGTTTTGAATTCATAGCTCACAGAATGATGAGCTGGAAGAGACATAGAGACCACCCAGGGTAACACTCTGGTTTTACAGATGAGGAAACTGGGACTCAGAGTATAAGGCTTCCCCACCATCCTTATATCACATAGCTAGCTTTTGGCTGAACTAAAACCAAAACCCAGGTGTTCTGACTCCTAGATCAATGCTCTTTCCTTTATATCGCATGGCCTCTTTCCTGCAAATGGGGTATCACATTTAAGAACCAAATATGAAAACAGCACAGCTGAGCTCTGACTGACTCTGACAACCTAATTGTTTACGGAATAACTACAAAATTACATAAGTCAAATTGATCTGACTGTTGAAAGGACTATTTGAAGGGTTTTCACACTTAAGTCTGTCTATGTTCTAGTGATGGAGAAAGACACATTATTATTAGAATTTAGGGATAGCAAGAGGGTTATGGCTGGCATGCTCTTGGTCCCTTCATCTCTGGGCTTTGCATTTTAGAAGGCTTGAGAAGCTCTGGATTTCCCATCACCAAGTAGCTAGGATCATACACTGTAACCTCAGAATCTAACACTTAATCTGCAGCTTCCCTGACTTTATATTACCCTGTGGTTAAACATTTTCATTCCTGATGAAATAAGGAAATGGTGTCATATTGACTAACCAAAGTCGCCATGGGACTCTGCTAATCATGAGAATGATCACGAGATGTACGTAGCATATGTGAGTAACCAAGAAATAACAAATCAAATCCAACTGCTTTGTTAGATGATGGACTCATTGCAAATCGACGCGGTGAGGGAGTGGTGTCCTGTTCACCAGTCACCGTTCTGAGTGTCTGTCCTGCAGTTCTGGCTTAGACTAAAGTCCAGCGCTCTCTTTTCTCACTTTCCATGGCTTCCATGGAAGCCACTCTTTTTGACACTGGAGCAGAGAGAGGAACCTTGGGGTATTTCATTGGAAACAACTTTCAGTGAACAAGCCTGTGCAGCATTTATTCTAAGAACTCTGCTTGATTTGAGTTAATTTTGGTGAAAAGAATATACTTTCTGCACGAATTTGGAGGAACACCCATTGTGAAAATTTATTTTTAAAAGAGTGGCTTTTTTTTGTAAAAAGAGGACAAAAGACCATACATTTAGGTTGCTTATTTTTTGCCATTTTAGTGAGATGCAAAACATTCAAGTCAGGTTCCCAGAAATTAAGAAAAGGAACCAGAAAGCATTCAATACTGAAAAAAAAATCTTAATGACACGTTATATTTTAGCTTCAGATTATGGTCCATTGATATACAGAGGAAGAGAGGAATGAAACAAAAAGCACAAAACTAGGAGAGAAAAGGCTGAGAACCAGGCAAACAAACAAAAACAGAGAAAGATACAGGCAGTGCAAGGAAGAAAGATGAGAAAAACCAAAAGAGGATTAGAAGAGAGAATGATCTTTAGGGACTCGGAGAAAGGACAGTGGAGCTGGGTGGCTTTCCTAGCTCCCCCTTAAGCCCGGCTTGTCGCTGTTTTCATCATCTTTGATTGAAGTCTTACTCTCCACCTAGACTGTCAATTCCACCAGCACAAGAACTGCACTGGGTTTGGCTCTCTATTGTTTTCCCAGTGCCTAGCACAGACATAGTCAACACTGTAAGAATTAGGCAATGAATGGATGAACAAAGGAACAAGTGAAAAAAGAATGTGTAAGGGAAGAGTCCTGTGGCCCAACCAGCTGGGGCAGTGGTCCCCTGAGAACTGCCATTGTCTCCTCAAAAGCAAGAGACCGTGGACTGGGCTGACCTGGGCCCCGCAACACCTACAAGAGCATTTCTTCAGAGGCGATTCCACCATCTCACCCATGTTCTCTTTGCTAAGCATTAGAACACTGTTTTGTCTCTCTTTCTCTTGGAAACTTTCTGAAAGCTGATGTTTTCGCCAGCCCCACCTTGGGTATCACCATGTCTCCTGGTACCTTCTCACCCCAGGCCCAGTTGTCTGAGGTTCTCGAACGCTTCTGTTCCATCAGCCTCCCTGGAATCCCTGTCCTGATACAGACCAACTCTCCTCTCCTACAAGCTGCCTTCTTGGCTCTCCTGAGAGGAGTCCCCTGTCCTTTAGCCCACTGGTAGCAGTGGCCGATCTTCCTACCCCCTTAGTACGAAGGGCCCCAGAAGCGGGTCAGCTGACTCAACTCCCCATCGCCAAGAAATCATCACATCTTCACCCTCATGTGAAAACCCATTCTTCAAGCCTTTCCGTCACTGTCTTCTAATACCCCCTGGTCACTCCTGGGTGTCATCCACCCCTTCTACTGACCTCCTTCAGGATGAATTCTCGGATTTCGTGCATGATTCATCCAAAAGATTCTCCTCTGCAAATTGTGATTTTTAAAATCTGTAGTAAAATATACATAAAACATAAAATTTTACCATTTTAACCATTTTACGTGTAGAGTTTTATGGCATTCGGTACCTTCACGTTGTTATGCGGCCATCACCACCGTCCATCTCCAGAGAGTTTTCATCTTCCCAAACTAAAACGCCGTACCCATGAAATACTAACTCCCCAAATTCCCTGATATTTTATCAGATTTCAGACCCTCTCACTCTAGAATTTTTATTTCCTGACATTGTGCTGCGTTCAGGATTTTAAATATTTTTCCACTTTCTGTCCACAGTCTCCCTTGCCAGGAGGCCTGGATGCAGACAGGTCTGGGTGGGGATCCCAGCTAAACGATTTGCCAGCCTCAGTTTCTTCATTTGTAAAATTAAGATATAGAGAATACGGTAGATAATATAAATACTAAATAGATAAGAGAACTGGAGTCCATTGGATCGTCCAAAGGATTAAGTGCTGACAGAGCATTTAGCACAGGTCTGCGCTTCTCTATCCCTCCTACCAGGTCCACACGCTAGTGTTCCTCAGTCCAGCCACTGCTCTGCTGACATTCCTAGCTTCCTGATACCTTTGTCTTCCTAAGGCCCATTCCAAGGGACACACCATCTTGTATCAGTCCAGCTCTCTGCCTCAACTCCACACCCACTTGGACTGTTGGTGAACAGTGGTCTTTGCTGGAGTCATTACAAGGCACGGTCTCCCACTCCGCCCCTGCAAGCAATTAATGGGCCCCTATTTGGCTTCCTCTTCCCATTCCTCATGCCAGCCATTTCAGGTCTTTCCTCTTCACTCCATCTCCCTACCCTGCCACTACCCAAGCAGTTACCATTTATCTTCTATGTCTCCATAGATCAGAGTTCTTAAACTTTAGTGCACATAGGAGTCATGCAGGTCCCCTAAGAGGTTCTAATTTTGTAAGAGACAGTGGGGTTGAAAGCTGCTATTTTAACAAGCAACCCCAGGGGATTTTGATACGCAGAGTGCCCAGTTCACTTTTTGTGGAGGGCTCTCCTAAGCCACAAGCTCCTTGAGAGCAGACATGTTGTCTTACCTGATTTTCATCTCTAAATACCTGGCAACAGATATTGAAGGATTAATTGAATGAATGAATCTGGCTGTCACTCTGCACTTCAGCATGTTACCATTCTCCTTTGAAATGCTAATTGGCTACAGCTATTTAAATGCAGCTTAAATCTCTTTAATATGTTTTATCCTATCCTTTATCAGCCCTTTTCACTGCCACTGGGGGTAGGGGACTATAAAGAACATGTTATTCTCTGACTAACAACTACCAAAAAAAAAACCAATCCAAGGTCCAGATGAGGTTTAGGGAGAAGTGCAGAGATACATAGGTTGGGTCTTTCCCCTTTCCTCTTAGGGGAGGAACGTACTCTGCTGACTCTTGTTCTAGGGATCAGCTAGGCAGACATCTTTGTAGCCACTGCAGTGGACTTTTCTGGAGTGGAAAGAATCTTAAGCAGGAAGGTCACTGCTAGGGATATTGGGAGAAGGTGACTTAGAGAAATAGGTAGAGATACAGACTGACATATCCAGTCAGTGGTGGAAAGGCTCACCTGCCTTCAAATCCTAACTCTGCCATTTTCTAGCTTGTGATGAGGGTAATTAAACTGCTGGGGCCGCTTGATTCCTCATCTGTAAAATGGGACAGTGATTTACCTTGCAAGCTCTTTTGAGGATTGAAAGACAGGGTATAAATAATTCACAGTGATTCTATGATGGTAGGCAATCAGGCAGAGTTTTCAAGAGAGGTGGGTATCTCATTAACCATCTGTCTTTACCACAATGGAGGGGACACACACACACACCCACACACACGTATGTGCTCACACCCCTACACTCAGTCAGCCTGGAAAAACAGAAGTGGCACCAGCTATTGCCCTCTGGGGAAGTCTAACTCTAAAACCTCCCTCCCACTGTAATAAAATGTTTCCAAAGAGAGCAGACAGGGTAACCTCGGGCCATGCCCTTCCACTTCCCTCTTCCCTGAGCGGAGCTGGGAGCCTGTCTTGGGGAAGTGGGAGGTAAACCAGCATGGGTGGCTGGAACTGAAACATTTCTTTTAGCATCTCCAGACCCTACCTCATCATTCATCAAGATTCACTGATCGCCCACAGCGTTCAGGGCGCTGCTCTAAATGCTTTATCCGGGACCTCCCTGGGAGCCCCTACGAAGTTTGTTGCAATATTTAATTCCCACCCTCAACCTCTCCCCACCCCTGGCCAGAAAGAGTACCTTTTGCTTTGGGTGCTAAGAAACTTTGATTTAAATGTTAATAATAAACATATAAACATTCTTTACAGAACTTCAGGCACTCTTCCATATTTATTCCCTTGTTCCTGCACATGTATTTGCTTTTAGGAGAAGAATCTGGACTGGTTTCCTCGGATGCGAGCTATGTCCCTTGTTAGCAATGAAGGTGACAGTGAACAAAATGAGATTCGGACCCTGCAGGAGAAGTTGGAATCGACCATGAGTCTGGTCAGACAGCTCTCGGGTCAGCTGGCGGAGCTCAAGGAGCAGGTGGGTGCACTGGGCAGATGGAGCTGGGGGGCGGGGCATGTGAAATCGTTCACCACTGTGAGAGAGGGGTGGCTGGAGACTTCTGGGCGCAAGATTGTTACCCACGATGGACTGTAAATTCCCATAAAAAAAACACCCCACCAAATCTCTGCAAGCAAAGGCTACTTCTACTTATCACACCTCCCCATCTTGTGTGACACTTCTATGGAACGGGGAAGGAAGGAGCAGATACCTAAAGACAAGGACCTCTTTGGACTTTTTTATAGAAAATCGTATTCTCTGCCATCATACCCATTACTGACTTCATCAGAAAGGCAGATCGTCATTAGTACCTGTCATTTCAACACTACAATCGACCCCTTCGTCGTGTAACATTGTTAGCATTAGTAAAAATATCAAAACTGTGGTAGGTTTTAAAATGACTAAGGTGATGGCAATGATTATATGTGTGTGACAAGCAAGGGCTGCTTTAAAAGAACCACAGTTCCTCTTTCTTAACCACAGACAGGGGTTTGCTCTGTTTCTCTGCCTAGGGAAATTCACTTTAAAAAATATTTTCCCTTTTTTGATAAATATATTTTCTATGATGCTGGACAGACTATAGGTGCTTGGGAAATATTCACCCAACCTTGTGTGTCCCACCAGCACTGAGAAAGAGTGAGAAAATCAGCTCAACGCGTTCTCTCTTTTCCCCCAGATGACAGAACAAAGGAAGAATAAGCAGAGACTGGGCTTTCTCGGATCAAACACACCCCACGTGAATCATCACATGCCACCACACTGATACCATGGGGGCAGCCGTGACTAGCCTTTCATCAGTATGCTGCCAGATCACTGAATACAGAACTGAGATGGAGGGGAGTGAACAGTGCCTATTGTTGAAAAGTTAAAAACAGCCAAGTGCCAAGATGTTGAGTGGTTTAGCTCCGAGAACAATTTCTAACTGTGTTTTCATGGTTGAGAAGACCAAACTTAAAATGCAGCCACTAAAAAGCACACATCACACATTCTTAATGCAAAGAGAGGTGCCTTGCTCAAATGGACGGAGAAGGTAGGGGGAGGCGGGGTGGAAGGAGATGCAGGGCGGAGAGAACTACCTTTGGCTGAATCTATAAGAGTCCATTTTGTCTTAAATGCTGACTGCGACCTTTGTCATGGTTGGTTGGAATTTCTTTCTTTTAATTATGGCATATAGGCCAGTGATACAGGAAGTCATATTTTGGTGGCTAAGTTTTACTAAGGGAAAGAACTGAAAAGATTAAAAATGAGAGTTGCAAAGAAAAATGTTAATGCTTCCAAACCGTAGCTGTCACAGGCCAATTTCCTTATTTATAACGTGCAACACAATGGACTTACAGCTCTAGGAACTAGAGCTTTGGGGCTTATGCCCCTCGGGCTGACAACGCGACTGGAACGTGATTTCCTTCTCCCAGATTCAGAGGGGCTCTGTCAGTATGGAGCACAAAAAGAGGTTTTCATAAAATTTGTTTAAAAACATGCTTAAAGTCATGTAGAGGCTAAGATTTTTTAAAGATTTGGGGACAAAAAAGCTGACAGTAAGCCCCAAGCACATATGTATGCTATTAAAATACATCGAGATTAATAAATGAAGATGCTTAAAGGTGACAGGAAATATTGAGAAACTTATGATGGTGGCATTGCCTTTTATAAATATGGAGTAAAAGCTATTTGATTCATGTTTGCTGTACTTAAGAACTGAGTGGTTTTATTTATGCTATTCTTGCAGTTAGGGAAAAAATCCAAGAAACATATTGAATACTCAAGAAAATGCAGCGTTTCAATTGCATATTTTAAACTGTATCAGTAAGAGCTTTTCAAAATGTAAAGAGATAATAATCTCTTCCTCAAATTGTTTGTATGTTAAATTATGCAACCAGAATTTGTGGAGGGAGAAATTAACCTGCCATGCTTGTATTATTCTTAGCGATTACGCTTTTAGAATGTTAAGGCAAAATTCAGATCATGAAAGTGTTAGGAGAACTGCAATAGAGCAGGCACGTGACACCAGACTCTTGGAGCTGCTCTGCAAGCTGACCTTTCCTGGTCGCTGCCCCGAGAAGAACAAAAAATTGCATTTTTAAACTCTCATGTTATTACCACTAAGGTTTAAGTTCAGGACAGCATTTGCTATGACCATTTTTAAAGCTTTTGGATTATTTTAATATAGTTTAAGCTATTGGCTTCTAAAATTCTCAAATCATGGTCTGGGTAGATGATAAAGGATGCCTGAACCAATCCTTTTTCCACACACACCATTAAAATGTAGACTTGGAGGAAAGCTGTTGAAACCCAGAGCAATGAATTTTTGAACTGAATCTGCTGGTACACCTACCCCGCTCCTCCAAATACCTACCCAAGTTAAGAATTCCTTACTCTGATCTGATGGTATTTTTCCTAACCAGTTGCTGAAAGATCATGAAACAAAGATACTCAGAAACTGGGATATATATCTGTATGCAACACAGAACTTTGAACCTAGGAGGCATTCAGTAAATGTATGAGAAATTCCAGTGTCATTCGATCCTAATGCTTCATTGAAACTTTATATCATATATTTGATTTTTAAAAATGGCTTCACCAAAACTGAAGTAGACCAAAGCAGCCATTTTTTTAAAAATCCAAGACCATTATGGTTATTAACAGTATTAGATGAAAAGTACCTTTTAAAATATTTTAATTAGGCAGAGTTTCATGGGAAGGGAAAAGAAGAGAAAGGTGGAAAACATTGGCTATATTCCAATGTCAGAACTTATCCCTGTTTAACACAGAGTAAAATTTTTCTGATGGATGTTCCAGCATCAAGAAAATAAGTTAATTTGTACAGATGAGAGCAACCTGCCTTTCAGGTGAACTATCTAGTCTTTCTTACACTTTTTTATAGAGAATGAGCCATTGGATATGTACTGCCGTCAAGAAATGGCTTAATCTCTCCAACCATTGTGGAGTGGCAGGTCACCATGTCACAGTGTGTTTTCTCCTATGAGAAGTATTCAAAAGCGATTACAACTAACCAGACTCTTATTTAATCAAAATTGAAATATTTCTCAGTTGTGTTTCTCTTTCTTTCCTGACTAAATACTTTAAGACTATAAAGCAAAATAAACAAAAGCAAACAAAAAAAGGCAGTTTCAAGGCTATGAAATTCATGATGGAGAAGATAATCACAGGGAAATTTGACATTCGCTATAAATTTATGTTTGTTTTGTGTATGTTTGTTAATGCAACTGGAATATTTGACCTAGGCAAGTGTCAATTAACATTCTCATATTTATATAGCAATATTAAAATAAATATAATCATCTTTGATTTTGATGTTAAGGAAAATGTTTTACTATTTAGTTATTAAAACCCATATTGGTTTAAAAGTATGTTTCCGCTGAATATAATTTTTAATTTCAAAAGGATCTTATTCCCCTACATGTTCCATTCTGAGGTCCAAGAGTTTCATGCAAGTATGTTTTAAGACTATAATATTAAAAAATAAATTTTATACATGTACAACTTATATTTAACTTTAAAAAGTTAGACGGGGCTTGTTTTCTTTCATACTGAAATTTTTCTGTTGGTGATGAAGATGCAGTTTCTAGTGGATTATTGATAAGTCAGGAAGATACTTCATTCAAGTCAGAACTAATGGTTTGCTTTTTTCCATATTCTCAGCTCGCAACTCATTGTTTTGGCTGCTCTTTTTAGTTTATAGTTGTTTTTATTAGAAGCAATCATGCAGTAAGGCCCACCCTCTACCCGGACGCCCCAGGGCTGAGAATGAGCAGAGAGGCTGGGGATCTGGAGACTTGGGGAAGGAAGGTGCAGATTTGGGACTTCGCTATGATTAGGGGAAAGGAGTAAAGGATAGACAATAGGATGAACAGGGCTTACCCTCCAGGAACCCAGTAGACTGGGGCATAGGTAAGTAAATATTGCACAAGTATAATGATGTGACAGATTACAGGCTCAAGAGATAACCCTTAAACATGCAAAGAACAGGGCTTTGTGGGGAGTAGCCCTAAGAGGTGTGTTCTCTCCAGCAGTTCTTAAATCTTTACAGAATAAGAAATCAGCATATTCTGACCCACAGACCTGTTCCAGGATGCCCTGACACATGATACATTGCAAAAAGGGGTGCAGCAGGCATCTTAAAGACAAGCACAGGTGCCTACAGGAACCAGGCAAGTGACTAAAATGCATGCAAGTGTGAGGGGCACACTGTATGTAGGGAGGGGGGAGCCTGTGGAGAGCTTCTTTTTTTTTTAAATTTATTTTAGTGAAGTATATAGTTGATTTACAATGTTTGTGTTAATTTCTACTGTACAGCAAAGTGATTCAGTTATACATATATATATATATATATACGTTTTTTTCCATATTCTTTTCCATCATGGTTTATCCCAGGATGCTGAATATAGTGCCCTGTGCTATACAGTAGGACCTTGTTGTTCATCCATTCTATATGTAATAGTTTGCATCTGTTAATGTGGGGAACTTTCTATTTGCAAAATTTGACACCTAATTCCACTTTGAAGAAAATGCCTGAGGCCAGTTGAGGCCCTCTAGTCACCCATTTGTTGATAAAGCTACCCCATTTAGTAGAAGAAAATACACTATACCAAAATGGAGCACAGGAGCTAAAATGCATGTGAAACTTGAGAAATCTGAAAACAAATCCAGGTGTCACCTCTGAACTGAAGTGTTTCCACAGACTTGAACTAATTTATAAAATTATCATACCAGTTCTTCTCATTTCACCAGTAGCCTTTTTTTTTTTTCCTACAGTAGAGGGATGCTACATTTGCCTCAGAAAACATGATTCTAATATATGTCAAAGCCAGATAAGTATAACTTATAAATTATTATTAATAAAATTGAATTTGTTTAGCTTTTTTGCATGTGATACTTTAAGTGCTTTATTCATTTCTTAACGTTTCTGAATAATGTATCCATTGGTATGAAAGTCATTATTATTGCTATTTTACATAATGAGACATAGGGGACAAAAATTTTGGTGACTTGAATCACACTGGTGAGCTAATCCAGGTGGACCATTGTGTCCAGCGCTTACTGAGAGTTGGTCAAATTCCCCGTTGGCCAACACCTACTGGTATATCTACATCCTGGTGATACACAGCAGGGGCTCTGTGGGTACAGGCCGTTTGGCCATCCAGGATTTCCTGGTTCTTAACCCCCAGAGCGTGGGACAGCTGAAATCAAAATGACTTGCATGAATCACATGCAAACCACAAAGAGAATTCTCTGCTCACATGGGCAATTTCTAGTGTCCTTGAAGCTGTGTGGCAAGAATTGTTTTGTTTTGTTTGGGATCCGAGGAAAGGTTTCGGGAGGGAAAGTGGGCAATGTGTTCCTCTTCGAGTGAGAGTAACTAGCATGAAGGGTGGGAGGATACACGTGGAGGGGAGTGTGATGGACATTTGAAAGTCACCCTGCCTTTGACTGTCAACCGCAGTGCTTTGGGGAAGTCGGGAAGGCTAGTCTTCAGAGCACAACTGTAGGCCAGAAATCTGTGCACTTGAACCTCTCCTATGTCCCTCCCCGACAGCAGAGGCGCTGGCACGTCACATGGAACGTGTCACATGGCAAACAAAGAAACACAGAGACCAAACTTGATGAAAGTAGAAAATTTATAAGAACAGAGAGAAGTTGTTGAACTCAGTTTGACTCAATCTAACAGCAAATTCTGGTCTTTACACTTCGATGTGGATTTCCCCCTAGATTAGCCTGTTCCCTTTTCACTCTGGTCCTTGGGGTAAAATCAGCTCCAGGTAGAATTGCCCTCCTAACAGCTGTGGAAATGTGGGTACAGGTGTGGATTCCCTCTACAATCCACTGCAGCACTTCCTTCCAAAGTTCTCCTTCCCTCAAATCTATTTGTGTAGGGAAAACCTTCTTCTGAGGCTGCTGCCTGTCCTAATAACTGTGGTTTTTGTTTTGTTTTTATAATTGTCTTCACTGTGGACAGTTGTATCTGCCCTTCTGTCTGCCATAACCTGTTCCCTCTCTTTCAACATGGATCAGATGATTTTTTTGCGATCCTGGTCTTCTCAGCAGTATATTCAAATAAAAATTTTCTGAACACATTACCTTAAAATTAGACCCTGCTTCATAAAAAATATTAATGTATTTTATATCATTTAGGGTTTTATTGGAGAAGAAAAATCAGGTTGGGTGACATGGACTAAGAGGATTTTAAGGATTTGACATCATGCAGTTGTAGTGAAGAGCTGGTGAAGAACTCGATGGAAGGCTGCTGCTTCTGCATCAGTGGTGGTAGGGCTGAAGTCACGGTGAGTCAGTGGGGCTAGTGGTCAGGAGAAAAAGCTGGGTGTGAGGCACGGAAGAGCAAGGACAAACTAGGACCCATGAGAAAAAAATTCGCATCTAGCTTTTGCTACCTCCAAACTCCATAGCTCATGTGACATAAAAAAGAAGCTAGTGTCCTTCACCATGGAGATGCATGTGCATCTGACCCAGGACTCAGCGAAGCTGAAGAGGAGATCTGATGGGAACTGGAAGATGGAAGACTGTGGACTGGCTGCTGCCCACACCAGCATGGTGAGCAGGAGATCAGGCTTCAGTGGTACCTGTCGCCTACTCCTTCTGAACTTAATGACTGTTGCTTCACTCCCACCTCCCAAATCTCAAGAAAATATCTCCTGTGGTCAAAATTAACCTATAATCCTATGAGAGAGGAGGTTCTGAGAAACGTAGTTCCAGCTAAGCTAAACTGATGGAGTGCAAAGCCACTCCATGGGAATAGAACTTAATGCTCACCAATAGCGATGCTCCTCCTCGTACTGGACACACAAAGGACATATTTCCCAGCACCCATTGTGATTTGGTGGAAACACACAACTAGTTCTTTTTTTTTTTTTAGATTTTTTTAAGGGTTTGTATTTTTTAAAGGATTTTTTCTGTTTGTTTGTTTGTTGGCCGCGCCATGCGGCATGCGAGATCTTACTTCCATGACGAGGGATCGAACCCGTGCCCTCTGTGGTGGAAGTGCGGAAACTTAACCACTGGACCACCAGGGAATTCCCTAGATTTATTTATTATTGAGGTAACTTTGGTTATAACATTATATACGTTTCATGTGTACAACATTATATTTCTATTTCTGTATACCCTACAGCCTACCCACCACCAAAAATTTAGTTTCTGTCCATCACCATGCAGTTGATCCCTTTTACCCATTTCGCCCCTCTGGTAACCACTACTCTGTTCTCTGTATCTACATGTTTGTTTTTGGTTGGTTTGGTTTGTCCCATTTATTCTGTTTGTTTGTTTTTTATATTCCACATATCAGTAAAATCATACTATATTTGTCTTTCTCCATATGACTTATTTCACTTAGTATAGTACCCTCAGGGTCCATCCATGTTGTCACAAATGGCAAGATTTCATCTTTTTTATGGTCATTACTATTCCATTATGTATCTATACATACCACGTATTCTTTATCCATTCATCCATTGATGGGCACTTAGGTTGTTTCCATATCTTGGCTATTGTAAATAATGCCATGATGAACATAAGGGTGCATATATCTTTTCAAATTAGTGTATTCATGTTCTTTGGATAAATGCCCAGAAGTAGGATGGCTGGATCATATGGTAGCTCTGGTCTTAACTTATTGAGGAATCTCCATACTGTTTTCCATAGTGACTGCACCAATTTACAGTCCCACCAACAGTGTACCAGGGTTCCTTTCCTCCACATTGTTTCCAACATTTGTTATTCCTTGTATTTTGATGATAGCCATTCTAACAGGTGTGAGGTGATATCTCATTGAGGTTTTGATTTGCATTTCCCTGATAACTAGTGATGTTGAACACCTTTTCATGTGCCTGTTGACCATTTGTATTTCTTTAGAAACATTTTTAATCGGGTTGTTTGGTTTTTTGTTGTTGAGTTAATATGAGTTCTTTATATATTTTGGATCTTAACCCCTTATCAGATACAGGATTTGCAAATATCTTCTCCCATTCAGTAAGTTGTGTTTTCATTTCGATGATGGTTTTCTTTGCTCTGCAGAAGCTCTCTAGTTTGATGTAGTTCCATTTGTTTATTTTTTGCTTTTGTTTCTCTTGCCTGAGGAGATATATCTAGAAAGATATTGCTAAGACCAGTGTCAAAGTGCATACTGCCTATGTTTTCTTCTAGGAGTTTTATAGTTTCAGACCTTACATCTAAGTCTTTAATCCATTTTGAGTTGAATTTTGTGTATGGTGTGAGACAGTGGTCCTAAGTTTCATTTTTTCACATATGGCTGATATGACTAGTTCTGATTAGTGGATTGTGAGTGCAGTTGACAAGCAGGGGTGGTAGAAAAAAGGTCCCTGTACAACCTCAAGTTCTTTCCCCACCACATTAATCATGGAGGCCAAGATGGAACCAGCCTGAATCCCCAAGTCACCGCTTTGAAGGGAACTACCCTGGAGATCCTTGACACACACAGCAGAATTGATATGAGTGAGAAATAAACTTTTGTGTGTTAAGCCATTGAAATTTAAGGGTTTTTTGTTTTTTGTTAAATAAATGAGATTGGGGTATGTGTGATTGTTGCTGTAGCATAACCCAGCCTACCTGACTAATCCAGATATATGTATTAGGCACCAGAAAATTGACCCAAATATACAACTTCTGGGAGGTGTGCAAGAAGAATATAAAGAAAATTCTATGTAGGCAAAATCTAATTATTTATCATTTAAAAACTGCATGTAATCCAAAGGTCCAGTAATTTGGGGTGTGTTTTAAAATTTATGATTCAATCATAGGATGGAATGTTATGAATCTGTGGGAAGTATGTAAACTGAGGCAACATTGGAAAACAGGCAGGATAAACTTTTAAAATGCCTACAAATTATATGTACACTATTAACTATAGAAAAGCATGTTTCTCAAAAAGACTTAAACAAAATACACTATAATGGTATTTGTTTTAAAACAGCTATAGGATTATACAGTATTTTCCTTTTTAATTTTCTAAGCTTTTTATAGTTTTAAAAGTTGCTTTTATAGTATAATAACATTTTTTTAAAAGAAATGAAAGTTGTATTAAATCCAGCAAGTGTTTTCTAGGAACAAGTTTTCCCAAACTCATTTACATTTATATAGGATCATTGGAATTGTAGATTAAATAAATACTATAGCCACAGTTTATACTGATTTCAACAAGACATTTAAGAAAAGTTGCATGATATTCCTTTGGACAAGATAGAAAATTTGTCCTTGATTAGAGTGGAGTTCTACAAATATGCATGCAAGTGAACAATTTTACCTAACATGAGATTAGGGTAAATTATCCTTGGCCTATTGTTAGATCTCTGTCCTTGGCCTTTTCCTGACCAACCTTTATTCCAATGTCTGGAATAACAAAATAGCAAAATTATAAAATGTGGAGATGACATAAAGTGGGGAAGTGGAGTAAACAGGATGGATGACAAAGTAACAATACGGTCAGAAAACTAGAATAGTGAACAAAGCTATTGTGATAAACTTTAACTGGGAGAAATGTAAAATTTAGCTCTACAGAGCTCAGTTACATAAATATAGGGTAGAGAAGACAAACATGTTATTAAAAAAAATCAAACAGACCTTGAGATTTTTAATAACTTCTAGCTCTATATTTATATATTCATTTACTTCAACATATGTTTATTTAGTGTCTGTTATATTTAAGGAATATTGCAGAAGTCCAAGCAAGATATGATGAGAGTTTTATCTCAAAGAGTAAGCATTGGGGATAGAAAGACGGCTTGGTTGAATACAAGAAATATTCAAAAGGTAGAATGTACAGAACGTGGTGCCCAACTGGGTACTCAAGAAGGAGGAACCCAGAATGATTCTTGGAGGGACTTCCCTGGTGGTCCAGTGGTTAAGACTCCACACTCCCAGTGCATGAATGGGGAAATAGTGATGCTGTTCATTGAGCTGGGGAATACTGAAGGAGTAGGCTATAGGAGGGGAGTAAAAGATAAGCTTATTCTTGGACACACTGAGTTTTAGTTCTTTAAGAGACATCTGGGAAGGAGTATCTGTTAGACAGTTGGATATAAGGGTCTAGAGTCCATGAAAGAAGTCAGGGCTAGAGATAGAAGAAAGAGTCATCAAGACATAACATGACAGAGAGACCAAAGAAGTAAATAAATGCTGAAAGACAGAGAATAGACATTAAGAAGAGAAGAAGGTCAAGGGTAGAGCCCCAAAGAACGTCTAGCAAGGGAAGCCAAAAAAAAGTGAGAAAACTTAGAGAGCTAATGTGAGAATAAAAAAGGAATGATGTTTCAGAAGTCAAGGGAGAAGAGAGATTCAAAAAGGTACAGAATTTCCTATCAAATATGTTAGTAGACTGTCAGAGCCTCATATACACCCTAACTTTATATTTGTAAACATAAAAACTAGAGAGTAATGCCATACCTAATAATACAATATAGAAACAAAATTCCATCATCACACATAAACTAGATAATACCATTATTAAAGCAAAGGAAAGTCTATTTAGGAATTTTTCTAACTGCATCTGGGCCACTCCCTTGACATTCCATTCTCAGAATCAGTTTGTGGACAGCCTAACATAAGAAACTAGGGGAAAACTTTGACTCACTCTCACAGTTTGTCCTTACACCAGGATATGGACTGCTCTCATCTGGAAAACGGGTGACCATCCCCTTTTACATGAGAGCTGTGCTCTGAATCAGTCAGTCCCCATGTCAACCTTCCCCTTCTCCCTTCTGTTCCCATCAAATCTTCTCATTCTACCTCTATAGGTAAACGTCCTGTATATAACTCTACAGGAAGTAGAATGGGGCAGGCGAGAAGCAAGGTTCATCTTGGCATGTCTACTCAGTGGAGGAAAACTGTTGTGAGTCTGGACAGGAAGGTTGCTGGGAGTAATACATACACGGAATGAAAAATAATGTGCTGCATCTAGAGAATCTAGAATTAGTGTAGAAAGAACGCACTTCTACGAAAATTGCTTGCTAGGCACTGCCGTTTGGGCTGCTAGCATGCACATCAACCTGCTCAAGCAAGAGAAGTAAAGTGGGAATGAAGAAAATGGTCTTCTTCTACCAAAGGGAGCTCCATGTTCTCCTTCCTCCAGCATGGCTGATTGAGGGCAGCTAGGAGGGTAGCGCCAAATAGGCTCAGTGTAGCACAGGACATCCTAAGGAACCAAGTCCTGGCCTCCCTTTCAAGTCAACCTTCACATGGTAGAGATACAACTGAATGCTGAATTAAAAAGGACGTGGCAGCAGAGCCTTCTCTGCATCTGAATTTTTTTAATTGAAGTATAGTTGATTTATAATGTGGTGATAATTTCTGCTGTACAGCAAAGTGATTCAGTTATACATATATATATTCTTTTTCTAATATTCTTTTCCATTATGGTTTATCATAGGATATTGAACATCGTTCTCTGTGCTATGCAGTAGGACCTTGTTGTTTATCCATTCTATGTATAATAGCTACATCTGCTAACCCCAACCTCCCATTCCATCCCTCCCCGAAACCCCTCCTTAATTTGGCTACATGAAGAATTACAGACAAGTATAGGCTCAGGAAATTTTAAATGAGAAGCATATTTCTATCACCAGTTCAAACTCACTTCATAGTTGCAGAGCCCAGTTTTCTGGCTTCAAGATACCCAACACATGACAATTTACCTGCTTTTCAATAGTTTCAACATTGTGCTATTGGTTTGACCTGTACCTTGTGGTATGTGCCTTCTCTTGGTTTAAAATAATCCAGCAATGTGTAGACATGCATATAGACAAACACACAAATATTGGATGTACTATACCACGAAGTTGAGACTGACTTTGTGCCCCACACAATCTTGTTCGTCTAGTGTCACCTTTAAAGACCCTGGGCTGGCTCAGTGAATGAGCTATGCAGGCAGCCAGTCCAACACAGTGTGATGGCCTATTCTGTGAAGGCCATGCCCATCCGTGATTGTCCAGACTCCACTGTCTATCTGATTTAAACTGTCCGTGACTCGATAATCACTTCTTTAAATTAAAAATAATTGTAAAAAATAAATTTAAATAAATTTAAAAATAAAAACAAAATAAAAATTGTAAATTTTTTAAAGAGAATAATTGTGCTGTGTATGGAGGATGGGAGATAAAGTGGAACATGCTCTGTAAAAAAGAACTCATGGGAGGGGAAAGGTTAGCTAAGAGAGGTATTCTATGGAGCCCAGAAGAAGGAGCTTGGAGGAGAAAGGAGAGGAGTTCACAGTTGGATCACGCTCAGCTGAGCTAATACTAGAAGCACCTAACATTCCCTGAATGTGCACCAAAGGATACTACGTGCTGCACATGTTTTAACTTATTTAATCTTCCTGTAACGCTGTGATATATTTTAATTATCTCTAGTTTAAAGATGAGGAAACTGAGGCATGAAGAAGTTAAGCAATTTGCCCCAAATCCCACAGCTTATACGATCTGAACCAACACAGTCTGATTCTAAAATCCATCCTCTCAGCCCATGGGCTACCGTGCACTGAAGAACAAACAGAAGATGTAGGACAAGTCATGCTGGAGGAGAGATGGAAATGTAGCAGTGTCCTTAAATAATTAAAGTAGAAGTAGGAGAGGCAGAGGCAGGAGGAAAGCTAGGCAGCTCTCAGAAGATGAAGATCTAGGACAAATGCCTGAGGGATGGGAGAAAATGAAGGCAAGCTCTGCCTCTTCCTATATGTATCTATCCATAAAACATCTGTCAAGGTCACACACTGTTTCAAGCACTGAGCTGGGCACTGGAGATACAAAGACAAAATATAACCACTATTCTTGAGAAGCTCACACTTCCAGAGTGAGATGGGCCAACATATATTTCAACGCAATGTAGTAAATACTAGGGTTGACGTATGGAAGTTTCCATGTCCAAAGTGTGGAAAGAGGTTGCAGAGAGGAAATGGCATTGAAGAACTGAATGGGAAGTGGCCAAGGAAAGGGCTCAGGGAGAATAGGCATTTGAAATCTCAGGCAGAGTGAAGGCAAACAAAGAGAGACAAGAAAACAGGAACTGTGTTCATAGAATGGCCAAAGTTGCAGTGGCTGGTGTGTCACGGAGGAGTAGTAAGAGCCAGGCCATGAAACTGTCCATGTTATTATCTCAAGAAGCAATGGGAGAGAGGCCAGCAAAAGCTTTTACAGGAAGCGGAACATGATCATGTTTAGTTTCAGCAAAGTAACTAGAGGCAGAGTGAGGGCTGGATTGGAGAGGAAGAAGTTATCAACAGGAAGGCCAGTTCAGTTAGGTTGCTGCAAATATCCACCCAAGAGAAGGCCTGTGGTCTACAAAGAAGCATGGACAGCCCAAGAGACATTACTGAGTTAGAGGGCCAGGATTTTAGACCAATAGAGGGAGAGTTATTAAGGATTATCTCAAGGTTCTAATTTGGGAGAGAGGGTAGATGTCCATTAGCGGGGGTGGGGGTGGGAGAATTCTTCACAGGGAATATGTTTGTGACCTGTCGAGTTTGAGGAAACTACCAGGCATCCAGATGAATATTATAGTAGACTCTATAATTGTTGAGGCAATTAATATCATCATTGTGATCTCCTAACACCTTATTTTCAATGCCAGATAGCTTCTCTATAAAAACAGTAACGGATTGTAGATGGTTGGCAACTGAATCAGTTGCCTGAACGCTATAGATGGAGATGCAATAATCGCAGTGTATTCTGAGTTTAGCTAAGAAGAACCAAGATTTATATCAAGTTTTACAATGCTTTAACATATGGTATTACTTTTAATCCCCCCAGCAATCCTAAAGGTAGGTATTTAATATACTTCCAAAGTAATATTTAATATCCTTTCAATTTTGAGGAATTGAAGTCAGTTGTGTTAGTGATCACACAGTTAGTTAACAGTGGAACTACAACTGGACCACCTCCTTCTACCTTTGCCTGTAGAGAGAGACCATCCTCATGAGACTGCAAAGCCACTGAGGTCAGAACTGGTCTTGTTAATTCTTAAGATTCTGATGTTTATCACAATGCCCAGAGTATGGTAGCACCGAATCACTGGATTTATTCATTTGTGGAATGAAGATATGGATGACACACCTCTAACATTCTAGAATTCTTTACTTTGTTAAATTAACACGATTACATTCCTGAGTAAATATTTTCTTGGAAATGAAAAATTAAAGATATTAGGCAGGTGTTACTTCTTGTGACAAAGCTTGGGAGAAAGGATAGATTCCATTAGCTAAAATAACGCTGTGGGAGGGGGTAATATTACAAAGAGAATATATAGGAAGAGATATTTCCATATAATCTAATTCATTTCCCATGCTGCTGGCAGGAAGACCCTTTCCTGAATCCCACCTGAACAAGCCTTTTCATTGCTGTCTTTCCAAGGGTGTGCCTATACACCGACTCCTCATCTTCTCTGCCTGCCTCTCTCTATTTTATTACAGGACATTTTCATTGAGCTATCGAAATTGGATGTGTCAGACACATTAAAAGCAATGGCAGTTGTGGCAAGTTAGTTGATATATTTTAAAATAAACCAAGAGGACCATGTTGATGTCAGGGAAATAAATTGCTCTATTTAGCAACAGGTGATATATTTAACGGCAGTAGACAGGGTCCAAGGGATGCCAAGCTGCATACATTTGGGGAAGAGCTGAGCTGTTTTCTCAGAAATCTCTCATATGGGACCAAAATAAGAGCCAGAGAAGTTTGTGAGAAGATTAATTAAATTCTTGATTTGGGAATGACCCCAAGGAATGAATTTTATTTCCCATGTGCTGCAAAATTGACCTCGTAGCATTTCTGAAGGCGAGACACGTTCTAGAAGCATCAGGTATGAGCACTGACCCAGACTTCATGGGTTTTCCTCAAACTGCAGCAGCAGCATTTTCCTGGCTCACCTCTGAGGACAAAGGGTGATGTTTCCAAAAGTGCAGGAAGCTGAGAGGCAGAAGTCTGGGACTTCACTCTTTCTTCCTCTCCCCATTCAACCTTGGTTGGTGGCTGCTAGATACAAGGTAATCAACACATGTGAATTGACTGAAATCTAAAGTTGCAAACGTACAGCACAGCAGCTAAAAGCACGGGCCCCCATTCTAGAAGGCCCTGATTGGCATCCTGGTTCTGCCTCTTATTCACTGGGTGACCATGAACAAGTTTCTGGCCTTTCTGTGCCTCATTTTTCTCATCAGTAGATGAAGATGGTAGTAGTACTGATCACAGACAGCTAATGTGATGTTAAATGAGTTACTACAATTACAGAGAGGACCACCTGCGATTGTCCCTTCTCTTATCATTGACAATTCCCTCTCCATTGGTTAATTCCCCTCAGCAACACATCTACTGGAATAGCTCCCTTGAAAGAGAATCCTTGATCTTACATCCTTCTCTAGTTTTGACCTTATTTCTTTTCTCTCATTCACATAAAAACTCCTGGAAAGGATTGTACACTTGCTCTTTGATCCATTCCATTCAGACGTTTATCTTTACTATTCCAATGAAATTGTTCCTCAGAATCACCAGTGACCTCCATCTTGCCTAATCCGAAGGTCAATTCTAAAGGTTCTCTCATGGGACACGACGTTCAGCAGCATTTGACCCATCCTGGATTCCCTCATTCTGCAACACAACTCTTTCTTGGTTCTTTTCTTACTCCACTTGGCCACTCTTCCTTAGTCTTCTTTGCAGGCACTTCCTCACTGGACTGCCCCAGGGGTCAGTCTCTGGAACTTCTCTGTCCTTTTTCTATGCTCCCTGGATGATTTCATTCAGTCTCGCGCTAACTACAGATGTAGATTTAAATACATGGCAGTGACTCCCAAATCAATACCTGCAGCCCCAGTGTTTCCCCTGGAATCCCCCAGAATCCAACTATTTTTTCACATCTCCACGTGGATGAACAATAGGCCTCTTAATCTTAGTTCAATCAACCCTCATTGTTCGAGGATTCCATATTTGCAAATTTGTCTATTTGCTAACATTTATTTGTGACCCCCCAAATCAATAGTCATGGTGCCTTCTCAATCATTTGTAGACATGTGCAAAGCTGCAAAAAATGTGAGTCATCCAACATACACGTTCCAACTAAGGTCACATGGCAACACTCTGGCTTCTCGTATCCCACGATGTAAATAAGCATCCTTTAGTGATCTCTTTAATACCACATTTTTAAAATTTGTGGGCTTCTCATGGTAATTTCACTGTTTAAAATGATTCCTAAGCACTGTGCTGAAGCACTGTCTAGCATTGCTCCGTTCTGCATATGGAGAAAATACATGTGTTACATAAGCTTCATTCAGGAATGAGTGATCATGCTGTTGGCAATTAGTTCAATGCTAATGAATAAACAACATATATTAAGTAAGGTGTCTTTTTTTTTAACTTGAGGAAATTAAAGAAGTTTTGAGGTAGATACATGTCATTTTAGATAGCTAAAAAGTGATCCTCTTTTCTACTACATGAGTCTTGGTATCAGGCAAAGGCTACCACTTACTCTCGAAATCAAAAGATCCAGAAACTCACTTTCCCATCCCCTTTGCACCTAGAGTCAGGGGACTTGATCTAGGTTTGAGCATTCAAACTCAGCAACACTGAATTTGTAATATGGAGAGGAAAAAAAGGGACAGGGAAAAAAGAATTTTGGCTGCAAAGTCAGCCAGGCAGCCATATCAAGACTGCCGCAAATGTATCCTGTATCTGCACCAACTGCATTGTGACTGTGAGCTGTGGCATCCAAAGTTCAGCAGCAGCGATAGGAGCTCCTCTTGAGCAAGTGTAGGGAATTGATTTTGCCTGTTGTCCCACTGTATTGCTTTCTTCTATTCCTGCCCATTTTTCAGCTGATTCCTCCAATCTCCATGGACTTTCTATGATATTGTCACTTTCCATTCAACTAACTAATTTTCTATTACAAACAAGTGCCCTGGCTTTAACCAAAGCGATATAAGGGAGAGACCAGAAGGATATACTGAGCAGAGTGATCAGAGAAGCAGAAGGGAGACTGGAGAGTTGAGTGTTGTGGACATACAGAGACAAAAGACACAAGGACATAATGAAATGCAGCACCAACTGGCAAAACGAATGCTGTGGTAGAACCATGAGTGAACAGAGATCACTGAGTATGGGAAATAAGAGATTTTAGTGCCTTTAGTGGGAGTGGTTTCCAATTTAAGACAGTTGATGCCAGAGAATAGTGTGAGATGAAAGGGAAGCATGGTGCACAGCATAAGCTGTCTTTAAACAGAAGCATAGGTCATGTATTGGTCAGTTGACAAAAAGATTGTAATCAGGGGCTCGCTGGACGCCAACTCTGTATTTCCCCTAGGAGCAAGGGTTCAGTATTCATTAATTCAGTGTTCACGATGACTTTGTAGAATATAGCTATTGTGAATAATGACAATCCATTGTATATCCAAAGCTTACCTGTGAATTCCTCCCACCCCATTCTTAATCTCTGAAAATAACTTCATTCCTCTAGCTGCTTGGACCAATCAGTTACCTTTGTTCATCTTTTCCTCTTGCCTCCCACATGCAATCAGCCAGTCCTTTCATATCTTCCTTTGAAATTGCTCCACTTCTTACACCTTCATTCTTTCAAGGCTGGTCCAAACCATGATCACTATGATGATGGTAATAGCATCCTAATTGGTTACCCTGCTCCCATCCATGACCATGCCCACCCTTCACATTCAGGTAAGTCAGATCGTGTCATTCCTCCACTGAGAACCTTCCAATGGCTTCTCTTCTTATTCAGAGCAAAGACCAAAGTCCTCACCACGGCTTTCAGCTACACTGTCATCTCTCTTGGTCCTCTAACACATCATGACATGCACGCCCCTTAAGACCTTGCACTTTTTTTCTTTTCTTAAAACATTCATCCTGCAAGGATTCACATGTCTCACTTCCTTGCTGCCTTTGTGTCTCTCCTCAAATATCAGCTTATCAGAGAAGGCTCCCCTTGGTACTACTCCATGTAGAGTTGCACATCCCTCAATCTCTCTCCCCTTTCCCCGCCTGATTTTTCTTCCTATCAATTATCACTCAATATATTATATATCTGTATAATGTTTCCTCTCAACAGAATGTAAGCTTTTCGAGGGCAAGAACTTTATCTGTTTATGTTCACTGCTGTTTCCCCAGTGCCTAAAACGGTACCTGACACAAAGTAAATGTTAAATAAATTAGTATTCTGATTATTTGTTTTCTTTTACATGAAATGGAGATAATATTATTCCTATTTCACACTGTTGTTTATCCGTAACAATGTTAAAATATACTTCCGACTGCCTTCCCTCTTTACTGGGCATGCCCCTGGGCCATCTTCAACAAGTTTGCTTAGGGAAAGCACATGCTCACTGCTGCCCTAAGCAACACATCCCAAGCCAGGTATCAGGAATGGTGAGGTTATCTACTGCCCTGGCCTCTTGGCTTTGGTAAAGGTGATTCAGAATGATGGTGTTTCTTCAGAATATCATCTTGAAAGCTCTATGGATCAAGGGATTTGATTGTCCCATAAATTACCTGTTTTCTTCCCAGCATGAATTATGGAGGAGACAGCTTTCTTCTCAAAGGAAGATGTGCCATTTGAAAAGTTTTGTTCCCACGCAGGGTGCATCACAATGAGTTTACCATCCAGCCAACCGTGGAATTGTGACCCAGGACATTCGTGTAGATTTGATGCTTAAGAAGTTAGCTGCATGATTCCCAGCTGTTAAGGTCCCTGACCAAGGATGTTTGCTTAACTTTGAAAGAAAGGTTTCCTTTGGAACATAACTTCCTGGTGAACAGGATCAGGTGTTGCTTAATATATATTAAATGGATACAGAGTAAACCATGGGCTTATGCAGGGTAATTAACTGCTTAGGCAAACTCACTCTTCAGTTTTGGTCATCAAGCCAAAATTTTAGGCAGTCAGGGCTGGAAGCCACGTGCATTGAGGATCTGTGAAACCACCCACAGAGTCATCATTCTTCCAGGCTCAGGCTCCTCAAACAAAAATCCCACTCTGTTCCCAGTCTGGAGAGCCTCCAGGGCTGGAATTGCTCAAGCCTCAGTTCACAGACATGTCACTGTATTCATTTGCTCCATAGGTATGCTTGCAGGTTGGCCCCATACACGACAGTCCCAGTTAATAGAGACTCAGGGAATTGATGTTTATGGCAAAAAGAACACATGTTCGTTGTGAAAATTTTGGAACCTACAGAAAACATCATGAATAAAAAAGGGACTCATAATTCTAACACCCAGAAACTAAACTGTTAACAATTTAGTGTATATCCTTACAGCCATTTATTATGTGTGGCAGTATGTATAGTTTTAAGTAAGTTGGATTATTCTCACATTTTTTCATAATCCTTTTCTACTTACTATTTTATTGTGGACATTTTCCCAGGTCATTAATTATTCTGCTATAGTGATTTTTTGAATAGCTGTCCACTATTCCAACATATAGATGTACTGTATTTTATTTAATAATGCTTTACGGCTTAACATTTAGATAATTTCCAGTTTTCCATTATGAAAGACAATGTTGTGATGAACATTGTTGAACATTAAAGTTTGTGTACATCTCTGATTATTTTCTAAGAATAAATTCACTGGAGGAAAATCATACAATCAAAATGTATGAATAGATTTAAGGCTTCAAAAAGTTTTTAGCCAGTATACACTCTTACAGAGCAGACAAGGGTCCCCTTTCCAGAGGTGGCTTTTAGATGAAGCTACCCTGGGAGTCCCTCTCAGGGTCTCCCTGACCCTATTGGATCTAACCTGTACCCCCAGAAGCTGCCCCAGGGAAGTAGTGTGCAGAAGGCTGTCTCTGCCCCTCAGGGCCTTCCGGGCTGCATTTATTCATCTCTACAGCTGGGCCAGCTGAAGCATGTGGAGGTCAGGTGATGTGCGTGGGGTCATGCAGCCAGCGGTGACTCAGCCAAAACCGCTCCAGTGCCTGAACCTTGCTCAGATCACAAGGTTGAGAGCACTTGCTTCCCTGAGGCCCATTATTCCCAAATAATTAAAAGAGGCCACTTGAGTTTGTGGATATTCAGTTTGGGAATGACTGGTTCAGCCCCATGACTTTGCTAATTGATGCCACTAAATGCTGTACAATCCTGTTTTCCTTTTCCTTTTTGGAACCAGTCAGAGAATGATTTGTAGAGTTTCCCTCCACAAAATAATTTGCAGTCCAGCTGTGCGATGGGTGTCTCCAGGTGTCCACCTGAAACTCTCAGACTCAGAGGCATAACTGCTGAACTGGATCAAAACAAAATTCTTATTCATTATGACTCACACATAAAACCCAAGCTGCCTAGTAAGGCACCAGAACACCCTTATCAACATAAGAAAACCTCTGGTGACACAGGTTGGCCCTAAGATGGAGGCCTCTTGTCTACTTAATCCTTCATCCATTAAGGTGAATTAAATTCAGGTGACCCATAAGTCAGCAAACCTAGTAAGACTGAGTCTTCGCAGATGATTGGGCCAGTATGAGGTATGACTGCATCTGATTCACAATGGGTCCATGCTTCCAGTGGTTTGCTGTCCCTGGATTACTCCCTGGAATGGTGCCTATGAATTCAGGGTCCTCCATGATATTCAATACTTAGCCATAGACAGTGGGAGTTAAAACCCAGATGTTCCTCTAGTTGCTGGCACCACTTGCACAAGGGGTAAGAGAAAGTGGAAAAGCATCAATTCAATTTTTTAAGTAGATATAAGCCTATTCAGATTGCCTATTTCTTCTTGTGTGAGTTTTGGCAGATTGTACATTTCAAGGAATTAGTCCATTTCATCTAGGTTATCAAACTTGTGGTCATAGAGTTGTTCATGGTATTTTTGATTATCCTTTTAAGGTCCATGGGATCTGTGGTGATGTCCTTTTTTCATTTCTGTTTTTCATTTCTGTGTCCTCTCTCTTTTTTTCTCAGTTAACCTGGCTACAGGGTTATTGATTTTATCCATATTTTCAAAGAACCGGCTTTTGATTTCATTGTTTTTCTCTATTGATTTCCTCTTTTCAATTTCATTGATTTTTGCTTCACTTTTTTTGCATTTCTTTTCTTCTGCTTCTTTGAATTTAATTTCCTCTTCTTCTTCTAGCTTACTAAGATGAAATCCTAGACGGTTTGATTTTAGATCTTTTTTCTTTACTAATATTTGCATTCAATGCTATAAATTTCACTCTAAGCACCACTTTCACTGCATCCCACAAATTTTGATAAATTGAGGTTTCATTTTCATTTAGTCAAAAATATTTAAAATTTCCCTTAAGATTTCTTCTTTGACACATGTTTTATTTAGAAATGTGTTGTTTAATCATTAGGGAGTATTTTGGAGTTTTCAGCTGCTTTTCAGTTATTGATTTCTAGTTTAATTCCATTATGGTCTGATAACAGGCTTGTATGATTTCTAATCTTGTAAATTTGTTAAGGTATAGTTTATATCCCAGAATGTGGCCTATCTTGGTCAATGTTCCACGTGAACTTGAGAAGAATGTGTATTCTGCTACTGTTGGATGATGTAGTCTATAGAAGTCCATTATATCCAGTTGATTGATGATGTTTGTTGAGTCCAAGAATGTCCTTACTCATTTTCTGCCTGCTGGATCCATCCATTTCTAATAGAGGGTTCTTGAGGTCTCCAACTATATTAGTGGACTCATCTATTTCTCCTTGCAGTTCTATCAGATTTTGCCTCACATATTTTGGTGCTCTGTTGTTAAGCCCAGAGCACACTAAGGATTTTATTCTTGAAGAACTGATACCTTTATCATTATGTAATGTCTTTCTTTACCCATGATGACTTTCCTGGCTCTGAAGTGTGCTCTGTCTGAAATTAGTATGGCTAGTCCCACTTTCTTTTGATTAGTTTTGGCATAGTATATCTTTGTCCATCCATTTACTTTTCATCTACATGTGTCTTTATATTTAATGTGGGCTTCATATAGGCAGTTATATAGTTGGGTCTTGACTTTTGATCCACTATGACAGTCTCAGTCTTTGAACATAAATTTTTATGTGTATTTCTGATGAAATTCATATACATATAACAACATATTTAATATTGTGCCTATCCACTTAAAATCAAATTTATCTTGTTATAAGTTGTACTATTCACATATATACATATAAGTATATAATTTGATGACTTTTTATAAATATATACATCGTGTAATAACCTCCCCAACCAAGATGTAGGATATTTCCATCTCCTTGGAAAATTCCCTTGTACTACTTTACAATCTCTCTCCCCTCCTTATGACTCTCCAGCAATCATTGATGTGATTACTATCACCATAGATTAATTTTGCCAATTCTAAAATTTCGTGGAAATGGAATGATACCGTATATAATCTTTTGTACCTGGATGATGTCACTTAGGGTAATGTATTTGAGATTTATTCATGTTGTTGTCTGTATCAGTGTGTTCCTTTCCATTGCTAAGATTCCATTTTATGAATATGCTCCAATATATTTACTAATTTTACTGTAGATGGTAATTTGGGTTGTTTTCCAAGCTTTTACAAATAAAACTGCTGTGACTATTTCAATATGAGTCTTTTTATAGACATGTGCTTCGTTTCTCTTGAATAGATACCTAGGAGTGAATTTTCTGGATGGTTTGATAAGTTTGTGTTTAAATAAGAAACTGCCAAACTGTTTTCCAAGTTGCTGTACCATTTTGCACTCCCACCACTAAGAGTTCCCATTGTTCTACATTTTCACCAACACTTGGAATTTTTAGTCCTTTTAATTTTAGCCATTCTAGTGGGTATGAGATATCATTGTGGTATTAATTTTCATATCCCCAATGACTACTGATAAGTACCTTTTCGTGTACTTATTGGCCATTTATAGATCTTTTTAAAAATTATTTTTATACGTTTCAGGTGCACAACGTTATAGTTCAACATCTGTATACACTGCAGAGTGATCAGCCCCACAACTCTAGTTACCATCTATCACCATACATTGACCCCCTTCATGCATTTTGCCCATTGGTGGTAACCACCAATTTATTCTCTGTATCTATGAATTTATTTTTATTTTGTTTGTTAGTTGGTTTTGCTTAGTTTTTTTTTTATTCCACATATGAGTGAAATCATACAGTATTTGTCTTTCTTCATCTGACTTATTTCACTTAGCATACTACACTCAAGGTCCATCCATGTTGTCACAAATGACAGAATTTCATTCTTTTTTATGGCTGATCACTTTTCATTGTATATAGATATACCATATCTTCTTTATCCTTTCATCCATCAATGGACACTTAGGTTGTTTCCTATCTTGGCTATTATAAATAATGCTCCAATGGACATAAGGGTGCATACATCTATTCAAATTAGTGTTTTCATGTTCTTCAGATAAATACCCAGAAGTGGAATAGCTGGGTCATATGGAAGCTCTATTTTAAATTTTTTGAGGAATCTCCATACTGTTTTCCATAGTGGCTGCACCAATTTACATTCCCACCAACAGTTTACCAGGACTCCCTTTCTTCCACATCCTTTCCAACATTTGTTATTTCTTGTCTTTTTGATAATAGTTATTCTAACAAGTGTGAGGTGCTATCTCACTGTGGTCTTGATTTGCATTTCCCTGATAACTAGTGATGTTGAGCACCTTTTCATGTGCCTGTTGGCCATCTGTATGTCTTCTTTGGGAAAATGTCTATTCAGCTCCTCTGCCCACTTTTAAATCAAGTTGTTCAGTTTTTTTGTTGTTTAGTTGTGTGAGTTATTTATATATTTTGGATATTACATTGCTTTTAATATATGATTTGCAAATATCTTCTCCCATTCAGTGGGTTGCCTTTTTGTTTTGATGATGGTTTCCTTCATTGTGCAGAAGATTTTTAGTTTGATGTAATCCCATTTGTTTAGTTTTGCTTTTGTCTCCCTTGCCTTCAGGGTGAGATCCACAAAACGTGGCTAAAACCAACGTCATGAGCTTACCGCCCATGTTTTTTCTAGGAATTTTATGGTTTCGGGTCTTACATTCAAGGCTTTAATCCATTTTTATTTAACTTTTGTGTATAGTGTAAGATAGTGGAAAGTTTTATTCTTTTGCATGTGGCCATCCAGAGTTCCCAACACCATTTATTGAAGAGATTGTCCTTTCTCCATTGTATGTCTTTTGCTCCTTTGTATTAGACTAATTGTCCATATACATATGGGTTTATTTCGGGGCTCTCAATTCTGTTCCATTGAGCTATATGTCTGTTTTTGTGCCAGTACCATTCTGTTTTGATTACTATAGCTTTGTAGTATAGTGTGAAATCAGGGAGCATTATATCTCAAGCTTTGTTTTCCTTTCTCAAGATTATTTTGGCTGTTCAGAGTCTTTTGTGGTGCCATACAAACTTTAGAATTATTTTTTCTAGTTCTGTGAGACATACCATTTGCATTTTGATAGGGATTGCATTGAATCTGTAGATTGCTTTGGGTCATATGGGCATTATAACAATATTAATTCTTCCAGTCTATAAGCACAGAATATCTTTGCATGTTTTTGGCATTTCCTTCCATTCCTTTCATCAGTGTCTTAAGGTTTTCAGTGTAAAGGTCTTCACCTCCTTGATGAAATTGGGATTGTTTTCTTAATTCCTCTTTCTGATGGTATATTTTTAGTGTATAGAAACATCACAGATCTCTACTGGTTTTTTATTCTGTGACTTTACTGAATTCATTTACTAGTTCTGTCAGGTTTTTGTTTTGTTTTTTTTTTTTGGTTTTCTATATATAGTATCATGTCATCTGCAAATAGTGATGGTTTTGCTTCTTCTTTCCAATTTGGCTGCCTTTTATTTCTCTTTCTTGCCTACTTGCTGTGGCTAGGACTTCCAATACTATGTTGATTAAAAAAGTGGCAAGAGTGAGTATCTTTGTCTTGTTCCTGATTTTAGAGGAAGAGTTTTCAGCTTTTCACCATTGAGTATAATGTTAGCTGAGAGTTTGTCACATCTGGCCTTTCTCATGTTGAAGTACATTCCCTCTGTATCAACTTTGTTGAGTTTTTATCATAAATTGATGTTGAATTTTGTCAAATGCTTTTCCTGCATCTACTGAGATGATCATATTTTTAATCCTTCATTTTGTTAATGTGATGTATCACACTTGTTGATTTACAGATGTGGAACCATCCTTGCAGCACTGGAATAAATCTGACTTGATGGTGGTGTATGAGCTGTTAAATGTATTGTTCAATTTGGTTTGTTAATATTTTGTTGAGGATTTTTGCATCTTTGTTCATCAAGGATATTGGCCTATAATTTTCTTTTTTGTGGTGTCCTTGTCTGGTTTTGGTATCAGGGTAATGCTGGCTTTGTTTCCCTTCTCCTCAGTTTTTTGAAAGAGTTTAGAAGGATAGGTATTAATTCTTCTTTGAACATTTTGTAGAATTCACCAAAGAAGCTGTCTGGTTCTGGGTTTTTATTTGTTGGATTACGGTTTCAGTCTCCTTACTAGTAATTGGCCTATTCAGATTTTCTATTTCTTCATGATTCAGCCTTGGAAGATTACATGTTTCTAGAAACTTATCCATTTCTTCTAAGTTGTCCTGTGTATTGGCATATAATTGTGCACAGTAGTCTCTTATGATCCTTTGTATTTCTGTGATATCATTTATAATTTCTTCTCTTTCAGTTATGATTTTATTTATTTGAGTTTTCTCTCTTTTTTCTTGATTAGTCTTGTTAATGGCTTGTCATTTTTGTTTATCTTTTCAAAGAACCACCTCTTAGTTTCATTGATTATTTTTATTTTTTAACCTCTATTTCATTTATTTCCTCTCTGATCTTTATTATTTGTTTCCTTCTACTGATCTGGGACTTCATATGTTCTTCTTTTTCTAGTTCCTTTAGGTGTAAATTTAGACTGTTTATTTGGGATTTTTCTGTTTCATGAGGTAGGCCTGTGCTGCTATGATCATCCCCTCTCAGACTGCTTTTTCTACATCCTATAGGTTTTGGTATGTTATATTTCTGTTCACATTTGTCTCTAGGTATTTTTGATTTCCCCTTTGTTTTCTTTGATGACCCTTTTGTTATTCAGTAGCATGTGGTTTAATCTCCATGTTTTTGTGGGTTTTTCCCCTTTTTTCCTTGTGCTTGATTTCTTGTTTCATACCATTGTGATCAGAGAAGATGCCTGATATGATTTCAGTCTTCTTGAATTTATTGAGACTTGTTTTGTGACCTAGTATATGATCTATCCTAGAGAATGTTCCATGTTAACTTGAGAAGAATATGTATTCTGCTGCTTTTGGATGCAGTGTTCTGTTTATATCTATTAAGTTCATCTGGTTTAATGTGTTACTTAAGGTCAGTGTTTCCTTATTGATTTTTTGCCTGGATTATCTATCCACTGATGTAAGTGGAGTATTAAAGTCTCTGAATATTATTGTATTGTTTTCAGTTTCTCTTTTTTAAATAGTTAATAATTTGCTTTATATATCTTGGTGCTCCAGTGTTTGGTGCATGTACATGTATAGGTGTTATATCATCTGCTAAGTTGACACTTTTATCATTATATAATGCCCTTCTTTGTATTTTATTAGTCTTTATTTTAAAGTCTATTTTATCTGATATGAGTATAGTTACTCCAGCTTTCTTTTCATTTCCATTTGCATGGAATATCTTTTCCTTCAGTCATTGTGTATCCTTACTTCTGAAATGAGTCTCTTGTGGGCAGCATTTAGATGGGTCTTATTTTGTCATCCATTCAGCCACTCCATGTCTTTTCATTGGCAAATTTAGTTTATTTACATTTAAAGTAATTGTTGATAGATATATATGTACTTATTGCCATTATATTAATTATTTTCTGGCTGTTTTTGTGGTGCCTCTCTGCTCCTTTATTCTTCTCTTTTTTTCTGTTCCCTTGTGTTTTGGTGGTTTTCTTTAGGCTTGTGTTTAGATTTCTTTCTCATTTCCTTTTGTGTGTTTACTAAATTTTTCCTGTGGCTACTGTGAGGTTCACATGTAACATTCTATGTAAATAACAGTCTGTTTTAAGTTGGTAGCAACTTAAATTGAACACTTCCCAAATTTTTACCTTTTTACTCCCCCACCCCACATTTTAAACTTTTAATGACATGCTGTATCTTTTTTATTTTATATCCCTTAACTGATTATTGTAAGTTTGGTTAATTTTACTACTTTTGTCTTTTAAGCTTCATGCTTTTTTTTTTTTTGACACAAAACTTAATTAAATAGAAATTTCGTTTGTAGTTCTTACATTCTCAGTATGAGCCAAGCTAGAACCCCCTGCCCCACTCGGAACTGGCCCAGTCCTGGGGGCAGGGGAGAAAGGAGAGCAGGAGGTCAGAGCTCAGGCCTTAGGATCCCCATTCTTTCTTAGTGCTGGGGGGCTGATGATGCCACCCTCTTCTCCTACCCCACTGTGGGATCCAGGAAGGAGAGCAGATGGAATCTTGGGCCTGGGGCTTCTCCTCCATGCCACACCCCACCCTCAGTCCCCAAGTTGGAGGGGAACTAAGGGATCTGGGGAGATAAGGGGACAGCAGAAAGCAAAGATGTCAAATCAAGAAAGATGAAGGCCAGGGGAGAGGATGAAGGAGAATCAGAGACAAAACACCAGTTAAAAAAAAAAAAAAAAAAAGCTTAAAAAAAGAAAAAGGGAGGGGGAGAACAAAAACAAAATCCACCCCAAATTGGAACCTGCCTGGAAAAAAATGAAAGTTCTCCAGTTTCATAGAGACATTATTTGGCGCGGCCGGCTCTGTGGCAGGAGCACTCAGGCCTCAGTCCAGCTCTGGAGGCAGTGGTGTGGCCCCTACAACTCATCCTTGGCCTGGCCAGCGGCAGCGTCTTCCTCCTCCTCTTCCTCTTTCTCATCCTCATCCTTGTCCTCCTCATCTTCCTTGTCTGCCTCCTCCTCTTCTTCGTGCTTCTCCTCCTCCTCCTCCTCCTTTACCCTCTACTCTTCGTCTTGCTTGTCCTTCGTTTGTAATTGATCCATCACTTTTATGATATATTTACCCTTTCCTGTGGGAGTTTTACTTTTGCAGGTTTTTCTTGATACTAATTAATGCTATTTCTTTTTATTTTAAAAAAGTCCCTTTAACATTTCATATAGGGCTGGTTTAGTGTTGGTGAACTCCTTAAACTTTTGCTTATCTGGGAGACTCTTATTCTTTCCTTCCATTCTAAATGATAACCTTGCCAGGTAGAGAATTCTTGGTTGGAAGTTTTTTACTTTCAGCACTTTGAATATGTCATTCCACTCCATTCTGACCTGTAAGGTTTCTGCTGAAAAATCTGATGATAGTCTTTTGGGGTTTCTCTTGTATGTAATGAGTTGTGGTTGTTGTTGTTTTCTTGTTGCTTTTAGGATTCTTTCTTTATCCTTAACTTTTACCATTTTAATTATAATTTAATTATAATGTGTCTTAATGTGTGTCTCTTTGGCTTTATCTTTCTATAAATCTCTAGGCTTCCTGGACCTGGATTTCTGCTTCCCCAAATTAGGGACATTTTCAGACAGTATTCAAAAAAATGTTCTGGACCTTTCTCACTCTCATCTTGTGGGACCCCTATAATGTGAATGTTACTCCATTTGATGTCTGAAATGTCCCTTAAGATGTCTTCACTTTTTTATTTTTTTAAATTTTTATTGGAGTAAAATTGCTTTACAATGTTGTGTTAGTTTCTGCTGTACAATGAAGTGAATCAGCTATATGTATACTTATATCCCCTCCCTCTTGGATCTCTCTCCCACCCCCCACCACCCCACCCATCTAGGTTGTCAGAGAGCACCGATCTGAGCTCCCTGTGCTATACAGCATGTTCCCACTACCTACTTATTTTACACATGGTAGTTTATTTATGTCAAACCTAATCTCCCAATTCGTTCCACCCTCCCCTTCCCCACTGTGTCCACATGTCCATTCTCTACATCTACGTCTCTATTCCTGCCCTACAACTAGGTTCATCTGTACCATTTTTCTAGATTCCACATATGTGCCTTAATATACGGTATTTATTTTTCTCTTTCTGGCTTACTTCACTCTGTATGACAGACTCGAGGCCCATCCACATCTCTACAAATAACCCAATTTCATTCCTTTTTATGGCTGAGCAATATTCCATTGTATATATGTACCACATCTTCTTTATCCATTCATCTATCTTTGGACATTTAGGTTGTTTCCATGCCCTGGCTATTCTAAGTAGTGCTGCAATGAACATTAGGGTAATGCATCCTTTCGAATTATGGTTTTCTCAGGGTATATGCCCAGTAGTGGGATTATTGGGTCACATGGTAGTTCTATTTTTATTTTTTTAAGGAATCTCCATACTGTTCTCCATAGTGGCAGTATCAATTTACATTCCCACCACAGTGCAAAAGGGTTCCCTTTTCTCCACACCCTCTCCAGCATTTATTGTTTGTAGATTTTTATGGCCTTCATTCTGACCAGTGTGAGGTGCTACCTCATTGTAGTTTTGATTTCCATTTCTCTAATAATTAGTGATGTTGAGCATCTTTTCATGTGCCCCTTGGCCATCTGTATGTCTTCTTTGGTGAAATGTCTATTTAGGTCTTCCACCCATTTTTGGATTAGGTTGGTTATTTTATTGATATTGAGCTTCATGAGCTGTTTGTATATTTTGGAGATTAATCCTTTGTCCGTTGCTTCATTTGCAAATATTTTCTCCCATTCTGAGGGTTGTCTCTGTGTCTTGTTTATGGTTTCCTTTGCTGTGCAAAAGCCTTTAAGGGTAATTAGGTCCCATTAGTTTATTTTTGTTTTTATTTTCATTACTCTAGGAGGTAGGTCAAAAAAGATCTTGCTGTGGTTTATATCAAAGAGTGTTCTTCCTATGGTTTCCTCTAAGAGTTTTATAGTGTCTGGTCTTACATTTAGGTCTTTAATCCATTTTAAGTTTATTTTTGTATATAGTGTTAGGTAGTGTTTTGGTTTCATTCTTTTACATGTAGCTGTCCAGTTTTCCCAGCACTACTTATTGAAGAGACTGTATTTCCTTCATTGTATATCCTTGCCTACTTTATCATAGATTAGATAACCGTAGGTGCATGGGTTTATCTCTGGGCTTTCTATCCTGTTCCATTGGTCTATATTTCTGTTTTTGTGCCAGTACCATACTGTCTTGATTACTGTAGCTTTGTAGTATAGTTTGAAGTCGGGAAGCCTGAGTCCTCCAGCTCTGTTTTTCTTTCTCAAGATTGCTTTGGCTATTTGGGGCCTTTTGTTTTTCCACACAAATCGTAAAATTTTTGTTCTACTTCTGTGAAGAATGCCATTGGTATTTCGATAGGGGTTGCACTGAATCTGTAGATTGCTTTGGGTAGTATAGTCATTTTCACAATATTGATTTTTCCAAACCAAGAACATGGTATATTTCTCCATTGGTTTATGTCATCTTTGATTTCTTTCATCAGTGTTTTATATATAGTTTTCTGAGTACAATTCTTTTGCCTCCTTAGATAGGTTTACTCCTAGGTATTTTATTCTTTTTGTTGTTATGGTAAATGGGATTGTTTCCTTAATTTCTCTTTCTGATTTTTCATTATTATTGTAGGGGAATGCAAGACATTTCTATGCATTACTTTTGTATCCTGCAACCTTACCAAATTCTTTGATTAGTTCTAGTAGTTTTCTAGTGGCATCTTTAGGATTTTCTATGTATAGAATCATGTCATCTGCAAACAGTGAAAGTTTGACTTATTCCTTTCCAATCTGTATTTATTTTATTTCCTTTTCTTCTCTGATTGCTGTGGCTAAAACTTCCAAAACTATGTTGAATAAGAGTGGTGAGAGTGGACAACCTTCTCTTATTCCTGATCTTGGTGGAAATGGTTTCAGTTTTTCACCATTGAGGATGATGTTGGCTGTGGGTTTGTCATATATGGCCTTTATTATGTTGAGGAAAGTTCCCTCTTTGCCTACTTTCTGCAGGGTTTTTATCATAAATGGGTGTTGAATTTTGTCAAAAGCTTTCTCTGCATCTATTGAGATGATCATATGGTTTTTCTCCTTCAGTTTGTTAATATGGTGTATCACATTGATTGATTTGCATATATTGAAGAATCCTTGCACTCCTGGGATAAACCCCACTTGATCATGGTGTATGATCCTTTTAATGTGCTGTTGGATTCTGTTTGCTAGTATTTTGTTGAGGATTTTTGCATCTATGTTCATCAGTGATATTGGCCTGTAGTTTTCTTTCTTTGTGACATCCTTGTCTGGTTTTGGTATCAAGGTGATGGTGGCCTCGTAGAATGAGTTTGGGAGTGTTCCTTCCTCTGCTATATTTTGGAAGAGTTTGAGAAGGATAGGTGTTTGGTCTTCTCTAAATGTTTGATAGAATTTGCCTGTGAAGCCATCTGGTCCTGGGCTTTTGTTTGTTGGAAGATTTTTTATCACAGTTTCAATTTCAGTGCTTGTGATTGGTCTGTTCATATTTTCTATTTCTTCCTGATTCAGTCTTGGCAGGTTGTGCATTTCTAAGAATTTGTCCATTTCTTCCAGGTTGTCCATTTTATTGGCATAGAGTTGCTTGTAGTAATCTCTCATGATCTTTTATATTTCTGCAGTGTCAGTTGTTTCTTCTCCTTTTTCATTTCTAATTCTATTGATTTGAGTCTTCTCCCTTTTTTTCTTGATGAATCTGGCTAATGGTTTATCAATTTTGTTTATCTTCTCAAAGAACCAGCTTTTAGTTTTATTGATCTTTGCTATCGTTTCCTCCATTTCTTTTTCATTTATTTCTGATCTGATTTTTATGATTTCTTTCCTTCTGTTAACTTTGGGGTGTTTTTGTTCTTCTTTCTCTAATTGCTTTAGGTGCAAGGTTAGGTTGTTTATTCGAGATGTTTCCTGTTTCTTAAGGTGGGATTGTATTGCTATAAACTTCCCTCTTAGAACTGCTTTTGCTGTATCCCATAGGCTTTGGGTCGTCGTGTCTCCATTGTCATTTGTTTCTAGGTATTTTTAAATTTCCTCTTTGATTTCTTCAGTGATCTTTTCGTTATTAAGTAGTGTATTGTTTAGCCTCCATGTGTTTTTATTTTTTACAGATCTTTTCCTGTAATTGATATCTAGTCTCACAGCATTGTGGTTGGAAAAGATACTTGATACAATTTCAATTTTCTTAAATTTACCAAGGCTTGATTTGTGACCCAAGATATGATCTATCCTGGAGAATGTTCCATGAGCACTTGAGAAAAATGTGCATTCTGTTGTTTTTGGATGGAATGTCCTATAAATATCAATTAAGTCCATCTTGTTTAATGTATCATTTAAAGCTTGTGTTTCCTTATTTATTTTCATTTTGGATGATCTGTCCATTGGTGAAAGTGGGGTGTTGAAGTCCTCTACTATGAGTGTGTTACTGTCGATTTCCCCTTTTATGGCTGTTAGTATTTGCCTTATGTATTGAGGTGCTCCTATGTTGGGTGCATAAATATTTACAATTGTTATATCTTCTTCTTGGATCGATCCCTTGATCATTATGTAGTGTCCTTTGTCTCTTCTAGTAGTCTTTATTTTAAAGTCTATTTTGTCTGATATGAGAATTGCTACTCCAGCTTTCTTTTGGTTTTCATTTGCATGGAATATCTTTTTCCATCCCCTCACTTTCCTTCTGTATGTGTCTCTAGGTCTGAAGTGGGTCTCTTTTATACAGCATATATATGGGTCTTGTTTTTGTAACCATTCAGCCAGTCTGTGTCTTTTGGTGGGAGCATTTAATCCATTTACATTTAAGGTAATTATCGATATGTATGTTCCTATTCCCATTTTATTAATTGTTTTGGGTTTGCTATTGTAGATCTTTTCCTTCTCTTGTGTTTCTTGCCTAGAGAAGTTCCTTTAGCATTTGTTGTAAAGCTGGTTTGGTGGTGCTGAACTCTCTCAGCTTTTCTTGTCTGTAAACGTTTTAATTTCTCCATCAAATCTGAATGAGATCCTTGCTGGGTAGAGTAATCTTGGTTGCAGGTTTTTCTCCTTCATCGCTTTAAATATGTCCTGCCAGTCCCTTCTGGCTTGCAGAGTTTCTGCTGAAAGATCAGCTGTTAACCTTATGGGGATTCCCTTGTGTGTTATTTGTTGTTTTTCCCTTGCTGCTTTTAATATTTTTTCTTTGTATTTAATTTTTGACAGTTTGATTAATATGTGTCTTGGCGTATTTCTCCTTGGATTTATCCTGTATGGGACTCTCTGTGCCTCCTGGACTTGCCTGACTATTTCCTTTCCCATATTAGGGAAGTTTTCAACTATACTCTCTTCAAATATTTTCTCAGTCCCTTTCTTTTTCTCGTCTTCTTCTGGAACCCCTATAATTCAAATGTTGGTGCGTTTAATGTTGTCCCAGAGGTCTCTGAGACTGTCCTCAGTTCTTTTCATTTCATTCTTTTTTCTTTCTTCTGCTCTGCAGTAGTCATTTCCACTATTTTATCTTCCATGTCACTTATCCGTTCTTCTGCTTCAGTTATTGTGCTATTGATCCCATCTAGAGTATTTTTCATTTCATTTATGGTTTTTAATCGTTGCTTGATTCATCTTTAGTTCTTCTAGGTCCTTGTTAACTGTTTCTTGCATTTTATTTATTCTATTTCCAAGATTTTGGATCATCTTTACTATCATTATTCTGAATTCTTTTTCAGGTAGACTGCCTATTACCTCTTCATTTGTTAGGTCTGGTGGGTTTTTATCTTGCTCCTTCTCCTGCTGTGTGTTCTTCTGTCTTCTCATTTTGCTTATCTTACTGTGTTCTGGTCTCCTTTTTGCAGGCTGCAGGTTCGTAGTTCCTGTTGTTTTTGGTGTCTGTCCCCAGTGGCTAAAGTTGGTTCAGTGTGTTGTGTAGGCTTCATGGTGGAGGGGACTAGTGCCTGTGTTTTGGTGGATGAGGCTGGATCTTGTCTTTCTGGTGGGCAGGTCCAGGTCTGGTGGTGTGTTTTGGGGTGTCTGCGGACTTTTTATGATTTTAGGCAGCCTCTCTGCTAATGGGTGGCGTTGTGTTCCTGTCTTGCTAGTTGTTTGGCATAGGGTGTCCAGCACTCTAGCTTGCTGGTCGTTGAGTGAAGCTGGGTGCTGGTGTTGAGATGGAGATCTCTGGAAGATTTTCGCCATTTGATATTATGTGGAGCTGGGAGGTCTCTTGTGGACCAGTGTCCTGAAGTTGGCTCTCCCACCTCAGAGGCACAGCACTGACTCCTGGCTCCTCAATTTGGGATGATTTGTTGTCTATTCATGTGTTCCACAGATGCAGGGTACATCAAGTTGATTGTGGAGCTTTAATCCACTGCTTCTAAGGCTGCTGGGAGAGATTTCCCTTTCTCTTCTTTGTTCCCACAGCTCCCGGGTCTCAGCTTTGGATTTGGCCCCGCCTCTGCGTGTAGGTCGCCGGAGGGCGTCTGTTCTTCGCTCAGACAGGACAGGGTTAAAGGAGCAGCCGCTTCGGGGACTCTGGCTTACTCAGGCCGGGGGGGGGGGAGGGGCATGGAGTGCGGGGCGAGCCTGCAGCGGCAGAGGCCGGCGTGACGTTGCACCAGCCCGAGGCACGCCATGCGTTCTCCCAGGGAAGCCGTCCCTGAATCCCGGGACCCCGGCAGTGACAGGCTGCACAGACTCCCCGGAAAGGGGGCGTGGATAGTGTCCTGCGCTCGCACACAGGCCTCGTGGCGGTGGCAGTAGCCCCAGCGTCCCACACCTGTCTCTGGGGTCCGCGCTTTCAGTCGCGGCTCGCGTCTGTCCCTGGAGCTCCTTTAAGCAGCGCTCTTAATACCCTCTCCTCGCGCACCAGGAAACAAAGAGGGAAGAAAAACTCTCTTGCCTCTTCAGCAGGTCCAGACTTTTCCCCGGACTCCCTCCCAGCCAGCTGTGGCGCATTAGCCCCTTCAGGCTGTGTTCACGCCGCCAGCCCCAGTCCTCTCCCTGCACTCTGACCGAAGCCCGAGCCTCAGCTCCCAGCCCCGCCCGCCCCGGCAGGCGAGCAGACAATCCTCTCGGGCTGGTGAGTGCCGGTCGGCAGCAACCCTCTGTGCGGGAGTCTCTCCGCTTTGCCCTACCCAGGTACGTGGGGAGTTTCTTGCCTTTTGGGAGGTCTGAGGTCTTCTGCCAGCGTTCAGTAGGTGTTCTGTAGGAGTTGTTCCATGTGTAACTGTATTTCTGGTGTATCTGTGGGGAGGAAGGTGATCTCAGCGTCTTACTCTTCCTCCATCTTCCCTGGAAGTCCCCTTACTTCTTACTATTGAGTTACAGGAGTGTTATTATTCTGGGTTCAAGTTATTTTCTAGATACATGTATTGAAGATATTTTTCCCAGTTTGCCTTTTATTTTCTTTCTTTGAATAGCAGGTTTTAACTTTATAAAGTCCAATTTATCGATTTTTTCTTGTACAACTAATAAAATTAATATTTTGTATGAAATTAGGAAAAAGTATTTATTTATTTTTAACACTCTACATAGTCTAAGGTTTACAATTGACCAAGTTCTATATGATAATGAGCAGAGGACAAAGCAAGCAAACAAGCAATCAAGCAAGCAAACAAACTTTTCTTTCAAAAGCTTAACTACAAAGCAACTTAATGCAAAAAGTCTGAGGTATAGTAAAAGGATCAGAGGTCATAATGAATCATTTTCCAAAGCAGAAGGTAGCACAATAATATCCACCTGTTGTATACGTGTTGCTATGCACTTATAGTCTTGAAAAGGACCCTCTTGTTTAGCTTTTTCTTCTGCCTATTGACTCCCTTAAAGGAGGGAATTTGGAACCCATTCTGCTCCCAGAGTCTGTTTCCTTGTGACTGAAGCTATAGAATAACAAAGTAACTACAGGTTTTGTTTGTATTTATTTGAAAATACAATTGAATGGCAGCTCTGCAAATAATGTAGAAACATATAGAAAAGTGGTCTTCTACCTCTTTCATGTTGGACAAAAGCATGGTGCTCATCTAGGCCTTGCTACTGCATAGACTGATTAAGGACAGACAGTGTAATGGATGCCACAAGTTCCGCTGGCTATAAACATCATCAGTTTTCTGGAGAAGCTGAATGTTCTCCATTAGTGAGTGGACAGGACACTTCCCTTCGGTTAGAACTCAGCTTTCTTTGACTTTCAGCAAATAAATTACCTTTTCTGAGGCTCTGGATTTTTCTTTTTAAAGTAGGGATGCTACCTTACATGGTTGTTATAATCATTAAATGATATTACATTTGTGGGAATATCTAAGACAACACCCTGTGTTATCTAACAGGGAAGATACTCAATAGAGTATGTTTAATCTGAATGAGTTGCATATTCAAGGTTGTTATTTAAACCAAAGGATTATATTAAGCTGCCACAGGCCATTAGCACCTTATTTCAAGGTAGCTTTTCAGATTTGCCTGTTTTCTAGCAAAGACCTTATGGGAATGCACCACTACACAGTCATTTTTGAGCAGGGAAAAAAGTCATATCCAAGAATGAAGAAGAAAATGTCAAAGACATAGGTATTTCCCAAAGTGGTTTTCATTTCTCGAGTGGGGTTTCACCTTTTGACTGAGGTTTCACACTAGGGCAGCCAGAGTGGATTATGTTGATTGGGTGCCCTGGGAGGGAGAAAAGAAAGCCATAAAGGGCACAGTAAATAGAAGGAAGCAGAATGCAAGATCACCAAGTCAGTGTTTTCTTATTTCACATTTAGCCCTTATCTTAAATCATTTATTATTTCAACAGATCTTCTTCAAAACACAATGGACATAACATTCTGCCAGATACTATAGATAATTTGAAAACCAGTGCCCATATTCTCCAATAAGTAAACCATATAGATATAAAGTAGTGATTCAAGGCCAAAACTATTGGCACAGACTGTGGTGGTTAAATATCTTTCTAGTGGTATCAAGGTAGGGATTGTACTGGAGTCGTCATGGGGATTAGAACATAGGCTTATGTCATAACCAATTTGTGCCAAGAGCTATCTGTGATTCACCTTCCACCATCAATGGTCTCCTCACTGCCAGCCAGCAGTCAAAACCTAATTTCTGCCTATGTTATAGGACCACCCCTAGATTGGGTTCCCCAGAAAGAGACCCAGAGACAGAGTTTGGCATCAAGATATGCATTAGGGATGAACACCTATAAAGGAAGTATAAAGGAGCAGGATTAGGTAGAGAAATCTGAATGTGGTAGGGAGCCCAAGAGCTAGGATTGCTCATCAGTCATCCTGCAGGGGGGTGAACTAGCTGGGACTTTGTTTTTGCTTTCCTCAGTTATAGATGTGGGCCACTCTTATAAGGATGTGAGGTCAGGCAAGGCAACTCTCTGCAGCTGAAATAGACTCTGAAGGAGCTGACACTGAAGATTGTTACAGATCACATTGCCCACAGCTGGGCAGCAAATCATTCCTTCAAGGGGGATCTGGACAATGTATCCCCAAGTCTACCACAAGACCTGAGCCAAGATGGATACCATGAGGTGTTTTAGATAGATAGATTGATAGATAGATGTGTTCAGACACACACACACACACACACACAAGGGGAGAGAGAGAGAGAGAGAGAGAGAGAGAGAAGAAGGAAGAAGAGGAAGAATTATGAAACGGAATTAGTATTTTCTATAAATTAAAAAGGCAAATTAATTTGTGAAGATCAAGGATGGCGTAGCTGGATATTTGAAGAAGATGGAGCATTTGGAAATGTTAACTGGGAGGAATGTTTTAAGTCTTCTGACAGAATTTTTAAATTGCCCTACAGTTCAGGTGAAGTTTACAGTGTAAATTTGCAGAAGACAAATCCTATAAGATTTTGAATCTTTATTCCATGGTCTCAGATTGACAGGGGTAGCTCCAGAGAACATAGTAGGTGTAGACTACAGTTTGGGATTGGCATGATGGACTCGGCAAAATGCCAAATGGATAAAGGCATCTAGGATGATGGGGGCAATGTTATAATAGTTGACTATGGAGCCCAAGCTGAGTGAAGCATCCAGGGGAGTTAGAAGGGCTCCTAGGTGTTGGTGTTGTAGAAAGAATAATAAGTAATTGAAGCTAGCATAAGGGTAGAAGAGGACTTTTAGTTCTTGTGAGTGAATGAAAGAGAGACTAGATGAAGAGGTTGCATTAGAGAAATGAAAGGACCAATTTGAGATCTTGGTTGGGAAATTTCTCATGAAGAGACTCAAGATATAGCTATACAGGTAGAAAGATGGCATGGACTGGAAATGAAGGCTCCTAAAGTCATATAAGGCAGATGAATGTGAGGTCAACAAGTTGTCATCATCCTTGTCATTAAGAAGATTTTAGTAAAGGCTGGAATAATCAGATTTGAATTTTAGGTGCTGCACAGGGCAAGGTAATAGTTACCATGTCCAGCCACTAGGAATTTATCATCAGAAACTCTGGAAAGGAGGTGAAAACCAATTTCCCCATTCCTGAAGAAAAGTCCTCACTTACTTTCTCCAAACTGAGAGGAAACAGAAGAATGTTTTGGTGAAAAGTATTAGGTCTAAAATGGAAAAATATGCTGCAATCTACTTTAGTGGATGGAGGGTCAGAACACACTTTTTAAAAAACAGACATTGAATGGCCTCTTCTTTCACTTTCTGCCACAGTGTCTGCTAGGCAAGGAAAATGACTCATTAATACATTCAACGCCAGAGGCCTGACTCATTCAGAAATCTCTTAACAACCACGTCACCAATCTTACTATACTTTATCTAATGATATTCTGAAGCTCAGGCTGTCAGAATTATGCCTCACACGTGGGTAATGGGTTTTATAGCTTGTACCATAAGTAGGCTAGTAGTATTAATTCCTATTTTAATGATGTAGAAGCTGAGCTAAGTGAATCACCTTAGGCTAGACATTGAACAGAGGCTGAAACTGTACTTCTTCTTACCATCAAAATTAGCAAAGTGTCCACAGCAAAACACTGACTTCTAGAGCAGACACTTCAGGTGATTGTTTGAGGTCTAAACCTAGTGACTGCACAGAAATAACTGCTACCACATTCGAAGAAGTGATAACATGTACTAATGAGCAAGTCGAGGGCAGGAATAATTTTTTATCCAACTTTCTATTTCCTGGGCCTAGCACAGAGCTTGGTAATAAGTATTCAAAAAACATGTCAAATGAATGAAGGAAATATCTTAAATATCAACTTTGTGATTACTGTCTTTCCTGAGAGGACTATAATAAAATGCATGCTTCATCTCTGAGACAAACTTTGTTGTTCTCAGCAGTGAATTGTACTCAAGTGCAAGTATCAAAGAAAAAGATCGATTGCATTACAGAATTTTCTGTCTCCTTGGTCTTACTCTTTTGATCAGAGTTTGATGCTAATACACATGCAGTCCTGAGCCAGAGGTAGAGAAGGAGCACAACGTGATTCCTAACAGACCTCCAGCTTTCTGGGCTTAGGGTCTCCAAAGCCTTATAATTTTAATTTTATCATCTGAAACTTAGAAATTTCCATTGCATCTTCTGTGCTCATGAAGTAGAGAAAGTAGTGACTCTCAGAGAAGTGAAATCCAGTCAATAAATATTTACTGACATCTACCAGAGAGTCATTTGGGGGTTACAGTATGGAAGATATTAGCTTTCTCTCAAGCTGTTTGCCATCTACTTGGGGAGAAAAGATATAAAAAATATGAAAAGGTGACAATAAAAGGGATTAATAGTCAATTCAAGATAATGAACATTGTCACAGGACAGCCTGTACTATGCAGCATTCATCTTCCCCTTCTTGATTCCTACCAGCAGCTCAAGTTTATTCAAGTATCCACTCATCCCAGGTGCTAGAGGAGAAGATGACCTTCTCCCCAGACCAGGTTTAGGTCCTAATTAGTAAAGACAATTAACATGTGACATTCCCTGTGCGGTTATTGGTCCAACAGGGGACATGTGACCAATGCTGGCTCAAGCCAACTGAGGGAAACTGATAGCCACTGCTCGGGGAGAGGGTTCCCATTCTCTGCCACTAGATGTGAGCAAAGAGGAGAGTGTAGCCCTAGCTGCATTTGGCAGCCCTCTTATGACCACAAAGAAACCAGACATGGGATGGTGGAGTGGAGAAAACTTGGGTCTCCAATGATGTATTTGAGTCCCTGAATCAACTTCGGAGCCTCTCTTAACTCAAGGCTTCCTGCTACATGAGATAATAAGTCTCCTTATTGCTTAAGCTGGATTGGTGGGGGATTTGTTTCCAAAAGGATCTCAAGGAGACAATGACCAATTGCCAAATGCGTGGGCAATAATAATTACTGTGAGAGTTCAGGATGAGGAGAGTTCACATCAGGCCAGAGTGGTCAGGACAGTATTCAGAGAAACAGAGCCTTTAAAAATGAATAGAAAAAAAAAGAGAGAGAAAAAGAGAGAGAGAGAGAGAAAATGAATAGAATTGTACAGGAGAGGCCAGAGAAAGACCTTCCAGGCAAAAACCAGGAGATGAAAGGAATTTGAAGAGCAATAAAGGAATAGAGGGTGAAAAGTGAGAAAGGAAAGGTCAGATCAGACTTTAGAAGACCTTGAAGATCAAGTTAAAGTACCAGGGGCTCTGATATTTAGGCTCCAAGGCTACAATAAAGATTTTTGAACAAGCAAATTGTCCCTGCCTGAGCATTTGAAATCAGGTCCACTTACCACCACATTATACTCCTGCTGGTCCATAAAAGCAGTTTCAAACATTCATGGGTGTTTTAAGCGAATGGCCCACCGCACCCCACTGCCCCTTCACCTTGACCTGCCTATACTTTGGTCTCATTTCTCTGGCTCCACACTTGTGGCTCTGAGATTCTGACTTTGACCCCATGTCTTTGGCCTCTGCGGATTAACCTCTCATCCTGTTCACCCCATCATTTAGTCTTTGTTTCTTCTGTCTCATGAACTCTGGGGTACTGTGCCTTCTGCATTGGAGCCCCACTGTGTTCTTGTGGGATGCTGTACTTCCTCCCAGAACAATCTCCAACTCAGGTACTCAGGAGAGAAGAAAAGGGGGGAAGATTCCGGTAGAAATGACAGTGCAGAAGTGAGCCGGGCATGGTTGTGCCCATGGTTAGAACCAAGGTTGTTTTAAGGGAACTCATGAGGACTTAATATATATGTTATACAAGTAGCTCTTGGAAGTTGACAAGAAAGATACAAGCAACCCAGTAGAAAAATGAGTAAATGGCTAACCGACCTGAAAGTGTGCTCGAATTCCTTAAAATGATGGGAGTGCAAATTAAAGAAAAAATGCAATATCACTTTACGAATACCTATTACTTTGGCAAAAGTAAAAAAGAGCTCTACTACCTACTGTTGGTGGGAATGTATGGAAAAGTGCACTCCTACATTACTGGAGGAAATATGAAGACTTACCGCCTTATTGGTGAGGGCAAAATGTCAGCATCTTAAAATTAAAAATACATGTATACTCAAATCCAGCAATCCGCTCCTGTTTTAATCTCATAGAAATAAAAGCAGCAATACAAAACACATAAGTACCCATAAATACATATTGCAGTGCTATTTGTATGAGGGGGAAAATACTGGAACAAAGAGAATCCTCATGAAATGAAGAGGAACTGAGTAAATTATAGAATATTATACAGCCATCACAGTCAATTAGTGTTCTGCCGATTGACATGGACAGGATTATATGAGGAATAATAATGGCCCTGATTTATCTGGTGCTTACTAAATGCTAGGCACAGTTCTAAGTGCTTCACATGTATGAGCTCATTGCTCCTCATAATAACCCTATGAACTAGGTATTAGCATAGAGAAGTTGAGTAACTTGTCCAAGGATGTCCAAGTAAGTGGCAGAGCTGACATTTGAAGCCCTAGGGGTGCAGAGCTGCTGAAATGAGTGGAGTAGGGAGAATAAGAGGGGAAATCCAAGGTTAAAAAAGGAAAAGAAACACGTCAGACTTTAAAAAAAAAAAAAAACCAAAACAGCAGGTATGACATAATAACATTCATGCATTATAAAACCATATAGTTGTGTGTATAAAGAAACTTGACTTTTTAAAAATGAGAAGTCATGGAATCATAGAACCTTATGGTTGTATGGGGAATATAAAAATCATGTAACACAATCACCCATCTGAGGCTTGAAGCACATAGTATCTGTGCTCAGTAGTGGGCAGACATACCAGGATGAGAAACTTAATATATTTTTCACATAGCCCCTATTTTGAGTCTCTGATTTTTATCAACTAGCCCTTGTTCTATCACTTGGATGTCATACAGAATAAGCCTGTTTTCTCTTCCACAAGGGAGCCCACCAAGTGTTTTAGGAAAGGTATTGTATCACTTCTAGGTATTCCCTTTTCCAAGTGCTGAGTTTCTTCACTGAGGCTTCAACATGGTTTTGAGTTTCCATTAAAATGATCATCCCTTTACAAATATAATCTGGTTTCTCTATATCTCTTTTTCAAGGGTGGTACTCACAGTTGGACACAACGCTATAGGTACACGTGGTTACCATTCAAGATTCTGACCCTGTGTTTATGTAAACTAAAATCATTTTAGTTTTTGTGATCACTGAACCATGCTGTTGGTTCTAAATGGGCTTACTGTCAGCTAAAACCACTGTCTTCATCACTGCAAAGCTCTCTGACACACACTTAGTCAAGAGTTGTTTTTCAGATGCAAGTGACATAATGGAACAATCTTGGTCGAGAGACTGACCTGGTTTGAATCTTGGCTCTATCGTATCCTATGAGACTTCGGGAAAGTCAATTACTTTATCTAATCTCAGTTTCCTCAACAGTAAGGTAAGTATAAGGATTCCACTAAAGAGTTGCTTTAAGGGTTAGAAATAAGGTATATTGAAGCTAGTCCATATAAATACACAATTAAAAAATAGATGTTTTAAAACCAATTTATTGCCTTTAGTAGATTTAAGTCACTGTAACAACATTTGAGGGCCATTTGGGATGGAGATTATAGCCTCTTTATGTTAACCCTTCACCCCTGCTTTCTGTCAGTTGCCACCAGAAATATCTTCTGATTAATCTTCATCCTTTGGATAAGGTCAGCAACTATTCATGTTTCCATCTAATTATCCTTTTCTCCAGTAGTTCTTTGTCTATTTTGCAGAGAAAGAAGGTAGCTTCTTTCTTGAAGTCAGAACCTTTACCTATTGCCAACATTATTTTATTTTTTCACAGTTCCACAAAAATCACCAATATTGAATTCAGTGATCTCATAAGCTGGGAGAGTTGCGCTCATTTAGAGCAGTTAAGGGAATCATACCGCTTTCTCTCTAAATTCTCATCAATTTCACTTTCACCAAGACATTCTTCCTTGTTAAAGTAGAAGCTGTCCCTGTCTCTGCCTCCACTTACTGACTGATGATTCTGTCAGTAGGGTAAGACAAGAATTTGTCAGATGCTCTGCTTTTAGCTGAGTGAGATTCCCTGCAGGTGCCCTCTTGGTTAGAGTAGCCTTCTAAGCTGTGTTGAGATCTGGGTCAGGAAAGTATCCTCTCAGCCAGCTGGCCCCAAGTATGTTCTTCTTGAAACCACCCATATGCCTGTGTGGTGTTCTCATCCTCAAATTTATACATTTGTACACTTTTACAGAGGTGTACAACTTCTTGACAGGCAGTGAAACTGCATCCCCTCCTATAAGGTTAGATCTTTTTAAATCTATTGAGCCTAGAAAAGTTTCACTCTCCCTCAGCCCCCTTCAAGTCCCCACTTCCCTCCTTAGTGAGCTTAAATTCCATCGTTAAAATAGCTGGACAAGCATCTCAGATCTCTTCCTCTTTTTCCCTTCATCATACTCACCTGGTTAAACTCTGGTCCTGATTACATCCTATATTGTGCCCACATCCTTAAGTCTTAACGTTTCTGGAAAAAAATCACGGAACCATGCTGAGTAGTCTCACTTAAATTCATGACCACAAACCTCAAATGGGCACACAGCACTGCTTGCCACACCACATCATTTCTCTAGTAGTAGATTTGTCACTCTCCTAAGTTGACTTTTTTCATACAGCTCTTTACTCCTCAAATACCCAGCATCCACCCCTCCTCCCTCCTGCTGACCTTCTACATACTAATGCCCTTTCTGTTTATTTGTATTTGTTGTTGCCCTGCCTCGAACGTTTCTCCCCTGACCCTCTTAACTTCATGATTTACTCCTTCATTTTATTCATGTCTTCGTTCAGGTCTTCCTAAAACAATTTAGCCAGGAGGGCACTCTCCATCACCAACTCTCTTTTTCCTTCATAGTACTTATTTCTACCTGAATTGTTTTATATACATATTTTCTCTACTGTTAGCTGAAAAAATTATTTAAATTTCACTTTCATAATTTGCATATGCATATTCTTAATTTTTTCTGGATGCGCCATCACGTTATCATCTATAGTATCTACCCTGTTGCGTTTGGATACCTGTCTCCTAAGCCCCCCATCCTGCCGTTTCAAACTATACAGATTGTTCTCAATGTAGGTTGTGTAGTTATTATCCTAAGTCTTCACCATCTCCTAAGTTGAACCCACCCTTTCCTAGATAACATGTTTTGCTCCCTCACAGTTTACTCGTTCTTTGTGCTGGAGCATATCTTCTGGGAACTAGGGCCTCTAGACTCACAGAGCCCAGAGTTGTAGGGACAGGAAGCACACGTTTCCCAAATGGGTCACTGGGAATGATAGTAAGAAGAACCACTCCTACTTTCCCCCTTATTTTCTAGACCCATTTATTCTACCTATTGGAGGCACAGCACAATGTAATGGTCATTGATTTATGGCAGCTATTCTTAACAAGGATTCTCCATGATAATCAAGCCCTAATGCCCTAATGCATCCATTATATATTATGAATTAACTTTCCTCCTAAGAGCTATGGATCATCCTTGACAAAATTGAGAAAATGGTCAGTCCAATAATTTTGGGCGTGGCTTAAATATCTCATGGAATTCTGATTGAGAAAGACTGAGGGTATATCCTCTACCCCAGAGGATGGCATATCTACACAAGGTAGTATCTCCAAGCAGGCACTGTACTTTCAAAAGACCATTTCTTCTTGGTGGTACAGTATGTGATACAACCAGTAGATATTATGGTCAGATGCCCAATGCCACATCTTCTTTGCTATAAAAAAGTAGTTCTCAAACATTAGTGTACATTAGAATCATTTGGAGGGCTTTTTAAAACACAGACTTCTGGACCCTACCTCAGTCTCATTTAAATTCTTGGGTGGGATCCAAGAAACTGCATTTCTAATAAGTTGCCAGGTGATGATGATGCTACTGGTCCAGGAACCACACTTTGAGAACCACTGCTGTAAAATGAGTTTGTAGATCCAATGTATTGTTATGTAGGATCCCAAATCAATGGATCAGATACTCTATAAACTTTTCAATAGCAGTGCAAGCTGAAGCCCTGGGAAAGGCAAACCCACACCCAGAATACATGCCACTCTCCTTTCCAGGTGGAGGGGACCCAATGTAATCAACTTGCCATCAAGCGGCTGGTTGATTCCTTGAGGGATGAGATCATAGAATTGGTTTCTGTTGATAGCAGATTGGACATATGGCAGTAGGAGTATCTATATCAGCCTTGGTGAGTGGAAGTCCCTGTTATTGAGTCCATGAATAGCCTCCAACCATGCTACCATGGTACTCCATTCACACACCCATTGTGCCAGCACTGGAGTGACTAAATGACAGAGGTTTGCTGATGTCGACTAGTTAAGTCATTCTGTCTACTTGATATTTTATGCTTTGTTTGTGGTTGATGCTATCTGGTATGTAGGTAATATGTAATACCAAGATTTTCACACTTTGTGTTCACTCCCATACATCCATCCAAATCATTTTCTTGAATTTGTTAAGACTTGTTTTGTGGCCTAATTTAAGATCTAGTCTAGAAAATGTTCTCTGTGTGCTTGAGAAGAATGTGTATTCTGCTGCTATTTTATGAAATATTCTGTTTATGTCTGTTATGTACATTTGCTCTATAGTGTGGTTCAAACCCACTGCTTCCTTATTTATTCTCAGTCTGGGTGAGCTGTCCATTGTTGAGAGTGAGGTAGTAAAGTCTCCAACTATTATTGCATTGCTGTTTATTTATCCTTTTATTTCTGTTAGTATTTGCTTTATATATTTAGGTGCTCAAGTTCGGTGCATAAATATTTATAATTGTTATATCTTATGGATGAATTGACCCCTTTATCATAGTATAATGACCTTCCTTGTCTCTCATGACCATTTTTAGCTTAAAATCTATTTTGACTCATATAGGTATAGCTACCTCTGCTTTCCTTTGGTTATCATTTGCTTTGACTATCTTTTTCATTTCTTCAATTTCAGCCTAAGTGTGTCTTTAAGGCTAAGTATAGGCAGCATATTGTTGTATCTTGTTGGTTTTTTGCTTTCCTTTTAGTCATTCAGCCACTGTATATCTTTTGATCAAATAATTTAACTGATTTACATTTAAAGTAATTATTTATAGGTAAGGACTTACTATTGCCATTTTGTTCATTGTTTTCTGACTGGTAGTTCCTTTGTTACTTTCTTTTTTCTTGCTCTCTTCCTTTATGATCTGATGACTTTTTGTGGCAGTATGCTTGATTCCCTTATCATAATCATTTGTGTATCTACTACAGGTTTTTCCTTTTTGGTTATAGTGAAATTTATATAAAATATCTTATAGTTATAAAATCCTATTTTAAGCTGATAGCAACGTAACTTTGATAGCATACTGAAACACCATGCTTTTACTTTTCCTCCCCTCACATTTTAGGGTTACCGATGTTACAATTTAAATCATTTCTATACTGTGTGTCTACTAACAGCTTACTATAGTTATATTTATTTTTAATGTGTTTCTTTTTTAACTTTTCAATTAGAATTGTAAGTGATTTGCACATCACCATTACAAGATTAGAAAATCTAACTTTGACTACTTACTTTCACTGGTGAGTTTTGCACATTCATATGTTTTTACAATGTTGATTAGCATCCTTTCATTTCAGCTTGAAAAATGCCTTTAGCATTTATTTTAAGGCAGGTCTAGTGGTGATGAACTCCTTCAGCATTTGTGTGTTTGGGAAAGTCTTTATGTTTCCTTCATTTCTGCAGAACAACTTTGCCAGGTATAGTATTCTTGCTTTACAAATTCTTTCTTTCAATATTTTGTATATGTCATCCCACTTTCTTCCAGCCTGCAAAATTTCTGCTGAGAAATCCACTGATAGTCTTATGGGGGTCCAACGGCTTCCTATTATACTTAGATAGAAATCCAAATTCCTCACCATTACTCTCAAATATTTGCATGATCAGGCCCTGTCTACCTTTCCAAACTCTTATGATCCTCCAGTTACTCTGGCTTATTTTCTGTTTGAAACTTTCCAGGTAGGGTTCTCCTTCAGGGCCATTGTGAATGTGGTTCCTTCTGCTTGGATCATTCTGTGTCCATTTCTTCACGTTGTGGATCCAGCTCATAATTCAGGACTTCATTCAAATAGTACATCCTCAGAGATGCTACCCTGACCACCTCCCCATCCAAGTTGACTGCCCACCACACTACATCTCCACTGGCAGTCTTTCAATCTTCTTCTCTTTTTTCTGATATGGACCATTTTTAAAGTCTTTACTGAATCTGTTACAACACTGCTTCTGTTTTATGTTTTGGTTTTTTGGCCACGAGGCATGTGGGATCCTAGTTCCCCGACCAGGGATCAAACTGCACCCCCTGCATTGGAAGGTGAAGTCTTAACCACTGCACTGCCAGGGAAGTCCCAGTCTCTCAGTCTTATCACTTTTTTTTCATAGGACAAATCACCATGTGAAATACTCTTATTAATTGAATTACTATCCTGTTTATGTTTTGTCTCTTTCCCTCCCATTTTTTAGTTAAGCTCCAACATTTAAGGGCTCTTGCCTCTTTCATTCAGTGCTCTATCCTCAGCTCCCCAATAATGTAGGCACTCGGTTCATATTTGTTGAACAAATAACTCAGTAAGAAATTCTACCCAGTTTTATTAATGTGTATGAAATTAAGCCCAAAGATGTATTTTTGGCACAGCCATAGGCCTTTTAACAAGCTAACCTCCACTCATCATCTCCTAAGCATATACATTAGTCAGTCTGAATAACGCTTTGCAACCTGGAAAAGATCCAGCCTACTTCTTGAACCCAGTCACTACAACCCACTCTGGGATCAAATTCACAAACTGTTTCTGCCTCGCTGCCTCCTGGCCTCTTGCCTTACTCCCCACCTAAGCTGTGCCCTTGCTTTGAAGTTTCCACAGACCCCCTTGACAGAGGACCAGATCCCCGCATCATCATCTCCAGCTCCCCTTGTGAGCTCCTCACACTCTATGCACTGATAGGGAAGGCTGCTCCCCATCACACTTGTGACTCACCATGCCTTTTCCTTCTCGATTTCTTCTTTCCATGTTTCGACCTGCCACCCTCCATGGTAACTGTTTTCCCAGGTTTATCTGTTTTTCTCCTTCCCCCACTATACTGAGTTAAAAGCCTTCTAGTTCTGTCAGTCTAGCCTCCAGGCAGACACATTCTTTCTGTGCTGTGAAATGTGAACCACCCGTGGCCAAGAACCCAGTATTCCAGTATCTTAAGCCAATGGGCCCCCAATCCAAATCTAGTTCATCAACACTATCTGGACAGGCAATCACTGACCTCTTAGCTCTTTCTCTTTCATCTCAAATCCATACTCTCAGTAGAATTAAGTGATAAAAACAGCACCTGTATCCCAAGTAATATTTTGTTGTTGTTCAAGAGTTTATATTCTCTAAAGACTCTTCCCTGAGAGCTTCAGATTTTCTCTGTTTTCAGACTCAAATGCTGCCTCTCTGTTTTCTCTTTGCTGCAGCAGCCAGGTTTCCTGTGGGCAGGTCTGGGCTTTGAGCATCTCTTTACAATCAATTTTGATGCAGGCCAACAATTTCTTTGTTCCCATACTTTCGTATACCTCAGAGATCTTTCCATCAGATATACCAGAACTATTCATGCCTCAAAATGTAGTTCCTCATAGAGTGGAAATCCCAGAGTCAGGAGATCTGCAGGAGAGCTGAGGGAGAAGGAGCTTCATGCTTCAAAATGTAGTTCCTTATAGAGTGGAAATCCCAGAATCAGGAGATCTGCAGGAGAGCTGAGGGAGAATGAGCAGGTGAACACAAAAAAGAAATGATAGAGGAAAATGAGCCCAATTCCTAGGCAAGACTTATAATGCCCATGGATTACCTGAAAACTTTTAAAACATCCAAATGAAAATGGAAGAATTAATGAGGTCAGCTCATGTTGTACATTTTTGCATTTTATCACATACCATCAACCTTGCAGAATAATCTGCCTCTGAATCAAAAATTTTGTTGGAATATCTGCCCCATTTAAGTTATAGATACAATATTAAACAATAATAACTACAGTACTGGGAGATGGAACATCAAGCTCTTTTCCAAATTGATTAGTCAGTTTATTTATGTAATTATGAATACAGCTACTATTTCAAGCTATAAAGCTATAGCATAATGTGTTTGAAGAAATAAGTTGCTCAAATTATTCCCCCACCAAGAGAATAGAATCCAGCAGCACCATGGGGTTTAGAATCAGACCTAGATTTAAATGTCAGGTCTATCAGTTATTAACCTGTAGCACTTAATCTCTCTGAACTTTCCTATACTCATATATAAGAATGGAAGCGAAGACTCCTTTCTGGGTTGTTCTAAGGATTTAATGACACAATCTATAGGCAAAAGCACCAGCATGGTGCTTGACACCTGATTCCTCAATAAGTGTTTACTCTTCTTCCTACCAGATGACCAGCCCAAACTCTGAGATTTTGGACCCCATATAAATATTAGACATTCATAGCACTTCCCCTTTAAAGAGTGGGAACAAAAGTAGCTTTGTTCCACCTCCCTAAGAGGTCATTGGTTAGAACAACCCTTCTATACCTATTCAATAGTGTTTAGAAAGGAGAACCTCAAGTTTTACTGTCAGTGGATGTTTGATGTTGGGACATAGGGAGTGTCATGGTGTCAATGTTTCAGCCTAGTGGGAATTTCAATTCCAAGTTCAAACCAGAAAAATCTTAATCATATCCAAAAAGTGTGTACATAGAAGAGGAACAACAGAAGTAGATGAATCAAAACTCAGTGAGAAAAAAATAATCAGGTACACTGATTTTGTTTATTGGATTAGTGATGAAAATCTGGACATTCATGTCAAATCTCACCCCAGGTCCTTAATTTGCTGTGGACAATTTTGTTTAAATTAATGTAAAGTAAAAGGTACAACTATGGTCTCATTTCAAATCATGGTCTCAGTCACTCTTGGCAAAATATTTCGTTGTCTCATGAAGTTAATGAAGCAAAACCTCAGGAAGGAGAAACCATGGCCATGGCCAGTGTGCCTTCAGTCTCCCCTCCTGTTCCCATAGCAGACATCACACCATGTCACTCATTCCTTCTGACCTTGGATGTGGTCTCAGAATTGCAGCCAAGGTTTCAGAGCCCAGAACAAGTGAAGGCAGGTGAGCAGCTCTGGTTACAGGTCTTCTGTCTGTCTAGGTGTTCTATGTTGGTCATGGGTGGAGTTGTCTTCTCAAGGATGAGGAGAAGCAGGCTCTATCAGAAGATGCCAACGCATATTTGCTCCGGATTGGCCCCAAAGAGCTTGCTTCTCTGTTTCTACTCATGTGGCCTGGACTTTTGACCTTACCTCCTTGGCTGTCACTGCCTTTGCTCCTGCTTTTCTGAAGGCCAGGCCTGCCCCTATGTGGCACACAGCTCTGCTTCTTCCCCAACACCCACTTAGCGCCAGACCTCACTCCAGATGCTCACTTGGTGCTGCTTTTGCTCACTGAAGAGAGGTCTCAGGACTTTTCCGGCAACCCACCGCTTCCTGCTACTCCTCCTGGGCAGAGCCTGCTGTGGCCTTAGCGGGCAGCCACTCTCCGCTGTCCTCACCCGGTCTGATTAACTAACCCAGTTCTGGGAAGCTGCCCTGTGGGACCCAGCCTGGCCTGCCCTGGCCTTGTCCGGCCTTGGCATGGGGGAGGGGGTCTTCAGAATCCACATCTTTCCTCAAGGGACAGCCTGTACCTGAGTTAGCCCACACCAAAAAGGGGGCCTCTTCTTCCTTTTCAGGATTTGTGGTTCACTCGTTACTCCTCAGGCCTACCACAGTTGCCTTGGCAGCAACACACCCTGGGGCCCGCTGGGAAAATTCCACACTCCGATTTGGCACCTGTCGCTGGTAGCAGACAGGCCTGAACTGCTGGGGAGGGACAGAGCCGTGATGAATTAGATATTGAACCGATTGGGGCAGCGGTGGAGTCCCTTTCTGTGACAGTGGACGGCAAAGCAGTGTTAGGGAAATGGCTTCTTTTCTTTCTTCTGTTAGCAATCAATCCTTGTGCCCCAGGACGGCCTCCGCTTGGCAGGTTGACACCCAGATGATTTCTGATGGCCTACGTGCCGACCACAAGGCAAGCTCGAGTGCTGCCAACTCAGCCCCACAGAGAATCCCTTCTCTGGGGATGAGAGGTGCCGTTCCAAACCCCAGCAAGCTGGACTGCATCCACTCCTATCCCTTGCATGCAGCTACAGTGAACAGTGGTCAGCCGAAGCAGAAAAGCAGAGGCACGGCCCGTCTGTGCGGGAAATGTTAGTCTAGGCTCTGAAATCTGAGACGCGAAGGGAAATTTGCCCACGGAAGAGCTGTGGTTCCAAAACTGATAAAAATGTTCCAAAATCTTGCTCTGTCATATGCTTGAGTACACCACTACTCAGGATGACAAATGAGCTTCCATCTTAATTATAGCTTGGGGAAGGATGCATAGACAGTTCTTTGACTTCTGTTTTATTCTGTCCATTCCAATAGCTACTTCCAAAAGCAGGAGTGTAGAAGAAAAGACATAAATAACACTCCATGGACTGTCTCATTTGCTCTGGAAAATCCCCTAAAAGGTTAATGTTGCATCTCATGCTTCTGGGCATGTGTGGGTCACATGCTGGGAGCTGGGAAGCAGCTCCTGACTCCTGCTGTGGTGATGCCCAACCAGGCGGATAGGGAAGGACACCAGGCACCACAGACACAAGCTCTGGTAAACCAGTGTTGACTTCAGGATTACGTCCATGTCTAGAAATCACATGAGGAGAGAACTCTCAGTTTCCTTCCCTGGGAGAAGGATGGAGCAAGAGAGGAAAGGGCACAGTGATTTAACACTTTCAAGGTGTCGAGAAGGGAGAAAAACCCTCAGACAATGTAGAGACAGAAGCCACTCTCTCCAGAAGCTTCCAGAAGATGTTGGAAGCATCTGGATTCCTGAGGACAAAGGACACCTTAATTCCTGGTTGGCACATGCTGAATCTCCAGTGCCAAGTACCCTGACCAAGGCATTCTGTGACAAGGAGAAAGGAGAGGAGGAAAGAGATCGAATCCCACTGGAGACTGTCTCATGGGGAAAAGCCAAGTAGCTGAGTTACTCTATTTCCCTGTAGTCTAAGAGTCCTCACACTTAAGGCAGGGAGCCCGAGCCTCACACAACTTCACAGGCAATAGGATGCCAGGGGACCTGGCCAGAGTTGCTTTTCTGTGGGGGAGAAAGTGGCTCCATCCTGCTAGAAGGTTTGGGATTCCTTCGGTGAGGGTGTCAGTGGAGAAGGTATAGAAGTCACCCCAAAAAGAGTTAGAGATGGAGGGTGCCTGTGAAAGTGAGGCGGGGAATGCAGCTGGAGCAGGTTAAAGGCAAATATGGCTGTACATGCAGCTGCCTTAAGCAGGCTAATGGGGAAATGGACCAAGGCCTCTGAGGGCAAGAAAAGCAAAAAGATGCCACGAGCTTGGCACCATGATGGCCTGGGCGTGAGAACTCACCTCCCCCCATCCCACCTTCCCCTGCCACCTCCCAGCCTCATGCAGTTCTCATGTGCCAGCAGAGGCTCTTGGATCCATATAAAATCTGCTCCCACTGGTGTTGGAGGTGGGCCGCGTGCCCGGATGCCCTATGAATCACCTGCAGCAGGAGGAGATCATCACTCTCCCATCTGCTGCCCCTGCTCTCAACCTCCAAGTAGAGCTGGCAGCTGGGAATAGGTCCGGGATCTCAGCCTTCTCCCTCTCTCCTGCCCTGTTCACTAGAAGGGGTGGGCCTCGACCGCTAACCTTACTGCTCTCTGGCTGTCCGGGGTGGGACCGTTGTAGCTGCCGGAGACCCCCCAGCAGATGCAATGCTTGTGAGTGATGTTAGAATGGGTCCCTGGAAATAAGGAAGTAAACAATCTGTCTGGGGACTCCAGGACCAGCCCCTCAAGGATCAGGAGAGCCTCATCTGTGTTCCTGGGGCAGATGGCCGGGGAGGTAGCACAGGCATGGCCATCTGAAGGAGCCTGTTTTTATCTCTTTGTTTGTTTGTTTGTTTTTAGCCATTTGGGAGGGGCAGACTGTAGCAAATTCTTGCTGTGCTTTTGACTCTCTTAATATTCTTCAACGTGACCACATTTATTTAGGGAATCAGGGACCTCCCGGGGGTCTTCTGGCTGGTTCTCTTGCTGCCAGGGAGGTCTGTGCCATGAAATCAAGACAGACGAGGAATGATTTTTAGCAGCAAAGATTTGTCCTCCTCCCACCTCCAGCATCTGCCAGACGCCCTGAAAATTTCACAGATCAAAGAGTCTCTCTATTAACAATACTATGTATGAAATAAAATTTATAGTGGAAGCTTGGATGTATTTCTTTTAAAAAAGTTATTGATTGCTTAGTATATACCAGGCACCAATGAGACTAAGGCTTAGAGAGATTTATTAACTTCCATGTAGACATAGGTAGTACGAAGGAGGGTCAGGGTTGGAAGCCACATCTTCTCAACTCTCAGTCCAGTGTTCTTACCATAATGCCATAAAGAAGGGAAGGAAATAAGATGTCTGATCTTGAAAATATTAACTATGGAATTTCTTTTAAACAATACAGTTTGCAAAAAATATTTGCAAAAACTATTTTTGCCAGTTAAATTCATAAGAGATCTAAATTGTGTATAATCAGTGCTTCTAGAACTTAAGAAAGCAACATTTTCACAAACAAGGTGAGCCTGGTCGTGATAATTTGGTCTTCTGATACTGTGCTTAGCAAAACCCTTTCTCCTGGCCACTCCCGTCTTAATGAGAATGAAGCCAAATGAGTGGGATCCCGAGGAAGGAGGCTCATGGCCTCTCCTATGGTGAGGTAAGCTGGCTATACGGCCATGTGATCCACTGACAAACTTTCTTTAAGAATCAGAAAGCAGGAATTCCCTGGCGGTCCAGTGGTTAGGACTCCGTGCTTTCACTGCTGGGGGCCCAGTTGGGGAACTAAGATCCCACAAGTTGCATAGGCTCAGCAAATAAAAAATTAAAAAAAGGATCAGAAAGCACTTACAATTTCCCCAGCTGCAGCCTTTGAGAGATAGGATCAAAGGCTCTTTCCCAGTTGGTGCTTCTCAGCACATCTCCTACCTCAGAGTTGGCAAACTTGGGAAAGGTAGGCTGGTACTCTCCCATCCCTCACCCATGACAGTCATAGGTAATCTGGCATGGCTGTCTTTCCCACTGACCTTTGGGGTGACTCAGAATCCTTCTCAACACAGCACTCAAGACAGCAGCTGTCAACAGAAAGAAGTGACATGTGAACTGACATCTGATTGCCAGCAAGGTTTTACCGGCTCCTTTTCACTCAGAGGGGTGCCAGATGTTCCCACTTTTCTCTGCAGTTTGCTCTTTGCTTCCATTCGACTGTGGTAGGGTTACAAATTTACTTAGGGTACACTGAGATGTGTAGGTAAAAAGTAGTTTCATATTGTGTTGTAGTCGCTGTAGTCACCGTTACTTGACAATGGGGAAGGGACAGAGAAGGATTCTGTACTTTAGACCAGTGCATCTCAAACTTTTATGTGCATCCAAATGAATTATCTAGGGATCTACTTAAAATTCAGATTCTGATTCATGAGGCCTGAAAGGCGTCCTGAGTTCTACATTTCTAATGAGCTCCCAGCTGAAGCTGTTGATTTGGGGCCCACACTTTTGGTAGTAAGGCTTTTAGACTCTGCAATAAACTCAGTCTGATATTAAATTTCAACAGTCTCCTTATGTAGCTCTTTGGTCTCTCTTACATTAAATACTTAGTCCATCAGAGGTCCATTAGATCTCATGGTGGAATGGGAAAATGGTACCTATGAATCCACATGGAATCCTCCGGATCATCCCTAGCCTCTGTTATGAAGTGGCTGGTCTGGGCTGCTCTACAGACTGTTGACCACCAAGGTTTAACTAGTCTCTTCTCTGGGCCTGATTGTGTTCAGACTCTCAGAAGCAAATCTGAAAAACTGATCTTGTGAAGATACTGTGAATGGCATAGACTTCCTGTGCTGACACAGAGAATCTATGACCATTTAGAGAACTGTAAACAAGATGGCAGGCTAAAGTTTGGGGTGGGGGGTTTTGAACGCTCTCAAATCACAGGTAGCTACCTAGGGATAAGACCACATTAAAGGCTCAATGTCTCCAAGCCTTAGTTTCTTCTTCTGTAAATCATACCCATACCATAGGATTTTTTGCCATACACAAACTGTACCTTTTAGTGTTTTCCCACAGCTGCAAGGAAGCAGAGTGAATCTGCTTTTGGTTTCACCTCAATCCAAGCGAAACTTGAACTCTGGTGAAGTAAGAGGATGTAAGTTAACATCAAGTATGCCTGAGGATCCTAAACTGCAAATCTTGAGAATTCCAGAGCAAGGGTGAAACTTAATGGCAGGTGATTTTCTACTAACCAAGACTGAGCCATCCATGCCTCCATCTCTCTGGCCAGAAACATTCGTTAAGCATTTAAATGTGACACAGGCAGAGCCATGTGCTAGATGTGAGTCCATCTTTTGCAGTAACTGGACATATCACATTCAAGGCCACAATTCAAAGAAACAAATTTCAAGTTTCCTTAATTTAAAAAAGGAATATAGCATAGTTTGATTCCTACATAAAACTTGCTTCAAAATGGTCTTAAGTCTTTTTGAAAGCCACTCTAAGTAACACTCTGAAGATTCCCTGACATTTTCTCTGGAGGCTGCAAACCAGAAGCTTTTAGAATGCTCTGCGGATTGCTGATGAGAGCTCCCATTTACTTGCAAATTCTCTTGACTATCAAAAGTGAAATGCGGAGAGCAGCCAACGTCTTGTAAATAGAAAGAGGTCATTATTGCACTGAAGGAACCAAGTTGCTCAGGCCTTTCTACCAAACTAATGAATTCTCCCTGCTCCTTTTTGGGTTGTTTCACATTTTGGAAAGAAGGAGCAGACAGATTGGATGACTTGCCTAAGGCCAGAGAATGTGCCACCACCGGACTTTGGAATGAGACATATCATTCTTGGCTCTCCGGACCTTTCCCTGACAGCCTTACCTCTTTTTGGCTACAGGGATACTGGGGTTGCTGTGAAGAGTAAAAGAAATGAGTTAGAAAGAGTCCTGCAGCTGTATTATGTTTATAGCCCTATTGTACGTGACATCTGCCCCTTGTGAATTTGTTCAGTAGATGAGGAATGCTAAGGATTTCATTATTCAGACAGCAAGTAAGGCCTGGTCACCAGTCCTGGAACTGACGGGAGGGCTGCCAGTCCTTGAGTCTTTGAAAAGGGAATGCCGGTGGGCCTTCCCTGCAAGCCTATCTTGGCTTGAGCCAACTGGGTCAAAGGCAGGCAGCTTAGCCCTCTACTACAGAGCAGGGAATTAACTCGTGATGTCAGTAGTCCCAATATTGGAGGTGTGAGCGGGTGACACGCTGTGAATGAGCAAGTATCTCATCCTCAGCACCCCTGCCTCTCCCAAAATGTTGACCCAGTTCACAAAATGAAAATGAGTTGTCTTGCTCAGCACCTTCATAACCCACTAAAACTGGAAGACAGTCCTAAGGCTCACATCCCTTAGCTGGCTCTTGCTAACTCCCAGCCCTTGGCATCCAAGGGCGCTATATGGATTCTGTTCTTCAGCCAGTCAACACCTGGCTGGATCTGGGTCTGGAATGGACAGTCCAGCCCAAGCCATGCTGTTCTTCACCTCCCTGCACATCACTCAGGGATTGGAACTCCCATAGGGAGCCCAGCCTGAGGATGGCCTCTCCCTGGCACAGTAAGTTATGTAGGCTCCCTTCCCAGGGCTGTACATCAGCTGCCTGGAGAAATGGCCTTGATGACCTCATGAATGTAACATGCACAGAACCACCCTTAGATCTGGCAGCTGGGCCCCTGCCTCTATCCTGTGCTTTAGAGGTCCCGGCTCTGACCCTCACCCAGATGAGTGAGCATCCACAGGTCCCACCCAGCACATATACTGTCCCTTCTGACCACTCTCCAGGGCTCTGGAATACCTTCCAACAGCTCAAGGCCCATTCTCAGGACCAGCCTTGGGCCTTTTCCCCAGGTTCACCCCTGACTAGTGGACAATAAGTGCTGTGTATGGAGAGAGTGGTGGAGATTGGGGGTTGTACATAAGGGGCTGGGGTCTCCACACATACGTACATGAGGCCCCTCCTGAAGTGGCTTTAGAGCCTCTGTGTGTATTCCTGCCCAGGGGCCCATGCAGGCCAGGGCATAAGAAATCCCCAAATATTCTTTTCTGGAATAAATTTCTACTCCCCATCTACTAGGTCAGTTCATCAGTTCCCATGGGCTATACCAGCTTCATGCTAATGACATCTTAATTTATATGTTTTCTTTGCTGAACTCTAGAATATCTACTTGGTATTCCCAATTAGATATATCTGATATCTCAAACTTAACATAGTTAAAACAGATTTCTTGATTTTCCCCCCCAAATATTGTGCTCCCACTGTGCTTTTTCATCTGTGCTTTTTCATAGTAAATGGTGTCACTATCCACCCAGTTGCTCAAGCTAAAGACATAGGAGCATCCTTACTGGATCTCTCCCCTTCCCCCCAACCCATGTCAAATCCATTGGAAAATTCTATTGGTTCTACCTCAGATCTCTTTCTTCTCTCCCTTTTCACTGCCATCCCTTTGGCCCAAGCCACCATCACCTCTTGCCTGGACAACTGAACTAACTTCCTAACTGGTTTTTCTGCTCCCATTCTTGTCCTCCTACAGTCCTTTCTCCCGAGTGACAAAAATGCTCTTCTTTCCATGTAAGTTAGATCATGCCTTCTCACGTGGCCCCTATGCAAAAGGGGGGAAATGTCTTCTCACACCTTATGGATGTAGCCCTTGCCTATCCCTCCATCCTTCTCCCATGCGTCCCTCCTTCTCTTTCACTGCCTACTCAGGCCCTTCAGTTCCTCCAGCGCCCCCTGCTTTCCCACACCTTATACAACCAGCAACATCTCCTCATGAGAGTCTCAGCTTACATGTCACCTCCTCTGAGAGCCCTCCCAGAGAGATCCAGCTAAAAATGGTCCCGATCCCTTGTCTCCTGCATTGATTCTCCTTCTCAGCCCCTTATTTGTTCCCTGCATAACAATTATACTTGAATGTATTATTTTATGTGATTGTTTTCTAGTCCTTCTATCCTACTAGACTCTAAGCTCTTTAAAGGCAGGGTCATGTCTGTCTTGTTCATAGTTCAGTCCCCTGTGACCAAGACAGTTCAAGGCATATAGTCAGTGCTGGGGAAACATTTGTTGTATGTATAATGAAGGTGGGGACAGGACTGGTGGGTGTGGAAAACATATAAGTAAGAATAGCATCTTTTGCATCCCTCAGGGACCCAGGCCTAGTCATTTTCCCACAGTCCAAGGGTCAACGGCCGATGTCTGAAGACTCCTTTTCTCCTGATCACTCTTGTTGATTTCTAGATCCTCTGTATGTGTTCTCAGAGGGCCCCTTCTAATCTATAGAAAGAATGTAAGACCCTGGCTAAAGCTGAAGCTGAGACATTCCGCTGGGCCTCAGAGATCGAGAGAAAGCCATCCCCACCCTGAGAGTGACAGGTTATAGCTCTGCTCATGGGGCAGCCCGGTCCTGAGAGCCTGGTGGGGTTGCTTGGGCGCAGAGATTACAGAAAGCCTCTCTGTTTGGGGTGGGTTTCCTTCGCTTTGTTTCTTTGTGTGCTCCGTGGCTTGTTCCTAACTCACGGCCAATCACCACACTGCCAGATGGTGCGAAAGATTTACCGGAATTTCGTTTTCAAATAAACCACAAGCTTGGATGAGCTAATGTTGTTCCACATAAAAAAGCCACAAAACTGGACAAATTAGCGTTGTTTCAAGAAAAGAAACTTATCCAAGCTGTCAGCTCTGCCCTTCTCAAAGGGCTCTGATAGCTGCATGAAAACACTGGGGGTGGGTCATTCTCATGTGAGGCCACCACACCAAAGGATGGGTGGGGAGGGAGCACCCCTCCCACTCTCCCTGACTCCGCAGAATGACTTGGCAGTGCCGTGGGGAATTTCATTCTCCCGTGGAACTGGATCGTGTCTGTCAAGATCGTCTCAGTTACACCAAGAGCCCAAGGATGGCAACGGCCTCTTCCAGCCTGTCAGCAATGGCTGCAGTCCCCCCTCAAACACAGACTGGCTGCGAGCTTTCCTGGACAGCAAGTCATCTGACAGCTGACCAGCAGGGATGTGAGGACAGATGATTAATATGCCACAGCTGCCGGGGGTGTTCCACGTAGCATCCCCTCCCCACAGTAATGGCAATATATCTGGTAGACAATGCTTCCAAGTTCAAAACCTAGATTCTAACCCCAGCTTCACTGCTTACACCTGTGGGGTCATGGGCAGATTGCAGTTCTCTAAGGAATAATGTTTTCTCGTCCTTTAGATAGAGATAATAATCCTAAAACAATAGGGTCATCTCAAGAATAAAACTGAGATAAAAATCCTTTGCACTGTGTCTGACATATAGTAAGAGCTCCCTAAATGTGGCAGCTGTATGGGCTGATGATCATCATGATGATGATGGTGTCACTTTTGTGGCCGCCCCCCAACCCCGTCCTTAGAGCACTCAGAGCCAGTCTCAAAGGAGGTGTGTCATCTGCTTCCTGTGGTCAAAATACCATGAAGTAAATCAAGCCAAGAAAGCAATCAATATAGCTCAACCGAAAGAGCCCTTCTTAAAGAATCTAAAACATCGCCTTTTCTTTTCTTGACCACACATCAGACTAGGTCCCTTCTGACCTTTGTGTTGAATTAGAATTCTACTGGTTTGCCTCCTTTTGGAAATTTTATATCATAAATGTATGTAGAAATACTCTAAAGGGGTGTCTGTGATCTGGGTCTTGGAATTTCATTTTGTTACGTGGGATAAAGAAATCTGGAACTTATTTGAGCAGAGATTCAGGTTCATGAACTTAATAATAATAACCAAAGTAGCTACCATGGATTGAGTACTTTCCAAGCTAAAAAACTTTATATCCTTTATTCTAGTGAATCTCCACTATAAATCTGCAATATTTCCCCCATTTTTTTTTTTTTTTTTTTTTTTTTTTTTTGCGGTATGCGGGCCTCTCACTGTTGTGGCCTCTCCCGTTGCGGAGCACAGGCTCCGGATGCGCAGGCCCAGCGGCCATGGCTCACGGGCCCAGCCGCTCCGCGGCATATGGGATCCTCCCAGACCGGGGCACGAACCCGTATCCCCTGCATCGGCAGGCGGACTCTCAACCACTGCGCCACCAGGGAGGCCCCTATTTCCCCCATTTTACAGATGAAAATACTAGAGAAAAATTGTACTAGTTACAAAAAGCCCAGATCTGCTTCACCGTAAGGTCTGCTCATGCTGTTCTACTTGTGTTTTGGGGTAGAAGTCACTAGAGAGGAACGAAATAACAAAGATAATAATGGTAACGATGATATCACTGTCATTATCTTTACTGAATGTTTAAAAACCATTTTAAAATGCCTTAGAAGTTTTGCCTCAGAACTCACAACCACCCTGTAAGGTGGAGACTCTCATTGTCTCCATTTTACAGTTGAGGGAATCCAGCAGAGAAGCTAATGGCACATCAAAGCCACTTAACTGGTGGTAGGTAGCAGAGCTGGGATTCAAGCCCAGGCAGTTTGACATTGACCTCTGTGCCATGTGACTTCGCAAGGGCAGAGCTCGAAGCCTCCTGAAGCTTTGTGCACTGAGGAAAATATTCCCGACATTATTCATCAAGCCAGACGCCCTGAAGCTCCTGCCGCATCCCCACAGCATAAGGTAGACCCACCGACTCTGTAAGGGATCCCTGTGTAAGCACGCAGATTTGGGTTGTGACTTGCTAAAGAGGCACAGTAAAGGCTGTGACTTCTTCCTGCACATGGTAAAAAACATCTCAGTGAGCAGGGAAAGGGGTCACGAGAAATGAAATCATTTCCTGATGCGAAAACTCTACAAAGTTTGACTGGATTTCTTAGAAACGTGAAGAGGGACAAATAATTTTTGGTCCATTTTCTTACAGGGCTTAATTTCGTTTCCTCGGGGTCTGGTTTGTTTTACCTCAGAATGTGATCATCAATAGCATATCTTAATTTCTTTCTTCTTTCTGGCTGAAAGCAAAGCTTTTAACTTCTCAGTTGATATAAATACACCCCTCCTCTCACCTCTCAGATTTGGTTCATTTCTTAGGGTTCAGATGAGGTTTGGAGAAAGCTCTGTTCATTTTGAAGCCTCATGTCTGAGGCCTACAGAAGAAGGCTACAACTGCCCAAGATAGGAAATCCCCTGTCAAGTCAGCCACAGGCCTAAATACACAGTGAATCTCCTCACAGAGTGCCCAGCCGAGCTTCAAATGCCCCCACGTCCCTTCAGCAGCTCCACGTGCAGGTCTGGTGGGAGCCTGCATTTCGGGGCCCTCTGGGGTGCTTTCCCTTCCCAAGGCTGACGTCCCCAGCCACTGACTCACTGCTCATCCTCCTTTACTAGAAGTTCTGGATGAAGCAATGCAGGGGGAGAAATTCACCGTTTCTACTCCCTAAATCTGACCATGACTCATTATTCAGCAAACACCAAATGGTTCCACATCCTCCTCCTGAGAAGGAGGGGCCAGGCGGTTACATAAGCAGCTGTGTATGGCTGCTCTTGGGTAATTGAAAGTGAAGCCCTTCTGACTGGAAGCCTGGCTGGCAGGGACGTGACTCTTTCCTCACCCATGACACCAGCCTTGACGAGGGGAGAAACCTCTCCGGGAGAGGGTCCCCAAAGCCAAGGTGTACCGTGGGGGGTTGTTTTTTGCACAGTAGGCCTGATGGTGGGCATAGCTGGTATTTTCTGCCTTGTCAAAACAGGGCCCTGCCACAGTGTCTCTGATCTTATCCCTTGACAAGCTGGAGCTCAGCTTTGTGAGGCAGATTCTGCCCGGCACGCTGGACAGAGGAGGAAGCATGGTGAGGGGCCTCTGTGCCCAGGGACCAACCAAGAAGGACCACCCAGGAAGGATCATTTAAGGGAGAGGATTCGCAAGGGCTGTTTTTGTGTAATAAGCTGAGCACTGTGATCATAGAAAATAGAGTTGAATTGCAAAGCTCGGAGTACAGGAGACAATTGTTTTTCTGGTTCAGGGAGAAGAGAAGTGACTTTCAATTCCTCTTCGAAACATACAGAGGGGTTAGACGGATCTTCGCTAGGCTCAGGAATCCTGTCCTTTCCAGCCTGCATTACCAAGGAATGACTTTTGAGGAGCGGTGGGAAGCAAAACAAATTCTGAACATCCATTTCTGGAACCTGCTACATGCAGAGAAGTCCTGCTTATAGACACCACAGGAAGTTCCAGCTGATGAAGGGAAAGCTATCTTTTTGAATGCCATCCCTGAGGGGCTTGAAGGTGTATATACCTGGCTTCTTGGACAAGACCACGGTTCTCCTTAACTGGGCGTGGTTGTCTGCTTGAGCGGAGCTGGGAAGGGCCTTCAGGGGAGGAGCGGTGGGTGAGGGAACACAGTGGCCTCCAGCTTGGCAAGGCTGCCATCCTCAAGAAGAATGTTCCAGGAAACATCCCCGACACACAGAGAAATGAGATCCCGGAGAAGACTGGCCTAAAGAGCTCAGGAAGGCCAGTAAAGCTGGAGCATTTGGTAAGAGATAGAGATGGAATGGCATTGTTGGGTTATCTAAATGTGGTGTGTCGCCATGAGTGGGGGGCTGCCTTGAGGTTCCCAGCCATAGACATGGTATCATAGTATGGTGTACTATGATATGATATATGGTATAGACATAGCATGATAGTATGGTATACTATGATTGATACGATATATGGTATAGACATGGCACTATAGCATGGTGCACTATGATTGATACGATATAGGGCGTAGACATGGCACCATATCATGGCGCACTATGATGCGACACATGGCATAGACATGGCACCATAGCATGGCGCACTATGATACAACCTATGGTGTAGACATGGCACCATAGCATGGCGCACTATGATACGACACATGGCGTAGACATGGCACCATAGCATGGTGCACTATGATACGACCTATGGCGTAGACATGGCACCATAGCGTGGTGCACTGTGATACGACACATGGCGTAGACGTGGCACCATAGGCTGAACTATGTGTCCCCACTCCACCACCAAACTGATATGTTGAAATCCTAACCCACCCACACCCCTGCCCCAATATTGCGGGATGTGACTATATTTGAGACAGGGCCTTTAAAGAGATAATTAAGTTAAATTGAGGTCATAGGTGGGCCCCACTTCAATATGACCAGCTTCCTTATAAGAGGAGACGATTAGGGCATAGACACAGGCAGAAGGAAGCCCATGTGAAGACACAGCCTGTCCCTTTTATGGGTGGTTCTCGGAAGATAAGCTAAGGCAGATAGAGAGAGAGGGCTTCCGGCCCCCATTACAGTCCTGAGTATAAATGGAGCTGTGGAGACTGGGTCCCTGAGTGTTTTGAGAAAAATTACAAAGGCTCATACATCCTGGTACAGAGAAGTCTAAGAGTCTCCAAAGGCCCTAGTGAGGAGATGCAGTTCTGTGGGCCTTCTTCTCCGGGACGTTCTAACCAGCACTGATTGTCTCAATAGAGTGTGCTCAACCCAGGGGCATTCTCCTCAAGCCCCCCGCTTTACAACCCCTATACTGGAGCCCGGCCAGGCCCTCCAGCAGCCCCATCTCAGTTAAGAACCTGCCAAAGGAATGGTTTACCCATGTGCCTCGTGTATATCAAGGGAAATTGATCTAGGCTCTGGCTGAGAGGGTCTTCGTGGACCCTTCAGGAAGGAAGCCTGCCTGATAACACAGGGTGAGATAGCTGGCTGTTTGCTTTGCTAGAGCTTAGTTTTTTTTTTTTTAAGAAGATGTTGGGGGTAGGAGTTTATTTATTTATTTATTTATTTTTGCTGTGTTGGGTCTTCGTTTCTGTGCGAGGGCTTTCTCTAGTTGTGGCAAGTGGGGGCCACTCTTCATTGCGGTGCGCAGGCCTCTCACCATCGCGGCCTCTCGTTGCGGAGCACGGGCTCCAGACGCGCAGGCTCAGTAGTTGTGGCTCACGGGCCCAGCTGCTCCGTGGCATGTGGGATCTTCCCAGACCAGGGCTCGAACCCGTGTCCCCTGCATTGGCAGGCAGACTCTCAACCACTGCGCCACCAGGGAAGCCCTAGAGCTTAGTTTTGTGTTCTCTCTTCTGAGAGGCAGGGGTTGGACACCAGCATGAACAGGATAAAACCCCCGAAGGATTAATGACTGAGTCCCTCCCCCTCTCTCCCACCACCTCCGTCTCAATTATTCCAGTTTTAGTCTTTTCTCACCTTCCCTAAATCTGATATTTTAACTGAACTTTCTGGTTTTGCCTTCTTCCTTCCTTCCTTTATTCCTTTTTAAAAGTCCATTTTAATGAAACGCTCTCTGGCTCCCAGCAAAGCTCACCTCCACTGTGAGTGCCCCTGGAGGGGGCAGGAAAGGATGAGTCCTAGCTGCCTTTCAAAGCCGCCCCCATCCCTTCCCACTTCCACACCGCCCACGCCTACATGAAGATGAGGACAATAGGGCATCAGTGTCTCAGAACAGTTCCCCAGAGCCACTTCCCCTAATACTGCTCTTCCCTTGGGGCTGGCAGCTGTGAGTGGGGCCTGAGAGAAGCTTCTAGCCTCATCATTTTCTTTGAGACAAAATTTAGAGAAGCGTTAAGAAGCAAACAGAGCATAAACCAATGTCTTAGCAAGTGCTGCCATTCAGAGATGAAGTGTATTTAGGAGGAAAAATGCAACCCTGGACCCATAGGTAAGAGCTAAATCCCGACATAAATACCTCATAAACTTGGAACTTCCAACCCAGTCCTGAGAATGCCGTGCTCTCCCACGCACTGACGGCAAGCCTGGTCCTCGTCCAGGGAGTTCAGTTGCAAAGCTGGAAACTCCCTGACTTAAAACAATGTCTGGGTGTTTTCTGCTTCCTAGGAGCTTGGAAGGAGGGTAAAAAGTTTAATAAATGTGTTGCTTAACTTGACTTCTCCTACCCTGCATACCTGTGTGTTTCATCTGCGTTCATTAGATGCGCCAGCCATAAAAGGTGAGCTGTAAAAAGCTCGGCGAGCCAAATGAAGAGATTACTTCCTGGTTCCTATCCAGTGTGTAGCAGTGTGCTCGGGTATTGTATAAGACAAGCACCTCCACCCGCAAATAATAGGACATAGTCCCTGCATTCTTGGAGTTGATAAACCAATGAGTCCAGATAGACGGCTAATCAACCCTTCAGATGCCTATTTCTTTAAAAAAATTTTTTTTTTCTTTTCCATTATGGTTTCTTACCGCATATTGAATATAGTTCCCTGTGCTAGGAACTTGTTGTTTATCCATTCTCTATATAATTGTTTGCATCTGCTGGTCCCAAACTCCCAATCCATCCCTCCCCTGTTCCCCCTCCCCCTTGGCAACCACCAGTCTGTTCTCTATGTCTGTGAGTCTGTTTCTGTTTCATAGATAAGTTCATTTGTGTCATATTTTAGGTTCCACATATAGGTGATACCATATGGTATTTGTCTTTCTCTTTCTGACTTACTTCGCTTAGTATGATAATCTCTAGGTCCATTCGTATAGCTGCAAATGGCATTCTTTCATTCTTTTTATGGCTGAGTAATATTCCATTGTGTGTGTGTTTATATATATACCTATACACACACACACACACACATATATACATATACTACATCTTCTTTTATCCATTCATCTGTCGACGGACATTTAGGTGGTTTCCATGTTTTGGCTATTGTGAATAGTGCTGCTATGAACATAGGGGTGCATGCAGATACCTATTTCTAATACCCATTTTCTTTTCCTGCTTCACCTGCTTCTTCTCTTCTTATTTCCCCTATCCTTTAACCTCCGCCTCCCCTTCATTCATTCCTTGCCCTTTCCTCCTCCAGGTCCTCCTTTACTGGGCTAGAAGTGAAGAGCACAACAGCTGTCTCATTGCTCTCAGCGTCAAGGGTAAAAGGAAGTGACCTGGAGTTGTCTTACCTTCTCAACCCAACTTCTCTTGGCTGAAGTTAGCTTTTAGGAGGAGTGAAATAAGAAGGGAAGAGAAGTAGATGTGGGAACACCTCATCAAAAATTATTTGCTGGCAGGGAAGCATATAGGTGAATACATAAATGGTAAATCACAGAATTACAGAGAAGGAAGAGGACTTTGAGCCTTGAAAACTTACTCCCTCACTTTACAGATAAGGAAAATGAGACCCAGAAGGTTGGTGATCTTCACAAAAAGGGAGCATCATCATAAAAGGGTCTAAGACTCAGGCCTTCTTGTTTCTAAATCAATGCTCCTTCCCTGGATAGATTTCCTCCTAGATGCCAGATAAATATAGGTGATTGGGAAGGCCATCCATGGACCTAATCCTACCCCACCTTCACCTTTGCCTGCAAGTTCTCTCACACCATCACATTAAATGAAACTGCCCGGGGATGTTATGTTAAGCTCTTATCTATCCACTATGTCTCCATGTAAATGAGTAATGTGAGAATGGTGGTTTGGAGAGAACACTGAGGACCACAAGTCCCTACCTGTCTCCTATGATCTGGGCAGAACAATCTGGATCAGTGCTAGCCAACAGAGTTATAACATGAGCCACAAGGGAGAGCCACTTGTGTAATTTTGAATTTTCTAGTAGTCACATTAATAAAAAGTAAAATGAAGCTGGTGAGATTCATTTTATTTTATTTTTTAAAAAAGATTTATTTATTTATTTTGTTTGCACCTGGGTCTTAGTTGCGGGATCTTTTAGTTGTGGCATTTGGACTCTTTACGTGTGGCATGTGGACTCCTTAGTTGTGGCATGCATGTGGGATCTAGTTCCCCGACCAGGGGTCGAATCTGGGCCCCCTGCATTGGATGCGTGGAGTCTTACCCACTGGACCACCAGGGAAGTCTTGAGATTCATCTTAATATATTTTATTGGACCTAATCTATCTTAAATATCATACTAACAGACCATCAATTTAAAAAATGTATCAATGAGATATTTTACATTCTTTTGTTTTGGTACCAAGTCCTTGGCATTTTGTGTGTGTGTTTCACTTACAGCATCTTCAGTTTGGACTAGCCATTTCAAAAGCTCTGTGACCACACGTTTCTAGTGGTTACCACATTGGACAGGGCAGATCTAGACCTCTTTTCTCATCTGTAAAATGAGAAGTTAAGACCATCAGGGATTTTCAAACTTCTCTGCTTAGAGTCCTAGGAATTCTTTAGAGGTGCCTCAAGGAGTGTGAGTGTGTGTGTGTGTGTGTGATGGATTTGGGAGGGGTGGAGACAGCTAGCTTTGGATCATCTACTTCCACTTCATGCCAAATACTTCCAGCATTAACTGCTTTAAATATTTGCCTTTGGTGTGAGATTTTGTTGTGAGAAGATGTTCCACAGCTACCTAAAGATGCTAAAAACCCTTGAATAGCATAACCTGTAAATTTCACCAAGTACCCCAGCCTAGCTTCTGGAAGAATGGAAAAGGAGACAATAGTTACCGGCCAGGAAAGAAAAGGGCCCTGTGACAAGTGTGGGAGTAGCCCAACACTCCACCTGGTTGTAAAAGTTATGGCTGTGGCCTGTAAACTAGTGTGTCAGGCACAGACTCTTTCCCACTTGGTCAGGTTAATGGATAACAGTTTGAGTTATCAACCGGGGTTTTGTCTGGTACGGCTGTCCTGGGGCCCTAGCCTTTTCCATAGGCCAGACTGTCTGGAATCTGGGCTGACTGATACACAGAGGTCACAGAAGGACAGGCTTTTTGTGGAACACAGTACCTTGTTTCTCTTGCTCCATAAGCACCCCAGCTTGAGGACATCCTGCCCATGGAGGCTCCACATGTGGCTCCAAAGATTTTATCCTGTTCTCTTCATTTTAAACTGGAATATACAAGAAAATACACACAACAGCAAAACAGCTGCAAGATTCAAACAGCTATACCAGCAAAGGATGCAGTGTTGGAGGATATCAGTAAATCCAGGTTCACGGCCAGCCGTCAACCCACCCACTCAATTCCCAGGGCCACGCCAGTATGAGATGGAGCTCGTGGCCACAGTCCTTTGAAACTCAACTGCTCAGGAAATTCACACATTTTTGTTAGATTATTATTCTTCATTTAATGAGTTATTAAGTAGCCCCACTGAGTTCAGTTAAACACATGGTCCCCACCCTTCTGGAATTTCTTAAATATTATGGTAAAATGAAGATGTCCTTCTCTTCAGTTGGCTAAAAATTCCCAGAATCTTAAGCAAGCTAGAGATGAAAAAATATATAGCAGTCCGTGACATGTTTATATTACCAAGGAGACAATTAAAAACATAGCCTGAAAAGGCTATTTCCTCAAAAAATTAAAAATAGAGCTACCATATGATCTAGCAAATCCACTTCTGAGTATTCATCCAAAGGAAATGAAAAGTCTAACCCAAAAAAATATCTGCACCCCCATGTTCACTGCAGCTTTATTTACAATAGTCAAGATATGGAAACACACACACACAATGGAACATTATTCAGCCATAAAAAAGGAGGGAATCTTGCCATTTGCAAAGTCATGGATGGACCTTGAGGGTACTATGTTAAATGAAATAAGTCAGACAAAGAAAGACAAATACTGTATGATCTCACTTATATGTGGAATCTTAGAAAAAACAACAAATAATGAATTCATGGATTCAAAGAACAAATTGGTGGTTGCCAGAGCCGAGGAGTGGGGAGTGGGCAAAATGAACGTGGTCAAAAGCTACAAACTTCCCGTTATAAGATAAATAAGTAAACAAGTTCTTGAGATGTAATGTATAGCTTGGTGACTATGGTCAATAGTACTGTGTGGTATATTTGGATGTTGTTAAGAGAGTAGATTCTAAAAGTTCTCATCATAAGAGAAAAGAAATTTTTAACTTTGTGTGGTGATGGATGTTAACTAGACTTATTGCGTTCATCATTTTGCAATACATGCATATATTAAATCATTATGTTGTGCACCTGAAACTAGTGTAATGTTATATGTGAGTCATATCTCAATTTTTTAAAAAGTGAGATCTAGTCCCAGATCTATCCCTTAAAAGAACACTTAAAGATGTTTCTAAGAAAAACAAACAAACAAACAAAACATAGCCTGCACATTTCCCACTTTCCAACTCTTCTCCACTTACTTGCCTCTCTTTAGTGGTATCTGCTTCTTTGGATCAAGTATAAACAGAAATCCTCTAGATGTTTCTTCAGGTACAAGGGAAGATACCGCCTAAGTATCTAGCAACATACAAATGATAATAGTAGCCATTTATGTGCCAGACATTGTGTTGCACATTTACTCTGACAGGTTGCTTCATTTGATTTTACAATAACCTTCATCAGCCCATGATTTATGAAAGAGACACTGGCTCAGTGAGGATCAGAGGCTTCCCTGGCATCACAAAGTTAAGGTAGAACTGGGGTTCTAACTCAAGATTAAAGTATATGTCAGAGCCTCTGGGCCTTATGTACAACATTCTCTTGCCATCCTATACGTGGCCCAATCTGTGCATTTTTAAAAAAGACAATTCTAGAAATGTATTAGCCACAGTTGTACAAAAGAGGACAACTAAATATGTTCCTGTTCAGTATTTATTAATTTTGGAGGGGATATTAACTAAATGACATATATTTAGGTTTGATAGACACAGAGAAGGTCCCCATAATTGTTAACTATAATTATTGGTCTGGAAAAACTTACCTCCTGTAGGAAGCCACTTTCCTCCTTTCTAAGAACAAATGTCTTTCCTTACCCGACTCTGATTCCTGCCAAAGGCCTGGACTTATGTCATATTTCTACAGGGGAAAAAAAATGGGCCAAGTGGGTTGAGGAATTATTTTTCTAATATGTGGATTTAATTATATTAAATCTTGCAAAGATTTTCAAATGAATTACACTCAGTTCTATGTTAACAACTTACTTTTCTTGAAGAAAAATAAAATGAAGTAAAATTTAGATTTCCTTTTTGAAAAAGAGAGTAAAAGCATCGTGACCTGAGAGATCTCACTCCCAGCGGTCTGACAACTCAGACACCTTCTGATACGAATGTGTTACATAAGAAAGCCTGCTGAACAGCACTTGGGCTTCTAAGTATCTGCATTTTAATAGGGTCCCCTTGAAAATCAAACTTTTCTAGATCCCAGTAACGGGACTGTAATGATGGGCTGACCTGTGGTTGAGCTAATGTTTTGGATAATAGTCCTCATTTTCCTAGATATTCATTTCACAACTTTGCTCTCCTCAAAGCTCTAGTACTTCTCTGTCCTTCTCTTTCAGCTTATGACTTTTTTCCTATTTCACTGAGAAAAGAGAAGCAATCAGAAAAGAACTTCCACAAATGTCAACCACATCTCCCCACATAATTGCATCTATCACCATATATCCTGCCTTCCCTCCATTTACCAAGAGATGAATTGTCTCTGCTTCTATCTAATCCAAGCCCTGTACATTATTATCCTCTCTCATCAGCTCACTAACATCATTTAATCTCCTCTCTCCTGTATCAACATTTTTTTTCCTTTTCTACTGGACTGTTTCCATCTGCATACACCTATGCTGTAATTTCACCCATCTTTAAAACAAAAGAAAACAACCCTCCCCCAAAAAACTCTCTATTGACTTTATCGATACTCTGACTGTTGCCATATTTCTCTATTCCTCTTTATAGGAAACGTGTCAAAAGAGTTCTGTTTATTCATCATTTTCTATACTCCTCCTCCTATTTTTTCTTGACCCCATTTGCACTACAACTTTCATCACTACCATTCAGTGAAATAGCTCTTTTCAAAGAAGCAATGAATAAATTCTCAGATCCCTCTTCCTGGACCAAGCTGCAGCATTGAACACAGTTTCTCACCCTCTCCTCCTTTGCTTTCTTCACTTGGCTTCCAGGATGCCAAGCTTTTTGGCTATTGCTCTGTCTTCTTTGATGCTTCATCCTGATGTCCTCATTAATACTGGATGCCCTCAAGCTTGGTGCTTGGTCATCTTCTCCTCTGGATCTCTACTCTCCTAGAGGTGTCATCAAGTTTCGGGGTTTTATTTATTTATTTATTTTTACATCTTTATTGGAGTATAATTGTTTTACAATGGTGTGTTAGTTTCTGCTTTTTAACAAAGTGAATCAGTTATACATATACATATGTTCCTATATCTTTTCCCTCTTGCGTCTCCCTCCCTCCCACCCTCCCTATCCCACCCCTCCAGGCGGTCACAAAGCACCGAGCTGATCTCCCTGTGCTATGCAGCTGCTTCCCACTAGCTATCTACCTTATGTTTGGTAGTGTATATATGTCCGTGCCTCTCTCTCGCTTTGTCACAGCTTACCCTTCCCCCTCCCCATATCCTCAAGTCCATTCTCTAGTAGGTCCATGTCTTTATTCCTGTCTTACCCCTAGGTTCTTCATGACATTTTTTCCCCTTAAATTCCATATATATGTGTTAGCATATGGTATTTGTCTTTCTCTTTCTGACTTACTTCACTCTGTATGACAGACTCTAGGTCTATCCACCTCATTACAAATAGCTCAATTTCGTTTCTTTTTATGGCTGCATAATATTCCATTGTATATATGTGCCACATCTTCTTTATCCATACCATCTTTACACTGAGTGTGTGTCTCCAGACCATATTACCCTCCTTAACTCCAGTCTTGCATAACCAACCACCCGCTTGGCATCTTCACAGAGTTGTTTCAGTCTTCTCAACCTTAACATATCAACTTGAACCTGCTCTTCACATAGTCTTCCCTCTCTCAGTAAATGGCAGCTTTATCCTCCCAGCTTCTCAGAGCCAAAACCTTGAAGGCAAGAAAAGGAGGACAAAAATAGTACTTATCTCATGAGCCTATTGCAAAGATTAAATGAGTCAATATTTCTCAAGAAAGTGGAACAGTGCCTGGCATATAATTAGTACTACATAAACTTCTGTTAAATAATCAAAATAAATCATCATCTTTGGCTTTTCTCTTTCTTTCACACCCTGTATCTAATCATCAGCTAATCGTGTTGTCTCTTCCTTAGAAACATGTACGAAACATGGTCTCTTCTCACCTCTCCCATTGCTCATACCCTGATCTAAGCCACCATCACCCCTTGCCAGGATTATTGCAATAGTGTCTTAACTGGTCTCCCAGCTTCTGCCTCTGCCCTACTACAGTCAATCTCAACAGAACAGCCAGAGTAATCCCTTTAAAACAGAAGTCAGATAGTATCACTTCTTTGCTCAAAATCCTTCAGTAGCTCCCCTTTCACTCAGAGTAAAGTCAAAGGTCTTAAGATGCCCCGCAAGGCCCTTCATGCTCTACAAGCCACACCACCTCTACCACTCTGAACTAATCTCCATCATGTACCCGCCTCCACTCCGTGCCATACCCACGCACGTACTCTTCCTGCTCTTACATGAATATACCCAGAGTACTCCTGCCTACAATCCCTTGTATATTGTGTTTTCTCTCTGCCTGGGTTACTTTTTCCCAAGGGAGCTGCATGATTTCCCCCTCCCTTGTTTCCTACAGAGGTACTAAATGTCATCTTGGTAGAAAAGCTTTGGGCGTTCACTCCGCATACAATGGTGACTGCCACCTCCACCATTCCCATTTCTCCCTTTCCTGCTTTTCAGGGCTTTCCAAAGCCCTTACAGACCAAACATCAGTAATTATTTGTTTAGTGCTTATCTCTCTCCCAACTGCAGACCCCAGGAGGGCAGGAACTTTGTTTTGTATACTGCTGCACTTCCAATATCTAGAACAGCGCTTGGCACAAAGCAGTTGCTCAATAAATATTGGTTGAAGAATTAATGAATGAAGCCACATGACTAGTGCAGCTGCTCAGTTGCTCCCTCATAAGACTGGCTTTTGTGTGCATACAGCTCAAGGAACCCACATTTTGGAAAAGTTCTGAAACATGAGATCCTTCATATTCAACATTTGCTGAGGAAAAGAAAAAGATTTATTCTATGAGTATGAGTTAAATTTGTCTAAGCCTACCTGATAAAGGCCCTCTTCAGCTTGTGACTACCCAACTAACAAATGGCCTGTTTGAATAACACATTTTCCTCTTTCAAACTACCCTGAGGTCTTTTGATTAGCAATGAAGCTACAAGTGCCAAAAGTACCACCTAGTGGATGAAAGGCACAGCGTGAGCAAAGGCTCAGAGATGAGAAATGGGTACAAAAACCTGCTTTGAGGGAAACAGAGTAGAGAGTAGAGAATAAGTTGTAGCAAAGACATGTAATAACTTGAATGCCAGGCTATAGGTTGTATAGTCCATGGAACATGGTTAGTTTTCAAAATCTCAATTGAGTAAACTACTAAAGGTTGATTGAGCAATCTTAATGAGCTGTGCTCCAAAGAGAACATAGTAAAGGTACACTTTTGGCCTATAGCAGCTTCTACTGATAAGAATTAAACACCTTAGACATTTTTTGTTTTTTTTATAATAGCTACACTGAGGTATAGTTTGTGTATAATAAAATTTATCACAATTAGATGACTGCAGTAAATTTAGAGAATTCAGAAAGCATCACTACATCCACAGGTTGGAGAAATTCCCTTCTATTCTTTGTGTGTTGCGAGTTTTTAATCGTGAATGAATATGATGTTTTGTCAAATGCTTTTTCTGTATCTATTGAGATGATCATGTGGTATTTGTCCTTCATATTTTAGGTTCATTTTCAGATCTTGAACCAACTTTGCATTCTTGGAATGAATCCTACCTTGTCTTCACTTTTTATGTTGCTGGATTCAATTAGCTAAAATTGTCTTAATTATTACTGTGTCTGTATTTATAAAGGTTATTGGTCTGTAGTTTTCTTTTCCTGTGATGTCTTTGTTTGACTTTGGTATCAGAGTAATACTGGCCTCCTAAAATGAGTTGGGAAGTGCTTCCACATTTACTTTCAGGAAGATTTTTTAAAGGATTGTTATTACTTCTGTAAATATTAGAAAGAATTCACCAGTGAAACTCTGGGCCTGAACTTTTCTTTGTGGGAAGATTTTTAATTACCAGCTCAGTTTCTTTACTTATTGTAGATCAATTTCAATTTTCTATTTCTTCCTGAGTCAGTTTTGGTAATTTGTGCCTTTCTAGGAATTTGTCCACTTCACCTAAGTTGTTGAAATTATTGGCATACAGTTATTCATAAAATTCCCCTTTAATCCTTTTAATTTCTCAGGGAAGAGAATTAGCTTAAAATTAGCTTAAACTCCTCTCAGCTTAAACTTCTCTGTACCATTTGATTTTTTAACTTATGTGCATGTATTATGTTGACATAAAACATGTTTAAGAGTTTATAGTTTTTTCAACAAGTGAAGAATCAATGCTTTCTATATGGTTAGTACTAAAGTTGTACCAGCCAATATGACCTAGATATTATCCATTTTTCTTTGAAGAAGTTGTGTGTACTAAACAATGAAATAAGTACTGTGCTTTACTCCTCTGATACAGAAATCAGATAATTTCAATGTTGCCTCATTAAAAAAAAATTCTCCTGCCCCCTCACAGTTATTTTTACTCCTTTTAAGATGTCAGTGTGTGTTAATTCAGAATGCCTTTTTGTGTTGGTTTCCTATGGCTGCTGTAACAAATTACCACAAACAGCGTGGCTTAAAACAATAGGGATTTATTCTCTCACAGTTTGGGAGTCCAGAAGTCCAAATCAGTTTCACTTTACCAAAACCAAGGTATGGGCAAGGCTGTAGCCCCCTCCACAGGCTCTCAGGAAGAACCCATCCCTTGACTCCTTCAGCTCCAGTGGCTGCTGGCACTCCTTAGCTTGTGGGCACATCACACCAACCTCTGCCTCAGTGCTCACACTGTCTTATCCTCCTCTGTGTCAAACCCCTCTCTCCTCTCTCTTATAAAAATACGTGTAATTATGTTTAGGGCTCACCTGGATAATCCAGGATAATCTCCTCATCTCAAGATCCTTCACTTAATCACATCTGCAAAGTCCTTTTTTTGCCATATAAGATAACATTCATAGGACCCAGGGATTAGAACATGGATATCTATTGGGGGGCCAATGTTCAGTCTCCCATACTTCTTTAGATTTTTAGTCATTGAGTTAACTTCCAATGTCTATTCAAATGAAGGAACTATCTCTGAGGTAAAAATGAAATTTAAAAATCTAACTTATTTAGGGCTCTGAATCACTGTGAAAATAAAATATGTGATGGCAGAAAGTGTCCACATTTTTCAGAGTTAAGTATTTTGCTTAATTAGAGTAGCTTTCCCTACTCTTTTATGTACACTCTCCTTTTTTTACCCTCTTAAAATATTTTGTCTTTCATTATGTCTTTAAGTTGGCAAAGGATTAATGCGATGAACTGAATAAAAACATATCTACAAGTAATTCATGTTTTCATTTATTCTTTGTTAATAATTACTCTGCCCAAGTCCATCATAGTTTGTCTTCAGACATTAACTTTGTTATGTAAAAAGTTATGTGTTTGGCTTTTGTACATATTTGCTTTAGACAACAAGAAATTCTGTGGGCATACAGTCTCTGCTTAATTGTAGTGTGAAAAATGCCTCTAATCACTAGGTATTTAAAACTTCATCCTTTTACAAGAATAGCATTATGTAATTTTAGCCATATTAGACATAATCACAGTTCGTAATAAAAATCATCTCCCTTTTCTCTCAGATTTTCCTTTCCTTTCCTTAAAGTTCTTGAGGAAGAAAGAAAGAAAGAAAGAAGAAAGAAAGAAGAAAGAAAGAAAGAAGGAAGAAAGAAAGAAAGAAAGAAAGAAAGAAAGAAAGAAAAAGAAAGAAAGAAGGAAAAGAATGGAAGGAAGGAGGGAAGAAAAAAGAGAAAGGAAAAAGGAAGGAAAAGAAAGGAGGAAAGAAAGAAAGCAACATAGTAAAGGAATATTTGAAGGAGTTTCATAGGTCAGCACCCCAAAACATTTACTGTACTTGTTCAAGTCCTTTCATTGACTGGGTCTTCCAGCTTGGTGACAATGTCCTGGAACAAAGAGAAACCACCGTGGTTAAACAAGTGAGTAAAGCTGAAGGTTCTCGTCTGGGTCTCAGACAGAGACCTGGTACTCTCTGCAAATATGGATAAACCACGCCACTTGTAAATTACTGGCTATTGGTTTCTTAAACCAAGTCGTGCGTTCTCTTAAGGGATATGTAAGCCCTGGGGACTTAATGAGAGAGCCGTCTAGCTTTCTCTTCCCTGTTGTGTCCCTGTTCTAGTCATAACAAAATATCTTAAGAATGGTCACTGAAAGATTAATGTCCCCCATGACTTGTGTGTGGATGGCTCCATTCCATTTCAGGTATTACTTTTATAAAAAGGCCTCAAGGAAACATTTGCCTTATTTTCCAACCTAGCCCTTCCTCTTGCATTTCTGAGAAAGCGTTCATCCTTCTAAATATCAAATCTAAAGTAACATCCAATTATAAATAAGCAAAACATTTTTATAATCTAAATTCAGTTTCTACCCTACGTACCTTCCCTGTGTGTGTGTGTATGTGTGTATGTGTCATATGTGGGAATGGGAAACAGAGACTCCAGTGGCTTCCAAACTCTTTTCCTTGGCCTACAAATACCTCTGCTATCTGACCCCAACTTACCTCCTCACCCCCATCTGGTAGCAGCCTGCCCCTCTGACACTCTGATCAAGCTTCCTTCATCTTCTTTCTCTTTCTCTGGCTACTTAACCTCATTCCTGGGCATGTACTATTGCTGTTCCTTCTGCCTGGAATGCTTTTCCCCCCAGATCGTTGCGTGGTTAATTCCTTCTCATTACTGAGGTGCCAGATCGAATGGTATGTCCTGAAAGCAGTCTTCCCTTACCATCTCAGTGTCACCCAGCCCCTTCACTCTCTCCCATAAGACTCTGTTCTTCATAATACTTACTTCTATCAAAAATGTTCTATTTATTTGCATATATATATATATATATATATATATATATATATTGTGTGTGTGTGTGTGTGTGTGTGTGTGTACATGGGCCTCTCACTCTTCTGACCTCTCCCGTTGCGGAGCACAGGCTCCAGACATGCAGGCTCAGCAGCCATGGCTCATGGGCCTAGCTGCTCCATTATTTGCCTATATTTTGATTGTCTGTTTCTCCTGCATGAATATAAGCTTTGTTAACCTCTGCACTTCCAGCTCCTAGAATGATGACTAACACAAAGTAAGTATTCAATAAACACGTATTGGAGAATTGAATCTTTTACATTTCCTTTTCCTCTTGCCCTTGTTTTTTTATCCTGTGACCAAGAGGCACAGGTGTTCTGGAAAAGCTCAGAGCATTCAAAGATCTATGGATCCAGTTATAATAAAAGGCACCTTGGGGCAGAAGACCAGTTATGGGCTTGGAGTGCTAAGATCTTGAACACTTGGGGGGATTTGGCGATGAGAGATGATACCCACCCTTCTACTCACCACATTCCCATCCATCCACCCCCATCTCAGCTGGCCTAGCATAGCCAGGAAGTATCTTCCTGGTCACCTCTTCCCCAAAAGGCACTTGGAATATGGAGTACAAAAATAATTTAATGATCCAGGCGCTACTGGCCATTTCTAGTAGATGAGCTTTGGGAGAGCGAGAATAAGCAAGCTGGAAAGATGGCACACACGTCCACAGCCACATTACAAGGTCCCTGCCCTGTTCCCACCCTGCAAGTGGCTGCTCGGCTGAGTCACTCTGGGTGGGGCTAAGGCTGGCAGAGGAGCCAGCAGTGGGGACAGCCTCCTTCTGGAGCTGTGTTTTTCTTGTCTCAGAGGAGGAGAGCTGGAATGGAAACGTGTAGCTAAATAAAATTGGAGGGTAGGGAGCAAGGATAGTGGTGGTCCTGTCTTTCTGCCCCAGGCTGAATTACTCTCATTCTTGCTCAATTTGAGTTAGGCTAAAAGCAGACAGATTGTCTTTTCAGCCTTTTTTCTCCCTTCAGTAGGTATCCAAAAGTCTAGAAATTGATATAATTTAAAGTTAATGAAAAGAAAGTTCAGCAGCTGCATCGTATTTCATGCCATTCTTTCCTTCTCCTTGGTCAGGCCTCTCCCAGTTCCCCCAGTCTTCTGTTGTGTTGCCAAGGGCACCGCACTGAGCGGAGGAGCCTGTTTGGAGGCCATGGCAGGCTTCCCTATGGCTGATTTCGTATTAGTCACTTAGTCGGCAGGAGATAAAAAGGAGCCTGGTCATTTTTGCACGTTGAGCAGGTGACGAATCTTTCTAGCTGTTCTGGTGGCATTGACCAACGATGGTGCTTGTTTCTGTTTTACCTACTGCCTCCAAAGTCCAATGTTTTTTAGCTTTAAGTTGCATATTTGATTTCTCTGTCAAATGCAGTGGGGAGAGATAATCCTGAGTGCTTTAGAAGGAGTTTACGCAATTCACCAGCTTCTCCAGTCATAGGGCATGTTGTGTGTTTGCACTGGTGGTTGTATACAAGACATAGATGAGAAAGCAGAAGCAGTGGAAGGTTCTCTAGCAGCATGGTTCCATTAGCATCATCAGGGATTCCCAGATCACTGTTTTTGCTCCTAGCATAAAATGGCCTTCAGAATCTACTGGTGTCAGGCCAATTAATTGCCATTGGAAATTTTCTTTACCTCCTCTCCTTACTTTTTTTAATAATATGTGATATTTCCAGAGAGGTCCACTGCAACCCCACTAAAGGCAAAAGGACTGACACAACACTGGAGAGATTGATGATTTGATGAAGGAGAGAAATGTCTCATTATTTGCACACCAAACCTCTTCATGCATCTAGAAGGGCTGGCTCCAAAATCCTGGCGCTTTTTAGAAGTATCAGCAGGTACCTCCCCAGGGGACAAGTCCAGCTTTGAAAAGGACATCACCAAAGGCACAGGAAGGTGACTTGGAAGAAGCAGCTACTGCTTATTGCCAAGGAACATTTGGAGCAGTCTAAAAGTAACCCCATGTATGAAGACTTGAGGTTGGTGGGACTGTCATTCCCTTTGTGGATCTCATTCCACATTGAGAAAACCCGGTGCATATTAGATACAGAGAGGCTTGCTAAACCAACCAGAGACCAGACTTTTAATCTCAGAAAGCCTACCAGAAAGTTCTCTAAGAAAGCATGTTCTGGAAACTGCTCTCTGTTTTGAATGTTAATTGTGAGCAAGTATGCCTTGATGGTTAAAGCTGGGTTTAGGGAGAGGAGAAAGGGTTCCTCCTTGTCCAATCAAGATATGACGGCATTGTTTTCCTGAGCACCTCGTTAAACATAATAAAACATTTCCTCTCCTCTTCCATCTCTGGCCTATATTTTCAGATTTAAAGTTGGGCTGGGAAACAGGGTTCATAATAGGTAATGAAAATAATAAGCATAGATTGAGCCCTCAGAATGTTCCAGGCCCTGTTTCCAGCACATTACAGGTACAAACTCTTGCAATCTTCACAATGACCTTGTGAGATAGGTGCTGTTATTACCCCCATTTTATGGATGAAGGAATGTAGGCATAGAGTAGTTAAGGAACTTGTCCCAAGTGTCTGTAGCTAGTAAATGGCAGAAAAACCTAGACTTGGACCTTTAGCAATCTGACTGGCTCTGGAGTCTGTGTCTTTAATTGAGGCCGACAGCAGCTCCCTGAAGGATTCCAGTCACCAGCGTCATCTAATCAGTACCAAGTGCACAATCGCAGAGGGGCTGCTCGGTCTGCCCCTCAGTATTCCCCAGCCACTCAGAGCTACTCCTCTTCAAGTGGGCTCTTGGGTCCCCCTTTCCTTTTCTCCACTCACCCAGGGTCATTGAGGTTGGGAGCAGATGTGTAACTTTTATTTTATTTTATTACTTTTATTACTTTGTTTGATTCTAAAAAGAAGTTTAGAAGAAATGTCCTGGAATATATTAGCAAAATGAAGGTGGGGTTTTCACCCTGTCCCAGAAAAAATACAAAATCATGCTTCGTCTCCTTGGGCATATTGAGCAGGGATTTCCAATTTGTTGAAGTCAGAGTGTGTGTTATTGCAGGTCCCAATAAGGCAAAGAATAAAGAAAAAAAAAAACAGAAAGAGGAACTTATGCTAAGACTTATGTTAAATAGAGAAAAAGAGAGAGAGATTGAGCCGAGTAAACTTGAGCAAGTCACTTACCCTCATTTGGCCTCAGTTTGCTTTTTCTGTAAAAGGAAATATGTTGGACGAGAGGCCTCCTTCCCCCATGAACGCAATGATTTTAAGATAAGACGTAAATGCTAAGGAGAAAGATTTGGGAGTAAACTAAAGAAATGGTAAAACATTTTCTTTTCCATTTTCATATTTTTTCCTTATTACAATAAAACAAATGTAATAAATAACTGATCCTGTAAATAACAAGACAATATTTGGAACTTGAGAGCAGACAAACATTTCTCCTTTTTGATTTATGTCAAGGGCCCTGACTGCACTTGGAGAAAAATGCAAGGATGTAGAGTTTGGAAGGGAGTAGAATCTGGGAGTCAAAGAAGAGAAATACTCTTTCTAAAAAACATTTCAAAATCTGATAATTTCATTAAAAAAAAAAACACCTGAAGCCTAAATCCTCTTGCAAAAGGGTACATGGACCTTCAGTAAATCCCAGGTTTCCACAGAACATAGCATAAAAAATCCTGGTGCTTCTGAGTCCCTCACATGTTTATTCACTCTTACCTTCCAACTCTTTTTCATCCAGAACTGCTTCTGTGTTGCAGGAGGAAAGAATACAAAACTCTGCAGGCAAATATCCTATCCCCACTCCCAGCCCTGCCCCGTTGTGTTGCGTCTTACTCTGCGTGAAAGAAAAGCAGGCGGAAGAGAGTGAACTCCGGGCAGAAGGGGAGGTGGTTGGAGGTCAAGGGTAGTATTGGCTGTGTCCTAGTTCTACAACTGTTGGAGTAATGGTTGTGGCTTGGAGTGTCTGCTGGTGGTCAGATGAAACCTCACTACATTCCTCCTAAAGGCAAGGAAGGTACCTCCCCCCAATGGGGTAGCTTGCTCTTGTCTGTATATAATTTCTATTTTTAATGCACAGGCATGCTGTGGATCTAAGTCTCATCTCTCTTAGCTCTTCAGAGTACCCAAGATGTCAATTTATAGAACTCTGCCTACTTCTGGCACCAGCCCCTGGGGCCTCTGGGGCAGGAGAGTTGGCCTGGTAAAAACAGCTTTGAAAAAGTCCTCTGCAGATTTTATCTCTTGGATTCTAGGGCTGACCTTGGCTATCTAGACATGGATCCAAAAAGTTCAAAGATCCCAGTTTGCTATGAGCCATCTTACTGTCACACAGAGGTCCCTACTAGGGCTTAGTCAAGGTCCTGTCCCTGTGTGGAGCCCAGTGCTGGGCAGGGACTCAGAGCTGATGCATGGGTAGGAAGAAAACAATTCTGCCGGCTAGGTCTGAAGAAAGAAGTCAATGTATCTGTGCAAACACTTAATTCATAAACCCACCAGTGTCTCCAAAGCAGAGATGGTGGGTTGCCCTTCCCAGTGGGTAGTGCCCATGGTTGGAAGCTCTCTGTGACTTTTTTCTCCCTCAAAGGCTACATGAGGTATTTCTTATCACCTGGGGTCCCCTGTATCTATGGGAGCAGTAGAGTGGCCCACAGGATGGCTCTGGGCTCTAAAAGTCTTGCTCTGGCCCTGGTATGTCATCCAGTGAGGTCAGTGAGCCTCAGGCTTCAAAGGTGCCAGGACTTTAAAGCCCTAATCCAGTCTGCCCACTGAGTAGAGATCATGGCTGGGAAATAAACACAAAAATACCATCTGAATTGCACTTCCAGTGTTTGCAAGGGGCAGAGGGGTCACTGTTTCGTACTTAGGCTCCAGAAGATGGAAACTCTTAATTTGTATGTTTCTGCACCGTGCTTGGCTACAGGAATTACAGGTACTACCACTGTTTTCCTGCTTTCCTGATGCACCCTTGAATTTAAATTTGTTTCAGTTTATACTCATCAACATCATCACCGTCACTTACACAGTATTGACCATAGGCACTGTTCTAAATCTATTACAGATGATCATTCATTCAATCACTCATCGGTATATTCTTCACAAAAGCCTTATAATTACCCTTCAGATGAGGAAACTGAGTCAGAGAGGCACAGAGAGGGTAGCTGGCTTGCCCAAGACCACACACTGGAATTCAAATCCAGGCTAGAACCATGCTCTTAATGACCATAATATATATATATATATATATATATATATATATATATATATATATGGCCTCTCGAATGCATATAAACACTGAATTTAAAGAGTCCTTAAAATAGCATTCTGGGATTTCCCAAATCTAGTTAAACAGGACTGTGTTTTTGCATATTATTTTCACGTATATACTAAAATATGTAGCCTAAGCTTAAGGATTTTTTCATTAAATTTTATTTTTATTGCTACCTTAAAATAGTAATTTGATATTTCAAATCTACTCCTATCTCCTGTCCCTTAACTTCCCTACTTTTGACTCTGTCTCCAAAATTCCCCAAGCCAGAAGTATTTTTAGAGATACAAGAGACCAGGAGACAAATAAAAAGGGAGAGTGACAACATTAGAAATCTGTTGGTTTGGTAAATTCCCATGATTTACAGTTGAAGGAATTTTTTTCTTATAAACTTGGGGTAGGATTTGAATGAAGATATTCTAGAAAAAGAATTGTGTACTATTTTATTAATAATCTTCAGATAAGATTATTTAATATTCTGGAGGGATTGGGATTCTACAGTAATTCCTTTGGTAATTTCTTCCATATCTTACACGTTCATAGTTAGGAATGTCATTCTAATATGTATTCTAAATCCTTCCTACACAGCAAGGTAGCATTAAAAAGGCAGATGGATTTGTAATGACACTTGCATTAGCTATGATGAGTTGTTCTTGCAGTAAAAGTAGCCCTCACCCATTTTTGGATGCAGGTTGTGTTCAAATAAAATGGAAACTATCTGGTTTTCTTGCCTGAGGTGGACTTGAACTCCACTTTGTCTCCTGGAAATCAGAAGCCACAAGAAGCAAATTTTTTTTCTTATTATTTTAAGGTTGGTTGCGACTCTCAAATTATGTGCCCTAAACTTTTTCCCTGCAATGTAGGCAAGTAGCTCCCACTACTTGTGGGAGCTTGGGCTGCAGAGATCCTTGTGGAAATCACTCTTGTTAAGCCAGAAGGGAAGCCCCCTTCTACTCTCAGCTTTTGCTAGCACAGTGAACTGAAGGTGATGAGAGCTGGAGCCACGTTTGCACACGAGACCCAGCACAGAAAAATTTCTTACATGCTTAGATTGGCTGCTGCTGTCCAGAGACCCATGCACTGCACTTGGTAGACTGGTACCTGATACAGAGGTGTTGAGGAAACGGCAGGGGGCAGCTGGCACAGGGGGAAGCAGCCCCTCACCTCTTCTCTCCAGGCTGCCTGGGTATGCTTCATGAGGCATTTGGAGAGGGCGGCCCTCCACCAAGTTCAGGGAGGGATCTTTTCTGAAAGCTGGGCTGAGGGCTCACATGTCACTGAGCAGGGACAGAAATGTGCCTCCATCTGAAACTAATCACATAGCGTGTCCCAGGTGAGACTATGTCTGCTGCAGGAAGAAATAAGAGCCTTGAGGGAGCCTTGAAAGACTGTGAGGTCCGTGGGGAAGAGAGAGCAGGCTGAAGCAGGCTGTCTCCCCTGTCTCTCCAGCTCCTCTCCCCAGGGCTGCTCTGGCAGCAGAACCAGATGGGAAGATCACCTAACGCAGAGTGTTTTATTTGTCCTGGTCTACACTCCTGTCTTATGCAGTGAAAGCTCCTTGGCCACACCATGCAGAGGTTCTTCTCGTTTTTAATTGAATCCTGAGGTATATTTGTTTTCTAGAGGTGCCAGCTTAAAGTAATTACTAGAATTCCCAGCAGGGCTAATCGGAGATTCATAGAAAATAAAGATGGAGAAGACCTTACCCAATGGGTTTCTGTCATTCTGCTCAGAAGGTCCTTGCCATCCAGGGCAGTGATCACAGTTCTTGGCATGGTGGGCTATGAATAGGAGCCCTGAAATAAATCCCTGCCCAGTGAGATAAGAGAAACTGATTTCACTGCCTGGATATCTCTCCTCTGGTGATAAGACACCTTCCATTTTCATCAGCTGTTTATCAAAATCAGATTAGTAAGAGAATCATCAGATCAGAATTGTTTATGCCCGTCTCGATCTTGAATTACAAATGACTTTCTTGTGCTGCTTGAGCAAAAAACCATGACCTACAGATGAACCAGGCTTTGTATTTCCTGCACCTTGTCCTGAACTTGTAATTCCCCAAAGACCACAGTTGTGAAGTCTCGCCGGTGATCATTGATCTAAGGCAGGTGAGGCTTGCTCTGTGGGGCTGTGGCTATATGGCTGATAGATTCCATCTTTGTGATAAGTCATAAGTCACTAATGGGTTATTTTGAGCTCTCCCAAGTGGAAGACAATGGAGCATTTAGTAAGCTGGCGGTTACGTAAGACATCTCTTTCCAAACAAAGAGGAGGCGGGACACCCAGCCAAAGGGTTGAGCACAGGAGGCTGTGTGGTCTGGTGGTTCCAGGGGGAGACGTAGGGTCAGGGCTTCCTGGGTTCAGCTACCAGCCGGGACTCTGACTCAAGGAGAGCAGAGGCAAGTCTCTTGGCTTGAGGCAGAAAGACTGTAAAACCCAAGAGAGAAAACCACAGGTCTGTGCTCAAGGACTCTGGGGGAAAAGCACATTTTGGAAATGAAAAAAAAAAAAAAAAAATCACCCTGTTAAGTTACAATCTGGGCCTTTTCCAATAAGACGTGAGCATTTTTTCCTGCTTATTGCCTGACACATCCTTCTCCAGGCAGCAGCGTGAAGCCAAGCCAGGCTCCGAGGGTGTTGTGCGTGGGATGAATAGAGGAGCCCGGAGGTCCGAGCAAACGCAGTCAGCCTGGGTGTGTTGTCACCCGCGGTGCTCAGGGAGCCGGGCCCTGGCGGCAACGCGGTTCTGCATGGATTCTTCCCTTTGCCTCCCCAGTCTGCCTTCCACAATCAAGAGCCCTCTGAGATGCTGGGAGGAGAGGGCCCTTCCCGCAGACTCTGTGTGTTTCCCTTCCACGAGTCTCAGCCGGCGTCTGCTCAGCTGTAACCAGCGGCCCGAGCCTCCGCAGACCCACGCGGGTGCCCAAGTCACAGCCCGAGCCAAGGCCCAGGGCAAATGTTCTGCACGTCCCGCCAGCTCTGAAACTGTTTCTTCTGCCCAGACAGAGTAGGTGGCTGCCTACAGGGTTGGGTTGGGAGGACACCTGGGCAAGCCTCCCCTCAGGGGCATCACACCTCCTTTCTCTGGACCAGAGACATTTTCTGATCTTTAGGAATCACTTATGGAAATGAAAACCCTACTTATAGGGGTCTCTGTATTTAAGGTCTTCACCCCCAGCACGGGAGTTAACAATACCTTAGTTGAGTCTCATAGACGTGGGCCAGGGCACGAAGGAGGGGGAGGTTTTGCTGTGGAATGAGGTGGTGGGGAGACCAATCTCTTCCCTGGAAGAGAGAGATATACATCCCAGAAGTAGAGGTGGCCTTCTTGGTCACTTGACCCAGAGCTGTCTGGGCAACTTGGAAATCTGGCAGTGGTGGGTGTGAGGGTTGCAGCAGGATGGTTGCTCTTACTCTAAGCCAAGGTAGGCCAAATGGAATCCAGGTTCTCACTCGTGGCCCACTCATCCAACCCCAGACACACTCAAGATGTCACTTCTCTCTACGTTTGTCCGAGGGGACGTTCCCAGCCTCTGGCCACGTAGCCAAGCTCCACGTCCCACATTCTAAACTGCTCTATATTAAATTAAATAAGCTCTCTCTCTCTCTTTTCAGTTATATAACCATCCTTTGGTCACTTTAGTTGCAATCCTGAAAAAAGTTTTAATAAAAAATTATAAGTCTACTCTTGGGGCTTCCCTGGTGGCGCAGTGGTTGAGAATCTGCCTGCCAATGCAGGGGACACGGGTTCGAGCCCTGGTCTGGGAAGATCCCACATGCTGCGGAGTAACTAAGCCCGTGCACCACAGCTACTGAGCCTGCACGTCTGGAGCCTGTGCTCCGCAACAAGAGAGGCCGCCACAGTGAGAGGCCTGTGCACCGCAATGAAGAGTGGTCCCCGCTTGCCACAACTAGAGAAAGCCCTCGCACAGAAACGAAGCCCCAACACAGTCAAAAATAAATAAATTAATTAAAAAGGAAAATCTTTCCGATGACAGTGAGCTCATTTAAAAAAAAAAAATTATAAGTCTACTCTTACCCATAAAGGTATCTGTGGGAATATTGCCTATTTTATAAGAATATGTGATTTCTATCCTGACTGAAAGAGAAGTAAAAATAATCCATTGAGGCTAGTGATAACTTTAATCCCATAATTTTCAGACTCTGGTTCCTCTACTTGACAGTTCACTCTGGCTGGCGCACCACTTTCACACCTGCCCTGGGTACCAATAGTCTATTAAACACATGCCTAGGAAGATGTAGGGAGAAGAGCTGGGGGTGGATTTCATGAGATTACGATCATCTTCTCTGCTCACAAGTGCCACTGCTTCCTGTGGTCCTTGAGAACCATCCTCTTGCTCTCTACAAGGACACCTGGTCAGAAAGACAACACACTGCGTTTCTGGGGAGAAGGGTCTGGGTAGAAAGCCAAACAGAGTAGACAGTGCACCCCATGCAGAGAGAGATGTCTCCAAAGTGTCCAGCTTCAGAGACCCCAAAGTGCCCGCTGACATCTCATTGTTTTGCCCCTCCTCAGGCACTGTCCAAACCTCCTCCGCAATTCCTGGCAGCAGCATCCCAGGGACCCCTGCCTCCTTCTCCAGCAAGATCCATGTGGAAGAGGAAAAAGCAGCACAGGTCCCACAAATGAATCTCCAGACCTCCCCACCCCCCATCCCCCCACCCCTCGCCCCAATCACAGGGTCTTGTTAAACAAAAGGCTTCATGTCTCAGTTGAAATCGTGCATTTGGATTCTTGCCCTAGTATCTGCTTTTCCCCAAGAATAACAGCTGAGTATACATCCCACGGGATCTTTCTGATGACCTTTCCAAAGAAGAAAAGACTTCCTCTAAAGCCCATGTTTTGGGAGGGATCAATAAACATATAAATATCTGTTGGAAAGAAATAGAAGAATGAATTGTTGTCTCCAAGCTGGCATCATCCCCATGTATTAGTTTTACTTTCATTTGCTTACAATCTGAATTTTAAAAGCTCAATAGCTGATATTAGTCCTGCACTTCATAAATACTACCTTATTAAAGATGAATCTGTCAAATGAAAAAATAGTTTATAACAATTTGTCATGAACTACAAAGATAGATAGACCCTGTCAAGGGAAAAAGTAGATTTCTGGCTGTAGTGTTTTAATAATTAAATTTGTCTCCAATTTAAAAATTCATATGAGTGTTTTCCTATCCAGCCTGGAGAATGAAGTTCCAGCTGGTATTTTCTGACTATATTCAAAAGTAAACTCTTCCATGATTCTTGAATGAGAATCAGTGATCCACAGAGTCAAGCATATTAAAGGTGCTTGATGGTTGGTTTTTAAATAAATGAGGGATTGTATGTTACAACCGAACATGCAGTAGACCGATAATGTACCAAAGCTCAATAAAGCTTCACTTTTAAAAGTTGGGGTTAAACACGCTTCTCTTACATTAAATTCAAAGGGCTATGAAAATCAGGAGAAATGTCTCAGCTTCTACTTCTGCCTGAGAGAAGAGCTGAGAGAAGGTGGCCACATTCAAGAAACATCCAGATGTGTAAACCAACAAATAAGGATCCAGCCAGCACATGATTCCATACACATTGTCAGTAAGATTGGTACTATATTATTTTAAAAGCAGAATTTCTCTTTGAGGCCCATTTGATAAAGTTTCTGGCTTGTAAAAAGGAAGTTCCAGAAGGGGATAGCAACGCAGAGACACTTTTCTAGTTGGATGTGGGGACTGGAGCCGGCATCAACGAGAAGGCTATGTAGAACCCAGCTGGAAAGGGGAAACCAAATATTTATCAAGCCACTGCTATGAGCCACTTTGCTAAGTGCTATTTAATTTAACCTTTCCCATGAGGCTGTGAGGCAGTTACACTTTTCTCCACTTTACAAATGGGGAAACTAAAGACTAAATGGTTTGTCCAAAGTCACATAGCTAGAAAGTGGCAGTCAGATTTCCAACCCTAGGACCTGCAGCCTTAGGACGAAGGATAGGAAGTTCAGCTCAGAGCATGTGTCCTAAATCGTTATCCCTTTCCTTTGGCACTCTACAAGCTTTTCTAACTAAATTAGAGAAAAAGAACCACTGCATTTTACAGTATAATCAACTATTTAAATTGCCTCAGAGTTGGTAAGAAGGAGCCCTTGTTTTCAGATTTGAAATGGAATAGGCTGTCTGTTTTTCCATATAATTCAATGTTGAATATGACTGCGCATGTAACATTCGACATGTATCCCATTCTTTAGGCCAAGCTTTACTTGATATTCATAGGTGTAAATGAAGATCAGCATTCAAAGCATCTTCTGCAAAATTTTTTTTCCAGCTCAGGCTCCCTTTGGCTGGGGAGCATTTACAACCTTGACTTCGACAATGTACGAAAAGAGAGTCAGCCCCTGGAACAGAGAAGTCAAAATGCATATTGGTCCTTGTCTATCCCAAACCCAGATTTTTTCTGTAAACCCTAAGTTGAGAGATGTTATGTAGACCCGTTCATGTGCAATGTACCATCACCTTAAAACACATCCAAACAAGGAGTTTTCAGAGATTATGAAAATTTTATTAACAAAGAAAATCTTCAGTATACACACCCCCTTAAAAACCACCACCTCAAACATGTAGGAAACACTTTGTTTTCTACTCATTATACCCTCAATGCCAGAAGAACAAAACTGCAACACCAAAGTACAGACCAATATTTTCAAAGGGGATCATTGTTTGAGATAATAAAATACTAGAAAATTAGAAGAAACCAATCAAGGTATTCATTCCACAGGCTGAACCACTGAACCTTTATCCAAATGAATGTTTCCACTGTGAGTCAATATATGTGGCCCTCAGCTCTTTGTAACACTACCCCGAAAACACAGCGTACATCTAAAAATATGATCAAGTTCTTTGAGTACAGTAAGAACCGAGGGCCAGCCTGATTCGCAGGCTGTGTGTATGGCTGCACAGCAATGGTTCAGCGACAATCACTAGAAAATGTAAAGGTATGCTTCATGATAGGATGCAATTAGTTTTTCAGGGCAACTTTTCAGTTCATTTCTGATCAGCATTAACCGATCCACCGCTGTCCCCTGGAATCTCCCTCGGATACCCTCTACCCCATCCTTTACTAAACAAATCTATAAACATATTCCAGATATACTGCATGCAAGAGAGGAAGTATGAGAATATGAACAGATTCTAATGTCCTGGATACAAATAGAAAACACATAACGGGTTCTCGCTGTCAGAACACACTGATGTCTGCAGCTGAAAGCCCCTTCAAAGAGATCTTATGGAGGTTTAACTCAAGGAAGGAAAAGAGTTAGGCCTGTTACTTGACTACAGTTTCTAGGGCCTGGTGTAGCTATATTTTTAGGAATGGCTCCAAGGATCTGCCTGCACAAATTTGGATGGAGCTAGGGAGGCACAGATGGTGGTCACGTGAAGGCACAGACCGACTGGGTGGGCTCAGTTACAAAGTCTGCACATTTAGGCTGCTGTATTCCTCCTATTTCAAGTGCTGCCAAGTCCCGGCTGTTCGCCTTCTTTCCAAAGTCTTTATTCATTTAATTCTCCTGAAGGAGGTGGAAGAGAAGGAGGATTGTGCAAATCTAACTGTTTTATGGTTTAGAAGAGACAGTCACCATCTTGGCACCTTGTCAGATTTTAAATGTAACATTTTGCTAAGTGTAAAGCTCGGTATCTGTTCCTTTTCTGTTGCCATTACTGTAACTTCAATATTTGCAAAACACAACCTCAAAATACTTCAAATCCAGCTCAAAGCAGTTTGTTATTCATGCAACACAATTCTCACATGTATCAATACACAGTGAGTTTGCAGCACAGAAATCTTTTCTTTCTTTCCTTTTTAATTTTTTCGTTTTATTTTTTGTTTCTTCTTCACTTATGAATTTTTTCTCTCTTTAGGGATTTAAGAATGATTCAAGCACACAATAGCAAAATCCCCATTATATATACATTTTATATTTATATATATAATGTGTATATATATACACATTATATATGTGTGTGTGTGTATATATAATACACACACACACACACACACACACATATATATATATATATATATATATATCTCCTGATTATTACCAAGCTTATCACCATGTCAGTTCTTACTGGTTGCATTATTTAGAAAAAGGAAGCACATAAGCTAGAGTTATTCTACCATTTGAAATACCCTGTGAATCACTTGTAAAGCATAGAGCACCTTAGTGTTGTGTAGAATTTAATTTTCTGATAGAAAAATTTGTAGTGTTTGCTATAAAAAATTGTTTAAGGTATTCAGGGTGTGATTCCAATGGTGCCTTAAAAAAAGAGCCCACAGATTATCAGTCATTTTCTTTTGTAGGGAACTGTCAAAATCAAAATGGATTCAGTTATTGGAATTTTTTTAACAGGGTACAAAGTATTTTTTTAGGTCATCATCAGGAGGCTTGGTGTGTGTTGATGTAATTTTTGTGTATCAAACCTCTGCTCCAGAATCATCCATTAAGCCCCCGATGTGCATTTTTGGCCTGAGCTAGTGTGTAGGAAGGCCATTTTTAAAGCAAGTCAATACATGAAAAGGTTTTAACATCTGTTAATCAGGTGTTTTATCTGGAGGGCATAAAATACATTTACAATCCTCCAACTAACTTAACATTTCCCTTTTTATTTGGATATTCAAATCATGTAATAATCGACACTATTGTCACAATCGATGGAATTATTCATATACCTCTTAAGGCAAACAAGGAAATGATTTTTTTAGAGTAGGATTTAATGATTAGTAAAATATATCAATAGGTAATGTGGAGAAGCAAATAAAGCTCAATTATGTTGAATTTCTGCTTTCAACAGAGCATACTAATAGAGAAAGTTTTGGGGTTTTTTTTTTTTTCTTGCGGTACGCAGGCCTCTCACTGCCGTGGCCTCTCCCATTGCGGAGCACAGGCTCCAGACACACAGGCTCAGCGGCCATGGCTCACGGGCCCAGCTGCTCCGCAGCATGTGGGATCTTCCCGGACCGGGGCACGAACCCATGTCCCCTGCATCGGCAGGCGGACTCTCAACCACTGCGCCACCAGGGAAGCCCTAGAGAAAGTTTTTGGTAACATTTATGCTACATGAATTTGCATTCTGAGCTCCTTCCTTAAAACATTGATATTGTTCCAAGTTCAATGATAACAATAACTAGAGAGAAAAGTCTCCCACCATAGGGTAGCTGTGCTCTTTTAAGTCGCAGTCACTTCAAAACAAAACCAAAAACTACCCTCCAAGTCAATGGCCAAATGTTCAAATAAGGGCCTCAGAAAACATTAGTTTAAGGCTCTAGTTGACTGTGCATACAAATCAATAATAAGATTACATATCAAATATAATTTCATGAATGGGACACCTCAGCATTACTCAATCTTCGTCAAAAGTACTTAGCTGACAAGAGAGATACTTTACAACATATCACAAATGTGCTATTTGCATGAACATTTCCCATTACAAATGCTGTCTTTTTCATTTAAATGAGTATTTTTAACCTGAGCTATTAATAAAAAAAATTTTTTTTTCTCCCTTGTAAAGCTTGGCTTTCAGAAGAAAGAATCTTTAAGCCTTCTCTCTTGTGATAGTAATTTCTCCAAATACTGACAGTGCCACGTACGTACAGCCAGGGCTCATTAAATAGACTTCTGAGCATAATTATAATTAACAATTAGCTAGAAATTAGTTTTAATGATTTGTTTTAGATGACAGAATAGAAGCATAATGTAATTATTTTTAAACCGTCTATATCATTAAGAATACAACTACTACCAACTTTCAATTACTGAGAAGCAGACAATCACCCAAAGCATTCACTAAGTGATCTATTTACAGATCCAAAATAAGGGAACAGAGGAAAAAGGCCAGGGACCCCAACCCAGGTGTTTGTAATTATTCAGCCTTTTGCAAAGTCTCTTCCTTTTCTACGCTGCTCTTTTAAGCTGTTTCATGCCTTGAAGACATCTCTACCAGGGAAAATAGAGAAAGACACACTGGCTGTTCAGCTCTCCCCCTCCTCCTGCCCCCCTGCTTTTCTCGGAGTCATAGTGAGGATCATGGGGGGAGGGGGGGAAAGGCCTGGAGGAAGATCCTACAAAATTTAGCAAGTGGGTCTGAAACTGTCCAAATCGAACTGGACTAACTGGAAAGAAGATTATATCAGTAATAGGTAACATGAGTATTAGGAATAGACTCCAGACTTTAAAGATAGATCTATACCATTCTTTCCCTGTACCGTGTTCTTTTAATATCCCAAAGTCAGTTTAGATCTTAAGAATTAACAAAAAAATACTATGGAAATCTGAAGAAATGCTCTTTCATTTCCTGAAAAATATAAAAATATTCATTTAGAACAGTGAATATTAGTTATTGTCAAATTTCATTTTTTCTTCATTTTCTTTCTCTTTTTTTCCTTTTTAAAAATATCTCAGCTAGTCAGGGTGCTGTTTTCTCCCCACCTTTGAGCAAGAATGTTAGACCTTTTGCTGCTGACCTTCGGAAGTTGTCAGGGAACACATCCTGACACCCACATAAAAGACCTGGTACCTGTGTTTCCACATCACAAAGCAGGCCAACAAACACACAAGGCCGCAGACCAAGTTCAGAATCATCTGGATGAGTAAGAACAGTTTGAAAGTGCCAGTGATGCTGGTACAGTCAGTCACGTCCCGGTACACAAAGGTCCTGCTGAGGGGCTCGGAGGAGGGCAGTTTGCACTGGCAGGTGTCGAGCATGGTTCCACAGGTAAACTGTGTGAGTTGTGCAAAGTGGTGAGCGGCGAACGCCACGGCCAGCACACAGACCGTCAGGCCAAGGGCGCTCAGCAGAAAGTACAAGAGCTGCAAGAAAGCAGAAGAAAACCTTTCCAGTTATAGAGGACGTTGGATGACTATTGGCAAAGCTAATAAAGAAAAGCTCTTCTTCTTCTCTCCCAAGATTCCTTCTCTCCCTCCATTCCCTGATGGAGGGGGCTGTCTCTCCTCAGAAACATGGTACCCAAGACATGGCAATGGCTCGTTATGGACTGTTAGGGAGCAATCTGATCACAATCTGAAAAACTCTGATCATATTTTCATTTGTCGTACAGATGTCGGGTGTTCCCCATGAATTGAGCCAACAATATTAGCTTGATTTGGGGATGTTTGTATATGGATGTAGCAGGCAGCTGAGATGACTCCCAAACACAAGAGCCATCCCTGAAAGGCATACTGTGCTCGTTTTGACCTTAACAACTGCTGATATAAAGACTGAAACAAGACTAGGAAGTAGAGAACAAATTTCTTCAATGTAGACACTGTGTTGGCCAAAATTGGCAATGATTGGTCAACTAGCAACATGGGTTAATGAAAAAGACTATATTCAATGGAGTGGTTGCCAAACTATGTCCAGGGAGGCCAGGATCCCCAGTGAGAGGTTGCTGGGAGAAAAAAAAATTATGGTTCCAGAAGGTAGGTGACTTGATCACCTACAAGTCTCATCCCAAGTCCAGCTATAACTATCCAGTTTCTGAGCATAAAAATAAACTGTAAATGGTCCCTCAGCCACCAAGGTTCTGAACAGCGTTGGATTATGTGTTAGCCTTGGAATGGAAAAGTCTGGTTAAAGTTCTAACTCTGCTACTAAAGAACCATGGAATCCCTGAACAACTCAGACATTTACCCTACACCTGAATTTTTTTTTTTTTTTTTTTTTTTTTTGTGGTACGCGGGCCTCTCACTGTTGTGGCCTCTCCCGTTGTGGAGCACAGGCTCCGGACGCACAGGCTCAGCGGCCATGGCTCACGGGCCCAGCCGCTCCACGGCATGTGGGATCTTCCCGGACTGGGGCACGAACCCGTGTCCCCTGCATCGGCAGGCAGACTCTCAACCACTGCGCCACCAGGGAAGCCCCCCACCTGAAATATTTTGATCAAAAATTGTGGGTGCTTGTTGACATGGCCACAATATAAATCATTTTACAGAACAAGAAATCTTGTGATTGGACTTCCCTACTGAAAACCTTTCTCTTAATGGCCCAACCTACTGAGGATCTAGGTAAGGAACAGAGTCCCCAGCTATTGGGACTGGTGTACTGAACCCAGTTCTCAGTGCAAGATTTACATTCCCATAGTCAAAAGTTGCTCATAGAGCAATTCTGCTGAATGTGAACTCCTCAAAGGAAGATTAGTCACGTCCAGGTTCAGATGAAAGTTGCTCTGAAAAGATTATGCCCTCCCCCTGCCTCCAACTAATTGCAACTCAAAATAAAAACATGTATGCAAGATTATAAAATATGTGTGCATAAGTCCTCCAGATGAGTGATTTTGCACACAGGGACAACTTCAAATGTTTTCAAGTCTTAAATATAGAATACTTAAAATTTTATTTTTTCTGTCTTGACTGGTGTGTGTGTGTGTGTGTGTGTGTGTGTGTGTGTGTTGGTGTCTTGAGCATGTGTCTGGTTTGCTTGGAAGCTTCACTGCGGACACAGGAAGAGAGTGGACCTGGTTAAAGCCGTTTCATCTTCCTATGGCTGCACGAGCAAAGAGTGCAGGGGTTCTTTGGATCTTCTCATCAAAAATATCTTAAACACACAATCTCTTTTTCATTTTCAAGTCATACGAAGGACTGTCATATACAACCCACATTTCTGCATCTGTGAAACAGTTTATGGAAACATCGATCTCAGGGACATAAAAAGGATAACTTATACTGAACACACTTAGCCTCCCTTGGAGGAAGGGAACCAGAAAAACACACTGTGGCACCATTTCAAAAATTTAAGAGGAAATATTTAATCTGTGCTATTGAATGCATCACCTTGGTCCTGCCTGTTGCCCAAATTTTCAATGGCCACATTTTCTGCAAAAAAAAAAAGTAGTTCTTGGGCTAAAAAGTATGGATTTATTTTGTGGGGCCATTGGGACAGAATATTTGAATTATTCTGGGTTGTTTTGAAATATTCAGGCTTGACGACTGACTTCAAACTCTTGATGCCAAGGGCCAAATTAAATTGTGCTGGCCGTGTCGTGCGTGCCTGCCCATGGCAGCTGCATTTCCAGTGCCGGCGACATGAGTGACTATACCAGCAGGGAGGGCCCAAATTAAGGGATAATTTTTCACCTGAGAGTCATCTGCTTAGCAGAATGGCCCCAGTTCGAGTTTTCTTCATACATTTTATCGCCATCAGCGGATGGGACTACGGATGTCCTGTCTTAACTCTCTCCCACACACTCATACTTAGATAGAGAATTTCTATAACATCCCCTGGGGCATTATCTTGAAACAATGACAATAATCCCTCATCTCGATCTGTAAGTTATTCAAATAGCTGCAAAAACTATTCTCTCATAACCATCACAAAAATCCGTTTGCTGAAATGAGAGTTTTGTCTCTTCTTAAAAGATAACTTTTGGGCCCAAAGAGCAAAAGATTTGCCCAAGACTTTTACCAAGTACACAGCAGTGCCTGGTGATGGTTATAGGCATGGACTGGGGAGCAAACCGCCTGAGTTAGAATCCCGGTTCTCCCCTCCATAACTATGAACCTTGGGCAAATTAAATCAATCCCATGGGTACCTTTGTTTCTTCATCTAGCACCTAAGTCACAGGATTACTCTAAGGATCAAAATAATAGATACTGGGCTTCCCTGGTGGCGCAGTGGTTGAGAGTCCACCTGACGATGCAGGGTACACGGGTTCGTGCCCCGGTCCGGGAAGATCCCACATGCCGCGGAGCGGCTGGGCCCCATGAGCCACGGCCGCTGAGCCTGCGCGTCCGGAGCCTGTGCTCTGCAACGGGAGAGGCCACAACAGTGAGAGGCCCGCGTACCAAAAAAAAAAAAAAAAAAAATTGATACATGCAAAGGGCTTAGAACAGTGGCTGGTAGGCAGTAGCACTATTTAAGTATTCTTGAAATAAACACATTAGTAGACCTGGAAAGAGCTGCCAGGTCTCAGGACTTTTAGGATATCAACCCTATACTGGCTTTGTGTTATTCTGTGTCATGTGAGAGTAACAACACATCCTTGGTTTGTAGAAAGGACGTGAACATTTACACAAGCACAGAGACTGCTCAGTTTTAATTGAGCATATTAGATATGCTAGAAGCCTCAAGAGCACAAACAAAAGCCATGCCCCTCAGCTCCTTTAAATATGAATACATTTTCATTGGTGCATTAGCTCACACATTGTGATTCTGCCTCTCCCACTGCAGGAAAGCATCGGGCCAAGTAAGCAAGAGTGAGCCACAGAATCAAGTTTCTTATCCATTTCAAGACATAAATATAGACTTGATCGGCCAAAGCCTGTGGGCTTCATCTGCAGCGCTGTAGCATTTTTCCTTCGCGGCTTTTAACTCAGCTGACAGCAACAAGCTTCTGGGTCAGAATCTGTAATTTAAAATCAAGTGGCTTGTTTTACCTACACGGCACGAATAACTATCAATGAGAGTGTTTACGATGACCTTGGGAAGGCCAGCAAATATATTTTGATTCCAGCGGGGCTCGGGACGCATCTCTCTTGCCTGTGTCAGGCCGGGCGGCCGGCACTGCGCAGCGGGCGGAGGCGGGCGCCCCCGGCGCTTATGTAACCACAGCGCCCGGGGGCGCGCCCCGCGCTCGCCGCCTCTAATTGGTACCCGGTCGCCGCTTCAAAGTTCAGAGGCCATTGCGCCTGCAATGCCCTCGTGGGGAATGTGCCCCGGCGTGTTTTTGCACGCACACGAACCAGACACGTTTCTGAACATCATCAAGGTGAGCCCCGAGAAAACACGGCCAAGAGGATAGGCAGGAGGTCCAATCAGCGGCCGGATGGCCCGCCGAGCCCAGGAGCAGAACTCGGGAGCAGGGCCCGGGGAGAAAGATGGAAGGCGCCGGCGGCTTACAGGGCTTGCCAAAGGGCCGCCAGAGAAGACTGTGCTAGCTTGAGATGAAAAGACAAGCCTCCGTGGCCACTGTCTGTAAGGAAAAGGGAAGTGTGTGCGGCATGTGTGGATGTGTGGGTGGGTGTGTGTGCACGCGCGCGCGCGCTAGCGCAGGCTGCAGTAAAGCGCTGGCATCCACCCCCCCACCCCCACCCCCCCCGTATTGCTTGTCCTGACTGGTCGTTCAACAGAAGGAAATAAATTCGCCACCAAAGCTTGGTCCAGGATATCAACACGTAAGCACTAAAATGCGGTTTTGCTAGTGAGAAACACCTCATGAAGGTGCATTTTATTCCTTCTCCCCCAGGTGATGTCAGGAGCACAAGGGAAGTCCGCTGTAACCTGTTGTGCCTTTGGAAAACCTGGAGATTGACGGAGCTCATTTTCGACCTGAAGATAATATAGCGGGCACCTTAGAGAGCTGGCAGCAAGCATCACTAAAGGTCACACTCAGGAGAAGAGCAAAGTGCCTCTGTATTTGTCAATGTCTGTCACAGGTGAAAAAAAAAGATAGTTAATGAGATCTTTCTAGTGGTGAATTCTCAACCTGGCTGACATTGGCAGTGACTTTTTTATTTTTTAATCTTTTTGTCCTTGCTCCTTATTTTAAATGCAGACGTTGAGATGGCTTTAGGGGCCTCTGTGAAGATGTTGCTGTTGCCTCTGCTGTTTCCTGGGATCGTGGTGGAGAGGGGGATGAGGGCATTTCACAGAAACTGATGAACCTGGTTTAGAGCCCTTTTTACCTAATGAATGAAATTCCCATAATTTAACAGATCATTTCTTACTAGGCTTTAAAAAACAAAATCGTCACTAAGCCTTGTAGTTTATTCAGACTTCTACCGAAAAAGTAAACATGGACTGATGTCTGCTCTATCTGGCCTTCTTTTAAGGGACACCCTCAGACAGAAAAAGTAAAATTTCCAAGGTGGGTGGGGGGGCATATCCACCAAAATTCTAACTCTATCAATTTTTAAAATAGCATCCATTAAATTGTTAAATTAGAAGAGTTACATCTAACTATCGGAGAACATCTCAAAATTGAAGAAAAAAACTACACAATGTAGGTATAATCCCACCACTCAGAGAAACTATTTTTTCTGTGCATATAAGAGCTATTTGTTTAATTTCCATAGGATCATAGCATACATTTTGTGTGGCCAGATTCTTTTTGCTAGCTAAAATAATTTGAATATTTTATTCACTAATTACTCTTTTACGACATGACTTAAATATATATATATGTATGTATATATGAGCACATTGCTTTTTTATGTCAATAGCTTTTATATCAATATACTAGAATATACTAACATCTTACAAAGGAGTATCCAGTTTTTATGTGTTTTCTTATAGAAGAAAAGTAAACAATGTGACTGGACCCCAAAAACCAAACCAAACCAAACCAACATTACAGAAAGCTTTTTGTTCTCTGCTACAGGAGTTGAAAGAAAATTAGGAATTTGATTTCTACTAACTGATTTCTGAGTGGGCTGTTTATCTCCCTAAACTCTGAAAGGGTGTGTCTGTGTTTCCCTTTGGAGCAGATTCTACTGTGCAGTGAAAATGCTGTGTACTTGAATTGGCTCCAACCAAACACAGTGTCTCTAAAAAAAAAAGGCACTCAAGGAAAGGCACACACACTTGCTAAACCAAGCGTACTCCAACCTCCTGCATTTGCCCTCAAATTCTTGGCACAGGTCATTTGGATGCACCCAATGTACCTTTTCTGTCTCAGTGATCCCACCTACCAAGGGAAATACACTTAGATTGCTTCATTATTAAAACATTCTAAAAAAAAAAAACCCCAAGATGGGGAAGTGGGCACTGATATAGACACTTTTTCCCTGGCCAAGTGTTTTGCTGAACTGATGAGTTTTCAATTTTCCTTTTAAGGGCATTGGAGGGTACTTCATATGCTCTGTGCCAATCCAGTTCATGGAAATTAAGACTTAAAAAAAAATCAGCATTACCTTTGGGGTCTGGATGAATGCCCTTCTAAAACATTTTTTGGCCTGTCTAAAAATGCAATTTCTAGAATAATCAGATATACAACCCCTTAAAAAGTCCTCCTTAATTTTGTACTCGTGTTTCCTTCTATGTGATGATAAAAGAGAAAGAAAAATGACAACTTACTTTCATGGCAAACTGGATACATGTCCGTTCGTCAACTTGATAGGAGACACAAAGCATAAACAAACCAAGATAGGCCACTAAGCAGACCTGCAATGGAGAACAGGGATGAAAGGTTGTTATCAAGGAAAGCCGTGTATTCTAATGACATCAATCTCAGCGTCTTTCACCAGTAACATCCTTGTTATCAAGGTGTTCATTTCATTTGCTTATCTTTATGTGCTATTTTTTCTCAGCTTGTGGAACAGAGTTTTAAAAATAGGAAAATCAATTTATTTCAATTTAGCCAGTATTTATTAAGTCCTTTTGATGTGCCAGGTGCTGTACAAGGTCCTTCAGCGAATACAATGATGAACAAAATTTCCTCAACCTCAGTAACTGTACGGTTCAGGCCAGGCCACGATAAGTGCACACACTATTCTAAGGCAGGGCATTCTGTGTCAAATGCTATTCAGAGAAGTACAAAAAGAAGAAAAAAATAACATTGAATTGGGCAATTAAAAAAGCCTTCACTAAAGAGGTGGATTTGAAATGGTCCTTGAAAGGGATGATGATAATAATAATGATCACTACCAGTTACTGAATACTTACTTTGTTCTTAGGCTCTTCTAAGGCCTTTGTATGGATTTCTTCAAGTAATCAGCATAAAACCCTATGAAGTAGGTGCTATTATGATCCTCACATTATAAGTGAGGAAACAGAAGCACAAAGCTAGTAAATGATGGAACCCACCCTCAAACCAGGTAGCTTGGGTGAAACAGTACGAGTGCAGGCAGACGCAGGACTGTGTGTGGAAAGAATAGCAAACATGTATCTACAGTTGAAATAACAAAATATAGAGCAGAAAATGTAGGTGGAAAGTCTGGGGATGTAGAACTGATTTAGGAAGTAGTGGGGTTCCCTTGAACATTTCTGAGCAGGGGAATGACAAGATTCAAGACATGTTTCTGGAAAATGAGCAGTGGTGTTGGGTGGGTTGGCGGTGAGAACATCAGAATCTTATTTTACTAATCTAAGCAAGATTAATCTATCAGGTGAGCCAGAGCTCAGAGGGTGGTGGACAAAGTCAGAGAAAGAGGTGAGAGGAAAGGTGTAGTAAAAGTAAAATGTATACATCTTGGCTATTGCATGACCAGTGGGAGGACACTGGAGTGGGAGAAATAGAAAGCCATCTCCAAGTGCTTGAGTGTCAGTGATGGGAAGAGTGGGGGGGGTGGTGCAACTGACCCAAAGAAGGCTGGCAGGGGGCATGGCAACTTTGAGAGAAAACATACTCAATTTTTAAAACAATTTTTTAAACCGAAGTGTAGTTAATTTACAATGTTGCGTTAGCTTCTGGTGTACAGCAAAGTGATTCAGTTATTTACATATATATTTAGGTTCTTTTCCATTATAGATTATTACAAGACATTGAATATAGTTCCCTATGTGATACAATAGGCCCTTGTTGTTTACCTACTTTATATATAGTAATGTGTATCTGCTAATCCCAAACTCCTAGTTTATCTAACCCCCCACCCCCCGCTATCCCCTCTGGTAACCATAAGTTTGTTTTCTATGTCTGTGAGTCTATTTCTGGTTTGTAAATAAGTTCATTTATATCATTTTTAAGAGTCCACATATAAGTGATATCATATGATATTTTGCTTTCTCTGTCTGACTTACTTCACTTAATGTGATAATCTCTAGGTCCATCCATGTTGTTGCAAATGGTATTATTTCATTCCTTTTTATGGCTGAATAATGTTCATATATATATATATATATCCAGAGGAAACACTAATTCGAAAAAATACACGCACCCCAATGTTCATAGCAGCACTATTTACAATGGCCAAGACATGGAAGCAACCTAAGTGTCCAGCGACAGATGAATGGATAAAGAAGATGTGGTATATAAAACCTACTCGATTTGATTTTCTTTTTAGTGCATCGGAGTTTCTTAAACTGTGATTTAGAGTTTCTAATCAAAGCATACCTATTCACACTCAACTTTGGAAACCTTAAAAGGTTGCTAATTTCTACTTTAGGATGAAAAACATAAGCAACAGAATTGCATTTTCTGATAAGCACAATTTTCCTAGAGACAATGTTGGAAGGGTGGCTGAGAGTCACCCAGCAAGTCATTAGATGGCTGGTTTGGTGATACTCATAACTCCTACCCCCAGGGCCAGCTTTGAACCTCGGACCTGCTAGGGTGGTAGAGCTGTTTATTTACAAAGCCAACACAACATTTTAACGTAGCACCTCTAGCCTATTCTCCCCTTGATTACAAAATCAATAAGTGGCTTGTGCCCTCACTGGTTCCCAAGTTGCGGGTTTAGGTTTCCACTGGACTGTGAAGCCAAAAGCCAAGTCTTCCTTGAGTACAGGCTGTTTTCAGCGTTTTCCACCACTATGACAGGCTGATGGTTAAAAGCAGAGATGACATTCCTAGTTCAACAGACACAGCGTGGGCTGGAGAGGGCTGGGTAGAAAACAAAGCAGATAGGACCCACAGAGACAGCTTTTCAGCAGAGCACCGGCAGATGTGGAGGTAATGACACTGAAGTTGTTTGTGTAACCCACAACGTGGCCATATTTCCAAGGCAGGGATGAAGTTCCCTTTCAAAACTCTTTTAAAAATATATCTAAAAAATATATCTAATTGAGGTATAAGTTTGATAAGGCCTGTAATGGCTTACTGTGTATTTTCAAATTAAGAATTTTCGGAGCTAGGGACTTCCCAGTGGTAAAGAATCCACCTTCCAATGCAGGGGATGCGGGTTCGATCCCTGGTCAGGGAACTAAGATCCCACGTGCTACAGGGCAACTAAGCCTGCACACCACAACTACTGAGCTTGCGCGCCTCAATGAGAGAGCCCACGTGCTGCAAACTACAGAGCCCACGCACTCTGGAACCCACGAGCCACAACTAGAGAGAGAAAACCCGCCTGCCACAACTAGAGAGAAGCCTGCATGCCACAACAGAGTCCACGCCACAACGAAAAGATCCCGCGTGTCTCAACGAAGACCCCTCGAGCTGCAACTAAGACCCGAAGCAGCCAAAAATATAAAAAAATAAAAAAGTAAAATTCTTAAAATGATTTAAAAAAAGAATTTTCAGAACTAAAACAATGGAAGAAAGACCTTTTCTTTTTTGTTTATTGGCAAGAAACCCAATGGAAGCTTCTAAACTTGCTTGTGGGGATGGTTAGATCCCTAAGTATGTGCCTGGGCTTGCTTGTTAGCATCTGTCTGCAGGTGCACAGGGCCAGGCTCTCTCCTACATAACTGTCTTTGTCCCTAGAGGCTATTGTGAAGTTGGCGATTGCCAAAACTCTCCCCTTTGTCTTCATGAGAGACACATTCCAACAATCGAGCCTAAATGACCAGTATCTTAAAATCTGACTCTGCCTTCCTTGAACAAATTTTTCTACTTCAGTAGTGTCTACTTCTGTGAAGTCTTAATTTAGCCTGGCTTCCAGCAAGAAGTTGCGCAAGAACATATAACCTCACTCTAGAGTATTTCACTTAGTCAGTCGACAGAACTCTTTTTGAGGCCATACTCTTTTAACAGATCCAGGAACTGAGCGGTGAAAAACCAGTCTCAGCCTTCAAGGAGCTCTCAGTTCAGTGGGAAAAAGAGGAGAGTGAAGTTACAATACCATGTAAGTTTTAGGACCGTGTCTGCTGTAATACACTGAAGGGGTGATTAACCTGAAGGCAACTTGAAGAAACTTCCTGGAGGAAGATGGATTTTGAAAGGTAAGCAGAAATTAAGCAGAAGGATGTTAGGAAGATTAGAGCAAGTACTAGTGGGTACAAAAGCATGGAGAAATGCAGAGTAAACATTGAGGTCTCCCAGAGCTCTGGTGCACAGGATGGGAGAAGAAAAAGCCGAAGATGAGCTTGTAGAGATGAGCAGGAAGTAGGTCACAAGGAACTTTTATTTCAATCTAGGACATTTGAGGCAAGGGAATCATGTGATCAACGTTGCCTTTTAGAATGGTCTTTCTGGTTGTGAAGAATGGATTGGGAAGGGAAGACCAGCTGGGAGGCTGTTCTCCATCTATGGAGAAATGGTGAGTGCCTGAGCTCAGGTAGCAGTAGGGACCAAGAGTAGGTGTGTTTGAGTGATGTGAAGGAAGCAGAATCCAAAGCTCTAAGAACTGATTAGATGTGAGGGTTGAAGGGGAGGGAGGGTTAAGTAAGGTGCTCAGCTACCCGACTTGAGCTGCCAGGTGGATGGAGTTCACGTTTAATAAGGCACAAGATACAAGAGGAAGAGGAGAATGGGAATGGAAACCGATAATGCCCACCTGAACTCAAATCTCAGACACGTGGGCCTAGAACTCAGGAAAGGGATCTTAGCTGAACATAAGCCCTTAAAGCAATGGAAACCATCAGAAATGCTGGGTCAACCAGAAACAGTCTAGGGAAAACAAAAAAAGGCCAAGGAAGTTACCCAGTTATGAAGAACCATTGAATAGTTTGAACAGAAAGCATCTCAAATACACTTCATATAACTTTGGTTGTACATCATGACATGTCTAAATACTATGAAACTGATCATCCTTCTGGATTTTTGAAAGTTTCACTTCTAGGTCCTAGTGTAGGATATTTGCTATAAAGCCTGGATCAATCCAACATATTTTATTTTATTTTAATATTTATTATTTATTTATTTGGTTGCGCCGGGTCTTAGTTTTGGCAGGTGGGCTCCTTTGTTGCGGCTTGCAAACTCTTAGTTGCGGCATGCATGCGGGATCTAGTTCCCTGACCAGGGATCAAACCTGGGCCCCCTGCATTGGAAGCGAGGAGTCTTAACCACTGCGCCACCAGGGAAGTCCCAATCCAACATACTTTAATTTCTTGGCCTTCTGATAGGGCTCAGTCGGCTCTGGGAGGGGGTGGGGAGTTCATTTTCTTATCTACAGATTTGCATACTAGAACAATACTTCTTTATCAGAGGGTTTATTGGAGTCTAGAATGCAAGCACTTTATAGAAGAGTAGTATTTATTAAACACTTAAAACTGAAGGCTTATCATCAAAAAATCTAGAAACAATAAATGCTGGAGAGGGTGTGGAGAAAAGGGAACCCTCTTGCACTGTTGGGGGGAATGTAAATTGATACAGCCACGATGGAGAACAGTATGGAGGTTCCTTAAGAAACTAAAAATAGAACTACCACACGACCCAGCAATCCCACTACTGGGCATATACCCTGAGAAAACCATAATTCAAAAAGAGTCATGTACCAAAATGTTCATTGCAGCTCTATTTACAATAGCCAGGACATGGAAGCAACCTCAGTGTCCATCATAGGATGAACGGATAAAGAAGATGTGGCACATATATACAATGGAATATTACTCAGCCATAAAAAGAAATGAAATTGAAATATTTGTAGTGAGGTGGATGGACCTAGAGTCTGTCACACAGAGTGAAGTAAGTCAGAAAGAGAAAGACAAATACTGTATGCTAACACATATATATGGAATCTAAGAAAAAAAAAAAAGGTCATGAAGAACCGAGGGGTAAGACAGGAATAAAGACACAGACCTACTAGAGAATGGACTTGAGGGTACGGGGAGGGGGAAGGGTAAGCTGGGACAAAGTGAGAGAGTGGCATGGACATATATACACTACCAAACGTAAAATATATAGCTAGTGGGAAGCAGCCGCATAGCACAGGGAGATCAGCTCAGTGCTTTCCTAGAAAGCCACCTAGAGGGGTGGGATAGGGAGGGTGGGAGGGAGACGCAAGAGGGAGGAGATATGGGGATATATGTATACGTATAACTGATTCACTTTGTTATAAAGCAGAAACTAACACACCGTTGTAAAGCAATTATACTCCAATAAAGATGTTAAAAAAAAAACCCCAAAACTGAAGGCTTTATGGCCACGGGGAGGAAACCAGATTTCTCATGCCAGACCAAGGGTCTTGTTTTCTAAGTGGGTGGGACGTGGGCACACCAGGAAGACAGGGTGCTCTGGCTTCCCAGGGCGGAGAAGGAGGAGCTCTTGTTAATGAGTGGTGATACTTGCCAGGCCTCTCTGGAACAGCATTCTTGGATTCTGGGCCAGGGCTTCCATTGGATATGGTGAGGTGCAGCCCATAGAAGTGGAAAAAGGCAGTTACATAAGATTTTCAAGAAGGCACCCATTGGACCAGGGGCAGACAGGTGGTATCACTGAACACAAAACCAGACAAGACCTGGGTGGCACTGGGAAAACTAGTGCTGAAAGGGCAGCTAGCCCTGAAGAGCTTGTGAAGATTTAGTTCATGTACAGATGGATAATTATGTTGATAAGAAAAGCTTGAAAAGATTTTTTTAGTGAAAAAAAATCCCATCATTTTAAACCTGTTTTTGGATGCATGTGTCTGCAATCTGTTTAGCAAGAAGAGAAACCTAAGTCGCAAACTCCACATTCTGTCTAAAGATGTTCTTTGTCTGCTCAGAGTGAAGACTGCATTCTCTCTTGAGAGTTAGAAAGTTAAGCAGAGTTGAAATGTTCTCTGAATGTTAAATCCATTTCTAGATGTTCGAGTCCTGAGTCTTGTCACACTTTGTATTATTCCTGCAGTGGTACCTTTTGAGGATCAGCTTATTATGAATAAAAAGTGAATGGTGGGGGCTTCCCTGGTGGCGCAGTGGTTGAGAGTCCACCTGCCGATGCAGGGGACATGGGTTCGTGCCCCGGTCCGGGAGGATCCCACATGCCGCGGAGCGGCTGGGCCCGTGAGCCATGGCCGCTGAGCCTGCACGTCCGGAGCCTGTGCTTCGCGGCGGGAGAGGCCACGGCAGTGAGAGGCCCGCGTACCGCAAAAAAAAAAAAAAAAAAAAAGTGAATGGTGGATGGACCCGAGTCTTGGAGATTTACCTACATATCATTTTTTTCCTTTTCATTTTGGCACAGCTAGAAGGTATCACCCTAAAACATTTTGTGAGAATGCGAATTATTGGTATTTACTTCGCTCCGTGTCATATTTATATTCTGGTCTTGTGACATTCACACAACCTCCAATTTATTTGTTTTCTTTTTGTTGTTGACAGAGCTGCTTGACAGGGCTATCTGGAGAATACAACCTCGCCTGTCAAATGTCTTTCAAGGTTTCTCTCCTCCTTCCATCCCCCCCTTTCATTTGTGTACCTGAAATGTGACTCTATTTCTGTTAGTTAATCAATGTTCACCTTTGTATTTAAAGTGCTTTATTTCAGTCAATATAGTAACAAGATGAACTCTCCTCTCATATTTGCACAGCCAATTGATCAACCAGAGATGTAGCAGAACTGTACCTATTTCTCTAGATATTTCTTAAGCGAATTTCTATGGGTTTTCACCTATTTAATAGAATTTAAGGTAGAGTATTAGAAATAATTTTCAACAAAAGATATATTGCAATATATCAAATGAATGCAGTCTCACTCAGGAGAATTGCTTATTAATACATAGTTTATCAGAGATTTAAATAATATACAAAAGAATATTTCATGAGAATCTATTAAAGGATGTTTATCGGATCAAGACTTCAGAAGGATGGGATAGAATATTTTAGCATAACTTAAGCATTTTTACTAGATTCTCATTGCCACTGCCTCTGGTAAGACAATGTTTAAGCTGGTGGTTCAGAATTACTTGGAGGGCTTGGTGAAAACTCCCTTGTCTCCAGAATTTCTGATCCAATAGGTCAGGGGTGGAGACCGAGAATTTGCATTTCTAATAAATAAGGCCACACTTTGAGAACCACTAGTCTAAGCTAAAAACATAGTCTTCTAAATGCTGACGCCTGGTATGGGTTAGGGGTTAGGAGTTATACACTGACTAGTGGAGTTTCCTATAGAAGAGTTGTTTATTACAAGTAATAATGGGGTGTAACAACAATAGTTTCCCCATAAATAAATTTAGTCATGGCTATTGTAGCAAAATTCCTTAAAATTGGAGGGAAAAAATCCTTCGTCTTCATCACTTCTTAAATATGACCTCATTCTAGAGCCCGTGGCCTCAGCGAGTGTGGTTGATGGTTTGGGAGCATCTCTAAATCATCGCTTAGTGTGATGTGGCACTCTGCTACTGTTGACAGGAAAAGCCCCCTCCACTGCAAGCCAAAGCAAAGCAATCATCCAAAACTGGACCATCTCTCCATCGGTGTGCTGGTACACGTTTAACAACCAGCTGTACGGGTGGGAGGTGCTATCTGCAGCGCTTGCTAATTTCCATGGTATAAATACTTCTACCAGTGCTGCTTTCAAGCTACCGATGTGAAGTCACTGAACACGGGGCTGGGAAGAGATGTGCACAATCAGCTTTCACGAGCCCATCAGAGGTGCCCCAGGCACCCCGCACCCCTACCACACTGTCTGCCTATTGGAGTCCCTCGTCTTATTTTAGAAGCATCTGGTTACCAAGTGGGATTAGTTTGTAACTACAGCGTAAAGTTGGGCACATGACTCTTTATTAGTTGTTTGGAATCCCTGAAACCAGCCTACAGAATCAGTATAAAGGTGCAGGGGAGTGAGCCAGGGAGAAATCCTAATACTCATTTCCTAACTTGTGAAAATGGAGTAAGAATTGTAGCAACATAATCTTTGAGATCTTGTTATTCACGGCCACCCCAGTGAAGGTGTCACTGCCCAGCTGAGTCGAGCTCAACAACTTTTATTGTGGTAGGCACTAGGAACATGCAGAATAAGATATGGTCATTGCTCTTTAGAAATTTACAGTTTAAGCCCCACTTTGCAGAGAAACTGAAGCACAGGAAAATGGATTGCCATGGGTAATGCCATCTGACCAGGCTAGGCCAGGTGTAAAAATGGGCAGCCCACAGCAGCTCATTCAAATCCCTCCTTCCTCATCAAAATTTATCATGCTTTCTATAACGTAAGGGACATTGAATCAACTGTGATTTTTTTTCCCTGCTGTGCATTACTTTTTAAAGACAACAAAAAGTTTGGTGTTAATCAGATAGGATTTAAATATGGTAGAATGATGAAGTCATCCCTCCCCACATTTATTATTATTATTATTTTAAATTGCACTTTAAGGTAAAAGCAAGATAATAGGATTAAAAAATACTCTAATCAGATGAGGTAAGAAAGGTAAAAATAACTCTCAAAAGCATGAAACATCAAGTAACAGTTCATTCAACCGGTGGTTACTGCTTCTTTAGTTTTGTTAAAACCAAGTCTAGAACTACAGTCAAGGAGACAGTGTTGCATAGTGGAAAAAATGTGGGCTTTAGAACCTGAATCTTGACCTGCTGCTTTACTAGCTAAATGATCTGGGACAAAGCAATTTAATTCTTCTTAGCCTTGGTTTCCTTATCTATGAAATGGAAACAATAATGCCTTCTTTTGATGGTTAATTCAAGGATTAACGATAATGCAAGTAAAGGGTGTAGTATAATACCTTAACAAATAGCTGGAGAATAACTGGTAGTGATTACTACCATAATTATTATTGCAATTAGAGTCACTCATACATTTATTACAGTAGGCCAAATTTAGAGTATATTTCAGGGGTCAGAAATGTATTACCAACTTAAGCAGGTTAGGAATTGATAACACACATACTGTCTTGGTTACAAATATCACATAGTCTACTTTTTATTAGCACCAATGGATACTTGGTGTGGTCTTTATATTTATGTAAGAAAAACGAATTAACAAGTCTAGATGGTTTGACATTTTAATGCTAATGTTGAGCAGTTTTACGTGCCAGGCATTAAACTAAGCTCTCTTTGTAAATTATCCCATTTGGTCTTCATAAAAATCCTTGACGTAGTCGCTGTTAATAGCCCATTTTATAGATGATGAAACTAAAGCTTAGAAAGGTTTTATGCTCGAGGTCACATAGCAAATACAGAACCCTAAGCTGTACGTGTCCAAGTACAGATCCTGGCTCTTAACCATTATACATCCCAGTCGACTCCCTGGAGGAATCTGGACAGCCCTATAAGTGAAGTGAGAACTGCAGAAATTTGGATAACTTTCCATCATCTGCTCCTCTCCTGTGTGGGATGGCAGGAAGCCCTGGTCCTGAGGTATCATGCGAAGACCAGTCTTTGAGATCCAGACACTGTCCAAGCTGAGGGAATGGGACACAGCCTTTGAGACTCAGTCTCATCATGTATAAAATAGAAAAAATAATACTTTATAATTTAAGGATCATAAGTAATGTGCCTGAAATGGTAGTAGGTATTATTTTTTCCATCTCATATGACCTCAAACTGTGCCAGTACAACTTACTCTGAAATTTGAGCTGAAATGAGTAATATATATAAATGTAGCCCTCTCTCACATCTTAGAAATAATCTCATTCTCTTCATTTAAAAAGTTTTCAGGGCTTCCCTGGTGGCGCAGAGGTTGCGAGTCCGCCTGCCGATGCAGGGGACACGGGTTCGTGCCCCAGTCTGGGAAGATCCCGTATGCTGAGGAGCGGCTAGGCCCGTGAGCCATGGCCACTGAGCCTGCATGTCCGGAGCCTGTGCTCTGCAACGGGAGAGGCCACAACAGTGAGAGGCCCGCGTACCGCAAAAAAAAAAAAAAAAAAGTTTTCATTGTGTATCTACCATGTGCCAGAAACTCTTTGAGACTCTGGAGATACCACAGTTAACAGAAGAGACAAAAGTCGCTGCCTTGATAGCACCAATGCTTTAAAGTGGAGAGGCAGACCATAAACAAATGAATAAGTAGAAATATAATGTATCAGTCGTTGAGAAGAGTTATGGAGAGCATAGCACTTACCATCATAGCTTCTTTTTCACGCAAACATGACATATAGTAAATAGCAAAATACAAACAATAAATCCTTAAGGTGATATGTTCTCCCTAAAAATTGAATTGGTAATCCTAGCAACCCCTTAAGAAAAGATGGTAGACTCAAGATAGTTTCTTATGAGAACCTTGTTGATTGTTATTCCAACAACACATATCCACTATAAGCTAAGACCTCACAGGCTCTAAAAAAGAGAACACATCCGTGACCCCAGAGAAGGGGCAACAGAGGGTAACTACAGAAATGTTTACAGCAAAATGGGCTGCATCCAAAGGATAGAAACTGGGGCAGTATATCTTAGCTCTGGATCTGACAGACCTAGGTTCAGAACCCACCTCCACCACTTTTTTGCTTTTGGCCTTGGACAAGTTAACCTCTTTGAGCCTCAGTTTCATCATCTGTGGGATGATAACCACAGTGCCTACTTCATAAATTGCTGGGAAGATTATATAAGACAGCATGTGTAGAAGGCTTATTATAGTACCAGCACATATGAAGCAGTCAATACTAATTTGTCAAATAAATGAATCCATTCATTGAGAGACTTGGGCTACATTTTTTTTTTTTTTTTTTTTTTTTTTTTTTTTTTGTGGTACGTGGGCCTCTCACTGTTGTGTCCTCTCCCGTTGCGGAGCACAGGCTCCGGACATGCAGGCTCAGTGGCCATGGCTCACGGGCCCAGCCTCTCCGTGGCATGTGGGATCTTCCCGGACCGGGGCACAAACCCATGTCCCCTGTATCGGCAGGCGGACTCTCAACTGCGCCACCAGGGAAGTTGGGCTACTTTTGCTTTCGTAGCAAGGACCCACTTTTCAAAAATCTCTCTAATAATGTTAACATAAACAGTTTGCAAACACCTGAGAGTTATAAAACATCTTTTTCTGCATCTTTTCCTTTCTGCTACAAGACTGTTTATTATCTACTACTCAGGAAATGCCAATCTTGGTAAACATACCAAGCTGTATATGTTTCTCTGATAACACTATTGTTGCTTTACAAAGATAAGCATTTAATTTCTGAAAACAAAATGCCATTCAGCTAAAAATATTTTCTATCCATAACAGATCCAAAATTGATATTACTTTTTTTAAAAAAGTGAAATTGTTTCAGCCAAACTTAGTGCACAGATATTAATAGGAAGTTCCAAAAGTGATAGGCATGTAAAAGTAAAGGTTCCAAATCAACCAGAGTTTATGGCAGAATTGAACATCAGGATGAGAGAGTAACGTACTTATGGTCAATTAATCAACAACAAAAGAGGCAAGAATATACAATGGAGAAAAGACAGTCTCTTCAATAAGTGGTGCCGGGAAAACTGGACAGCTACATGTAAAAGAATGAAATTAGAACACTCCCTAACACCATATACAAAAATAAACTGAAAATGGATTAAAGACCTAAATGTAAGACCAGAAACCATAAAACTCCCAGAGGAAAACATAGGCAGAACACTCTGACATAAATTGTAGCAATATTTTTTTGGATCTGTCTCCTAAAACAAAGGAAATAAAAGCAAAAATGAACAAATGGCACCTAATTAAACTTAAAAGCTTTTGCACAATGAAGAAACCATTTACAAAATTAAAAGACAACCTGCTTAATGGGAGAAAATATTTGCAAATGATACGGTGGATAAGGGGTTAATATCCAAAATACATGAACAGCTCATACAACTTAACATCAAAAAAAACAAACAACCCGATCAAAAAATGGACAGAAGACCTGAATAGACATTTTTCCAAAGAGGAAATGCAGATGGCCAACAGGGACATAAGAAGATGCTTAACATTGCTAATTATCAGGGAAATGCAAATCAAAACCACAATGATATATCACCTCACAACTGTCAGAATGGCTGTCATCAAAGAGAACACAGATAACAAATGTTGGCAAGGATGTAGAGAAAAGGGAACCCTCCTACACTGCTGGTGGGAATGTAAATTGGTGCAGCCACTGTGGAAAACAGTATGGAGGTTTCTCAAAAAACTAAAATAGAACTACCACGTGATCCAGCAATTCCACTCCGGGGTATATATACATGAAAAAAACAAAAACACTAATTTGAAAAGATACATACACCCCAGTGTTCACAGCAGCATTAAATACAATTGCCAAGATATGGAAGCAACCTAAGTGTCCATCAACAGATGAAAGGTTAAAGAAGATGTGATAAATATATATATATATATATATATACACACACACACACACACACACACATACACACAGACACACACACACAATGGAATACTACTCAGCCATAAAAAAGAATGAAGGTTTGTCATTTGCAACAACATGGATGGGCTTGGAGGGTATTATGCTAGGTGAAATAAGTCAGACAGAGAAAGACAAATACTATATGATAATCACTTATATGTGGAATCTAAATACAACAAACTAGCGAATATAACAAAAAGGAAGCAGACTCACAGATATAGAGAACAAACTACTGGTCACCAGTGGCGAGGCAGGGAGGGGACAATCTAGGGGTAGGGGATTAAGATGTACACACTATTATGTATAAAATCAGCTACAAGGATATATTGTACAATACAGGGAATATAGCCAATATTTTATAAAAACTATAACCTTTAAAAGTTGTGAATCACTATTTTGTACACCTGTAACTTACATAATATTGTACATCACCTATACTTCAATAAAAATAAATTTCAACAAGAAAAAAAAGATGAGGGGTAAACTGCAACTATCTGTCTCTAAACACTACAAACATCAGTATAAGCATTAAAGCCTAGAACACTAATCATAATTTTGAAAAAATGTTTCCTCTTGGTTTTTATTCAACTAAGCTCAAAATAGCAGCTTCTTTTCTACTACAAATAAAACTATAGCTAGCAACAACTTTTTATAGATAGTAAGTTTTGCTAAGGAGTGTTTTATTTGGCCTATAATATATTAGGAAGATATTCAATGCCTTTCCATCTGCCTTAGGAATCTACAACCGCAGAGCTTCATTGCTCTACTTTTTCTATTTTTATTTTTCCATTAGAGTAAAAGTTGCCAATGAAGAGCTGTAGTACAGAAATACTCTCTTCATCTAAGGGTTAAATTCCGCCTGGCCCAGGAAGAGTTTGGGTTATGACATACATCCCCATCTGTGCATTTCTACATATTTCTTGGAGGGAACAATTTGGAATCTTTAGTTTTCAAGTTAAGATGATCTTTTAAAGAAGCTGGTAGAGATCCAGGTCAAAATTTCTCAGCCAAAAGGTAATTCTAGATGACAAATTCTCTCACAGAAAATTATTTCTTTGCAGAGTCTAAAGAGAAAAGACACTTCCTGAACCACACCTAAGTTGAGCTCATCTATAACATCCCCTCAATCTTTTTCTTCTCCTTTGTTATTATCATTGTCCTTTTGCCTGAGGAGTTGATACCTGACAGATCTATGTCTCATTACTGTAACTCTATGGACTTTTCATATATGAGTATGTAAAGACATTCCAACTGAATCAAAATTAATGATTTATGTGCTAATTAATTAAATTAAAAAACAAAAGCAGGCCTATCGTCACCTAGAACTTTCTTAAATCTAGATCACTTTGGAAAATAAATTGTAGAAATAAAATTTCTAAGAACTTATAAGGCAACTTCAGGAACTTCAGGAAATTATTACTCATGCAATTGCCAGCAGCAGAGAATGGACTCACCTGCTTTGCTGTGACAAAAGTTCTGATTGGTTGGTCAAGAAGCATGGAGTGTTAAGCACTTACTTACCAGACCGAAGTCCTTTGTTTGGTAAAATACAACCTTTCTCATTCCAAGTGGTGGGTTTTATCATGATTTGAAACTATCCAATAACCAGAATTTTATATCTATATCTTTATTGTGATATTAATATAGCTGTATATCTTTATATATAATCTATCTTTACATATAGAAAGATTATATATGTATAATTCATGATATATAGAAAGATAGACTTTATATATGTATTTAAAAATTTTTTTTAACCAATGTTGCATTGTACTTTGCATTGCTGTGTAGTTTAGGCAGATCTGTTGTACAAACACAAAAAGAGTGCAAAGGACAAAGTGACTGCCCGATTTCTTAGCACACATTGTGTTTTGCAGATGTTCACTTATACCTCCTATGTTGCTTTAGACGATACTAGAAAACTATCCTGATGGAACTGATAAAAAGGAGCTGGAACTTGTGACCAGCGGCTGGATGAAGGGAGCCTGAATCTCTTAAATCCTATGGATATAGTGTGCTTTCCTTGATGTTCCTGCCAAAATAAGGCTGGAAAGCTAAGGAGATCTGCAAGAGATGTGCCAGCACAAAGTTGCTACAATTCCTATGTTTCCAAAACCTTGCTTGAAAACGATTGCAAATAGCTCATAATTTTAAAACAATGAATCTCACAACTGAGTGTTTCATCAAATCACTTACAGAAAACAGAGAGAAAAATCCGACAACTATCCTAGTGCGTGACTTATCGTGCAGACATTCAAGTAGAATCCCTTTAGTTTGGGGGCTTCCCTGATGGCGCAGTGGTTGAGAATCTGCCTGCTAATGCAGGGGACACGGGTTCGAGCCCTAGTCTGGGAGGATCCCACATGCCACGGAGCCACTAGGCCTGTGAGCCACAACTACTGAGCCTGCGCATCTGGAGCCTGTGCTCGGCAACAGGAGAGTGGCCCCCGCTTGCCTCAACTAGAGAAAGCCCTCGCACAGAAACGAAGACCCAACGCAGCCAAAAAATAAATAAATTAATTAATAAACTCCTTTAGTTTGGGTTTTACTTTAATATTACAATGCAGCTTTGCATATCTATGCTAAGATACATATTTTATAGGAACTGCTGGGAGTTTTGCAGTTACACCCTCAAAAGACTGAATTAGCACAAACAAAAGAATTGTGGAGCAATGAAGTTGGTTATGGATAAAAATTGGGCTTAATAGTCATAGGACAAGAATTGTGCCTTCGAGCTAAAATGTCCCTTTACTTCTTTATCATCCTGGTATAGTACTCTTCCTTCAACCATTTTGAATCCAGTAATATTCATTCTTCAAACTCTGCTCACAGATCTTCTCTACCCAGAAAGGGTACCCTTTTTGCATTACCCACTTTGTATACATTAGCTCATTTATTCCCTAAAACAGTGAAATAAGAAAAAAAATTTACCTCATTTTATAGAACACTGTCACTTAGAGAGGTTAAGAAACTTTCAAGTTGATCCAAAGAAGATTTTTTAAAGCATCAAGAGGTTCCATTTCTGCATAATATTAAGGACTAAATTATATGAAACTCTTCTCCCAAAAAACACTTTCAAATGCACTGAGCTTCTATAGGCTAAGGGTGGAACCAAGCCCATGGCATAAATGTAGGCCCCTAAGTGGCTACTCCCTTAAACAGCTATACCCTAAATGGCTACTAGAAAATAATTAATCCACTAACACTAAAATTTATCAAGAAACTTGTTCTGTCTCAGCTGATGAGGTGGGGTAGAGGTTTTGAGAGTTTTCTGCTACTTGCACAGTCCTGGCAACTACGAAGATGAGAAAGTAGAAAGTAACATGAAAGTGATCCTGAAAAAAAAAACCAACTGTTTTTTTCAACAAATAAATTGTAAGAGGGAGAGAGAGGGAGGGATGGAGGGAAGAAGAGAGAGAGAGAGGGAAGAGAGAAAAGGTAAATCTTTGAGAAAAGGAGATATAAGAAATATATGAACCAATTGCAGTTCGTGGATCTTACTGGGATCCTTATTTTGACAAACTGTGAGGAAATATTCCTGAGTTAATCATGAATATTTGAACTCTGATTTGAACCTATTAAGAAATTGTTAGCTTGTTAGATGTGATTGCTATCTTGATTATTTTTTAGTCTTCATCTTTTGACTTACATAGTGAAATATTTATAGATGAAATGATATAATATCCAGGATTTACATCAAAATAATCCAGTGTGTGGTGTGTGAGTATGGAAGGAGTACAGGAATATACAAATGAAGCAACACTGATCATCACTTAATAATTATTGAAGCTGAGTGATGGGACCATAGGCATTCATTGTACTATTTTATCTACTTTTGAGTATGCTTGAAATTTTCCCTAATAAATAGGTAAATTTAAGAAAAGGTGGCTCTTGGATCATGATACCATTGGGACACTTGGCAAGACAAATCATCTGGAAGGGTTACATCCTCAAATAGCCCACACCGAATTATCACATATAAATCCTCTTAGAAAATGAACTCACAGACTAATTATAGCAAACATATGAAAAATCAATTCATTAGTGAAGGCCAGCACTCACACGCATATAAGTTTGTATGCATGTACACACACACATTCTCTCTCTCTCTCTCAGAATTAAAGCCACATGAAATTCAAATAGCAGAACTAACAAATAGAGCCTATAAAAGTACATTCAATATATAACTATATTATTTGTTTACAAAATGATTTTATATTATATATGTGATTTGTAACTATTTTTTTACATAACCATCTACTGTGAACATATTTGAATAAATAACTAAACATATTAAAAAGTACATTCAGGGCTTCCCTGGTGGCGCAGTGGTTGAGAGTCCACCTGCCGATGCAGGGGACACGGGTTCGTGCCCTGGTCCGGGAAGATCCCACATGCCGCAGAGCGGCTAGGCCCGTGAGCCATGGCCGCTGAGCCTGTGCGTCCAGAGCCTGTGCTCCGCAACAGGAGAGGCCACAACTGTGAGAGGCCCGTGTACCGCAAAAAAAACTCCTGGACAAGTAACAGGCAGATTAAAGTCAACTGAAAAGGGGAATAGTAAACTAGAAGGTATATCTGAGGAAATAACCTAAAATACAGCACAGAGAGACACAGGGAGATGAAACATAACAGAGGGACTTCCCTGGTGGCACAGTTGTTACGACTCCACGCTCTCAATGCAGGGGACCTGGGTTCGATCCCTGGTCAGGGAACTAGATCCCACATGCATGCCGCAAATAAGAGTTCACATGCCACAACTGAGGAGCTGGCAAGCCGCAACTAAGGAGCCTGCTTGTCGCAACTAAGACCCAGCACAACCAAATAAATAAATAAAATAAATATTTTTTAAAAAAGAAAAGAAACATAATAGAGAGGTTGAGAAATAAGGAAAATAAAACAAGAATGTCCAAACATACATCTGATAGCAGTTCCAGGCAAAGTGACTAAAGAGAAGAGGGAAACAATACTTAGAAAAAATAAATAATGGCTGAATTTTTTTCAAAATTGATGAAAGACACAAAAATCTTAGATTCAGGAAACATATAATCAAATCCACATGTAGGCACATTGTAGCTAAACTACAGCACCCTCAAAAACAAAAAGAAAATCAGAAAAGCAACCAGAGGAAAGAGGCATGTTATCTATAAAGGAAAAACAATTAGATATTTACCAAACTGCTTAGCAGCAATAACTGAAGTCAGGAGACAATGGAATGATATATATTTTTTAATGGGAGAAAATAGCTACTAACCTAAGACTAAAGAAATACTTTATAATCATTATCTTGTATGTAGTTATTAAGTAGATTAAAAATGTTTAATGAAAATGGGAAGAAAACAAGGAGAAATAGATTCATCTAATGTTGGGAAATCTGAATACACATCTCTCAGTAATCTTTAGATCAAGCTGAAAAATATTAGTAAGGATGTAGAAAATTAAACAACCTGATTAAAAAGCTTGATTTTTAAATTGAATACAGAACTGTAAATTTCAAAATGAGAGAATCCACATTTTTTTCCAAGCATAAATGGAATGTTTATAAAAATTAGTCACATGCTAGATCACAAAGTAAGTCTCATATAATATCAAAGAATTGATAGTATGAAAAGCACATGAACCGAGCACAAAGCAATTCAGTTGAAATCAATAATCAAAAGATAAGCAAAAAGGACATTAGAGAAAACCCAAATAACTGGTGAGGTATTCTTTGCTTGCATAGAAGGTACAAACTGAATGAAAATACCAAAAGTATTTTTCTTGGAACTTGAGAAGCCAGTGCTAAAATATATAGAATTTATATTCTTCCCTGGCAGTCTAGTGGTTAAGACTTCGCCTTCCAGTGCAGAGGGTATGGGGAAGATAGGGGTCGGGGGTGGGGTGGGGGTGGTGAGCTGCTTATGCCATCACCTTTATAACAAGATGCATTATAGTGCTATTTTAATGCAGACAGTGTGATATCAGCAGAGTTACAGACAAAACAATGGGATTGAAGAGGATCACAGACACACTCCTCAAATCTAATATGGAAACTTGATAGACGATAAATGGAAATAGAAGATCAGTGTGAAAGTACTGATTATTTATGGTACTAAAACAATTAACACTCCAAAAATAAAATATGGACATTATCTCACATCCATATGCAAAAAGTAGACCACTTAGATTAAAGATATAAATACAAAAGCAAACCTTCAACATGTCAGTAAACAATATAGAAAAATATCTTCTTGACCTCAGAGTAGGGGGAGATTTCTTTAAAATATATCAAAGCATATACCATAAAAAGATTAATATATGTGAATACATAAAAATTAAATCTTTTCCTCAACAAAGCCACCATAAACAAAAGTAAAAGACATGATACCACCTAGGAGAAGATATTTGCAGTACCTAAAATGACAAAGGCTAAGTAACAAAGATAATAAATCTTATAAATCAATAAGTAGGAGAAAAACAACTCATAGAAAACATTTGTTGAATAAATAAAGGATAGAAAACATAATTAAATGGTCAATAAACATATATGTTCAACTCCATCAGTAATCAGAAAAATATAAATTAAAATAAGATATCATTGCATACAAATAAGATAGGCAAAAACTAAAATTGCCTGCTACTTGGCCATAAGAAATAATGAAATTTTGCCACTTGCAGCAACATGGATGGCCTTGAAGGGCATTATGCTAAGTGAAATAAGTCAAACAGAGAAAGACAAAGGACAAATACTGTATGATATCACTTATATGTGGAATCTAAAAAATACAACAAACTAATGAATATAACAAAAAAGAAGCAGAGTCACAGATAGAACAAACTAGTGGTTACCAGTGTGGGGCAAGGGGCAATATGGGAGGGCGTTGGGAGGCACAAACTATTAGGTGTAAGATAGGCTCCAGGATGTATTGTACAACATGGGGAATAGAGCCTTTATTTGGTAATAACTGTAAATGGAAAGTAACCTTTTAAAATTGTATTAAAACTTGTTAATTAAAAAAATAAAAGATTTTTTAAAAATTAAAATTGTCTGACTAACAAAAGCTGGCATACATGTAGATCAGTGGAAATTCTGACTTACTGGAGTGTAGATTTGTACAACTTTGGGTTTGCGGTACTGATTTGGCAATATCTAATAAGTTGAAAATGCCTATATCTTAAGACCCAATCATTCAATTCCTAGGAATATTCCTTTAAAAACTTTGAAATACATGCATAGAGAGCCATGGAATAGAATGTCCATTGTATCACTGTTTGTAATTGCAAGAAAAAAATAATCTTTTGAAAACAACCTAAATTTTCATCAACAGGAGAATGAATAAATTAATTGTATAGTCCTATAATGTAATATAGTATAGCAAAAATGAATGAATGATATCCATGAACTATTATAAATAAATCTCAAAAACAATATTGAAAAACATGATATTATGCTACCATTTATATAAAATTTAAAATATTGAAAATAACATTAATTACTGGTTATGGATATATACATATAAAAAGTATGAAAACATTCATAGGCATGACAGATATCAAATTCAGGATAGTAGATACCTCTGGAGAAGGAGGATGGGGTAGGAGAATATGATTAAGAAAGGAAACAGGTGACTTCAATATATTGCAATGTTTTCTTTCTTAAAAAAATGAAAACAATTATGACAAGATACTAAAACTTGATGAACCTGCTTTACTATTCTGTCTATGCTATTATATACTTAGAAATTTTCATAATTAAAATCATAGGATTGTATAGAATTGCCCATACTTGTTCAAACTCACACAAAAATAAAAATAAAAATCATAACCTAAATTTTTGGAAAATGGTAGATCTGGGATTCTACCCACATGTGTTTTATTCCAAAGTTGAAGCCCCTCCGGCAGTTTCAGGCCCTCTCTCCTTGCCTTTTCTGATCCTCCCCAGACAGGATTAATCACACCTTCCTCTGTGCCACCTTCTTTAGAGCACCAACTTAACACTTGGTTTTTTCAACTGTGTCGTAGCTGGTTGTGTGTGTGTGTGCCCTCTCCCAGACACAGCTCCTGGGGGAAATGAACTTGGCACATGGAAAGACAGAGGGAGAATGGCTAGATGTGAAAAGTTTCTGTTTTACAAGTTGGTACTCTTTTGTTGATAGGCCTCTGTTCTGTTGCTCATCAACCACCTAACTCACTCTTGTGGTAACTTATCAGAAACTAATCATCAATAGGTTCTATAAGTACCTACTTTTGCAAAATAATCCATTCTCAAAGAATATAAGAGAAACAAAATTGTGTTTCAGCATTTCTCATGAATCAACACGAGGGGTAGAAGTGCTACCTATTTGTGGGAAAAATAAACTACTACAATTCATTTGTTTCACTTAAAAATTTTTCAAGTCCTCAGAAGGGAAAGGAATCTTATAAATGTGGATTTAGCCTACTCCAGAGGTATAGAGATAGGCTGAATTTTATGATTCAGGCATAATTAAGTAGGTTCTCAAGTTAGGTCCCACTTCAGAAATGGTTGTGCAGATAATTCTACGTTAATACTCCTGGGTCCATCTATCTGAAACAGTACAATAAATAGAATTTGATGAAATGGTACAGTATATAGAAATTATACAGTAAATCAATATACATTCAATTATAACAGGAGTGTAAATGAGAGAACCATCCTGTTCAAACTTTAAAAAATATTATCAAGTGGCTTTTCTAATTAAGAGCACTTTTTACCAAAAAAAAAAAAAAAAAAAAAACCACACACACACAAAGGATATAATGGAACATTACGTAATATAGAGTAACATTACTTCTTTAAAAAGTTTTTTGTCCTTCTCATCATGAGGAGGTTAGTGTCCCCAGGCAGCCTGCAGCCTCTCCCGCATTTCCTCTCTTCCCTTCCATGGCAACATGGGTTAGCTAGACACTGAGCTTTTTGTGATGTGTGTGTGAGGACGGGGAGAAGGGGAACGAGGCTTCAGGGAGGTCTCCAGGTGGAAAATTTTGTGACGCACTAGCTTCAGTGACTGAATGAGTATTTATCGAGGGTTCTCGAACACAATAGTTACGGTCGCCCTATGTTCATTTTTAAAATTATGTTTGGTCTCACAGCCCTTAACTCGGATGGAAGCTCTTTCATAGGCATCCCGAACCACTTGTTCATGAAAAGATTATGCGACAAAGCCAACCTGCGTGGGTCGGATCCTTCTGTTTCAGAATCTGAGGAGCGAGCGCAGGAGAGACATGCATAAACTTACTGAACGCGGAACACGCGCACTAAAATGGTTGAATTCTGTCTTTCATCAGTATGCAGTCATGGAGAAGTTAGTCTTCATTGATTATGAAGTGTCCACCTTACGGAGACCTAGTTTGCCCTTTGGCTGCCTCTGATGCTCCACCCCTTTGCTGAGACGGGGAGAGTCGCCCTGTGTTTGTCTCCATAACTGAGCACCCTCCACCCTCCACCAGAAAGGATGAAGGCTGAAATGCTGTTTCCCTTATCTTGGAAAAGGCCCCTTTTATAGCTTTCCTGGCACAGCTAAACGGCACAGGTAATGGCCTGATATGTGTGCCACACCTGATACTTTAGAAAGAAGCTGGTAAGTGTTATGTTTTTCCCTAGCAATAAAGCGAAAATTCTCTCCTTAGTTAGGGTCTAGTTAACACATTAGCAAGTCCCCCTCTTTTCTCCTCACCTGTCATTATCTTCCACACAAGAGAGAGGTCTTGATAACAATGTATCTTAATGGGATTTTAATGGCTCATTACAGTGAATGCCGAATCAAACACTTTCACAACAACAGTTGAGTGGGAGGCTGATAAAACAGCATCCTCGAGGTTTCCGCAGCCTCTCCCAGCCAGGGGGAGTTGCTCATTTCTGCAACAACAGAAGCGGCCCCAACCGAACTTCTTCAGCAGAACGTGAGAATGCTTATTTGTGAACAAACCATTTGCTTTCTAACATCCAGTCACTTACCAGCCTTTTGCCAGAGTGAGGAAACACAGCACCGAAACACTCACATTCATGACTGTGTTAGGCAGTGGATGTTGCTTAGCAACCTTAGATCAGAGAGCATCAACTTTAAATATGCTCAAAAATCAAACCAGCGATACTCCAGCACGTCTCTGGAACCATGGCCTTCCTTGCCTTTTGTTTGCTACTCATTTTGGACTCGGATTGGACCAAAAGGTGGCGTATTGGATGGTTCTACTCAGTCTTCTCTAGTTTTTTCCCTCTGGGATGGTTTGGATTTGTGCAGCACTTGTTAAAGTAAAGCAAAGACCCTTGGAATTTTTAGGGTTTTTAAGCTGGACAAACAGGATCAAACGAGAAGCCCTGACAGTGTACCTACGGAGGAGGATCCACCCGCGGCTACATGCTCGTCCTGGAGGCTGTGGCAGCATGACGCCCCAGGTGGGAGCACCCTCAGGGTTTTATTTTGACCCATTCCACAGAACAAAGAGTGTTCATCTAATTTTCAGAATCATCATCAAAAATGAAAGCATCAGCTGCATATTATAAAGGAGACCTGAGAGCGGGCTTCCCTTGAGTTCCAGAAAGACCAAGCCTGAGATCACTGTTCCCAGAGGCCAGAGGGCTCATCTAATTGCTGAAAATCTGAGCTTCCGCCACCAGCAGGGCTCAGTCAGCCACCCTCATTTTCTTGCCTCAGAGGCCAAGGTGTCATGTAGCTAGATCCTGATAGCGACTCACTCCAGGAGCGGCCAAGAAAGGCAGAGATTTACTAAATGGTGGGTCCTAAGCCTTAAAGCTAAGGCAACAAATGAAACGCCTAAGCTACCCTTGGAATTGTAGGCACCGGCTAAATCTACTTGATTTTATTTTCACTGAAATTTGACAAAAGAAGCAATCCGTAAATGCATTGAAAACACCCTCCTCCATATGCTTCACTACTGGCATGAGCCTGAGCCACGCCACCCCGCTGCACTGCCAAGTGTCAGCTTACTGGTTCAGAACCCTCATCAGAAACATTCAGGCTTCTAGCTGTTCCATGAAAGCCACAAGGCCTTCCTGAATAAGCTGAGAAACACACTTAAGAATCACTGAGGTGGCTGTACAAATTGATATTCCTCACTGAAAAGGCTATGGATTGAATTATGCACACCCTCCCCCAATTCATATGTTAAAGCCTTAACCCTCAATGTGACTGTGTTTGGAGACAGGGCTTTTAGGAGGTAATTAAGGTTAAATGAGGTTGTAAGGGGGAGGTCCTAATCCTACAGGACTGGTGACCTTAGAAGTAGAGGAAGAGAGCGAGACCCCTTCCTCTCTCCAGGCACATGCACCAAGGAAGGACCACGTGAGCACGTAGTGAGAAGGTGGCCATCTGCAAGTCGGGAAGAGAGCCCCTCACCAGAACCCACCGTACTGGAGCAGGCTAAGACAGAAAGGAAAATGTATTTTAGTTATTGCTGTATTGGGAAGCGTACACGTATGAATTTTAAAATCTACCAGGGTGATCGAGTGAGCTGCCTCGCTCAGTCATCTAACAGTTACTCCTGCCAAATTTTATCTCAATACACTGAGATCTGAGGTAGCATCCAAACCATCTGAAAGAGGACATGCCTCTGAAATAGGCTTTTATATAGTTTATGCTACAAATACTGTTCCCAACATCCATTTTTTAAAAGATCACCTTCAGCTTATGAACTCATTGTAATAAACCTAGACTTGAATAAACCTAGACTTGAATCCAAGCCTGGATTTTAATGGGCTCTTCTGAGCAGCATTTCTTTAGTTTGCCAGGATCTAAGTCCTAAAACTGAACTGTACTTTGCAGTGAAATGGTATCTAATTAAAGTTTAATGACTAGATTCCATTCCTATCCTACAGCAACTTAGAAATATGCACATTGAACTCTTCACATTATCTTGTGTGTATCCTTTAATGTTGATGCCATCCCTTCAGGGTACAACACAGGCAAGTGGACCCAGTTAAAGGACACCCTTAATAGAAATGTCATGGACAAGGTTAATGGGAAGAAAAAGTCGAGAAAATATCCATTTCCTCAGACCAAACTGAAAGTGGACATCATAATGGCAATCTATAAAACTACTGGACCAAATATTAGGGAAACCTATGCCATTGCTTTCTTTGTAGAAGATAAGGATGGTAATATTGGCATCTAGCATTCAGCCACATCAATCCTAATTTGTCCTAATTTATTCAAGTTAGGGGAATGCAAAATAAGTCATGTGACTTCTTTCTTTTTTTAGATCCTGTAGTCATTTTATAACATGAAATAAAATATCTCAGTAATGTTAACATGTTCTGAATATTTCTGGAACCCAAGGGCCCACAATGGAGTAATAATGCACCCCTTATGATTACCTCTTAGTTCTTTTCAACATTATCAATAAACATAAAATTTTCTATACTGGAAAATACAACTGTATGTCATTTCTCAAACCATAGTTTAAAAATGGATATACATAAGTTCAAACAGAAACTCTAATAATGGCAAATATGGAATAGAGTTTGGTTTAACACACTGGATACCGTTATGTGTCAGGGATAAATAATGGCCCCATGGACACATAATATACTTAAAGAGAATTAATTGCTTTACCTTTTATTTGATTATCCCCAAATTCTATGCACTACTATTTCTACCACAAAAAATAAAACCAAAATGATAATTGTCAATATTAAAAGTTTCTAGAGATTGAATATATCCATAATACAGGTTGAAAAATACCAGAAGCTGTCCCTTCTCCTGTCCCTTCTCCTCCTTTTTTTTTTTTTTTTTTGCGGTACGCGGGCCTCTTACTGCTGTGGCCTCTCCCGTTGCGGAGCACAGGCTCCGGACGCGCAGGCTCAGCGGCCACGGCTCACGGGCCCAGCCGCTCTGTGGCACGTGGGATCTTCCCGGACCAGGGCACGAAGCCGTGTCCCCTGCGTCGGCAGGCGGACTCCCAACCACTGCGCCACCAGGGAAGCCCTCTCCTCCGTTTTTAAAAAGAGAAAGGAAATTCAAGGATAATTTCCTCATTGTATAAGCATTCCCTTGGCCTTTGCATATCTGGCTTAGTATGAAGCTAGAAATAGAAGTGAAAATACATTCTCCTAATGATTCTAAGCATCTAATGATTTTTTCCAACTTTACTTATTCTTTAAAAATTTTTTTTGTTTTATTATTAACTTTACTTATTCTTTATTCAGTATTCCTAAAATTCTTTCAGAGAGCATGTCACCAAATTCTTGAATATTCCCTTTTGTGTTCATACACTTATTAAAATTAATTTTTTTCCAAATTAATCCAATTACATTCCATTTCTAGACTTACTACAACAACTTCATGTACCTATAAGATAATTATCCTCTCATTACTTATTATACGCACTCAGTGGAGACTGAGGCCATGGGATTATCACTCCTCAGTTCCTAACTATCCTGTGACAGTTGCTATAATCAAAATTATTTCCCAGTGGCACTAGAGATGCAGTTTTAAGGTTTGGAAGCATATTAAAGCCCCAATATGAAAAATAATGTACTACTATGCAATGTGTTCCTAAAAATATAACTCCAGATTAAATTCTCAAATGTCAATACACATATATAGAAAATTGACATCATTTTTTTGCTTCTTGACTTGTTTTAGGGTCTATCCAAAAGCCCAGTGCCAAATCTTTCTCACTTCCAGTTTTTCTTCATAACCATGATCAAATCATTTAGGCAAACCATCATGTCGCAGTCTCTCCACTTACAGATTGCGGATAATAACAATATCTGTTCCTTACTTGCTATATGTCATATATCTACTTGTGAATTTCAGGGTGTATTCTTTTTTAAAATAAATAACCACCCAATTTCCCCTTCCATTAAGTCAAGATTAAAAATAGATTTAAAAAATCTGAATACACCTGCACTTTGAATTCCTTAGAGTACGTTAACATATGAAAACTGTTATTGAAATTCTTGACAGCACTCTTAATCATTACAGATTCATATGATAAGTTTTATGAATGACATTAAGGAAAGGAAATATTCTTCCCTTTAAGCTCTTTCCTTAAACTTTCTAATGTGATTACTGTAGTATATATCTCAGGGATTTTATTCCAGGGGGATGGGGTATGGGAACAATGGAGCAAGAGTGAGGAAAACTAAAAAAAGCACAGTAAGGCAAATAAATTCCCACTTTCCATGGGAATATTCCCTACAAGGACCAAGAAACTAACAAACAGTAAACATCTCCATTGGGGAAGAGAAGGAAGAGTTTGCTCTTAAATTGACTTCAAATAGAGATGCCAAAGCAAATAAATCACGGTAAGTGAAATACTTTGAAAGGTAAATGGACTTTAACAATATTTGCGTAGGTTAAAATTTTTAATCGCAAGTATTCATTACTGTCAGATAAGATAAGGCCACATGTCCATCAGGATCTCTGGAGATCTCCTCCTTGTATATGATTCATTATTTTTAGACCAATGCCTAGCTCGTCAGACATCCCCAACAAATGTTGCCGAATGAAAAAAATAAGCCAAAGTTCAAACATGTTATGCTTCACCTAAACCAAAATTGTATTGAGTAAGAAGTAAGTAAAGGACTCAAAGTTCTTAGATTTCTTCAATCCTTACACATTTTTTCATCAATAAGAATTCTGGAATGACACGCAAACTTGAATGTCTATTCGACCCAGCTACTCAAGCCATTAACAGAATTAAATGCAAACTTCTGTTTCCTAGGATCCCTTGCCCCTAACCAAGTTCATCCTCAAAGACCCTGTTTCAGTTTATGCTGTCCTTGTGGAGTGACTTGCAACCCTCAAGCCATGTAGAAAGAATTTTGAGAGAAGAATGGCACTTTTACAGGTTACGTGGTCTCCAGAGCAGTTCCATTCTTTTTTTTTTTTTTCCTTTACGGGAATCTTTTGTAATTGAAGTAAAAAGACTTCAGTCATGTCTCTGATGGAGGGTGAGAGTCATATTTACAGGTAGGTAAGAAATAACCTATTTGTTTTTCTAAAATTCTTCTGGACATAAAATCTCTGATTAGAGATTACCAATGGCTTTTTTTGTAACTAGAATTTCACTGAATATTCATCAAGCCACCCAGATATTGGTCAAGAAGAAGTTGCCTAAGTAAATTTATCCATATACCTAGATTCTATCATGGGAATGGTGATACCCAAATCCCAAAGTAATGCGATAGCAAACCTTGTAAAATGAAGTAAGTGTCACATGATCAGAGGCAACCAGTATAAACAGAAATAGAAGAGTGAAGCAGGTCAAACTGTCCATGGGGCGGGTGCCTCAGTCTGGGGGCCCTGCTTGAATTCAGCGTAAATTCCGGAAACAGGTTTGACTCTGCATCAGCCTCAGCCTCAGGGATTGACCTGTACTGCTTTGGTCTAACAGGTCTGCTAAATAGGGCAAACTTTCCAGTATCCCCTGGGGGATATACCAGACCAGAATCATTCCACGTCCCTAGGGAAAATGACCCTGAGGAGGCCCTTTTCCCCCCAGTTAATTTTTATAACCCTCCAGAAAGATTCAGAAAGGACTGGACTCATCTAATACCGCTAAGACTGCTAACAGTAACTTGGCTCAGATCAGAGAAAGGTGAGATGGCCGAACTGATAGCTTCTTCAGGGTTCAAACTGGTCTGGGAAATGGAGCAAGTCCAAGGTGACTGTTCTGCGTGATTAGAGATAAAATAGAGCCACTGCTACTTTGAAGAGCGCTACTACCAGTGACTGCTCCGCTCATGGCTAAGAAAAAGTGCGAACTCACGGAACGCTTACCGGGAGCCAGCACTGTTCTAAGTATTAGAACATGTATTCATTTCTTTATTCCGCAGGACAACCCTAAGAGAGAGGAATTATTATGACCATTCTGATTTCATCCGCGAAGACATAGAAGCCTAGAGAAGTTCAGTAACTTGCCCCAAGTTATTCAGTCAATAATGGCCGGGCGGGAGCTCAACACCAGGTGCAGTGTTTCCGCTTCTGTACTTCACCACCCGGCCTCCCTGCCTTTTCCCTTCCTTGAAAGCTTGGAAGAGCGCCCCAGGACCAACCACAGACAGCCTGAGGAGAACAACAAGCACGGAGTCTGTGGGAGACGGGGACAAGTTGCCTGCAGCTCCGGCCCAGCTGGGCTGAGCTTTTCCTTGCCCAGCTCCTTAGGGCCCCTCCTCTCTTGTCTCAGGCCATCTCCACTAACTGCTCTGCTCTGCATATGCTCTCTGTTGAAAGACAAGATTACAGATATCATCAATACAGATGTCACTACAAGAAAACTTCGAGCGGATCCCAGATTATAACCGAGACAACTGGAACAAACAGAGAACTGGCTGCAGGTAATGCTCTTTGCACCATATCCAGGGAGCTTCCAAGGGCAGTTAGGAGCATGTGATGCTCCTACAAGGAGCTCATGAAATTTCAGAGTTGCAAGATTTGTACGTTCCTGTCTTAAACATTAAGACAAATTTTCCCCACCTAATTTGCTTTTTTCGTACTGGACTTTTTAAAGTTGAAATAAAGAAAGGTTAGAAAACACATTTGTAAGTGATATTCAAAACCACTGAATGAGAAGTTTCGTTCCTTTCTTCTTTGAACTCACCTAGCCTTGAAGAACAGACATTTTTTTCCCTCTGAGTATGTTAACAGTCATTGAAGTGACTAAAATACCCAGTATATCTTAGTGAAAAGCTATTTTTAAAATCACTTGATTTAGAAAACTCCAATCATGATAATTTCATGGGAATTCTCAGTACACAAAATAAAAGTTTTAAATTACTCTGCAAGGATTTGGAGTTCGAATAATCTTAAATAGAAAATACCTGCATCAATGCATACTTAATCAGGTGTTTTTAACATCTGTCCCTGATCCAAAATTATTTTGAGGGTTGTTTCATAAGGTATAGTTCTTGTGGTAATTAATAGCAGCACTGATGCAATGTGAGACTAGGAGCCAGAGGTGCCGATTCTGGTCTCACCTGACTCCACCACTTTTCACCTCTGGGCTTTGAGAATGCCATTTAACTTCTCTTAGCCTGCTTCCTCGTGTCCACAGATGAATAACAGTTCCCACCTCAAAGTGTTGTTTCAGGGACCAAATGAAATAAGGCACGTGAAAGAGATTTTAGTAAGCCCGAGGCACTATAATAATAAAATTACAAACTAAATGTGGGAGCAGCATGGCCCAATGAGGAACACGCAGATGTAGTCTGGTGCTAAAAGGAACCAACTTGGTTGATTTGCCAACTTTGGAAACTCATGACCCTCAGTGGGTTTGCCCTTGGTTCTCTCATTTGAGAAATGGAAGGATAATAACTATCCCATAAGGCTAATGTGGGGATTAGAAATAATACGTGTAAGGCCTCTCTAGCAGGACAGGCCCACAGTAGGTGCTCAATAAATGGCACCCATTTCGTATCAGAGAAACCGTTTAATTAAGCCAAGTATGCTGTGTCCAAACACTCAACTCACAACAGCTGAGCGGTGTTCTGCTTCGAACAGTACATCCATTAGCAGAGTCCCAAATAAGGTTCCTGCCACGGCCAGCACCCTGGGTTTATCCCACTTTAGATTCCAGTGGATTAAGGCTGTGCTTGCTGTATTCACATTTCCTGCCTTCAACCACTGTTTTATAAACTTACTACCGGAACCTCAGATTTAAAAAATAAAATCAATTCTACCCAGTGTGGTCACTCCAAGTACAGGAATTTTCCTAACTTGCTTTTACAGGATGAACGTATTCACTTTTTTGCTACTTCTGTAGGGACGAGGGTGGGGTCCGCGGGCGAGGAGAAGGAAAAAGCCGAAGTGAATCTGCTGTTGTTATCGAGGCTGTTCAGTGTGACCAAAGTAAGCAGCCTGTGCCTCCCTCCCCAGCTCCAGCGCGTGAGGGTCAGGCCTGTCGGAGGCGGAGGCGTTCGGAGCCACAAGCAGGACAAGGGCACGAGCCCCGCCGCGCCCGGCCCGAGCAGACCCGGGGCGGCGGGCATCGGTCACCAAGCAGAGGGCGAGTTAGAGGCGTGGAGCCGGGGAAGGGCGCATGCAGGTGGGTTAGTGGTAACTCGACCATGCGGCGTGGCATTCCTGTCTGGCAAACGCGCTCAGGCAAAACAGACTCGATGCTTACAATGATCCCAGCCCAAAATGGAGTGTCTCTGACTAGCAGGGAGGAGCTGATGCCGGCCATGAGAAAGCCCACCACGGTCACGGCGACGCCCAGCGCCAGCTGCAGCAGCGCGAGCAGCAGCGGGAACCGGCAGCCGCAGCACCTCCGGGCCTCCTCCTCCCCGCTCTCCTTGGGGGCCCCCGCGCCCCTCTTCGGCCCCATGTCCTCGGGCCCCGCGGCGTCGGCGGCCGGCGGTCCCCCTTGGCTCTGCGCGCCGCGGCCCGGCCGCTCCCTGCCCATGGCGGTTGCGGGGCCGACGGAAAGGGCGGCGCGGGGCGGGCCGCGCTGGCCCTGCTCGGAGAGTTACGGAGGCTGAACAAATATGGCAAACATTTGGAGCGACTCGCCGAGCCTCCGAAGGCCACGGGGAGCCCGCGGCGGCGGGGGAGTCGAGGGGTTTCGCCAACTGCCAACTCGCCGGGCGGGACACAGCGCTCGCCGGATCGGGCAGGGTGGCCCCGCGCCTCCTAAACCCCAACGCACTTTAGACAGGCTGCGTGTGCGCGCGCGTGTGTGTATGTGTGCGCGCACGTCTGTGTACGCGGGGGTGTGTGTGTGTGTGTGTGTGTGTGTGTCTGTGTGTGTGTTGTATGTCTCCCACTCCAAACCCCAGGATTTTTTCGGTTTTGTTTTTGTTTTCTGAGAGGTGCAGTGCAAGGCGATGAATGTTTAAATCATTTGAGTTTAATTAGTAGAAAATTTAATCCGAAAGAGGCGTTGCTAGGCTCCAAGCTGTGAAGTTCCAGAAGTTAAATTGTTCTTTATTTTCCAAAAAAGGCATGGGCTCTTTCTTTTTAAATTCTGCGATCCTGCTGACAAATCAAGGTATTTTTCCTATTGAGGTATTTGCTTTTGAAATTACTATTTATACAGATGCTGGGATAATTGGGAACTCTCTCACATGTATTTTTTTTTAACATCTTTATTGGAGTATAACTGCCTTACAATGGTGTGTTAGTTTCTGCTGTATAACAAAGTGAATCAGCTATATGTATACATATATCCCCATATCCCCTCCCTCTTGCGTCTCCCTCCCACCCTCCCTATCCCACCCGCCTAGGTGGTCACAAAGCACCGAGCTGATCTCCCTGTGCGATGCAGCTGCTTCCCACAAGCATCTGTTTTATATTTGGTAGTGTATATATGTCAATGCTACTCTCTTACTTCGTCCCAGCTTACCCTTTCCCCTCCCCATGTCCTCAAGTCCATTCTCTAAGTCTGTGTCTTTTTTCCTGTCCTGCCCCTAGGTTCATCAGAACCTTTTTTTTTTTAGATTCCATATATATGTGTTAGCATACGGTATTTGTTTTTCTCTTTCTGAATTACTTCACTCTGTATGACAGACTCTAGGTCCATCCACCTCACTACAAATAACTCAATTTCGGTTTTTTATGGCTGAGTAATATTCCACTGTGTATATGTGCCACATCTTCTTTATCCATTCATCTGTCGATGGACCCTATTTGTTTTTAAAAGCTCTTTTAATTGTTTATATGAAGTCCCTAACCAGTCTTCGCTAATCACAACAGTGCCTACGGGGATTATTACACACTTTGGATGTGGAGGATTTAACTCAGTCCACGTTTGAGATATTTTTAATGCACCTACAGTGTGCTAGAAAATAAGAATGCTCAAGGTAGATTTGGTCCCTGCCAAAAGTCAGTGAACAAATCAATAAAACCGATTATTCTTATTCCCACATACCTCTCCTCAGTAGCACTTAGAGCAAATTTCAGTGAAACCACTCAGAAATGATTCCATCACTTTAGAGTATTTATATCTACTTTGGTATGGTCATTTTAGCATTGAGAAAGCTTTATTTTAAAAAAATGATGTTGCCAAGATGCTAGGATAAAGCCTACTCCTAGATTGTTTGCTATCAGCGAATTTAAAGAAAATCTAACTCCCTGCTTTGTCTCCAAAGAATTAGAAACTAATTATCATCAGCTCTCCTTGGGTACCTTTGAAGGTATAAAATATATTCTTATTTTATGAACTTCAATGTTTTCCTTATACCTTCCTTCTGGATCAGTGGAAAAATATGGTCCATGGAATAAATGCAGTAGCTTAAAAAGCAGAAACCAAACTGCACATACCAGCGCTCCCCCTAGAAGCAGTAGAAACAGCGCTCACTCTCACAAGAGGAGCAAAGAGGCTGAGGAAAGGTCATTGTCAGCTTTGGGGCCATTACACCATTAGGATTTCTAGTGAGAACAGACAAATAATAGCTGGTGTTACATCAAGGTACCCATGTGACTTGTGCCTGATTGAGAACAACCTAAATGGCAAAAGAGAACAATACTTGGTTTTTCTACATAAACCAAGAAAACATTTTGAGGAAGCTGAGTACATGGAAGTAATTATTTGTTCTTACGAATAATATAGCTACCAGTTACTGAGTATGTATCTATCTATTCTGTAACAAGCACATGCTAGGTACTTTACATTCTTGACAGTTACTCGTTGTAATTATAGTTTCTTCTTTTAAAGATGAAAAAATGGAGTAGCAGAATCATTAAGTAGCCAGATTATTGGGCCACTCACCTAGTTAGGGATGAGTGAGGGGAACCAAATGTAAACTCTTGTGGATTACCTGTTTTGTTAGTTACTTCTTGTAGGCAAATAAGTGGATGGACTGATTTAAATCATTTGTGATTTTAAACAATTTAATGATCATAGGTAGTACTTCATCTGTCACAGAATTAGCTATTAGCCTTGAATCTAAGAGTATTTGAGTACTTTACAAAAATATCTTGATCTACCACCATAATGTATGTGATAGTTGACTGAGACTGTTATTTCTGTTAATAATTTATAGCTAGATACAAGCTCTATTTGCTGACCATACTGCTGGGCTGTCAGTTAGTTAAGAATAAAATATTCTTAGCTTTTCCCTCAATATCTTAAATTAGATGTTAAGTTAGAATAGGTAAACAAAATAATAGGGTATTCCTGTAGGTTTGTCTTCTAAGTTTCAGAACTAGTGTGGCTTACGGTTGCACATAAATTCTTATAACGAAGGCTTACTTTTAACTGCCTAGGTGAGACAAGTTACAAATAAAACCAGTAGCAGTGAACAACAACCCAGATAAATTGTAATCCTTCTAGTCTGATTACAATTTTCAGCTTCCAGCAAAGGAAGGCAGTAGTCGTATGGGGAGCCTTACACCTGCTCAGATTCCCAACCACATGCGTGAACCTGTGTCCGAGGGGGCCTGGTCTTTGGCAATACCACAAGGTGATAGTGATGAGGATGGTATTTTCACTTACTTAATGTGAGGAAGTAGAAACAAAGAAGAGGATGACAGAAGTTTTCAGAAGGTTAGTGATGAAGAGTAATCAAGGCTAAAATGGTATCAAAGGGTCTTTTAAGGACAACAAGAAAAAATGTCTTCCTTTAATATGTCCTTTCCACAGAAAAAAATCACCATTTCCAGCTCATCACATAGTTTAACAGAAATGAACAGGATTTTTTTAGTATTCATAAGTTATAATGTCTCTGTTATATAGGCTAAGCAATAACCTCTTCAGATATTTATATTACCGGGAAAAAAGGCAAAGTAGAAACAAAGTGTTTTCAGATGCTCTACTGGCTGCTCCCATAACTCAAAACTGACAGAGATGGTAACTTAGAAATTACACGAGAGTAGTTAATATAAGGTTTGAGATTATTTTGATTCTGTGAGGAAAATAACAAAAAATAAGCTTAGTATTTCTGTGTTTGCTACATTTCAAATTCAACATTATTTGGACGTATTTATGCTTCAGAAATTCAGAACTGGGGAAAAAAGTTAGTGTCATTAACAAGATGTCCTTAGGAAATACGACTAGAAATAATCTCTAAACCACCTTATTTCTGAACACATGATCTTAGATTCACCAAGAACAAAACAGATTTCATAGGAAAAATTATTACAGTTTCAAGGTCTGTGTCAAGTCTCTAATATGTAATGACATATATTTTAAATGTTCGATTAGATTTGATTTAAGGAAGTATCAAATATTCTACAGAGAACAATTGAGAACTCATTTATGACATGCAGCACCATTGGTCTCCCTATCTAAAATAACTCTAGGGATATTGCTGACATGCGTGTGTGTACAACAAATAAAAGAAAATCTTTTTTTGTATTTGTATACAAAAATTTGTATATAAAAAAATTTGTATAATTTTTTGTATTTTCTTTATTTATATATCATTAATTCTAAATATTTCTTTTGGCTCAAGTTTTTCTCCAAAGAATTGGCCCATTTATGATCTTTGTATGGCAGTTTGTCTTTTCAAGTTAAATGTCATATGTGCAGTGTACTCTCTATGGTTCACATAGGGCTTATAACTTTCTCATTCTATAGAGTGTCCATAGCAATGCTAACTATGAATCCTTTCCTAATGCATTCCACCTATTTATATGATGTTATTTATAATATCAAATTTTTCTACATGCAATTTGTACATGTATTTTTATCTATATAATTTTGATGTGTGCACTGCATATGATAAGGTAGAAATAACTAAACTTATTATAATTAAGAAATATAGGGAGAAGAATGGATAAAAAATTGTGGTATATTCATACAGTGAATACTACTTGCTAATAAGAAGGAATGAACCATTGATATAGTCAATGACTTGAATGAGTGAAAGAAATTAGACACAAAAAATAAATACTGCATAATTCCATTTATGTAAAAATAAAAAGGTAAAAATCTATGATAACTGAATTTAAAAAGTGGTTGTAGAGTTGGGATGAGAGAATTGACCAGAAAGGAGCAGGACGGGATTCTCTGGGGTGATGGGAGTCTTATATATCTTGGTTTGGGTGGTGGTTACATGGTATAAACCACTGTGAAAAAGTCATTGAACAACACTTAAGATCTGTGCCTATTATTGTATGCAATGGTATCTCAATTTTTGAAATGTAATAAGAGGAGAAATACAGGACATCATTGTATATCCATCAGTTATTAACAATAGAAAAAGTAAAGTTTCTTTTTTTTTAACTAAATTATCTTACTAAACTCTCTTCATTTCTCTCCTGCTATTCTGATTCCTCTGTATTAATTATCTATTGCTGCATAATAAATCACCTAAAGTTTAGTGCTTTGGAATAACAGTAGTTCTTTATTATTTCATAATTTCTGTGGGTCAAATACTCAAATAGGGTATAGCAGGGATCATTTGTTTCTTCACATTTTCTGAGGTCTCAGCTGAAAGACTTAAAGACTGGGGCCTGGAACCATCTGAAGTTTTGACTGAGGCAGAAAGATTTGCTTTCAAGGTGGCTCACTCATCTGGCTGGTAGGCTGGCTCCTTTCCATGTGGCCTCTGTGCATTGGCCTCTCCACAGGGTTGTTTGAGTGTTCTCACAACATGGTGGCTGACTTCAACAAGAATAAGAGATTCAGAGATTGAGAGAACAAGACAAAAGCTATCCTTTTAATGATGCAGCCTCAGAAGTCACTTAGCAACACTTGAGCCACACTCGAGCCACACTCTATTCTTTAGAAGCGAGCCACTAAATCCAGCCCACATTCAAGGGGAAAAGAATTAAGATCCGTGTATTGAAAGAAAGAGTATTAAAGAATCAAAGAATATCAAAAGCATTTTTTAAAAAACACCAATTTAGGTATCACCACATTGAGATACGACTGATATACAAAAAATTGCACAAATTTAATGTATATATCTTGATGAATTGGATTTTTTATTGCATAGGGAAAGGGCATGTACACTACACATTCCATGGCTTCATCAAAGACTCCAAAATCTAAGGAATCCAGACTTCTTTCCTTAGCTCTAGATCTGCAAATGTAAATATCTACTTACAACTCCATTTGAATATCCCAAATGTACCTCAAATTCACCCTATCCTTGAACTCCACAGAGAAATCAAGTAAGATAAACACAAAGTGTACATAGACTTTAGTGGCAAGGTGGCCATTGGTTGCCCTTGCCAAGAGCAATCCGTATAGAGTTTCAAGATTCCAGTGAGTTTAAAAGTGAGTGGGAGGTGATGAAGGGGGGAGAAAATTATCTATGGAAAAGCTTAGCTGTGAAGGGAAAGAAAGAAGAAAAGCTATAGCTAAAGGGATAATATAAAGTTGAGGAAAAGTGTGCCTCTCTTTTTTTGGACAATTGATCAGATAAAATCCTTGAGGTGGGAGAATTAGTCAGAAGGAAAGTCCCTCCACAGGCTGAGATAGAAGGAAAGAATGTAAAATTAGATAAAACACAGTTAAGTTTGCAGGTGTGTGAGGAAGGCAGTTGAGGGAATTCATATCTTCTGGCCTCCTCTAGGATGTATACACAACAAATATAGTACCAACATTCTCCTAAATGATGCAGATTTTAGCTACAGAGCCAGTCTACTTCCATAGCCTATCCCACAGCACATTTTATTGCTATATCCCATAAGTATAGATTTAATGAAACTATATCATTTTCTGAAAAATTTCTCTAAAATAACAAAAACACGATATTCTGTAAATTACAATAATAAATGATGTCTGGAATGTGTATATATACACACACACACATACATACCTATATTTTATAGGTTACAAAGTACTCAAATTATTACTCTCTAAATCTAACCAAAACCCTATGAAGTCGAAATTTCTTCAGTGGTTAAGTGACTTGCTCAAGGCAACATTTTTTTAACCATTTTTAAAAATTGAAGTATAGTTAATTTACAATGTTGTTAGTTTTAGGTGTACAGCAAAGTGATTCAGTATATATATATATATGTATATGTATATATATACATATATATATATATTCTTCTTCAGATTCTTTTCCATTAACGGTTATTACAGGATATTGACTATAGTTCCCTGTGCTATACAGTACGTCCTTGTTTATCTGTTTTATATTCAATAGTATGTATATGTTCATCCCAAACTCCTAATTTATCTCCCCCTACCCCCCACTATCCCTTTTGAAGGCTACAAGACCTAAGCTCTAAGTTCTCTGCTCTTGTCATTTATATTTTAGCTGAATGACTTGGATTTTTTAGCTTTATTGAGATATGATTGGTACACCACACAAAAATTGCACAAATTTACTGTATATATCTTGATGAGTTGGATTTTTATTGCATAGAGACATGGCATTAATACATTGCATGCATAAGCATTCATGCGTGGTAAGGGCAAATGTGTGCTAATATACACGTTAAACATGTTAACATATATGTTAAACATGCATGTTTAGGGCTATGCTCTCAATTCCGATGTGTGGGTTTTCTCCCCACACCACCAAGCAGTTCTCCAACACCAGCTGGGTGTCCTACAATTCAACTCAATTCTGACAGTATCTAGCCAGAGACAGCATCAGATTCTAGGTGTTGAGGGCTTGGTACCACAAGACTGCCCCTACTTCAGATATAGATCGAGAGTCCAGATGGTTATCTGTGCTCCTGACCCATTGGTTATAAATCAGAGGTTTCTGCAACCCTTTCCTTGGGCTTGATTAACTTAGGACTCAGGAAACTATTTTACTCACTAAATTGCCTGTTTATTACAAAGGATGTTAACAGATACGAATCAACAGCCAGAGAAAGAGATACATAGGGCAAGGTCCCGAACAAAGGAGCTTCTGTCCTCATGGAGCTTGGGGCTGTGCACGGTGGCATGTGGAAGTGTTCTGGTTCACCAACCTGGAAGCTCTCCGAATTCAGTTTTTTGGTTTTGGTTTTTATGGAGGCTTCATTACATAGGCATGATTGATTAAATCAATGACCACTGGTGATTGGTTCAGCCTGGGGTGGAGGCTCTCTCCTCCCTGGGTGTCTGGAGGGTGGGACTGAGAATTCCAACCCTCGAATCATGTGGTTGGTTCTCCTGGAGGCCAGCCCACATCCTTAGGTGTGTTCCAAAAGTCATCTCGTTAGCATAACAGAAGACACCTTTGTCACTTTCTTCACTTAGGAAATTCCAAGGATTTTAGAAGGTCTGTGCCAGAAATGGGGACAGAGACCAAATATATATCTTTTGTTATAAATCACAATATCACAAGGGCATAAGTGCTTTGTGCATAGATATCCCTGTCAAGTCCCAGGGTAGTGAGAACAGATGCTGTCTAGAATCTGAACCATAAGCACTGTGAGGACAGACATCTTGCTTTTCTTTTTTTTTTATTTTATAAATTTATTTATTTATTTATTTATTTTTGGCTGTTTTGGGTCTTCGTTCCTGTGCAAGGGCTTTCTCTAGTTGCGGCAAGTCGGGGCCACTCCTCATCGCGGTGCGTGGGCCATCTCAGCCTCTCTTGCTGTGGAGCACAGGCTCCAGGCGGGCAGGCTCAGCAGTTGTGGCTCACGGGCCCAGTTGCTCCACGGCATGTGGGATCTTCCCAGACCAGGGCTCGAACCCGTGTCCCCTGCATTGGCAGGCGGACTCTCAACCAGTGCGCCACCAGGGAAGCCCCATCTTGCTTTTCTTAATCATCATTGTTTCCACAGTACCCAGCACAGTGCAAAGAACATTGCATGGCTTTAATAAATATTTATAGATCCTAAATAGTCATATAATTTACACACAAGAGTCACCTGGATTCAGATATTTCTGATATAAACAATATATCTTTAAAATCCTTGAATGCATATTTTGTTCGTCCATTTTTCTTCCTCTTTTAAGAGTTGTCTCTAGGAATAACTCAACCGAGACACTTTGGATGAATTATAATCAGGTTTTCTAAATAGTAACATTGAAAACACCATAAAGTAATTTTAAATATCCTATGTGTTATAAGCAAACTATATGATTTTCAATTTGACCACTACTCTTCCTCTTTAGAGTAAGTGAGTCACTGTCTGACTCCAAGCCAGACTGACATCTTCTTTCATTTTCATAGTATGCAGGTTTCCATAGACTTACAACTCCCTGCATTTGGTTCCATATCCAGTCATCACCTCCTTTAAAAACATCTTTGGCCCTAAGACAAATCTTTATAGGCTGTGTTCTTTTCCTCCTACCATTTTTCTATAAATTCTCTCTCATTTTTAGTGCGTCAGTGAGTGCAAACTTCAGACTCAGTCTGCCTGAGTTCCAATCCCGGCTCCAATTCTTACCAGCTGTATGATGTGGACATGTTCCCTCACCTCTCTAAACCTTGATTTCCTATCTGTGAAATGTGAATATTAAAAGTACTTATCTCAGAAGGTCTCTATGGAGTATAAATACAATAGTTCATGAAAACATGGAGGACATTTCCTAGCATGGATAAGTAATCAGTAACTGTTAAGCTATTATCCTAGCTTATCATTCTTGGCCTACACAAGGGGCTCAATCAGTATTTGCTGAATGGTTAAATAAATAAACAAGTCAACAGATATTCCTTTTGTTTAATTATTTCTATCCCTTGAAACTGAAGGTACCCTGACCAATGCTCCCGCCCAGGTGAATCTCAGCACTGCCATGAGCATCCTTGTCTCTGCAACAGTAGACCTGCTGTTGTCTAAGAAAACTATATAGGAGTGACAAGTGAGTGGTGAGTGGTTTTTTTTTTTTTTTCTGTCAAATTGTATCAGAAGATATGAAGCCATTGTAGGGCAGGATAGATATTTTATAAAGTTTCTATTTACAATACTTTTGCAATGTGGCATATAAGGAAATGCCAAGTGCTATTTTATAATCCACACCACTTTCAGCTTAGGTGTATTTGTATGAGCATTATGCTCAACTAGCTAATTATACCTGGAATTTTTGTTGCTCTTTTTTAGCCTAAATCATAAAATTAAGTAGTAGGTTAGCAGATACTTGTATGCACTGCTTTTTTTTTTTTTTTTTTTTTTTTTGCTTTACACAGGCCTCTCACTGTTGTGGCCTCTCCTGTTGCAGAGCACAGGCTCCGGACGCGCAGGCTCAGCGGCCATGGCTCACGGGCCCAGCTGCTCCGCAGCATGTGGGATCTTCCCGGACCAGGGCACGAACCTGTGTCCCCTGCAGCGGCAGGCGGACTCTCAACCACTGTGCCACCAGGGAAGCCCTATGCACTGCTTTTTAAGCCAGGGATGCAGGTCAGAATTACCTGTAGAGTATTTGATACATGTTTTTGTTTTTAATGTCTGACTTAGTTATATTTTAGGTGGAGTCTAGGCAGTTAGTACGTTTGGGATGTACCCCTGTGATTAAGTCCCCCTCTGAAAACCTACCTAGGACACACTCCAAGCTAAGCTCAACAGTCTTGCCATCCCCTAAGGCAGGAAGAAACATTCCCTTGTCAAAGACTGACTGTAACTTTATCATTTTATTTCTTCTTGGAACCCTTTTCTCAGGAGTGAGTGCCTGTACAGCATTCTTTCTTGAGTTCATTCAATAAACATTTAATGAGTGCCTAAGATGGCCAAGTAAGCCAGCAGGCACTGATGGTCAAAAGGCAGCAGGTTCCTGCTCTCAAGGAGCCCACATTCAACTGGAGGGAGACAGACACATAAACAGGGAAGCGTAATAAAGTGTTAAGTGTGTGAGGACAGAATTGTGTGTGAGGTACAGCAAGGCATGAAGGCCCCGTGACTCTACTAGAGGGTGTCACAATCAGTGTCATAGGCCTGCATTCCTGGGAAACATGTGGCATAGCAGAGTAATTATTCACGCCTTGTGGGTTTTTATCTATGGGGTGACTCTGGAGTGTGTCAGCTTGGACCTACTGGTTCAGACTTACAGCACCATGTCACCTAGCCAACAGCTCCTTCCCTGTGCCTAGTCCTTGGAGACAAACCTTCCTAGTTTAACTTTTTTGCTGCTCCACCTCATGGTAGTAAAGGTATAATCAGACCAGGACAAGGAGAGAGGAGCTGACTCTCAATACCCAACCATATTGCTGGCCCCTAGGAGGATAGCCCTCTCTCAACTCCCCTGAATACTGAAGAACCAAGGTCTTGCTGGAGTTCATGAGCCCCATGCCTGTCAATCATTTTCAACTTTCTTCAACATCTATTTTTTACTTAGTCATATTTTTTATGCCTAAGCAATCTGTAATAAACATGTAGTACACCATGCAGATTTGGGGAAAGGGCATTTTTTCAATGTCATGCATTATTTTTTGTTCTGTCCCTAAAAGCCTAAACAATCCATAGTTCAAATAAAAAATAATTTAATTTTCTTGTGCATCCTGTTTAGACAGAGTAGGGGAAGCATGTGAAATGCTTATTGAAGGAAGTTGCTTGAGGTTTAATAAGAATGAAACTAGCACCTAGAAAAAAACTCATCAAGATGTAAAAAAGCAGTGCTTGGGGGCAGTGGGACATGGATAATGGTTTCCTCTTCTTCCTATTTTTCTATTGTCCTCTAACGGGCACATTACATTATGATGTAACCAAAACAAAACACAAAACAAAACAAACACCCCCCAAACCCTTAGTTTTCAAATGAAACTCACTTCAGTAGAGATTGGGTCTTAGATTTATTTTAGAGTCACCTAAACAATGGAGTACATAATGGATGCTCAATTAAAAAGATATTACACTTGGTAGATTGAGAAATTCTCTCTGGATTGAATCTTCATATATTAATTGAATTTAGTTTCAATAATGAGATGCTGCTAAGATAATATTTTTAAAAGGAAGTTTGTGAAAAGAAGAGATAAGGGCTTCCCTGGTGGCGCAGTGGTTGAGAGTCCGCCTGCCGACGCAGGGGACACGGGTTCATGCCCCGGTCCGGGAAGATCCCACATGCTGCGGAGCGGCTGGGCCCATGAGCCATGGCCGCTGAGCCTGCATGTCCGGAGACTGTGCTCTGCAATGGGAGAGGCCACAACAGTGAGAGGCCCGCGTACCGCAAAAAAAAAAAAAAAAAAAGATGATTTAAGAGCCGCCCAAGATAATAATCATCCTTATTACATAATGCTTGTGTAAACCTGGCCTGCTAATTTTTATTTTATTAAAGATTGATTACCAACTTGGGACAGAAATGATGTAAAGGCAGAGGTAATCACCTTATCCCTCCATTCCCATTATCTGCTCCCCCCAGTGAATGCTCGATTAGCCTCTGATGAATGAATGAATGAACGGTTCTTCTTCCTCATTTTCACAGATGAGCCTCCGAGCAGTCATGCCGCTTGCCCACGGACTCACTACTAATTGATGGCAGTGTTGGGACTCAAAATCAAGAAAGCCCGCTCTCAATGCTTGAGTCCACCCATGCTGCCACATGCTTTACTCACCTCCAAACAACTGTTGATTGTCCCAAAAGTTAAATCCATCCTTCAAGAATGCTATTAGCTTCCATAGAGAGCATTACAAATAATGTACCACAATTCTATAAACATAATTGACAAAAATACTTAGAGCAACAGTAACACTGTGTGAGTGGAATGCCTTCCAAAGTGAGTACTTCAAAAGAGACACGATTTCTACATATAAGTTCTGGTTCTTAAAACTCAGTCTTTGATTTCTAAGTTGCACAATGTACCCTCCAGTTATATATTGTTCCAATGAGGGGCATCAACGTGCCAGGTTTAGTTATTAGTTTCCTTCAGGTCAGTATCTCACTGGAAAAATTTGGCTCAGATCACCTTACCAAACAAAAAAGCTAAACTTTGATCTGTAATTAATTGGTGCCTCTGTTTTCACAACTGTACATTTTAATTTATTTTATTTTATTTATTTATTATTATTATTTTTTTGCGGTACGCAGGCCTCTTACTGTTGTGGCCTCTCCTGTTGTGGAGCACAGGCTCTGGACGCACAGGCTCAGCGGCCATGGCTCACGGGCCCAGCTGCTCCGTGGCATGTGGGATCTTCCCGGACTGGGGCACGAACCCATGTCCCCTGCATCGGCAGGTGGACTCTCAACCACTGCACCACCAGGGAAGCCCTGTACATTTTTAGATAAGACTGCCAGATTGCCTACCTAATTGACTTGTGTTAACTGTCTTGTAGAACCAAGAGAAACTGTAGGTTTTTTTTTTTAATGCATTTTCACCACACCCCTTTTTTAAGCCACCATTGGGGAAAAAAATTATAACAATAAGACAGGACAAGAGGGCTACCATTGTTGACCAATCTCCCTCTAACAGTAAGAATGTTGGAGTAGGACTTTGGTCTTAAATAATAACTTTTGTTTTACAACATAATTTTTGCTTCTATCATGTCTTCAAATAGAAGGTAACACAGAATTCGGATAAACAAAGAAGTGGATAAAATTAAAGTTGCCCCAACTATAATAAGAACAGCTTCTTTGGATAAAAAGTGGGGGAAATGCATATTAAAGTCTAGGAAAGGAAAAAGATTTTCACAAAGATCACATGTTTTTACTGATATGACCAAAGTGAGAAAGAAAATAGATCCTCATTAAGCAAAAGTAAAACTTGCATGAGATTCTGTGCAGTGTAAGAGAATCATTCTGGTTTTTGTTAAGCCTGCTTCTTGTCTTCAAACAGTATCTTCCCTGGAGCACAGCCAAACCAGCAAGGATTATGGTGGGTACATCAGTGCGTACATCTGAAAGGACTGGCAGACAATAGGGATTGTTTGCCCCTTGGAAATTTTTAATCCTTCCTTCGAAACCTATAAATTCTGCTGCATATCCCTCCACTTCTATTCTTACCATCAGGATGCTCTATGTGTGCAAACAATCCTTGATAGATGTTTAGCTTAGAGCTGAACTCATCATTTGAGTCCCTTACTTGTATGAGATGCTATTCAGGAGAAAATGAAAAGACAAAAAAAAATCTAATTTCCTCTCCATTCCTCTCAAAAACCTTTCAAGTTTTCTTGTATCTTAAAGTAGTGTTTTTTTCACCCCAGAATATCTAAAATTGTTTAGTTATTAAACCGTGAACTTTAAAGTTAAATTTTAGATCTGGGAAGAATATGCTGTGTGCCCAGAACATCCAGGGGACAGTTAAATGGGAGGAATCGAATTTCTTAAGTTTAGAGGTGCAGTTTATATTTTGTAGCATGAGATTGTGTATGTCATGTTGTATGATGGTGGGGCTATCTGAGGTGGCGTGGAGGTGAAGTAGAAAGTCCCTTCCCTTGTCGTTGCCTCTGACGAGGTTCTGCAAGCACCCTAGTGTCTAAAGGCGTCGGGATACTCGGTTCATTGTGTCAAGAAAAGAAACCTCACCACTCTGTGCACGATCGTGTGAATGAATATTCAGCACCTCCAACTCAGATTCACGGCTAATGATCTAGATTCTGAATTTTCAAGGGCCAACTGTGTGGCCTCCTTCTTGCATACTGCCTTTTTTTTTTTTTTTTTTTTTTTGCTGTACGCGGGCCTCTCACTGCTGTGGCCTCTCCCGTTGCGGAGCACAGGCTCCGGACACACAGGCTCCGCGGCCATGGCTCGCGGGCCCAGCCGCTGCGCGGCATGTGGGATCCTCCGGGATAGGGGCACGAACCCGTGTCCCCTGCATCGGCAGGCGGACTCTCAACCACTGCGCCACCAGGGAAGCCCATACTGCCTTTTTTTAAAAAAGTAGTTTCATTATTTGTTCACACCTCCAGGAGAAGGGGAGAAAGAAGATGAAACATAAATTCATTAACTTTTTTCAACTACATCGTCATTGCCAAACTCCTCTGGTTCCAGGAGGGCTTGTGGGAGAGCACAGAACAGTTGGGGGAGCGATCCTTTGCTGTGCCAACAAAAATGTAACACAGGGCCCACTTCCTCCCATCAGGACCAACTGAGTCCTCTTCAAACAGAAAGACAGCATCCGAAGTTAATATTTGACTATGGCACTGAAAGAAAAAAAAAACAAAAAAAAAAGCCTGGCTAAATCCAGGATCCAACCATCTGAAGGTTTCAATGACCCAAGTGCTGACCTGAGCAGAGAGACTGCAGCACCGTGTGTGTGTGTGTGTGTGTGTGTGTGCGCGTGTGTGTGTGTGTGCGTGACACATACAGAGTGTACACAGCTACACAGCTGAAAACGGATTGGCTCTGTTGCCTCCTTCCACAGGTAGCCTTAAACTAAGAGGCATGAGATTTAGTTTCTTTGTTCGTGATGACTTTCACATAGTTTGCTGGCACCATTTTTTTTTTTTTTTTTTTTTTTTTGCGGTACGCGGGCCTCTCACTGTTGTGGCCTCTCCGGCTGCGGAGCACAGGCTCCGGACGCGCAGGCTCAGCGGCCATGGCTCACGGGCCCAGCCGCTCCGCGGCATGTGGGATCTTCCCGGACCAGGACACGAACCCATGTCCCCTGCATCGGCAGGCAGACTCTCAACCACTGCGCCACCAGGGAAGCCCGCTGGCGCCATTTTGTAAGGCCTCTTAGGAGACACTTGGAACTAAGGCCATACACAGGACAGCCAGGGTTTCTGATGCCGTTACGGGTACAGTCATGAGAAACTGAAAATACGCCCATGCAGAGCTTTTGTTTATTGGTGATGGTTTGGGGAATACAGAGCCCACAAGCAAAATTGTGAAGTCGAGGGGACTCCTCTTGACACAGGCCTGCCTCTCTTTTGAATCCTCCTATGTCCTGATGGTACCGCCCCTCACCCCCACCCCCTGTCAGAGTGCCTGGCTCCTGTCCCCAGCAAAACAGGGGAGGACGATCCATCAGTACGAGTGAGGTCCAGTCCATAAGTGACAAGCTTAATCTCGTCCACCCCTTCGCACTACCCTCAGTATATAAGTGCAGGCCTCTTAGCCTGACTCCCTTGCTGCCCGCCCTACCCTCACCTTCTCTTCTCTGTCTCATCTCCAGCCACATGAGGTTCCTTTCCTTCCACAAGCCCTGCTCCCTTCTTGCTGCTGGGCCTTTGAACACTCTGTTCTCCATGCCGGGAACACTCTCCTCCCCTCTCCCCCAGCCATCTCCCAGGAAGCCGGCCTTGACCCTGCAGCCTTGGTCAGCTCCGCCCCTCAAGCCCTTTCCTAGATTACCCCTGCTTCTCCTTTGAAAGTCCCCATGTCGGGGTTGGTCTTTCATGTCATGTTGTGTTCCCTCCCCAGTTATCAGCCTGTGAGTGTCTGAGCTCTTACGTGTGTACTGCTGCAGTCCCAGCATAGAGCATGGCCCACAGCAAGTGCCAAATAAATAGTTACCATGCTCTTAACTACACTTTATTGTTTCCCATGTGTTAGGGCTACCTAGTGCCCTGACCACATCAATTTCTTCAGGAGTCCTCTTTCTTAGTCCCTCCTCAATGCGCTTCAAAGCATGTGACCTTGCATTTCATGGCCTCAAGAAACTGGACAACTGCTAAATAGCTGACACAGGAGGTTTGATCCATAGGCCAACAGTGCACTGAGACTTGGGGCCTTGTTCAAATGACAATATGGACCAATCAGATTCCTCGCTGGAAAGTCTGGAATTGGGATATGAGCATTAGTCCCATCATTAGCGGATGTCAGAGATAACCAGTCCTGATATACATGATATATAGAGAATTGAATGGGGCCGTGTGGGGTCTTGTACGGTTACTAAAGTAGAGAGCTGGTTGAAGCCGAAGAGCAGAACATATAGTCAGAAACAGACGTGAGAGAGACCATGTGTCACTTAAGACTGAGAGAGACCAACTCCAGCTCCTGATCTTTCTAGTTCCCAGTTTCTGGGATTTCTGTTCCTTGTAACCAAAGGATTTGTGATTAGAACCCATTGCCTCAAGATTTCTAGGGGGCTTCCCTGGTGGCGCAGTGGTTAAGAATCCGCCTGCCAATGCAGGGGACACGGGTTCGAGCCCTGGTCCGGGAAGATCCCACATGCCACGGAGCAACTAAGCCCGTGCGCCACAACTACTGAGCCTGTACTCTAGAGCCTGCGAGCCACAACTAATGAGCCCACGTGCCACACTGAAGCCCTCATGCCTAGAGCCCGTGCTCTGCAACAAGAGAAGCCACCGCAATGAGAAGCCCGCGCACTGCAACAAAGAGTAGCCCCTGCTCGCCACAACTAGAGAAAGCCTGTGCACAGCAACGAAGACCCAACACAGCCAAAAATAAATAAATAAAATAAATAAATTTATATTAAAAAAAAGAAAAGATTTCTAGGCCCCAAGGACCCCAGTTAGTCCTTCCAGGTGAACCCAAGAGGAAAAACAAGCGACACCTGTTGCCTCCCCTCTTTGGTGGCAGGGGAAGCAACAGGTGGTGCTGATCCCTGGGGGACTTCTGTTACCTCCACAGTCCTTCCCTGGGGATGACCCTGACTGAGTACCCACATGGCAGCATGACTGCTCAAAGCTGAGCACCTCTAACGACTGGGGATGCAAGCAAAGGTGCCCAGTGGCACAGCTTTGATCTGAGTGTTCAGAGCCATGTAGCAACCAACCCCATATGCCAGGCTTTCATGAGCCTAGGCTGGAATAGCAAGCCACTTAAAAGTGAAGTTCTGGTATTCAGTAATGCCAAAGATTCACTGAGAGACAGAAAGGAATAATACTAATATAATGATGGCATTGAAATAATGTTTTATATTTCACGAAACCCTTTTACTTAAATCACCTCATTGGATTCTTGCCGCTATCCTCTATCTATTCGGTCACTGAGCTTTGCTAATTTTATATTCTGAACTTCCTTTGATTCTGCCTCCCTCTGTTCTTGTATTCTTATTTCCTTAAGAATAAAGGTCAATGTGAAGAGCCTTGCAAAGTCACGCTAAGAATTTTGAACTTTATTTTTAAGGTAATATAAAGTCCTGGCCAAGATTTGAGCAGGAGTGTAATGTGTTTAGATTTATATTTTGAATACATCACGGGGCTGCAGTGTGGATAATGGACTAATGGAGGGGAAGAATGGAAGCAGGCACATTGGCAGCAAGGCTGCTGCAAGCACCCAGCAGAGAGACACCGGTGGCTTGGACAAGGTAGAGAACTGTGTATGAGGGCGGAAAGAAAAGTGCCCAAGTATCTGACTTAAGCAAGGTGGGGATGGTGTTTCCATGATAGAGGATTAAGTGACTTCCAAAGAATATCTAAATCATACAACTTCAATTCTTTTGAAGGAATATCTACTTTTATTCTGATGGTTTTATGGGTGTATACATATGTCCAAACTTATTAAATTGTACATTTTAAATATGTGCAATTTATTATATGTCAGTCAAACCTCAATAAAGCTGTTAAAAATGGGAAAAAAATACATGTGGTCAGTATTTGTGGTCTAAGTAGAACCTGAAGAAAAATCAATGTTTAACCAAGATAGTATTTGAAGATCAGGTGTGTAAATAAGCTAGTGATGATGCCCTGGAGTGCGAGTTTGACCTTCAAATGTCTAACATTTTTTTGTGGCTACTGTGAGGAAGTTTCCTGATTTATTTTTACTTCATCTTTACTCGGTTGTAAACAAGGTGTATTTATTTTCTTGGGGACCAGTGAAACCCTGGCCATTTCCTCCCTAGGGTACTTTTAACCATGAGAGTTCTGCCTTCCTTGTTTTCAGATGTTCCACTAAAATTTATGAACTTAATACAGAAATCACATGTGTCACAGATTTCATTTGAGTTTTTGATAGTTGCAAATGAAAATTTCCTTATCTACCAGTTTTATGATATTAAATAAATCTCCACTTCATCATTCATCCTTGAAGGCACTATTTAAGCTTAATTATCCACATACATGGGCCACAGTCAACATAATAACAAAAAGAAATAAGAAAACTGATGAGGGCAATATATTTTAATGTATGGGATTTAGCTTCCACATTTCTTGAAATATAAGATTTGAAGGTATAATGGCTAGTCCATCGATCCTTAAAATAGATTTTTAAGAAAAATACTATGAAGATAATGCTCAGAATGGGAGAAAATATTTGCAAACAAAGCAACTGAAAAAGAATTAATCTCCAAAATATACAAACAGCTCATGTAGCTCAATATCAAAAAACAAACGACCTAATTCAAAAAAAAAATGGGTGGAAGACCTAAATAGACATGTCTCCAAAGAAGACATACACATAGCCAACAAACACATGAAAAGATGTTCAACATCACTAATTATTAGAGAAATGCAAATCAAAACTACCACGAGAAGAAGAAGGAGGAGGAGGACGAGGAGAAGAAGGAGGAGAAAAAGGAGGAGGAGGAGAAGGCGAAGGAAAAGGAAAAGAAGAAGGAGAAGAAGAAGAGGAAGAAGAAGAAGAAGAAGAAGAAGAAGAAGAAGAAGAACAAGAACAAGAAGAAGAAGAAGAACAAGAACAAGAAGAACAAGAAGAAGAAGAAGAAGAACAAGAAGAAGAAGAAGAAGGAGGAGGAGGAGGAGGAGGAGGAGAAGGAGAAGAAAAGAATAAGGATATAAGAGTAAAGAGGAAGGGAAGGAATCATCAGCATACAAAGGAGATCAACAAATATCTGGACATTGGGAAAAGGAAGGGAGCATGTTGACAGGAGAAGCATCCCTGATTATCCCCCAAAAGAAGGGTTCCAGAGTCAGGGTTCTCAGGAGAGCCCTAGGGAGGCTCTGGCCTCTGAATCTTCAGGAATAGAAGGCAAAGCTCAGAGGAGGACCTGAAAACTGGGGACCTAACTAAAAATCTCTTTAGAGAACAGCTGCACTCATCATCCCTATCTCCACCTCCACTCTTCAATGCAGAACTGCACCCTCACACACCACCCTGACATTTATCCCCATGCTCTTTTCTAAAGTAATGAAATAAATTGAGATTCCTAGATAGCAGGTCATGCCCCAGAGTAAAGTTTCCCCAGTTCTGGAGGTTGGAAGTCACCTGCCAGTCATTATATCATATCCCTTTGTCTAAGCATGAACAGGCAACCAAGGATCACAGAATGTGTAAATAAAATCAACAGCACAAAACAGAAGGATCAAAATGAACAGCCCTCAAAAGGAACAGGGAGAATTGGGGAAACAGAAGAGGACTAGTTAAAATTTTTCATCAGTATCCTCAGACTGTCAATGAAGATATTGCATCCATAAAATAAGAATTGGAAGCTACCGAAATAGCAGATTGGAGCAAGAGGTCAGATGATTCAGAGAGAAAATGAGAGCGATCTCTGTAAAGGAAGTAGATTTCTTAGAACTAATGATTAAAAATCAGGATATTTTTGAGTATATGCTGAAAACACATTTGCCTTTTAGGCTGGAAACCTTCTCCAAACCTTCAGCTGTTCAGTGACAGTTCAATCAACAAATAGACACAATGTAGGAAGAATAACTTGATACAGGACAGAAATGCTATCAGCTTTGACAATGTGAAGTATACACTGTCAGAAATAGGGAAGCAGAAGAGAAGGATAAAGATTGAGGTAAGGCTAAGAAAGTTGTACCTTCTTTCACAGGGTAGAGTCATGAGACTGTCTAAAAAGGTAATGGAGTAAAAGAGGGAAAAGAGGTGGGGGAGCAAGTAGAGCCCTAATTATCTTACTTATATTTAAAATGCTATATTAGCATCTAATTGGGGATAATACAATACACTGAGCTATAGCCCCATCTTTCACAGCAGGGACCTTTTAGATACTGCCTAACATTTCCGATCAAAGTAGGGGCGTAACCCTGTTATTTAGAGTTGTGATGGGAACTACCCCTGGAACTGGAAACAGCAATGGATAAGAGCAGATATTTAAATCTGGAGAGTGGGAGTGATGGACTAAAGACCAGGAGATATTTTGCCCACAAAAATCCTTCTGGAATATTTGGATATTTTACCGTGTTCTTGAATTATTTTCACACATATTTTAAAAATTCTAAAGTGAGTGTATAGCCTTCACACTGAAATAAGAAGGATCTATTACCCATCAAATATTATGAGTGACTCTTGGGATTTGGGGCAATTTCACATACTTTATCTTATTTGATCTATAACTAGTGAGGAAGGAGGTGCTGCTTTCTTGTAGCAGGGAGAAACCAAGACTTGGCACATTTAGTTGGCTCCCCCCGTGCACCGAGGTGATAAGTGGCAGAGGTAAAGCCTGAGCTGAAGTCCTCTGATGCCACCTTCAATATTCTTTCTTCTGTACCAGTGGTCCTCAAACGTTTGGTTTCCGCATTCTTTATACTTTTTTTTTACAATATTCCTAAGATTTATATTTATCAAATTTTAAAATCAAATATATAATATAAATTTAGGGTGAAAACATTTAAGTGTATATGCTCAATGTAAATTAGATCTATGAAATCATATACCAGGATGTAAACTCATGTATTAAACCTGAATATGAAACAATGACAAACTAGTGTCATGGCAGTTAATCAGTATAGAACCCTGCTGACTTTTCTTTAAAAAAATTTTTTTTTAACATCTTTATTGGAGTAAAATTGCTTTACAATGGTGTGTTAATTTCTTCTGTATAACGAAGTGAGTCAGCTATACATATACATATATCCCCATATCTCCTCCCTCTTGCGTATCCCTCCCACCCTCCCTATCCCAACCCTCTAGGTGGTCACAAAGCACCGAGCTGATCTCCCTGTGCTATGTGGCTACTTCTCACTAGCTATCTATTTTACATTTGGTAGTGTATATATATCCATGCCACTCTCTCACTTTGTCCCAGCCTACCCTTCCCCTTCCCCGTGTCCTCAAGTCTATTCTCTACATCTGCGTCTTTATTCCTGTCCTGCCCCTAGGTTTACCAGAACCTTTTTTTTTTTTTAGATTCCATATATATGTGTTAGCATATGGTATTTGTTTTTCTCTTTCTGACTTACTTCACTCTGTATGACAGACTCTAGGTCCACCCACCTCACTACAAAAAACTCAATTTCGTTTGCTTTTATGGCTGAGTAATATTCCATTGTATATATGTGCCACATCTTCTTTATCCATTCATCTGTCGATGGATACTTAGGTTGTTTCCATGTCCTGGCTATTGTAAATAGAGCTGCAATGAACACTGTGGTAAATGACTTTTTGAATTATGGTTTTCTCAGGGTATGTGCCCAGTAGTGGGATTGCTGGGTCATATGGTAGTTCTATTTTTAGTTTTCTAAGGAACCTCCATAGTGTTCTCCATAGTGGATGTATCAATTTACATTCCCACCAACAGTGCAGGAGGGTTCCCTTTTCTCCACACCCTCTCCAGCATTTATTGTTTGTAGATTTTTTTTTTTTTCGATACGCGTGCCTCTCACTGCTGCGGCCTCTCCCGTTGTGGAGCACAGGCTCTGGACGCACAGACTCAGCAGTCATGGCTCACGGGCCCAGCTGCTCCGCAGCATGTGGGATCTTCCCGGATGTTTGTAGATTTTTTGATGATGGCCATTCTGATTGGTGTGAGGTGATACCTCATTGTAGTTTTGATTTGTATTTCTCTAATGAGTAATGATGTTGAGCATCCTTTCATGCGTTTGTTGGCAATCTGTATATCTTCTTTGGAGAAATGTCTATTTAAGTCTTCTGCCGATTTTTGGATTGGGTTGTTTGTTTTTTTGTTATTGAGCTGCATGTGCTGCTTGTAAATTTTGGAAATTAATCATTTGTCAGTTTCTTCCTTTGCAAATATTTTCTCCCATTCTGAGGGTTGTCTTTTAGTCTTGTTTATGGTTTCCTTTGCTGTGCAAAACCTTTTAAGTGTCATTAGGTCCCATTTGTTTGTTTTTGTTTTTATTTCCATTTCTCTAGGAGGTGGGTCCAAAAGGATCTTGCTGTGATTTATGTCATAGAGTGTTCTGCCTATGTTTTCCTCTAAGAGTTCTACAGTGTCCTGCCTTACACTTAGGTCTTTAATCCATTTTGAGTTTATTTTTATGTATGGTGTTAGGGAGTGTTCTAATTTCATTCTTTTACATGTAGCTGTCCAGTTTTCCCAGCATCACTTATTGAAGAGGCTGTCTTATCTCCACTGTATATTCTTTCCTCCTTTATCAAAAATAAGGTGACCGTAGGTACGTGGGTTTATCTTTGGGCCTTCTATCCTGTTCCATTGATCTATATTTCTGTTTTTGTGCCAGTACCATACTGTCTTGATTACTGTAGCTTTGTAGTAGAGTCTGAAGTCCAGGAGGCTGATTCCTCCAGTTCTATTTTTTTTTTAATCAAGATTGTTTTGGCTATTCAGGGTCTTTTGTGTTTCCATACAAATTGTGAAATTTTTTATTCTAGTTCTGTGAAAAATGCCATTGGTAGTTTGATAGGGATTGCATTGAATCTGTAGATTGCTTTGGGTAGTAGAGTCATTTTCACAATGTTGATACTTCCAACCCAAGAACATGGTATATCTCTCCATCTGTGGGTATCATATTTAATTTTTTTCATCAGTGTCTTATAGTTTTCTGCATACAGGTCTTTTACCTCCTTAGGTAGGTTTATTCCTAGGTATTTTATTTTTTTGTTGCAGTGGTAAATAGGAGTGTTCCTTTAATTTCTCTTTTAGATTTTCATCATTAGTGTATAGGAATGCTAGATATTTCTGTGCATTAATTTTGTTTCCTGCTACTTTACTAAATTCATTGATTAGCTCTAGTAGTTTTCTGGTAGTATCTTTAGGATTCTCTATGTATAGTATCATGTCCTCAGCAAACAGTGACAGCTTTACTTCTTCTTTTCTGATTTGGATTCCTTTTATATCTTTTTCTTCTCTGATTGCTATGGCTACAACTTCCAAAACTATATTGAATAACAGTGGTGAGAGTGGACAACCTTGTCTTGTTCCTGATTTTAGAGGAAATGGTTTCAGTTTTTCACCATTGAGGATGATGTTGGCTGTGGGTTTGTCATATATGGCCTTTATTATGTTGAGGTAAGTTCCCTCTCTGCCTACTTTCTGGAGAGTTTTTATCATAATGGGTGTTGAATTTTGTCAAAAGCTTTTTCTGCAACTATTGAGATGATCATATGGTTTTCTCCTTCAGTTTGTTAATACGGTTTATCACATTGATAGATTTCCATGCACTGTAGAATTCTTGCATTCCTGGGATAAACCCCACTTGACCTTTATACTCTTAAAAATTATTAAGTAGCCCAAAGACATTTTGCTTAAGTGGATTACACGTATTGATGTTTACTGTATTAAAAGTTCAAACTGAGATTTTTTAAAATATTTATTTATTAATCCATTTAAAAACAAAATAAACACCCATATAGTAACTTACATATTTTAATAAACATAACTATAATTTCCAAAGCAAAGTATAGTGAAAATGGGGACATTGTTTTTAATATTTGTAAATCTCTGGATTGATGGAAGACAGCTGGGTTCTCATAACTGCTCTGCACTCATTGTGTTGTGATAGCATGCATCAAGTAGCCTCTGGGAAGACTCCACTGTACAGATGAAAAGGGCAAATAATATCTTAGTATAATTAAGAAAATAGTTTTGAGTTTATAACCCCCCTGAAAAGGCTTCATGGACCTCCAGGACCTCCAGACTCTACTTGGGATTCCACTTTTTCAGGAAGTTTTCCTTGGTCTCCCCAGGAAGAATTCAATCAGCTTCTGTGTTGTTCCCACAGTTCATCCCTTGAGCCTCAAGTTAGTCCTAATGTTTGTATAATAGTTGTTGACAAATCCACTTCCTTTACTAAGTTGTGAACTCATCTCTGGTTCGGTCCCCACCCAGTGCCTAATACAGGGTGATATAGTAGGAAATAATCACTGTGGGATAAATAAATAAACGAAGCCCAGCACAATGTACCAAAATACCACAATAGTATGAGCTAGAGTGTTCCGGTAGAGAAGTAGAGCAGCCAAGCTAGAACACAGTGGCATTGTTAAGAAAAGCTAGCAAGTTAAATGAATAGGTTTGATTTGCACCTCTGCCACTTACTAGCTGTCTGACTTTTGAGCAAGATAGTACATCTCAGTTTCCTCATCTGTAAAATAAGGATAATAATAATTCCGACGTGTAAAGCTATTGTGATGGTGAAATGTGATAATTTATGTAATTACCTTTATAATGCTTGACAAATTATGAGCACTTTTACATTTATTATTATGTCTGTCACTGAACAGGCAAAGCTGGCACTCTATCTCCACCCATTGACTAATAAGTGGGGCAAAAAAGAGGGAAAAATACCTCACTGGGAAGAAGATCTTGCTCAATGACTATTTATTCAATGAATTTCAAAATATAAAATATCAGATTTTGAACTGAAGCAAATTTCCTCTAGCTTACTTGGAATTAGCAAATCATAGACCACAGGGGAAAATTAGAGTAATGACAATAGATGATTAGAGAATAAGAGGTGAGATATACAGTTCATGGATTTTTGTATAGATTTTTCATAGCACTTTGTTACTTTGAAAGGATTTCAATAGTGGTAATCAGTCCACTTGTTTGGATCTTAGTAAATACATGAAAACTCAAATTACGTCTATATTCTGAAGTCTCCTTTAAGGTCATTGGAGGAAGATGGCCTGATAATGGCTTAGGACAGTTCTTACTTAGAGCAATTGGAAATAATGCCATACATTTTGAAGGCAAAATGTTCAGCTTTATCCTATACTTATTGAGTCACACTGAGAATAATTTATTGCAATCAGTCCTCATTTAACTCCTAATTTTAATGATGTGTAGTAGCGCTGAATGTTCACTTACATGGTGTACACTCAGATGTACCAAAAAATGCAGTTTCTTTATTTCATTATAACTTTTCAGATTTCTTAAGTCCCCACATCTTTGGGGGGTTGGAGAGTGTGAGGGTGGGCAGTGGTTACATATTTTGTTTAATCTGCAGATATTAATGCTATCCAAACATTTGCACTATCTCTTCAGATAACTCAGCTTCTGCTTGGATGACCTCAGGTAAGTGCTCAGCCATTCAGAAGTCGCCTCCCTCCTCTGTTCTTCTCTTTGAAAGCTTCTGGGTGTAGAAAAGGGGGCTGAGGCTTTGCCACCTTATAGGAGGAGCTTAGGGGAGATGCAGGGGGCACTGCTCCTTGGACTGGTGACTGCTGAGGTGTGACAGGTGCTGTCTGACTTTTGAAGGTGAAAACTTAGTTCCCAACACTGGAATCTGGTTCAGATTATTTGCCTCTAAGTCTTCAACTCTTTAGCTTCCCCTCTCCGTACCTAAGCCTCTGCTGGTCTATAGGCTCTTTCTGCACCCCTGGGACCCTTCAAAGAGAGTCCCCTTTAAGGTCACATATGTGAGTAGGAGGAAACAGTTGCTCACCTCTTGACCCGTGTTGACCTCTACCCCAAAGCCATCTCCTTCGCACCATCTTTGATGTATATCAAGCCACAGGCTAGAGCTTTTTCTAGGGGCCACAGTCTCTTCTACACTAACCTCAGAAAAGTAAGACATCAGTCTAAATGTCCTTCAGCTTCCATATACCTATCTGGGTGTTTCTAAAACCTTACTTACTAAGCCTTCAACCTCATGTGGGAGATAGGAGTGAGTTTGATTATCTGACATCCATCAAACTTCTTGTCTTCCTTCCCTTGTACCAGAAAGGGCAGGATTCAGCCTTTCTGCTTCCTCTGTGTCATATCCTCTTTTCTCCTCCCTCATCCATCCTCATAGCTTAACTCTCTTAAGGGGGAAGAGCTATCCTCTCTGCACTATGGAAGAAAGTCTATGATTTGAATTATCATGGCTTAGTCTTGATAGTTAAAGAAATTTAGAAAGTTCTTTCTTTCTGGGCAAAACCTGGCTTAAATGACTATTGTCTTTTTGAAAATCCTATTTTAACATCAGAGGCTAAATACTAACCCTAGGAAAGCCCTTCGCATTCATTCCTTCCATAACATTCTTAAATCCTCTCAAGGCAAATGGGTGCTTCTGGAAGAAATAGGAAAATATATGAGAAAACCTAATTAATATATTTCAAAAATATCCCCCATTATGAGTGATTGTCATTACTCCAAATCCAGGCAATATTATTGGACAACATTAATTTGCATATTAACTGAGAGCTTTCCAACTGCTTTTGAAAGGCTGAAAGAGCCAAAATTGTTAGTAGAAAGCAGAATCAATTCTTTGGGAGTTTCAGAACTAATGCTTGCTCAATATAGGAATACTTTTCAAAAGTTCTCCTAGAACTCCCTAATTCCAGTCAGCTAATGAGACATTTGATGTTGGATGACTCACCATTATCTTGAATTATTTTTCTAAAACTAGGCTCAGAATCTTTCTTTTAAAAAATCTAGCCTGCTTTCTTTTTCTTTTAATCTTGTTAATGGTACCACATTTCTCCCAGCCTGACAATCATCTTCAGCCCATTTCATTCAAACCACATTTGAATGGCAGGCACCACGTTAGTCACTGTGGTTTGGCTAGGGCACAAACTCCACCCTCAGGGAAACTTCTATATAATATCCCCTATCTAATTAATCACTAAGTCATACAGATTTTTCCTTGGAAATGTGTCTCATGTTTCCTCTTGTTTCTCTTTTCTACTGTCACCATGTCCTCACATCTGAATCACAGCCATGGCAGTTTGGTGTCCAACCCCTCCACACCACCTTCCTCTTGCCGCCCAGAACACATCATCTTCTGATACTGCTTAACCTCACTTTGTTGGTGCTCAGTAAATACTTCTTAGATTTAATTCAGTTTTCCAATCCGTGCACAGATGACTCTGACTAGCATAAGAACTGTATCAAGAGGTAAGGAGAGAGGATGGTCTGTAATGTCAATGTGATTTCATTCATATGGACCAACCATCCATGCTTGCCCCCTCCTCCCACTGGGCGGTCCACTACTGCCTCAGGATACTGGGTCAGATGGATTCCTCTTTGGATCATTCTGGAATTTTTTGAACTTTTTTCTTCATCTTTCTATGGATGCCTTATTGTATAATAATTTCTTAGTGCCTCTTTCTTCAGTGTTTTGTGTCAGCCACAAATTTAATCCTATGAATATGTTTTCCTTGTTATCATTTCATTCTTACTGTCTCAAAATATTGAACCGCAATGTTAAGGAATGGTGATATTATTGTCTTAAAGACTGCAATGTAATGTGATTAATGGCTATGTTCGTCACTGGGGAAAGAGGGGAAAGAGCAGGGTGTTTGGTATCTAGATTCCAGAACCACTTCTACTTCAGAAAAACTCCCACTTCCCCTTGCTGCATGTGCGTTCTTAGATCATCATGAAAAACACAGAATACCACTAAATCTCTTCAGAGAAAAACTTGCAGTTTGCTCAGATGGTACGACTGTTGGTAAATAAGCTTATCTTTTTTTGAAAGAGGGAAAGTCTTTCATGCCTATTGGCTCCTTGGTTTGGTGGGGGTAGAAAGCAGAGATTTTTTAAAGGAAAACCTGCTCTTTTCTTTAATAAAGAGAAATATGGTAAATGAGGAGGTAAAGACTGAGAAGTTGCTGGAGCACAACAAACCACAGACACCAATATCAAGGGTCCTCTGCAAACCCCACCAGGCAGTTTCAGTCTTATAGAGAGCTGTTCATTGTCCTTTTGTGTATTCTGATGCTTTTCCCAATCTTTTTTGATAAGGTTTTTAATATGTAAGTAACATAAACATCATACAGAAAAAAGTCAAAATAGAGATGAGAAAAATAAATCAACAAATATAACTTTTTCTACATATAAATTCTTTCCAGGATTTTTTCCTCTCATGTATATACCTCAATAATATTCTAGCCTCCAATAAATGTTTGTTGGATAGCTAAATTAATTGAATAACTAAAGGCTATAATCATACAGTTATACAAGTTGGTGCTCTGATTTTTTTTTCCACTTTAATTAACATAACCATTTTATTTTTCAATATTGTTAGTCATTGCCTTCCTTTGAGTGGATATGACACAACTTACTTAATAATTTCTATATACTTGGGGAACATTTACATTTTTTCTCAGTTTTTCTATTATAGATAACACTATGATGACAAGAGTATTCCACATTTTGTGGGCCACTTCTTCTGGATGGATTCTCTAGATCAGGAGTAGGCAAACTTTTCTTGTAAAGGGCCAGATAGTAAAATTGTTTGGTTTTTAGGCCATATGGTTTCTGTCTCAGCCACTCAGCTCTGCTGATATAATGCAAAAGCAGTCATAAATAATACATAAATGAATGAGCATGCCTGTGTTCAGATAAAACTTTATACGTGTGCAATGAAATTTGAATTTATTTAGTTTTCAATGGGTCATGAAATATTAGAATTTTAAAATTTTGCTTCAACCATGTAAAAACTGTAAAAAACATTCTTAGTCCACAAGCTGTACAAAAATAGGCAGCAGGCTAGATATGGCCAGATGGCCTATAGTTTGCTCTAGAGTCCAGGGATACTGAGTCAAAGGATACACAACCAGCCAGGTCCTTGCTGGTAATTTTGATGGCTACCTTCACCCATATTTCTTGGTTGTTAAACTTCTAAGTTTAGGTATTTAAATAAATAGTCAATGTTTTCATCCTGGACCACATAATTATTAAGAGACTATGCAAAAGAGCCATCCTTGCAGTTTGTTACCTCTAGCCAGTAACCATTTTCTTGAAATTGACTTAGAGTGACGAGATTGTATGAGAGATCATCTGGTCCAACCTTCTGCAGTGGCCATCTGAAGCAAGAAAAGCCCTAGTTAAAGGGTGCCCAGCAGGAGCATTCCAGAATTTCAGCATCTAACCTTAACCTTCCCAGTTCAAACACATTTCATTCTAATTCTTCAGTTGAACCTGAGAACACCTGGCCAGCTGCCACCTTCAAACACTAAGACAATTATTAACTTAATAATCCCTCTGCATTTCCTTCTCTATCCTGTGTTGATCATGATGAACAAGAACTATTTCCTTTTCTGGATTGTGAAACTGAAGTATAAAAGTACCTGTTTTCTGATTGCATGGTGATTCAGAGAAAAGGAAAACCATGTTCCCTGCTTCTAGGGCTAACTGTCATGGTCATAAATTAAAACTTATTAAGCATCTACTGCTTATATTCCACTGTGGGAGGCAAAATGCCAGTTAGTCCCATTCTTTACAGTACATTTTTTCCGTTTTTTCAATTTATTAAATTGTATCCTGGATGATTAGATTGCTTCAGGTCATAAGTACAAAATTGAAAATATTTAATTAGGACGCATATAACAAAGCAGCAGCAGTTAAAACCTGGTGCATTAAAATATCCGCTTGACAGTTACTATTCTCCAAATCCAGAAGGGGCAGATTTATAAGATGTCCTGAGGGCCAAAGGACTTGGTCAGACCAAGAAAGACAGTGAACTCTTTACACAGAGGAAACCCTTTCCCCAGAGTTCTCTATAGATGGAACTTGGGGCCGAAGGTTTGTGATGGCTTATCTCCCAGAGCTTTTCTAAGTTATTTCTTAAAGATATGAAGAAGGTATGTATTCTTATTCCAACTAGAAGTTAAGAATCTTTCAAATAAAAATACTCATTCAAGAACTCTTCTTTATATAACCCCCCCACCATGCTCTAAGTATTTTTTTATGAGATGTTTGTATAAACCAGGCCATAAACTACATATAAAGAAAACAGCATTTCTCTTTACGGGAATGTCACAAAAGTTAAGACCAAAGTTACTCATGGCTGAGGATCCTTAATGGGTAGAGTGGTATTCCACAGAAATCAGTTTGAAGAGAAGTTAGGAGGGGTTTTGCTTATCTGTATCTTTACAAATAAAAGAAGAAATCAAATGTGAGCTTAGTAAATATGTTACTGGTTGTAAATCCTATTGAACTGGTGATAAATACTACAGAGAAAAGAGGTAATTTCAAAATAGCTTTAAAAAAATAATAAGCTTTGATTAGATATTTTTAAAGATCAAAATGATGAAACTTAATAGGGACATTTAATAGGATGAAATCCAATAGGAACAAATATAAAGGATATACCTACAGAGCAATAAAAGTCAACCAAGAATACAAATGCAATATAGGAAAGAACTGGTTAAGTCTCCAAATGATAGAAAAGAACTCGGGCTCATATTTGACAATGAACTGAATTAAATTAATAATAGAGTGTCATTAGGAGATAAGCCAATATAAATTTAGGATATTTTGATGTTTGTCACCATGTCATAAGTTCAGATGTGTAAAAATTATTCTGTGTTAAACCTAAACGGTATGATTCTGAAACAATGCCTGAGAACTACCTGGAGATTCTTTAAAACAAAGACTCCAGCACCCAACATGGCAAATATGACATAGTAAGTTCTTGAGAAGGGTCTCAAGAATCTGTACTTTAAACAAGCTTGAAACATGATTCATATGCAGGTTAGTCTCTGGACAAGGCTTTGAGAAGCATTACTCTAGAGGGTGATCAATTCTTTTTTAGTCACTCTGCCTGCAGTTCAGGTATCTACCCTTGGTATGTGGTGCTGATGTGACTTTCAGTTGAGTTATCTGCTTACTGGGCTTTGTACAGACCTGAGAATTAAGGCTATCTACAAGCGATCCACTTCTGTTTTTTATTTCTTTTAAAACACAACCCTTTATTAAAACAACTGCTCAAATGATATACACTATGATCAGAATATTCCTCTGTCTTCTAAGCTTCTTGAAAGCGGGACTGTTTTTGTTCACCCTGGTGGTGTTAGTGCTTAGCACAGTGGAGTTCAATTATAATTTTTGTAGAATGTTAAGCACAATGGTATTGATTTATTCATGTTATAAGATATGCTATATGATATATAACATATCAGTATTAAAGAAATATAAATCTTTAACAGAGTAAAAGAAGTTGCCACTTATATTCAAGCTTTATCACTATGAATAGAAAACTTTTTCTCACTTATTCTTGTACTCCACATTCACTCATTTCTCCAGCTCTGGCTGAGGGCTTCAGAGCCATTTTAGATTACCTTAACAACTGATTATAATTTATCATAAAAAGGTATTGAATGCCTTCTTAAGAACAACACCGTGTCTCACTAGCCTCCCTACAATTAATTCTCAGTCCATTCAGGTCTAAACCTGCCCTTTCAAGAAAAACTTCTTTCCTTGCCCTGAGGGTGGACTTGGACTGGCCTGGCACTCCCCCACAGCCCTGCCCTGCCAAACCCAGAAGGCATGCAGTGCACATAGGGGACACCCCTTGAACATCTGGCTCTGGTGGCCAGGGAACTTGCATTTCTGGGCCCCACAGGACTGAAGCAATCAGAGAGACAATTCTTGGCAGGCTGCCACCCCAGGGCACTGCACAGACAGCAGACTGAAACACAACACCAGTGTTCCTGTGACCACTCCTTCAAGACTGGAGGAGGTAGCTGCTTCACCGAATACATAGAAATAAACAGAGAGTCAAGAACATGTTCCAAAGGAAAGAACAAGACAAAATCCTGGGGGGCGGGGGGAACTTAGTGAAATAGAGATAAGTAATTTACCTGATAAAGAGTTCAAAGTAATAGTCATTAAGATACTTAGCAATCTTGGGAGAAGAATGGGTGAACACAGAGAGAACTTCAACAGAGAGATAGAAAATATAAGAAAGTGCCAAACAGAAGTCCTAGAGCTGGAGAATATAATAACTGAACTGAAAAATACACTAGAGGAGTTCAACAGAAGAGACCAGATGAAATTGGAGAAAGGATCAGTGATTTGGAAGACAGGGCAGTGGAACTCACCCAAACACAGCATCAAGACGAAAAGAGAATTTTTAAAAAGCCCCTTAAAGGACCTATGGGACAATATCAAGCAGGCCAACATTTGTATTACAGGATCCCAGAAGGAGGAGAGAGAGAAAAGGGACAGAAAAGCTATTTGAAGAAACATTGGCTGAAAACTTCATTAACCTGGAGAAGGAAACAGATATCTAGATTCAGAAATCTCACTGAGTTCCAAATAAGTTGAACCCAAAGAGATCCTCACCAAGACACATTATAGGTAAAATGTCAAAAGTTAAAGAGAGAATCGTAAAAGCAGCAAGAGAGAAACAACTTGTTACATACAAGGGAACCCCCAGATTTTTCAGCAGAGACTTTGCAGACCAGATGGGAGTTGCATGGTATATTCAAGTGCTGAAAGCAAAATAACTTCCAACCAAGAATACTCTACCCTGCAAGGTTATCATTCAGAACTGAAGGAGAGATAAAGAGTCCTCCAGGGTTTCTCACAACAGTGAGAGGACCGCGTACCGCAAAAAAAAAAAAAAAAAGAGTCCTCCAGATGAGTAAAAACTAAAGGAGTTCACCACCACTAAACTAGTCTTACAAGAAATGTTAAAGGAACCTCTTTAAGCTGAAAAGAAAGGGTACTAGTTAGTAACAAGAAAACATATGAAAGGAAAAATCTTAAAAGTAAATACATAGTAAAGGTAGTAGACTAATCACTTATAAAGTGAGTACGAAGGTTAAAGGACAAAAGTAGTAAAAATAACCATAACTACAATAATTAGTTAAAGGATCCACAAAATAAAAAAGATGTAAAATGTGACATCAAAAACTTATAACATGTGGTGGAGGGAGTAAAAATGTAGAGTTTTAAAATGCACTCAAGGGACTTCCCTGGTGGTGCAGTGGTTAGGAATCTGCCTGCCAATGCAGGGAACATGTGTTGGAGCCCTGGTCCAGGAAGATCCCACATGGCATGGAGCAACTAAGCCCCTTCGCCACAACTACTGAGCCTGAGCTCTAGAGCTCACAGGCCACAACTACTGAGCCTGTGAGCCACAACTACTGAGCCTGTGTGCCACAACTACTGAAGCCCGAGCACCTAGGGTCTGTGCTCTGCAACAAGAGAAGCCACCACAATGAGAAGCCTGCACACTGCAACAAGGAGTAGCCCCCACTCACCGCAACTAGAGAAAGCCCATGCACAGCAATGAAGACCCAACGCAGCCCCCCAAAATAAATAAATTTATTTTAAAAAATGTACTCAAATGTAACTTAATATCAACTTAAACTAAACTGGCATATATATATATATATATATATATATATATATATATATATATATATATATATATATACCTCATGGTAGCCACAAAGCAAAAGCCTATAGTAGATACAAAAAACAATAATGAGGATGGGATCTAAACATGACACTAAAGAAAGCCATCAAACCACAAGGAAAGAGAACAAGAGAAGAAGAAAGAAACAGAGAAACCACAAAACAGCCAGAAAACAATGAACAAAATGGCAATAAGTACATTGCTATCTACAATTACTTTAAATGTAAATGGTAATAAGTATAGACCTATCTATAATTAATTTAAATGTAAATGGGCTAAATTCTCCAATTAAAAGACATAGAGTAGCTGAATGTTTAAAATATGCTGCCTAAAGAGATTCACTTCAGATGTAAGAACGCACACAGACAGAAAGTGAAGTGCTGGAAAAAGATGTTTCATGCAAAAGGAAGCCAAGAAAAGCTGGGGTAGCTACACATGTATCAGAGAAAATAGACTTTAAAACAAAAATTGTAATAAAAGACAAAGATGGGCACTATATAAATGATAAAGGGTCAATCCAACAAGAATATATAACATTTGTAAATATTTATGCACCCAACATAAAATCACCTAAATATATAAAGCAAATATTAACAGACCTACAGAAAGAAATTCACACAAATACAATAACAATAGGAGACTTTAATACTCCACTTAATCAATGGATAGATTATCCAACAGAAAATCAATAAGGAAACATTGGCCTTAAATGACACATTAGACAAGATGGACTTTATATATATAACCCCCCCCACACACACACACACAAACACACACACATATATATAGAACATTACAAATCATGTATGTGATAAGGGGTTCATATCCAAAATATATAAAGAACTCATACAACTCAGTAACAAAAATACAAACAATGTGATTAAAAAACGGTTGAGGGTATGAATAGACATTTTTCCAAAGAAGACATACAGATGGCCAACAGACACATGAAAAGGTTCTCAACATCACTAATCATTAGGGAATTGCAAATCAAAACCACAATAAGATACCACATCACACTTGTTAGAATGGCAAGGATGTGGAGAAAAGAGAATCCTTGTGCACTATTGGTGGGAATGTAAATTAGTGCAGCCACTACTGAAAACAGTATGGAGGTTCCTCAAAAAACTAAAAATAGGAGTACCATATGATCCAGCAATTCCACTTCTAAGTATTCCACTTCAAAGAAAATGAAAACACTAATTTGAAAAGATACATGAACCCCAATGTTCATAACAGCACTATTTATAATAGCCAAGATATGGAAGCAACCCACGGGTCCATCAACAGATGAATGGACAAAGAAGATGTGGTATATATTTACAATTAAATATTACTCAGCCCTAAAAAAGAATGAAACCTTGCCATTTCCAACAACATGGGTGGACCTTGAGGGCATTACACTAAGTCGGACAACAGAAGACAAATACCATATGATTTCACTTATATGTGGAATCTAAAAATACAAACCAATCAAACAATCAAAACAAACAAAACTCATAATAGATACAGAGAAAAGACTGGTGGTTGCCAGAAGGGAGGAGGTTGGAGTGTGGGCAAAATGGTTGAAAGGGTCAAGAGGTACAAACTTCCAGTCATAAAAAAAGTCAGGATATAATGTGCAGCATGGTGATTAGAGTCAATAATATTGTATTACATATTTTGTAACTTTGTATGGTGACAGGAGGAAACTAGACAAATCATTATGTTGTACACCTGAAACTAATATAATGTTATATGTCATTATACCTCAATTTGAAAAAGAAGGATGGAAGGAAGAAAGGAAGAAAGAAAGAAAGACTGCTTTCAATTTCTTCACGCTGTGATGCTGTGGTTATATTTGTATTCCAAGTTCTAAGGTCCCAGACCTCATGATTTCTTGTTCTGTTGGTTAGCACTCCCTCCTCCCCACCCCACGCCCCCGCACACACTGAAACATACAGTGTTTGATTCTGGTTAATCTTCTTTGTCTAACCTCCCTTGTCCACTCTAGTTAAACTTCCTCCTACCCACTTACCAACTTCATTTGGGTGTCATTCTGTATAACTTGTTTTCAGAGAACATATTAACTCATCTTCCCAAGCTTTCAGATCATTATGAAGTTGTATCTTTCTTTTTCCCCCTCCCCGTGCCACATGGCATGTGGGATCTTAGTTCCCCAACCAGAAATGGAACCCACATCCCCTGCATTGGGAGCATGGAGTTTTAACCACTGGACAGCCAGGGAAGTCCCTAAGGTTGTATCTTAATGGGATTTCTCCTACCATGAATATTTTAGTGTTTAAAACAAACAAAACTCTTTTAAGACAAGTTATACTGTGGTTTTCTCATAAAGGCAACCTTGCTCACCACTGAAGTCTGAGCTTTAGTCAACTGTTGTAGTCAGTAAATCATTGTGAAATATACTTGTTAAAGTGGCATGTTTTCAGAAAAAAATTATGTCCCCTGGAGAAAGATTAATGTTCTGTAGACTAGAATGCTGAGGGTTAGATTTACTTTCTTCAGCTACATGAAGGGCTTCTTGGGAAGAGATGTCTGGTGACTAGTTTTCCATGCATGGAGAGAATAAAGAAGAAATTCAGGGCTTAAGTTAAAGCAAGAGAGCCACAAGTTTAACAGCAGGAGGAACTCAGCTGCAGCAGTCAACTGAGAACAGCAAACTCATTGGATTTTCACTTGCCTAAAAGCAGGACCTGGCTGAGAAGCTCTCTTGAAGGCTTATGGAACTGGATGAATGATAAAAAGAAAGCACAACTACATGGGTGAATATGGAAGTGATTTTTCTCAACTTAAAAAAAAAGGAGAATTTGATACCACTGCATGCAAGATGATCCAATGAGATAGCAACAGGTACCCAAAGGACAAATGGGGTGATGACTAAAAGGGCTGGCCAGTGACATGTTACACAGAAGGATGACAAAGGTTTGAACAAACTAACGTGCACCACGATATTCATTTGCTCACTCATTCATTCCACAATATGTACTGGGTACCTACTACATGACAAATATTGTTCTAGGCACTTGAACAAAATATAGATCCCTGTCTTTGTGCAGTTTACATGCTATTAGAGGGACACTCAAAGTAAGTAATAAATATAATACATAACTAAATCATAAGGTACACAAAGACAAGAAAGAAAGGAAAAAGTAGAGCAGGTTAAGGTGGATTGTTGCTGAACCAAACTTGGGTCCAACTTGCCCGAGCACAGTAAAGTCAATCTATTGACTTGGGGTTATGGTGAAGGAAAGTGCAGCATTTATTGCAGGGTGCCAAACAAGGAATCCAGGGCAGCTAGTGCTTAAAACACCTGAACTGGGCTTCCCTGGTGGCGCAGTGGTTGAGAGTCCACCTGCCGATGCAGGGGACACGGGTTCGAGCCCCGGTCCGGGAAGATCCCACATGCCGCGGAGTGGCTGGGCCCGTGAGCCATGGCCGCCGAGCCTGCGTGTCCGGAGCCTGTGCTCCGCAACAGGAGAGGCCACAACAGTGAGAGGCCCGCGTAACGCAAAAAAATAAAAAATAAAACACCTGAACTGCACAATGGCTTTCAGGAAACCATTTTTAAAGGCAAGGTGAGGGAGGAGGAGTCCCCAGGGTATGCGATCAGCTCGTGCACAATTCTCTGATTGGTTGATGGGGAGGTAACAGGGCGGTGTCACAGAGGTTCACAAGATCAATCCCTAGGCACCAGTCAGTCTGGGGGCTCTGTGCTCAGGGTCATCGAGCAGTTAATTTGTTCCACTTGGTGGTGGTTTTAGCATCTGTAAAACAACACAGAAAATGTGCATCAGATACTATTATCTAGGTGCTCCAGAGAGGAGCTAAAGCAGAGGATTTGGAAGAGGGGTCTGTCCTGAGAAGGCCCCACAGTGTCCTGCTAGGTTACAGGATCAGGTGTGGAGAGGTGCGTGCTGAGTTGCAGAATTAGAGAGGTCAGGGCAGGCCTCGCTGAGAACAAAGATTTGAGTAAAGATTTGCAGAAGAGAGGGAGTGAGCCCAATGTCTGTCGTTGGGGAAGACTGTCCCAGGGCTGAGGGAAGAGCTAACGCAAGGGTTTTAAGACACAAAGCACTTGAGGGGCTCCGGGAACAGTATGGAGGCCACGTGGCTGGAAGGGAGTGAGAGAAGAGAAAAAAGAGGAGGTTAGAGGTAAGAGGGGTGAAAACACCTCATGAAGGGCTCTGTAGACCTTGCTCAATGCTTTGAGTTTTACTGTGAGTGAAACAGGAGCCACGGCAAGGTTTTAAGCAGAGGAGTGACAGGATGTGACTTGACTTAAAAATGCTCACTCAGACTGCTGTGTTGGGAACAGGCTGAAGAAAGCAAGAGCAGAAGCAGAGTGACCTTCCCGAGGCTCTTGCGGTAAGACCACAGGTGGCAGTGGCTCCGATAAGTGAGGGGGAACCAACGTGATAGTAGGTTAGAAAGAAGGAAGAAAAATGGCCCAAGAGCTGCCATCGACAAGTTGTACCTATAAAGGAAAAATTCACACATTCCTTTCGTTTATCAAGGAGACAAAATAAACCACTGTATGTTTACGTTGAATGTTGCTGCTTGCATAATTTCTCAAAATGACTGACAGCATTTGATGTAAAGGTGGGCTTGCTCTGGCAGTTATCGTAGAATAGCAGAGTAATTTCTCTTACAACCTACAACACCGATGTTATTTGTGTTTAGGTGGCAGTGATTACTTGGGTCTGCAAACAAAGTATACTGACTTAAAAATAAATTGGAAATGAAAATAAAAAATAAATTTGAAAGTAGAAAACCATTGGGGGGCAGGGGGAAATGAGAAATATAAAATGAGTGTCCATTTGTATTATACACTATATTGGCAGGACGGGGTGGTCAATGTTATGCCCATGGTATGAGAACAATCTTTTTTTTTTTTAATTTCACGATTGATCAAAAATGTGGGTGCTTGGGCTTCCCTGGTGGCGCAGTGGTTGAGAGTCCGCTTGCCGATGCAGGGGACACGGGTTCGTGCCCCGGTCTGGGAAGATCCCACATGCCGCGGAGCGGCTGGGCCCATGAGCCATGGCCGCTGAGCCTGCGCGTCCAGAGGCTGTGCTCTGCAACGGGAGAGGCCACAACAGTGAGAGGCCCGCGTACCACAAAAAAAAAAAAAAAAAAAAAAAAAAAAGTGGGTGCTTGTATTGTGTTCTCTTTTTCGCCACTACCCAAAATGAGATGAGAAAAAAAAAAAAAAAAGTAAAACCATTTACTGTGAACAATTAGATAATACAGATAAGGTCGGGGGAAACCCAAATAATACAAATCAGCAAAAGTCTCACTAATAATCACTTTGAACATTTTGGCTTCTACAGCTCCAGCTCTCTCCTATGCTCAAGTATACAGAGTGTCTTTTACATATACTTACATAAATAAAATTATATACATACATAACAATGTGAGAACAGTCTTGCGACAGCATTCAGCTGGGATTCACAGCACCTGGCTTTAAAGGGGCCACTACGTGACAGTGAGCAAATCAGAGTGTCCTAGACATTAAAACTAAATGGGATCCTAATGGTCTGCTTTGGCAGCAGCCCTCCCTGCTGGGGCTCTTCAGCTCTCTTTGTTTAGATACCTTCCATCCAGCTTCCCTCAGCTAGGACCTTATCTGCCTCTTCTGGTTACAGCAAGAATTGCCAGGGCCCTGCAGAGTCCATGAGCATAGTCAGAGAGACTTCCTGCAGATCTGTGATGCAGGTGGTAAGGAGTTCTGTCATTCAGAGCCTGAAGGTGCTACAACTAAGCTGTTAAACCGCCTCCATCCTGACCAGTTTGTTGCCTGGGGATGTTAGATGTGGCCAGGAAGTTACAGAACCTGGACAGGGTGGCCTCATACATGGTCATGTCCCGGGAAAGAGGAGGTCCAGAACAGGAAATAGGTAAGGATGTACAAATACAGAAAAATTAAAAACAAAAGGAAGAAAGGAGACAGAGTGAGAGGAGGGAAAGGAAGAAGGGAGGAGGGAGGAAGGAGAGAGAGGGGAAGGGAAGGAGGGAAAGAGGTGAAAAGAGAGAGAAGGAAAGAAACGACAAAAGGGAGGGAGGGAGGAAGGAAATACAGCAAGGTGAGGAAGAGACTGAACGGTGAAGAGGGATTAGCACTTAATCTTCTCCCACATCAGTCTACACTGATCAATATCCCACTTCTGTCTTTTGTCATATTAAAACAAACATGTTTTCTACCTTCTAAAACAAAACTTATTCTCCATTTCTAGTTGCCTTGGATTTGAGATTTTGAGCAAAGAAAAAAGATAAAGTAACTACCCCTTTAAGATGACTTTACCACAGCTCAGAAGGTAGATAATGAGATTTGCGTGCTTTTTCTTGTAAAAATACTTTGAATCCTGAACAAACCGTGTCAAAAGGAGAAATAATCAAGCATATCACCCATCTGGACTCAGGAGATAGCTGATTCTTCATGAAGAGGCTGGCTAGTGGTCAAGGCATTGATTTTTGTCCCCTGATTTGGAGTTGCCATGCTGCCAATGAGCCACTTAATCTTATTGATATCAGAGAATATTTATTTTATCCAAATGGAATAAAGCAGGGGTGTAGGATACAGGCACGAAGTGTCTAGACACATTCAACAGTAAACTTTAAAATTACTTTGACTACAATTTCTAGTGTCTCCTACTCATCCTAGTACAGAAACTGGGGCAGGAAAGCTGGGCATTCTCCCAGATTTCCTTGAAGAAGGAGCAAAAATAGTAATCTGAACAGCCAAGAGTGTCAGCATGCATTGATAATTGTGAGTATATCCAATATAAAGTTTTGTGTGCCAAAATGAGTTGATTCTATTCTAAATGGGCCAGAGTGAATTCAGTCCATTTTACTCACACATGCTTAAGTGTGAAACAAAGACTCCAGGGTCGGGGAGGGGATGCAGGTGGGGGGTGGCCGTGGTGTATTTCCCAGCTGTCCGTTTACTTCTGTGGATAACGTTTAGCTGGCCATCAAAGAATTGCTTTCCAGAGGATCACTGTATCTTGGACGGCTGCAAACAAAAGGACCTGCAGTCAAATCCTCAATCACTTTGTGAAGTCAGCGTCCACCTTTGTTAATTATTAGCCCATACAAGGTTAAGGTTCTATATGAATCTGCACCTGGAAAACACTATCACAACCAAACACAGCACTAAGACTGAGCTGAATGTCATTTTCATCTGGAAAACAAGGTTGTTTGTATTAAGAACCAGAGCATTTTTTTTAAAAGAGCTACCGGTAGAGCAGAAAGTAAAGAGTCCTGCTCAAGAATATTTCCCCCATTATCTGAATCTCCAAATTCACCATTAGAAACATATTTCTTTAAATTACAAATGGTTCAGTATTAAGCACACTTGATTTAGAGTCTGACATCTACAGTCTAAAACTTAGGCACCTCGGGCAAGTCCTCAAACTCTGTGGTTCACGGTTTCCTTCTATGCAAAATGGTGATAATAAAACCTACCTTACCAGCTTTGTAGGGTTGTTTTTCATCCCCAGCTATGTGGCTCTCTATCCTATACAGTAACCACACTTCCTGCCAACCACCTCTGCAGAGTGTGCCTTCCTGAGCTCCCCTCTGTGTTTATCCCTTTTTAAAATTATTGTTTTCTGTGAAGCATCTGTCGCAGTCAGCAGTATGTCAGTCAGTATGTCCAATGTCTGGAATCTTTCTTGTCACAGTTTGGGGTTTCTCCAAATCACATGTTTAACAATTCTTAACGTTGCATGCGATGACCCGTGTTGGCCCTTCTGAGCCACTTAGTTGCTTTGTTTGTCACTCAGAGCCTTGAAAAGAGACCTCTTTGGCCAAAGGAAAAACAGGTGGTGTGAGCTTAATTATCACCCTGTGGTCCTCCCTTTCTCATTTCCCTTTTTTGTCTTTCTAGTCATGCTTTATTTGCATTTTTGCCCCACCATTCGAAGGAGATGCCATTTCTGCTCTCTCACACCCAGCCTCAGCACTTCCTTTCCCAAGGCAGCTGTTCGAATGGAAATACTGTGGGCTTTCTAACGCTGCCGACAGCGGTTCTAATCCTGGCTCTGGTATTTAAGAACTCAGTGATTAACGGTGACTTCTCTGCACTTCAATCCCCTCATCTGTGTAAACGGAAATCATGTCTATTTCAAGCGTTCTTGGGTGATGAAGGGAGATTATATATGTGCTCCTGAGTCCACAAGGTGATCAATAAATATGAATTAAATGTTTTCTTCTTTGCTGTGTCTTACTTTCATTCTAAAATTCTTTAGCATCAAAGTTCTTGGGGCTTCCCTGGTGGTGCAGTTGTTAAGACTCCAACTACCAATGCAGAGGACACAGGTTCGAGCCCTGGTCTGGGAAGATCCCACATGCCACAGAGCAACTAAGCCCATGTGCCACAACTACTGAAGCCCATGAGCCACAACTACTGAAGCCCATGTACCCATGTGTGGAGCCTGTGCTCCACATCAAAGAGTAGCCCCCGCTCACCGCAACTAGAGAAAGCCTGTGTGCAGCAACAAAGACCCAACACAGCCATAAATAAATAAATAAAATTTTAAAAAAAAGTTCTTTGTAACTCCCTTCCTGGTCCTTTCCCAATCTCCATCATCTTCTTGCAGCTCTCTGGGTGCTGTGGAGGAGCTTTTGTCTCAGAGACCCTAGATGTAAAACTCAGATCTCCTGCCTCCCAGATCCATCTCCACAAAGTTACAAAGTTACCCTGTTTAATGGGGCTAACCAAGGACCTATCTTATGGGTTGTTGTGATTCAGTGTGGCGGTACATGTAAAAAGCTTGCATGGTGGGCTCCACATGTGTTAAGTACATGGTTACTACAGTAGTGTTAGCTCTAATCTTTGTCCCCCTGATTCATTATTAAACCTTGCTCTTTCCTTTACATTCATCACGAATGATCTGCTTCCCTGTTCTTCTAATCTCAGATTTCCCCTTTCAGATGAACTCTTCTCCTTTCTGCCAAATCACTCTCTTGCCTACACACCTATTCCAAAACCATTCAAGGGGCATCAGTCTATTACTGGGCCAGGAGACACTTTCTTAAATGTTAAGGTATTTTTCCTTTGAGGTCTTAAAATTGTATGCTATAGCCATTTAGGGATAAAGCCTGGGTCATCTTTACATTTTGAAGGCTTGCTTCTCTCTCATTTTTCCCCTCTACCCCCAATCATGTCCTTCTATTTCAGATACCTGCTCCTATTCCCTTTTTCTGTGGCCCTCTTCTGTGTTCACAATTATTTTTTCTTTAATTTTTCCCCACTTATCTAGTGATTCACCTCTCCTTGATCAATCTGAGCCAGTAACTTTAACTCATGATTCACTCTCTATTATTTGACCTACCCAATATTAGAAGAAACAGAAGTCATCCAGTGGCCTGGCTTTATATGATGAATACACTAGTCATTCATTTAAAAACAGCCAACTGCCAAGTTGTTCTAATTCAATGGTCTTAGAACAAGGTTTTGCTTTTTTTTTCTCTAAAAAAATAGATATTTAGTGAAGAATAGAGATTCTCAAGTAGTTTGATAGATATCCAGATACCATTCCTAATAAAATTTTCCATCTATGAAAATTGAACTATTCCTGGGTTTTCTCTGTCATTCTATTGTCATGAGCAACCTTCTCACTCACACCTACCATCATGGTGCCCCAATCTCCAGGCCCAAACTCCACTTCTTCCTAAAACAATTCTGGCCCAGGATCTGCTATGACCCTGTGTTATTGGACCCAGTTCTATTGTGCTCTAGACATACCCCTGCCCCTTAATCTGCTTGCTGATAATATGCAAATGAACAGCACTCTACAGCTTCTAGTAATTGAACTCATAGTAGGTACCAAATTCTGGACTAAAATGTTTCCATACTCTTTCTGAGTTAATCCTCATAGGTACCATTTTTATTCCTATTTTACAGATTAGAAAATTCAGAGAGTTTAACACCCTATGAGGGAAGTATTACAGTTCCTTCCGTTTAACAAATTACAAAGTTGAGGCATAAAAAGGCTAAGTAATTTGTTTGAGTTCATGGGAATGAGGTAATGTGACAGAGAGTGGTGATATGGGGAGTGGGGGCTACTTTAGATAAAATCGTCAGGGAAGACTCTCCTAGGACATTATATCAGTCAGAGTTCTCCAGAGAAGTAAAACCAATACAGGAGATAGAGAGAGAGAGATAGAGAGAGAGAGAGAGAGATGAAAGATAAAGAGTGAAAGATTTATTATAAGCTATTGACTCGTGTGATTATGAAGGCTGAGAAATCTCACCATCTGCCTTGTGCAAGCTGGAGACCCAAGAAAGCCAATGGTATAGTTCAAAGCCTGAGAGCCAGAGAGTGAGTCCAAGTCTGAAGGCCTGAAACCAGGATCCAAGGATCAGGTGAAGATCCATGTCCTAGCTCCAGCAGTCAGGTGAAGACTGAACTTCTTTGCCTTTTCATTCCATTCAGGCTCTCAAAGGATTGGGTGAGGAGCACCCACACTGAGGAGGGCCATCTGCTTCACTTAGTACAACCATTTCAAATGCTAATCTCTTTCAGAAACACTCTCACAGACACAGCCAGAAATAATGTTTAACCAGATATCTGGGCATCCTACGGTCCAGTCAAGCTGACACATAATATTAACTATCACAAGTCCACCCCTTGTCAATCTGGCAGCATACACATCTTCAGCCATACTTAATCTCCAAATAAAGACAATAACAAAGTCATAACTCCACCTAACACGATCAACCTATCCTGCGTACAAACTAAAACTTTCTAACCTCTTCCTCAGAAGAAGAGGTAAAGTCCTTGAGTGATGTTGACTCTTCTCCTTGATTTCTCATAACTTAAATACTATGACGTAAAATTAACAGTACTTAAATACTATGATATAAAATCAATACATCTTATGTTACACGATAAGGGAATAAGAGAGGAAAATAAACGAAGGTATGTGATACACACACGTATTCATAACTAACTAAGGAGGAAATGCTCATTATAATAACAGCCGTCATTTCTGTGACTGGTCACAGGGTATTTATAACTACCTGCTTCCGCTACTCACTCCATATCCCCCTTGCCTTCAGTAAGCACCAAGCAAAGTAACAACCAGAAGCACCGCTCGAAGTTCTGCCCCCTGAGAGGACTTCCCTTCACCACTGTCCTTCAGGGATGTCCCAGAAATGGGCTGTAGTGCTGCAGCTGTCCACCTTCTGGTGCTGCCTGCATATCATGCAAAACCATGCAATGATACACCAGGCCTGAGTCTTCTCTCTTCCTCTGTGAACCGATCTCAGGGAACTCCCCATGAGGTCTCGGGTACAGTCTGGGAGAGAGAAGCCAGTGCAGCAGGAGTGGGGACCATGGATATTTGGGCCACTTCTTCATGCAACTTACTTGTGTCTTCAGAGCCTGCTCGGGCCTGATCAGAGATACTCAACTTCCATTTGAGGATGGAGTGCTGCTGTACGGCTTGGTGGGTCAGACAACACCCAGTTCATGATGGGTAGCTCAGGCTGCCTGGTAACTTGGTGACCCATGGCTAAATGTTCAGTCTCTACTAAGACCCAGGAGCAGGTCAACAACTGCTTTTCAGAAGGAGAGTAATTATCTATAGAGAATGGCAGGGTTTTGCTCTAAAGGGCCCACACTATGATTCTCCTATAGCAGCTGCTAAATGCCCCAAAGAGCATCCCTATCTGCCACTGACACTTCAAGGACCACTGGATCTGCTGGATCATATGGCCCAAGCAGCTTGCATAGCAGCCTGGACCAGTGGCAGAGTCTTCTCTTGTTCCGGGTCCCACTTCAAAACTAGCAGCTTTTCAGATCACTCAGTAAATGGGCCACCGTAACACACCCCAGATGAGGAATATGTCGTCTCCAAACTCCAAAGAGACCCACTAGGCTCTGTTCCTCTTTTTCACTTGTAGGAGGGGTCAGATGCAACACCTTATCCTTCACCTTAGAAGGGATATCTCAACATGCCCCACACCACTGGACCCTTAGAAATTTCACTGAAAAAATTCGCCTGAATTTTTGTCAGATTTATTTCCCACCCTCTGGCATGCAAATGTCTTACTAATAAGTTTAGAGTAGTTGCTGCTTCTTGCTCACTAGGTCCAATCAACATAATGTCCTCGGGGCTTCCCTGGTGGCGCAGTGGTTGAGAATCTGCCTGCTAATGCAGGGGACACGGGTTCAAGCCCTGGGCTGGGAGGATCCTATATGCCGTGGAGCAACTAGGCCCGTGAGCCACAACTACTGAGCCTGTGCGTCTGGAGCCTGTGCTCCGCAACAAGAGAGGCCGCGATAATGAGAGGCCCGTGCACTGCGATGAAGAGTGGCCCCCACTTGCCACAACTAGAGAAGGCCCTTGCACAGAAACGAAGACCCAACACAACATAATGTCCTCAATTTAATGGACCAGTATGATATCTTGTGGAAGAGAAAAGTGATACAGATTCACCCAAATTAAATTAAGATGTATGGCTGGAGAATTGATATATCCCTGAGGTAGGACAGTGAAGGTATATTGCTGACCTTTCCAGCTGAAAGTAAACTGCTTTTGGTGGACCTTATGGACAAGGGTGGAGAAAAAGGCATTTGTCAGATCAATAGCTGCATACCAGGCCAAAGGGAAGGTGTTAATTTGCTCAAGCAATGAAACTTCATATGATAAAGCAGCTACAATTGACATCACCACCTGGTTAAGTTTACAGCAATCCACTGTCATTCCTCAAGTTTCATCTGCCTTCTGCACAGGCCAAATTGGTGAATTTAATGGAGATGTAGTGGGAATTAACACCCTTGCATCCTTCAAGTCCTTGATGGTGGCACTAATCTCAGCAATCAGTCCAAGTACTGCTTTCAGCTTACTTTTTTCCTAGATAGAGGGAGTCTTTAGTTTTAGTGGCACATGGTCTTTCCCACCATCATAGCTCTCACTCCACAGGTCAGGGAACAAATGTGGGAATTCCACCAGCCTCTGAGTATATCTATTCCAGTTATGTATTGTGGAACTAGGGAAATGACCCTAGTTCAGGTCATTTCCCACTGTGGGAAGGATCTGAGCTAAAAATCCATTGGTCGCCTGAACTTCATCAGTCCCTATTCTGACTAGGACCACAATAACTTTTGGGGTCTCCTGGAATTACTGTCAGTTGAGAGCCAATGTCCAACAGGTCCTGAAAGGTCTGATTATTTCCTTTCCCCCAATGCACAGTTACCTTGGTAAAAGGCTATAGGTCCTTTTGTGGAAGGCTAGGAGAAAGGTTAACACAATAAATTTTTGGTAGTATACTGGGGTCCTTCCTTGACTTAGTCAGTTTGGGTTACTATAACAAGAATACCATAGACTGGGTGGCTTAAACAACAAACATCTATTTCTCACAATTCTGGAGTCTAGGAAGTCCAAGATTAAGGTGTCAGAAAATCCTGTGTCTCCTGAGGCATTCCAACGGTTTGCAGATGGCTGTCTTCTCTCTGTATCCTCACATGTTGAAGAGCAGAAAGAGAGGGAGCAAACTATCTTGTATCTCATCTTGTAAGGACACAAATCCCATTCATGAAGGCTAATTATCTCCCAAAGGCCCCATCTCAAAATACCATTACATTAGAGATTAGGGTTCAGCATACACATTTGAGTGGGACAGAAACATTCAGTCCATAGCATTCCTCAAGGGAACCCAGCCTCCGCTTTATTCAAGAGGCTTTGGGTCTGTAAACTCGCTCAAATCTGGGATTTGATTAAAGGGTCATGACCCTGTTCAGGTTAGACTTCAGTTCACTTGACCTAGAACTTTCTTGCTTATAAAAAAAGAATTTAGGGGCTTCCCTGGTGGCGCAGTGGTTGAGAGCCTGCCTGCCGATGCAGGGGACGCCGGTTCGTGTCCCGGTCTGGGAAGATCCCACATGCCGCGGAGCGGCTGGGCCCTTGAGCCATGGCCGCTGAGCCTACACATCCGGAGCCTGTGCTCCGCAACGGGAGAGGTCACGGCAGTGAGAGGCCTGCATACCGCAAAAATAATAATAAATAAATAAATAAAAAATAAAAAAAGAATTTAGTAGGCGTCCTATCTATTGATTTCTAGAAACACCATGATCAACACCATAGCCAACTCCATAGGTCTGCATGAGTCAGTCTATTCTGATTGCTGCTTTTTTTTTTTCTTTTTTTTTTTTTTTTTTTTTTTGTGGTACGCGGGCCTCTCACTGTCGTGGCCTCTCCCGTTGCGGAGCACAGGCTCCGGACGCGCAGGCCCAGCGGCCATGGCCCACGGGCCCAGCCGCTCCGCGGCATATGGGATCCTCCCAGACCGGGGCACGAACCCGCATCCCCCGCATCGGCAGGCGGACTCCCAACCACTGCGCCACCAGGGAGGCCCCCTGATTGCTGCTTTGATTCTACTACTCATTACAGTGACCATGCTCACCTTGCCATTGGTGTTGAGTGCCACCACTTGGCCCCAGCCACCATGGGATCCAATAAATCCCACTGCATTTCAGTTTCCCAATTCAGTGACTACAGTTCTCACTGTGAGGACTGGCCTGCAGAGAACAATCACAGGGCTCTTTAAGGATGTCAGGGCTCCTCTCACAAATTGATTTCTCCCGGTGTTGGTGAAAGGTGTGTCTTCTGGATTCTCCCAGTATGGGTGAGTGGGTCTTAAATGACAAATCCACTCTAACATTTCAGTATCCTTAAGCCTTTCAATCCCTTCCTCTACTTTAAACCAAGGCAAGTTGGGCATTTTCAATTCATTCACTGGGGACACTTTTTGATCTATGTTTCAGCCAACCAACCAAACTTTCTAACTTCCTGAGCTATAACATTAATTGCAGAGTCTCTGCTTAGTGGTCCATATCAATAATTTCAGTCTGATGCAACCTTGTGTTCCTTTCTCCATTATCCCACATTCTTAGTATCCATTCTGACACATGTTCTCTGGGTTTTTATCTGTATAAATCAGAAAACTCAAGTAGTTCTTTTGGACTACAGTGTACTTCCCTGTGGGTCACACTTTGTACCCAACCTTTAGGGGCCTGCTGGGACCCAAGTCTAGTTATAGGTCTAGAAGCAAAGCAGGTGGTAGGGGTGGGTCCTGAGGAGAAGCAACATTGTCTTGCATGCTTGGCAGCTGTTTCAGGAGAGGCCTTTACAAATTCTCAGGCAATACAGGGTTAACCCCCTCAGACAGGAATAGAAAGGCCAATACCACTGGGGGTGGGGATGCTGTTGCCAGTGGGGATGAGAACACCACTTCTACTGGGGGCGAGGAGGTTACTCCCACCAGGGTGGGCAGATCACTTATACTCAGAGTGGGGAGATCTTTTCCACTGGCAAAGAGGACTAAACAGAATTTAGGAGCTCAATGTCTCCAGCTTCATTAGCGTCTCTCCCAGCTTCATAGTGTGTTCTCACATGTCCCCATCCCAGCTTAGAGGATCCAATTCTTTCCCAATCAGTGTCCTTACTTTTATGGTAGACACCTTGCAAGGGTGGAAGTTCAACATACGTTGTAATTCAGCCAGTCACAGGATGAGATTCTGCATTTGATTTTTAGCAATCTCAGCTCTGCATCTCTAAGGGTCTCATAAAGGCACACAGAGAAGCTTTTGGGTCATTTGTACAGCATTTGAGCTAGGAATTCAAACCCCTGAGCTCATCCTCTTCTTTTACCATTTTGTCCAAAGACATTAGGAGCTGCCAACCAATGTCATTATATTTGTTAGTTTTCCAAAAATGTCCAAAAGCATTACATACACAGTCATTCAGCTCTTTGCTTCTTATAAGTTGTTGATTAGGAGTATCCAGTGCAGGTATTTTGCATACCTCTATTACGAAGTCCACTCCATTAACTGCCAGTGCTTTCTTTACTATTGGAAATAAAGTCAGTAGGGTCTTTAAATCTAAATAGATGAGAAGGCCAACTTCAGAAACCCTAGAACCAACTCAGAAAACTCATCCATAAAATGCTATTCCTCTATAACCATTCAGTACCCAAATCTGTATTAGTCAGGGTTCTCCAGAGAAAGGAAACCAACAGGAGATATATATATATAAAGTATAAATATGTTTATATAAATATATAAATATTATATTAATATATTTATAATATACTATACACTATAATAATATAATATAAATATATAAATATATTTATATGTTTTATTTATTTATTATATATAAATATATTTATTATCAGGACTTCCTTGGTGGTCCAGTGGTTAAGACTTTGCACATCCATCACAGGAGGCATGGGTTCAATCCCTGGTTGGAGAACTAAGATCCCACATGCCACGCAGCACGGCCAGAAAAAAGAAAGAAAACAACAACAACAACAAAAAGATTTATTATAAAGTATTGGCTTATAGAATTACAGAGGCTGAGAAATCTCACAATCTACCACCTGCAAGCTGGAGACTCAGGGAAGCCAGGGGTACTATAGTTCAACGACCAGGGAAGCAGAGATTCTAGTCTGAGTCTGAAGGCCTGAGAACCAGAGCACCAAAGGAAGGAGGAGCCTGATGTCTCAGCTCCAGCGGTCAGGAAGAGAGTAAATTAATCCTTTTTGGCCTTTTTATTCTATTCAGCCTCTCAATGGACTGGATGATGTCCACTCACATGGGGGAGGGCAATTGACTTTACTCAGTCAATTAATTCAGATGCTAATTTCTTTGGGAAAACCCTCGTATATACACCCAGAAATAATGTTTAGCCAGATATCTGGGCATCCTATGGTCCAGTCAAGTTGACACATAAAATTAACCATCGCAGAGTGATTTCACGGAAACCTAATGAGAAGGAGCCAGGACTGGAATGTCGTGAAGGAAGAAGAGCATTCCCAGCAGAGGGAACAAGTGCCAAAGCCCTGAAATCAGTACGTTTTAGAAAAAGAAAGGCCAGTGTGGATGGAATGTAGTGCTTGAGTAGGACAATGGGCAAGATGAAGTTGTAAGGCAGGCTGTAGCCAGATGATGTAGGGTCTTGCTGGGCGTCATAAGAGCTTGGGTTTTCTTCTAAGGACAACGGGGAAATGTTAAAGAGTTGAAGATGGGAAGTGATACTGATACAATGTGATATACATTTAAGAAATATGACTGGCTACTGTAAGGAGAATGGACTGCAGGTATGTTAGAAGTGGTGGCAGAGAGAGCGGTCAGGAGGTTTTGCAGGAACACAGGTGAGACGTGCTGGTGATGAGAACTGTGACGGGAACAGGGAAGGGAGCGATTCAAGGTATGTTTCAGAGGGAGAGTCAACATGATGTGCTGTTGGATTGAAGGAGAGTGATAAGGAAATTAAAGAGATTATTTATGATTTACTATGGTTTGGGCCTGACATAGTGACTTGTGAGAGTCAATGGTTAAATTTTTAGGAATTCTGTAAGCCAGTTGTTAAACATAGCCACTATTAAAAATTAAATTATAGAAATTTATAATTAAATTATATTAAATTTTTAAAAGGTAATAAACTCCCAAAATTCATCACTTCCTAATTGTTTTATTTCTACTACATGTTTACTTATCTAGGATCTTGAAGTCATCTATGGCTACATATCTGTTTGGTGGAAATAGTAGGTAATGATGAGCTGTTGCACATCTTTTCTACATTCAGTGACATCACATTGGTAGCTTGAAATTAATCATGGTCAGAGTATTTACACCATGGAAATCATAAATTCTGTAATCAGATCTTGACTTACTGTTTTGTTGACTGTCTAAACTTATGAAAATAATGGGGAAAATGTTAGTAATGCCAATTAGACTTAAAAGTGTGTTGTATTGGGCTTCCCTGGTGGCGCAGTGGTTGAGAGTCTGACTGCCGATGCAGGGGACACGGGTTCGTGCCCCGGTCTGGGAGGATCCCACATGCCGCGGAGCGGCTGGGCCCGTGGGCCATGGCCGCTGGGCCTGCGCGTCCGGAGCCTGTGCTCCGCAGAGGGAGAGGCCACAACAGTGAGAGGCCCACGTACCGCAAAAAAAAAAAAAAAAAAAAAAAAAAAAGTGTGTTGTATCTGTAGTATTGAATTATGAATAGCACAAAATATTGAGAAAATAGTCTTCCAGCATCCAGAAGTATTATCTGATGCAGCACTTCTTCTTTCAGTCTAGAGACTAAGCATTACCCAAAAACAATAGTTAAATTGTTGCACTGGAGGAGAAAAAAATCTAGCTGTTTTGTTTTGTTTTGTTTTCATTTTCGTTTTCTACCGGGCAGGGGCACATAAGGAAGATTAGATCAGGTATAGACAAATTTTTAAAAATATTAATTTTTCTCCATGTCTGAGTGTAATGTGTTACTGAATTTGCAGACACACTACAAGCAATTTGTAATCGACCCCCTTGGGCCACAGGGATCCTTTAAGCATTTTGGAATCTGGGTCTTGTCATGCACAGATATGTTAGATGCTCTGTGTGAGCTAAATTGCAAGGTCCATGGGGGCAGGGAGATTTGTCTGTTCACCGATGTTTCCTGAGAACTTTGAACAGCTCCCAATACACACTAGGCATTTAATAAATATGTGTTGAATTTTTAAATTGTGATAGTGAAACTTTATATGAAAAAGTGCCTCCAAACAGAAGTTCAGAGACTCAGCTGAGGATTTTAAGAAGCAGTCATGCAGGGTAACAGCAAGAAAAAAATTAACACAATGTATGTGATTACTTTTTTCATGGTTGAGAAGAGATCTAAATAGGAAAATAATGCCAATACTAATCGGAATATACCAGAATTAACTTTATTTCCTTTACTTTCTCTCCTTGCTCTCATCTTACATCTCCAAAAGGATTTGGTAAAGTTTGATGGTTTCACTTGGGTATTTTAACAAAAGCTGATCTCATGCTGGCATTATAGCACGATTGTTTTTCAAAACAACCTGTTCAAAAGACTAACAGGCACTTCAAAGTTTTCTGAGAGAAAGAACGCTCATGCAGACTTTTAAACATATACTAGCCCTTTCTTTCCAAGTCCCACCTTAAAACTCCACCAAGAGTTGTCTTTCCAGGGCTTGAAAAGCAATGAAGAAGAATTTCTGTACCTTAACAAATTGTGGAGATGATTGTTACAGCAAATCATTTCTCAACCACTGTCCACACTGGCCAATGAATAGCATTCTTGAGTTCTCTAGTGAGCAGAGACAAACAAGTGACTTCAGACTTGAGAATCCCAGGAGTGATTTTGGCCTGACTCTGACTTTCCCAGTGGCAAAATTATCCTCATGCAGAATGTATCACAAATCCCAATGATGACTCTCTTTCCAGGTTTTAAGAAGGGTCTGAAAAAACAAAAGCCTTGCGCCTCCTTCCAAAATCCACTCGCATTCATAGCACTGGGCCTTATGCTCATTTATTACAAAGTGTCCTCGGCTCAGGGGTCTCAAGGGTCTCCGTTAATACTTTTTTTTAGTAGGCAAGTAGATTATAATGATTTTGATGACTCTCCAAATTAAAAATGTACAGGGATTTGTGCAAAAAGAAAAAATATGACTTTTCACTTGAGTTTATTTTTTAAAGGACACATAAACAAGTTCTTTTTGAAGCAGATTTAAACTCTATGCCTAGGAGAAAGAAAAAACTTAGTCATTCCTGGGAAAATAAAATCAGTAGCTTAAATGAAAAAATAATTAAACCAGTTTTATAGCATCAGTATGTAAAACTATAACTGGTCAATAGACTAAAATGTGAGGGTGACATTTTGGGGAGAGTGTCATATAAACATTAAAAGCTTTTACAGAAATGTGCTGTTCAGTGTTAGAATATTTAGCTCTGTGATGTTGCCACAGTGCTTTGTGTGAAGTGTACCGTGTGTGAGATGGGTAAGACAATCACAGCACGCCTGTGCTGCCCCAGAGTCAAATCCACATTTTGCTCTCTGCAAAGCGCTTTCTTTCTTTGGGCTAATGTGAGCTTGGCCTTGAGACCTCCTGACACAATAAAGAGGGAGGTATAAACCATGGGTGCCCTAGGTTAAGACGGTGCTCAGTCAGCTAGAATTGTCTTAAAGTTTGAGACAGTGTACCATATAGCATAGTTATGTGCCCATGTTTCTTCCTACATTTGAGAAGTCATGAGACAGTATTGACCTTGAGAATATATGTATCCCAATATAGGAGGATTTAAATTCTAGGACCTCTCCTTAAAAACTTCAGGTGCAGTACGTATGGACTTGTGTGTGTGTGTGTGTGTGTGTGTGTGCACGTGCACATGCCTGTACCTGTGTCCATAGCTACTATATAACCTGCAGAATAAAAGGTATAGTAATTGAGTCATAGGGTATCACATTATTTGGTTAATAAAGATTACAACACACACCTCACATAGGATAACACATATTTCCAAATCATTATTATTATTGTCATTGCTGTTGTTGACAATAGCAAGAGGCAACATGTACTGAGTACAAATTATGTGCCACACAAGCCATTATGTGTTGGCTTGCTTAATTCTCACAACAAACTTATGAGCTATATGTGGTTATCAGTGAAAGAGAGAGGAGGAAAATGAGGCTGAGAGGTGAAAGAACTTGCCCAAGGTCAGAATTAGAAAAAGATGAAGGTGGGCTTCAAGTCTGATGTTTGGCTTCTCCAAAGCCTTTTTTTTAAAATACTAAAATAAAATGAATTCATTAGGAACAAAACTTGTTCTTTCTTTGATGATTTTTTTAAAAACCCCTATTGTCCCAGTGCCTCTGAATCACCAATTTGGTCACTAATTACCATATAAAGTAAATGTATAAAAAATAGAAAGCATTAGGATTTCCAATCCTGAGAATTACAAATGAGTAAACTTTTACTGGATGCTTATGAATGCAGCAACACAAGCGAACAGAAATAGTACTTCTGAGGTGGAATTTATAAACGGCATTACGTTTATAGCTAATTTAAAAAGTTTTTATGTACCAAGTAAAAGTAGTAAGCTCTGTATTCATCAATTTATACTAAGTGATTCTCCACAAAAGATAAATGTTCCAGAAGGAAAATCTACCACTACTTTATTTATTTAAAATTTTATTGGAGTATAATTTCTTTACAATGGTGTGCCAGTTTCTGCTTTATAACAAAGTCTATCAGCTATACATATACATACACCCCCTTATCTCCTCCATCTTGCGTCTCCCTCCCACCCTCCCTATCCCACCCCTCTAGGTGGTCACAATGCACAAAGCTGATCTCCTTGTGTTATGCAGCTGCTTCCCACTAGCTATCTATTTTACATTTGGTAGTGTATATATGTCCATGCCACTCTCTCACTTTATCACAGCTTACCCTTCCCTTTCCCCATGTCCTCAAGTCCATTCTCTACATCTGCGTCTTTATTCCTGTCCTGCCCCTAGGTTCATCAGAACCTTCTTTTAAAATTTAGATTCCATAAATATGTGTTAGCATACGGTATTTGTTTTTCTCTTTCTGACTTACTTCACTATTTATGACAGACTCTAGGTCCATCCACCTCACTGCAAAAAACTCAATTTCATTTCCATTTATGGCTAAGTAATATTCCATTGTATATATGTGCCACATTTTTATCCATTCATCTGTTGATGGACACTTAGGTTGTTTCCATGTCCTGGCTACTGTAAATAGAGCTGCAATGAACATTATGGTACATGACTATTTTTGAATTATGGTTTTCTCAGGGTATATGCCCAGTAGTGGGATTGCTGGGTCATATGGTAGTTCTATTTTTAGTTTTTTAAGGAACCTCAATACCGTTCTCCATAGTGGCTGTATCAATTTACATTCCCAACAACAGTGCAGGAGGGTTCCCTTTTCTCCACACCCTCTCCAGCATTTATTGTTTGTAGATATTTTGATGATGGCTATTCTGACTGGTGTGAGGGGATACCTCATTGTAGTTTTGAGTTCCATTTCTCTAATGACTAATGATGTTGAGCATCCTTTCATGTGTTTGTTGCCAATCAGTATATCTCCTTTGGAGAAATGTCTATTTGGGTCTTCTGCCCATTTTTGGATTGGGGTGTACAGTTTTTTGATATTGAGCTGCTTGTAAATATTGGAGATTAATCCTTTGTCAGTTGCTTCATTTGCAAATATTTTCTCCCATTCTGAGGGTGGCCTTTTTGTCTTCTTTATGGTCTCCTTTGCTGTGCAAAAGCTTTTAAGTGTCATGAGGTCCCATTTGTTTACTTTTGTTTTTATTTCCATTTCTCTAGGAGATGGGTCAAAAAAGGATCTTGCTGTGATTTATGTTATAGAGTGTTCTGTCTATGTTTTCCTCTAAGAGTTTTATAGTGTCTGGCCTTACACTTAGGTCTTTAATCCATTTTGAGATTATTTTTGTGTATGGCATTAGGGAGTGTTCTAACTTCATTCTTTTACATGTAGCTGTCCAATTTTCCCAGCACCACTTATTGAAGAGGCTGTCTTTACTCCATTGTATATTCTTGCCTCCTTTATCAAAAATAAGGTGACCATAGGTGCGTGGGTTTATCTCTGGGCCTTCTATCCTGTTCCATTGATCTATATTTCTGTTTTTGTGCCAGTACCATACTGTCTTGATTACTGTAGCTTTGTAGTAGAGTCTTAAGTCAGGGAGCCTGATTCCTCCAGCTCTGTTTTTCTTTCTCTAGATTATTTTGGCTATTCGGTGTCTTCTGTGTTTCCATACAAATTGTGAATTTTTTTGTTCTAGTTCTGTTAAAATGCCATTGGTGTTTTAATAGGGATTGCATTGAATCTGTAGACTGCTTTGGGTAGTAGAGTCATTTTCACAATGTTGATTCTTCCAATCCAAGAACATAGTATCTTTCCATCTGTTTGTATCATCTTTAATTTCTTTCATCAGTGTCTTATAGTTTTCTGTATACAAGTCTTTTGTCTCCTTAGGTAGGTTCATCCCTAGGTATTTTATTCTTTTTGTTGCAATGGTAAATGGGAGTGTTTCTTTAATTTCTCTTTCATGTTTTTCATCATTACTGTATAGTAATACAAGAGATTTCTGTGCACTAATTTTGTATCCTGCTACTTTACCAAATTCATTGATTAGTTCTAGTAGTTTTCTAGTAGCACCTTTAGGATTCTCTCTGTATAGTATCATGTCATCTGCAAACAGTGACAATTTTACTTCTTCTCTTTTGATCTGGATTCCATTTATTTATTTTTCTTCTCTGATTGCTGTGGCTAAAACTTCCAAAACTATCTTGAATAGTAGTGGTGAGACTGGACAAGCTTGTCTCATTCCTGATCTTAGATGAAGTGGTTTCAGTTTTTCACCATTGAGAACGATGTTGGCTCTGGGCTTGTCATATATGGCCTTTATTATGTTTGGTAAGTTCCCTCTATGCCTACTTTCTGGAGGGTTTTTACCATAAAATCGGTGTTGAATTTTGTCAAAAGCTTTTTCTGCATCCATTCAGATGATCATATGGTTTTTATCCTTCAATTTGTTAATATGGTGTATCACGTTGATTGATTTGCGTATATTGAAGAATCCTTGCATTCCTGGGATAAACCCCACTTGATCATGGTGTATGATCCTTTTAATGTGCTGTTGGATTCTGTTTGCTAGTATTCTGTTGAGGATTTTTGCATCTATGTTCATCAGTGATATTGGCCTGTAGTTTTCTTTCTTTGTGACATCTTTGTCTGGTTTAGGTATCAGGGTGATGGTGGCCTTTTAGAATGAGTTTGGGAGTGTTCCTCCCTCTGCTATATTTTGGAAGAGTGTGAGAAGGATGGGTGTTAGAATGTGAGAAGGATGGGTGTTAGCTCTTCTCTAAATGTTTGATAGGATTCGCCTGTGAAGCCATCTGGTCCTGGGCTTTTGTTTCTTAGAAGATTTTTAATCACAGTTTCAATTGCAATGCTTGTGATTGGTCTGGGTGTATTTTCTATTTCTTCCTGGTTCAGTCTTGGAAGGTTGTGCTTTTCTAAGAATCTGTCTATTTCTTCCAGGTTGTCCATTTTATTGGCATATAGTTGCTTGTAGTAATCTCTCACGATCCTTTGCATTTCTGCAGTGTCAGTTGTTACTTCTCCTTTTTCATTTCTAATTCTGTTGATTTGAGTCTTCCTTTTTTTCTTGATGAGTCTGGCTAATGGTTTATCAATTTTGTTTATTTTCTCAAAGAACCTGCTTTTAGTTTTATTGATCTTTGCTATTGTTTCTTTCATTTCTTTTTCATTTATTTCTGATCTGATCTTTATGACTTGTTTCCTTCTGCTGAGTGGGGTTTTTTGTTCTTCTTCCTCTAATTGCTTTAGGTGTAAGATTAGGTTGTTTATTTGAGTCGTTTCTTGAGGTAGGATTTTATTGCTATAAACTTCCCTCTTAAAACTGCTTTTGCTGCATCCCATAGGTTTTGGGTCATCGTGTTTTCATAGTCATTTGTTTCTAAGTATTTTTTGATTTCCTCTTTGATTTCTTCAGTGATATCTTGGTTATTTAGTAGCATATCGTTTAGCCTCCATGTGTTTGTATCTTTTACAGTTTTTTTTCCTGTAACTGATATCCAGTCTCATAGCGTTTTGGTCAGAAAAGATACTTGACACAATTTCAATTTTCTTAAATTTACCAAGGCTTGATTTGTGACCCAACATATGATCTATCCTGGAGAATGTTCCATGAGCACTTGAGAAGAAAGTATGTTTTGGGTTGAAATGTCCTATAAATATCAATTAAGTCCATCTTGTCTAATGTGTCATTTAAAACTTGTGTTTCCTTATTTATTTTCATTTTGGATGATCTTTCCATTGGTAAAAGTGGGGTGTTTATGTTCCCTACTATGATTGTTTTACTGTCGATTTCCCCTCTTATGGCTGCTAGCATTTTCCTTATGTATTGAGGTGTTCCTATGTGGGATGCATAAATATTTACAATTGTTATATCTTCTTCTTGGATTAATCCCTTGATCATATGTAGTGGCCTTCTTTGTCTCTTGTAATAGTCTTTATTTTAAAGTCTATTTTTTCTGGTATGAGAATGCTACTCCAGCTTTCTTTTGATTTCCATTTGCATGGATTATCATTTTCTATCCCTTCACTTTCAGTGTCCTTAGGTCTGAAGTGGGTCTCTCATACACAGCGTATTTATGGGTCTTGTGTTTGTATCCATTCAACCAGTCTATGTCTCTTGGTTGCAGCATTTAATCCATTTACCTTTAAGGTAGTTAACAATATGTATGTTCCTATTCCCATTTTCTTAATTGTTTTGGGTTTGTTATTGTAGGTCTTTTCCTTCTCTTGTGTTTCCTGCCTAGAGAAGCTCCCTTAGCATTTGCTGTAAAGCTGGTTTGGTGGTTCTGAATTCTCTTGACTTTTGCTTGTCTGTAAAGCTTTTAATTTCTATGTCAAATCTGAATGAGATCCTTGCTGGGTAGAGTAATCTTGGTTGTAGCTTTTTCCCTTTCATCACTTTAAATATGTCCTGCCACTCCCTTCTAGCTTGCAGAGTTTCTGCTGAAAGATCAGCTGTTAACCTTATGGGGATTTCCTTGTATGTTACTTGTTGCTTTTCCTTTGCTGCTTTTAATATTTTTTCTTTGTATTTAATTTTTGATAGTTTTATTAATATCTGTCTTGGCATGTTTCTCCTTGGATTTATCCTGTATGGGACTCTCTGTGTTTCCTGGAGTAGACTGATTATTTCCTTTCCCATATTAGGGAAGTTTTCAACTACAATCTCTTCAAACATTTTCTCAGTCCCTTTTATTTGCTCTTTTTCTTCTGGGACCCCTATAATTCGAATGTTGGTGCATTTATGGTTGTCCCAGAGGTCTCTGAGGCTGTCCTCAAGTCTCTTCATTCTTTTTTTCTTTATTCTGCTCTGCAGAAGTTATTTCCACTATTTTATCTTCCAGGTCACTTATCTGTTCTTCTGCCTCAGTTATTCTGCTGTTTATTCCTTCTAGAGAATTTTTAATTTCACTTATTGTGTTGTTCATCATTCACTGTTTGCTCTTTAGTTCTTCTAGTTCCTTGTTAAACATTTCTTGTATTTTCTCCATTCTATTTCCAAGATTTTGGATCATCTTTACTATCATTACTCTGAATTCTTTTTCAGGTAGACTGCCTATTTTCTCTTGATTTGTTTGGTCTGTGGGTTTTTACGTTACTCTTTCATCGGCTGTGTTTTTCTCTGTCTTCTCATCTTGCTTAACTTATTGTGTTTGGGGTCTCCGTTTCACAGGCTGCAGGTTCATAGTTCCCATTGTTTTTGGTGTCTGCCCCCAGTGGGTAAGGTTGGTTCAGTTGATTGTGTAGGCTTCCTGGTGGAGGGGACTGGTGCCTGTGTTCTGGTGGATGAGGCTGGATCTTGTCTTTCTGGTGGGCAGGTCTATGTCTAGTGGTGTGTTGTGGGGTGTCTGTGAACTTATTATGATTTGAGGCAGCCTGTTAATTGGCAGAGTTGTGTTCCTGTCTTGCTAGTTGTTTGGCATGGGGTGTCTAGCACTGTAGCTTGCTGGTTTTTGAGTGGATCTGGTCTTAGCGTTGAGATGGAGATCTCTGCGAGAGCTTTCACCATTTGATATTACTTGGAGCTGGGAGGTCTCTCGTGGACCAATGTCCTGAACTCGGCTCTCCCACCTCAGAGGCACAGGCCTGACAGGCAGCTGGTGCACCAAGACCCTGTCAGCCACATGGCGTATCAGTGTGGACTTGACCAGCTGTGTGCAGTGAGGCACAAGGGGCCTCTCTGTCTTTTCAGGGAGTCGTGGTCCAAGGCTGGGGTCTGCAGTGATGGTCAGTGCCAACTGTGTCTCCGTGGGACATCATGAGACCAGCTGAATGACCTGGTACAGGTTTCTTAACCTCTCTGCAGCTCTGCTTTCTCCCCTTCCCCGCAGGGATGCAGACAGCAGCAGAGGAGTCTTTACTTTTCTCCCCGCACTGTGTACTTGGAGAACTGGAAGGGCATTCAACCTCTACCAGTACTTTAAAATACAAGATAGCTTGACGGGTTTTTAATTGCAAACCTTAAACAGGAATAATGCTTGATGGGGAACAAAGAGAATTTCTGATTTAAAAAAAAAATTCAGGCATTTGTGTGGGGCACCCAGCAGGTCTGAGCGTGTAACAATACAGATGAGAATGGTAATTGCACTAAGATCAGCCAGTAATGAATGGACACAGCATTTTGTCCACTGTGATTCCTGTAAAGTCTTCATTTATTTTCAAGACAATGCTGAATGCAAATGTCACCTAAGAGCACAACTGAGAAATAAAGTAAGCTTTTTTAAAAAGAAAGATTCACCATGTTACAATCCTTTGTGTTCATGTGTTCACTTCATGTAGACAGAGTTTTAGAAAGCCATGCTTGAAACAAGGTGGAATTGAGTTAAAATATTATAGAATATGAGATGCCAAAAACATAGAACCAGAAGTAGAAGAACTATAGCTTGCTTCAACCCCTCAATTTTTCACTTACCTAAACTCTACAAAGCAGCACATCACGTTGGTCTATTTTTTATCATCACACAAGCCCACAGTGTTCATATTTATCTCACAAAGTCAGTTCTAAAGCATTCAACAGGATTACTCACTGTCTTGATTTTATTCAGAACGATTTACGGTTTCCTCCCCATCAGTGCCCAGAAGAAAAACACAAACTAGGCAGTATCTCATTTTATTTACTCTGCGATAGCATAAACCTAGGCCATTCCACCTAATTAGAATCTAGGGAAGAAGCCTGGTGACTCCTCAAAGTAAGGCTGAGACACACAAAGCCACAGAGATAAACTGACATTCAGCGAATAAAAAGAAGGATGGTAGGAGAATGGAAAAGGAGTCAGGGCCAGATCATACAGGCCCTTAAGAAGTAGACCATATTAATTTATGGGTTGTTATCCACAGATGAGATCTTTGAGTCCCTCCCTTAACAGAAATTCATGTAATAGAATTCCAAACTACAAAATAAAATCTATTAATTATCTTATAATACTTGGTCATTTCTCTTTATGAAGTGAAGCTCTTACTTCATTATATAAATATTAAGATGTATTCTAAACTCCAAAAAGTTCTCTTAGATACAACATAGACATGTATTTTAAATACTACTTTTTATGTTGAATCAATCAAGTCTTAAGAATTTAAAGTTACTTGAGCTTATGGCCAGTAAATTAAGAGAGATCATGACTTCACATGCTTCACTTTGACATTTATCATGTCGTTTATTAAAATATCCCTTATGATGTGGAGAAATTAAGACCCTCATATAGTTCTGGTGGGAGTGAATGATGTGGCCATTTTGGAAAGAAGTCTGGCAGTTCAGTTACCATATGACCCAGCAATTCAACTCCTAGGTGTACACCTGAGAGAACTGGAAGCATTTGTCTACACAAAAACTTGTACATGAGATGTGACCTTCAAGGTGGTGGAGGAGTAAGATGTGGAGATCACCTTCCTCCCTACAAATACATCAAAAATACATCTACAAGTGGAACTACTCCTACAGAACACCAACTGAACGCTGGCAGAACTCAGACTTCCCGAAAGATGCCTGAAGGCAACCTACAAGCAGAGGTGGGGCCAAAACCAAAGCTGAAACCTAGGAGCTGTGCAAACAAAGAAGAGAAAGGGAAATCTCTCCCAGCAGCCTCAGGAGCAGCAGATTAAATCCCCACTAGCAACTTGATGTACCCTGCATCTGTGGAATATCTGAAGAGACAACGAATCATCCAAAAATTGAGGCTTTGGACTTTAGGAACAACTGTAGACTTGGGGTTTGCTGTCTGTGACTGATTTGTTTCTGATATTATGTTTATCTTAATTTAGTTTTTAGTGCTTGTTATCATCCATGGATTTGTTTACTGGTTTGGTTGCTCTCTTTTTTTTTATTTTATTCATAAAATATGAATAAATGTTGCTTTCCAAAATATTTGGTACATTCAGTGGTCATATTTGTCACAAGTGTGTATGTGTAAGATATTCTACTGAGAACTACAAGACATGAAAACTAAGTAAGTTATAGTTTCTGCTTTCAAGAAATTTACAATTTAGGAGGGAGATAATTAGACCAGAGTACAAAAAAATTTACAATATAACAATCACCATAAAATTGGTACATGTAAGGAATGGAAGTGATTCAATGAAAAATAATGGCACCCATTTGAGAGGACCTGGAAGAGGCAACATTTGAAATGGGTGCTAAATCACAGGCGCAGGTGCAGAAGCCAGTCATCTCTGGCCATGAGAGCACATTCCTGATTCTTTTCCTTCCTCTCTGACTATTCCACCTTGTTTCCATTCTTGGATTAATCTTCTTCCATCCAATGCATAAAAATTGGTATTCTGCAATGTTTCACCCTCGATCCACTTCTCTTCTAATCTCTATGTCTGCAAAACTATCTCAACCGCTCACATCACGTACGCCATTGACTCCCAAATCTCAATCTCTAGACTGATCCTTCCCCCAAGCTTCAGATCCAATTATCCAAGTCTCTCTGAGATGTCTCCTCCACCTTCATGACACCTCAAACATGTCATAGTGAAGTCTGTCTCATATCCTCCTCCTGTACTTCCTATTCTTGTTGGTGGTACCACTCTCTGCCGGGTCACCCAAGCCAAAACCCCAAGAGTCATTCCTAATCCTTCTCCTCCTTCATTCCACACAATAAATTGGTCTCCAACCCCATAAAATCTACTTCAAAAATATTTCTCAGATCTCCCTATCATTCTCCATCTTCATTGCTACTTCCGTAGGGTCTTTTACATTGACAGTGGCCACATCCACCCAACTAATGTCCTGCTCCAGCACCCTTTCCCTTCAGTCTATTCTCAACAGTATCATCAGAGTAAATTTTTAAATTCAAAACTGACACAGCTTACAACCCTTCAAGGGCCCCTAACTGCCACCTAGACAAATTTACATTCTCTTTGTAGGTCATACAAAGTGCTCTGTGAGGAGGCATTTTCTTACCTTTCATTTTAGGCTCCCAGGTAACCAAACCACCTGCAGTGCCCATAATAACTTCCTATTTCACACCTCTGTGCCCTTGCCCTGCCAACAACCTCTGCTGGAAAATCTACCTGCTCTTTTATTTTATTTTATTTTTTTAACCTGGCTTTACTTTCCCACTTTCTTTTCAAGATTCTTCCTAGTAGTCATTCCTCTGGAAAGCCTGCCAAGGTGCTTTCCTTATGGATGCCTAGAACACCCCATATGAACCCCTCTCATAGCATTCATTACACTGTTCTGTAATCATTGTTTCATTCATCTTCTCGCCCATAGACTGTGCATATCCTCAGGCAAGACACCATGTTGTCATTCATTTTTTCAACAAATATTCACGGAGTGCTTACTAGGTGAACATGGTAGACTAGATCCGTGATTTCATGAAGTTTCTATTTTAATGGTGCGTGTCTGGTAGGGGGTTACAAAGACAATAAACATATTACTAAGACAATTTCAGATCTGGATTAAAGCTATATAGAAAATAAAATGCAGATTAAAGAGTGACTAGGGGATGGTGCCTTTCTGAGGAGGTTTCAAAAATCCAAATGATGGAAAGCCAGCTATGTGAAGATCTGTGGAAGAAAGTTATAGGCAAAGGAATAGCTGGTACAAAAGCCCTAAGGAAGAATCCGCTTGTTATGTAGACAAGATGGAAGTGTAGATGGCTAGAGCATGGTGAACAAGTGGGAAGAATGACAGCAGCTGAGATCAGGTTGACAGGAAGCAGATCTTGTAGGGTCTTATAGGCGATTGTATTTGTTTCCTATTGTTGCTGTATGTTACAAATCGTCAGAAATTTACCAGCTCAACTAACACAAACTTATCTTACAGTCCTGTAATTTAGAAGACTGACATGGTTCTCACTGGGTTAAAATCAAGGGGTTTGCAGGGCAGCATTCCTTTTGGAAGGCTCTAGAGAAGAAGCCACTCCCTCTCCTTTTCCAGCTTCCAGAGGCTGCCCATATTCCTTGGTTCTTGCCCCCCTTCCTCCATCCTCAAAGCCAGCAGTGTGGCATCTCCCTGATCATTCTGTAGTTACCTCTCCCTTTGACTCTCTTCTACCGCCTTTTCCCACTTTTAAGGACCCTTGTGATTACGCTGGGACCACCTGGATTATCCCCCCATCTCAAGGTCCTTAATTTAGTCACATCTGCAAAGTTCTTTTTGCTGTGTAAGGAAATATTTATTCACAGGTTCCAAGGATTAGGATATGGACATCTTTGGGGGCCCATGATTCTGCCTACCACAGTCACAGAAATTTGGACTTTATTCTAATTGTAAAAAATAGCCACTGGATAGATCTTAAGCAAAAGAGTGAAATGAGCTGGGTTTTATATATATATATATATATATATATAAAAATAATTATTTTATTTATTTATTTATTTATTTATTTATTTTTGCGGTACGCAGGCCTCTCACTGTTGTGACCTCTCCCGTTGCGGAGCACAGGCTCCGGACGCGCAGGCTCAGCGGCCATGGCTCACAGGCCCAGCCGCTCCGCGGCATATGGGATCTTCCCGGACCAGGGCACGAACCCGTGTCCCCTGCATTGTCAGGCGGACTCTCAACCACTGTGCCACCAGGGAAGCCCTGGGTTATACTTTTAAGAGTTAATTCTTCATAGTGTGTGTAAAGTTAGATAAGGGGAAAAGTGGAGCAAGAAGATCAGATGAGAGTCTCTTCCTAGTCCCAAGGGGAGAGAGTGCAACTGACTAGGCTGACAGCACTGAAGATGGTGAAGACTGTCCACATTCAGGAAATAGTTTGGTACAGAAAAAAACAGGACTTGCTCTTGGATTGGATACAGAAAGGAAAGAAAGTGAAGGGCCAAGGATGTGTCTTAAATTTGGGGCTCAATCAACTAGTGTACTGTAGAGTCACTGACTGAGAATCGTGAAGAATAGAGGCAGAGTGGATGGATTGGGGGCAGAAGGTGGACATTAAGATGTCTCAGGCTGAGATAGTCAGGTTTAAGATAACTAGTTTAAGATATCCAAGGGGAGCCATCAGGTAGGCAGCTGGATTTATGAGTCTGGAGCTTGCAGTTGAAAATGGAGGTGGAAACATAAATCTGGAAGTCATCAACATAAAGATGATATTAAAGCCATGAGCCTAGATGAGATCATCCAGGGAGAAAAAGTAGATAGAGAAGAGGGCAAGAGCATATCCTGGGCAGGCCTTGTTCATATTTATAGCCCTAGCACTTAGTCCTGGCACAGAGCGGCCCCTCAGTAGATTGCTGATGAACACAAGACTAATTCTGGGCTAGCCATTATTAGAAATTAGGTTATATAAACATAACTAAATAAATCATATTAAGAATGAAAGTAACACCATTGTAAAGCAATTATACTCCAATAAAGATGTTAAAAAATAAATAAATAAAAATTAAAATTTTTTTTAAAATTTTTAAAAAAGGGGAAAAAAAAGAATGAAAGTAATACATACTCAAAACTCATCACTTCCTAATTATTTTACTACATTTTACTATTCTCTATGCTCTTGAGATTAATTATGTCTATTGTAGCTTACCAACTCTGCGTTCAGTGATGTTGCCTTGGTAGCTTGAAATTGCTAGTGGTGGGAACGTGTATGTCATGGAAATTGGCAAGGGCTACAAATTAGGGCTTGGGTCATTATTTTGTCAATTGTTAGACTCAAAAAAGTGAAGGAGAAAATGTTAATCATGCAGATTGAACCTAAAATTGTGTCATGTCTGTAGTCATCATATTGTGAATAGCACAAAAATTTCAGGAAATATTTTTCCAGAATGTGAAAATTATCTGGTTTAGAAAAGAAGTTGCTCATATCACGGGTACGAATGAGTGAGGTTCTAAAAAATGTCTTCATTGTTTCACTTTCACCTTACTCATGAACATAATGATATAACATTTACATAGCAACTCATAACATAACAAATAAAAAATCAACAAACATTCATGTAGGAATTACACTTGTGAATTAATTACAACCAAAGGTTGGCAAGGGATAAAGAGTTTGGCAAAAATTAATAAAAGCATTCAGTGAGAATCAATTGGCTACATGGAGTTTAAAGGAGTAGTCTTTGCTTCATATCCTTCATAACAGTAAAATGTACAATAAACTATACGCATACACACAAACATTTTGTATGCACACATTTTCCCTAGAGAACCAGTTAATCGTTTACCAACATACCACTGCTTACATACAGACCCAATAGGCATATGGTAGTGTTTGCAGTATTAAAATTATTATATTACTATCTATTTATGGGAAGTGACTAAAATATTCATAGCAAATTCATGATCAAAATGTTGATAAGTTGTGTCATTTGAGTTCCAGTAAAATTAAAATGGATCTGTCAAATATCATAAAACCTAGAGACTGAGGGCTATATCTTCTGTTTATTTGCCTGAATTTGTGCTTGATAATTGATATTTTTTCTTTCCTACACAGAGGTCTTAGACACCTTAGAAAAAGAACAGGTTAAGAAACTTACTTGGTCGAGAAACAGATGTAGAGAACAAACGTATGGACACCAGGGGGGAAAGTAGGTGGGGTGGGGTGGTGGTGGTGGGATGAACTGGGAGACTGGGATTGACGTATACACACCAACATGAATAAAATGGATGACTAATAAGAACATGCTGTATAAAAAATAAAATAAAATTCAAATTAAAAAAAAAGAAACTTACTTGGCTTTCTTAAAAGAATTATCTGCTGATCAACTATTTGGACCTGATTAAAGCATCTACACTTTCACTAGGCAATACAATACCCACTAACCACACCTGGCTATTTAAACTCAAATTTAGATTTGCTAAAATGAAATAAAATTGAAAAATCAGTGCCTTAGTTAAACTAACCACATTTCAAAAGCTCAATAGCCACATGAGGCCAGGGGCCACCATACAGGGCAGCACAGGTTATAGAACATTTCCATCATCACAAGAAGTTCTACTGAACAGCACCGATGTAGAAGATGCTTTCCATGTAGATGCTCTACATTATTAACTGAGTGATCCAATTTTACCCTATATTTTTAAGCTGAAAAGTTAAAAGAAGTCAAGAAGTTAATTTTCAGGAGAAAAGAAACCACCAATAATTGCATATTTGGATATATTTAGATATTAAGTAAACAAGGTAGGGACATACTTCTTAGGCATCTCCTATGTGTTAGACATAATATTAGTCACGCTCACAATAGGTATATAATATCTCCACTTTGTAAACAGTGAGGACGCTGGGGTTTGCAGAAGTTCGATGCGTTGCCTTTCATGGTCAGGCAAACAAGGGGTGGCAAAGTTTAACCTTCTGCCCAGAGTTTCAGACTCCAAAGCCCATGTTCCTTCTGGCACCATGAACCTCTCTTCTCTAAACATGTCATAGATGGTGAATAGAAATGCTCCATTTTCCTCTGGATATTGGGGAGGCCGCTGTGCAGAGAGGCTGTAAAACAAGAGGCTGTGGGCACTGACTGTGGAACCCTGGCTCTGCCATTTACTAGCTGTGTGACGTGGGCAAATTGCTGCATCATGTGCCTCAGTTTCCCCCTTTTCTGAATGGCAACATCACAGTTCCCATCTCAAAGGACCATTAAGCAGTTAAATGAATTAATATTTGTAAAACACTGAAACAGAGCACGGCACCAAATAACTGCTACAAAAGTGCTTGCTAATATTATTAGGGTAGATGGCATAAAAAAGAAATCAGTCACTGTATCTTCCATGGCCGGAGAACAAAACTTGAAACTGAATTTAGGCATGTCATTCATTTAAGACATGAACAAGACTTTAATTTATGACAAAGCATGGGCTGACAGCATCTCCCCACATTCGTGCACAAATATGGAGCTGTGTGACATCTCAGAAGAGCACTCCGAAGAGTATGATTCAAAAATCATAAGGTTGGGCTTCCCTGGTGGCGCGGTGGTTGGGGGTCCGCCTGCCGATGCAGGGGACACGGGTTCGTGCCCCAGTCCCGGAAGATCCCACATGCCACGGAGCGGCTGGGCCCATGAGCCATGGCTGCTGAGCCTGCGCGTCCGGAGCCTGTGCTCCGCAACGGGAGAGGCCACAACAGTGAGAGGCCAGTGTGCCGAAAAAAAAAAAAAAATCATAAGGTTGTGGCCGGTATTGCCTATTTTCAACCAGCACATGAAATAAAACTACATCTCACTAATGGAAAAATCACAGTGACAGGTCTGGCCCTCGATTTTATTGTTATTCACCTATTAGTAAAGGAAAGGATAATTGAAAGCAATAGGTTTACCTCTTGAACTTAAAATATTTTACTTAATCTATCAATTATTTTCAAACCGTACTCTATGATACCCATAATTGTAACCAGGCAGCTAAAAGGGGACAATAATAGCTACCATTTACTGCTCACCTACCATGCTGTAGGGGCTCTGAATGCATTGTCACCAGCCTGCACAAAAGCCAGGCAGAGGTAGGCATCGGTACCTCTGTGCTACATTTGAGAAAACTGACGCATTAATAACTTGCCCAAGGTCAGCTAGTCAGGGGAAAACAACAGTTGAACGCAGGTCTCCTTGGTCTTAATGCCACAGCCCACAGCACTCTGCCACCGTAAGCAGGAATATGAAATAATATGAACCAGGAGAGAAATGTGTGATGTGTCTATTTCATTACTCTCAGTATGTCTGAGGCGGAATTTCTAAAATATTAAAACACCACAGATCCCAGAAAAATCATTAGCATTACTATCCAAAATCACAGTAGGCTCAGAAGTTTATGGGCTGGATCACCAAGGACAATGCAGGACTGTCGAGCAGGTGTGAACTCAGGCCCAGGCCTGCTGACGGCTCGCCATCCCTGGGCTGGGCTTGATGGGTGTAGTCTTTATTTTGCAACCTCGTGACCAGGAAAATCCATGCTGTCTGTCTGAATACATAATTAGGGAAATAGGACCTCTGTGTTTCTGCAAGTGTGAGTAAATGCAAAGTTGGTTTGGGGATGTGAGGGTGGAAGTGGTCCTGCCCCTATTTCCAGACTCTCGGGCGCATGACTGACCACCCCGGGGAGAATCGCCCTGCATCGGCAGCATCTTTTGCCGACCAGGGTCCTGCCTGCCGCGACTTGCTCCAGCTCTCTTCTGTCTGCACTGACCCCTCACTTCTTGTCTCCTCTGTGCCTACCAGTTTGGCATTCTGATGGGTTTGCTTCACTGCCTCCCCACCCTCCCACTTTGTTCCACAGTCTGAGGCTTGACTCCTTCATCCTGGCCCGGCGATTGTCTCTTTCTGCACTCCTGGTAACGGAACTCTCTGGCACTGCCCCAGGACGCCGTCCTGTGATCCACTCAGCCCAGCAGACCTGTAAACACAGCCTGCCATGCCAAACTTTGCACCCCCTCCCCACTTCTGGCCTCGCAGAGCCGTGCCCTGAATGTCACTTCACCAGCCCACGGCCTCTAGAGCACCTGTGGAATTCAGCTGGGCTAGTTCCAGCCCCTGAAGTCTCTGCCTTGCCCATGCCCACTGTGAAAGGAAGTAAAATTCTGTGAGTCAGAAACGCCAACTTACCAAGACTTGTAGGGAGCACACTGGCAGAGTTTACTGCCTTCTGGGCACAGAACATGTCCATCCTGGCACAGTGGCAACAGCCATTCCAGAGGCATGGGCCCTACACCCCAGCAGAACTGCCCACCACTCCACTAAAGACCGGGCCAGGCTCCTGGGGTTCCCACTATGTCAGGAGCACCTTTCACTCCTCTATGCTACCTACTTCCTGATCTTCCTGTGCCTGGTGAGGCCAAGAAAGAAATATGCAGCACCCCAAGAGCAGTGAGGGTGCCCCAGCCCAGCAGAGCCACACCAGTATGGGGAAGTCCCAGCAGGAGGATGGGGGGGTAGGAGCCAAGACTACATTCTCCACCTCCTGCACCTGTGAGGACCCTTCAGATGCTCTGTAGCTGGGTGATGACTTGTCCTTCAAGCCTTTTACTGGAACAAGGCTTCAGTTCAGGTGACACCTGAAGGATGAGTAAGAGGAAGAGAGTTGAAGGGAGTTGGGGACGTGGGAAAAAGCATTCCAATCAGTTGGGAAGTCGGGACAACTTAGTGAAGGACCTGAAAGTTCAGGGTACATTAAAAAAACGAAAAACTGGGCTTCCCTGGCGGCGCAGTGGTTGAGAATCCGCCTGCCGATGCAGGGGATACGGGTTCGTGCCCCGGTCTGGGAAGATCCCACATGCCACGGAGCAGCTGGGCCCGTGCGCCATGGCCACTGAGCCTGTGTGTCCAGAGCCTGTGCTCCGCAATGGGAGAGGCCACAGCAGTGAGAGGCCCGCGTACTGCAAAACAAAAACAAAAACAAAAACAAAAACAAACTGAAAGGAAGTAGGCATGCTGGAGTATAGAAAAGAGGCAGAGAAATGACACAGAGGATGTATAAAGGCAAGTCATACAGTGCCTCTCAGGCCACTCAGAGTTTTTATTTTTATTTTAACCTGATGGAAATGGGAAACAAATGGTTTTGATGAAGGGAATGACATGGACAGAAAGATTGCTCTGGTCACAGTGTGGAACTGAATTAGGTGTGGTGGAGGGAGAAGGCATGCCTACCCAGTGGATATGGCGGTGAGATGTCTGTTGTCAACTCCACCCCAGATCCACTGCCTTCTCCATGGGCTCTCATCACAGGTGGGAAGTTGGGAATGACATTTTGCACTCTCCCTTGCCCACAGGGGAGTTTAGATGATGCTAATGAGAGGCCCTTGTGCAAGAGGTGGAAAGTGGAAGAGACACACCACGTTCCTCCAGCGGTGTCAGCGGCTGTGTGCCGATGTGAGGTTCACACTGGCTTCCAGGCAAGCTCCTGCAACTCAGCCTCTTCAGCAAGGCAAGCAGCTGAGCTCAATGGCATTCAGGTTACCCTAAAATATCTGGCAGTCAAGGTTTCCTTAAAGTTAGTAGCTGGTTTTCCCAACCTTGATTGCCTTAGCTTATGTATCCAAAGGTTACGAATGCTTCTAATCCCCTCTGTTAAATCCCTCCCACTTGAAATATCTAGAATGGTTTCTGTTTTCCTCACTAAACCCCAACTGTTCAAGGGTTAAAGGAGGTTAAGAAGTTCTCAAGTACTGGGCGTGAGAAATTATGGGGGCTTGGTCTAGGGTATAGGCTTATATATACCCCTTGGTCTAGGGTATAGGCCAGTGAGGATGGAAAAAATAGGATGGATTTAATGTACATTTAACAAGTGGCATCTACAGGACATTGTTATTAATTGGATGAGAGGAAGAAGGGAGATGAAGGGGTCAAAAATGACCACCAAGTTTTTGGCTTTAAGGTCAAGCAATCTTGCTAAACTTGCCATACAGTCCACGTAGCTGGAAGGGGTGTGGACACCAGGCTGCCCCAAGTGGCCAGCCCTACCAGGGCTCCTTTCCAGATTAAAGCACTGAGACCAAAGAAGAAGTAAGGAAGTCAACAGTATGATGGTGAAGAAGATGTGCCCTTTGGCTGGATGTAAAAATCTGTACCCTGGATGCTAAGGGCCATTGTAATGGCTTATCATCCTTTTCAAAACTGCTCCAACCTGTTCTAGAGCAGAGGAAGTCAGTTAAGCCAAGTTCTGTCCAAATCTCCCCCTAAAAGGAGGCTGCTAGGGAAATGACCAAGCAGCTGGGGTCAGGGTGAGGGTTGAGTGACTGGGACAGAGAAGGAGCTTCTTACAGGAGACTACAGAGGATGTGGAACACCAAGAAGGCAAACCAGTTTAAAAGCCACAAGGCAAAGTTTAGATTCAAATACCAAAGAGAGAAAGTTCAAACACTAAGCTATGAGAAGAGCACAATATATGTCATGGGAGATAGCAGAATCAGAGAGCAGATCAAGAGCATATAAAGTTGTATATGCTTGGAGGGGGTGGGTAAGGGGGCGTTCCCACCAACATCAGGAAGTCAGGGCAAATTGGGGGAGGGTAATGATGGTCTCGACAGCTTATGGGAGTGGGGCACATAGTATTTTCCTTGACCATCTTTCCATTCAGGGATGTTTTGATTACAGGAGGACAAGGCTTACCCATAGACTGAGGTCACTGACTACACCTTCTGGAATGATTTCTAAAGTGCATTCTTGAGAAGCATAGCTGTAAGTGCTTCTCAAATGCACCAAAGAGGAGGTATCTGAGTACTGTCTTTGGAATATGTGAAGGCTTTAGGATAACTACTCAGCTTCCTCAGTGATCTCCCTTCTTTAAGAAATTATGAGCCATTAGATTCTAAGGTTGTTGAAGACAAGGTTCCATATTGAATCCCTAATGCCCCTCACAGTGTACAATAAATACCAGTTTAACAGCTGAAGATAGAATAGCAGATTCCAAGACATTGGGCAGCTTTATCCAGTGGGCTAAACACAACCTTTATCCATGTGTCTATCTGTGGGGAAATACACCCAGAATTCCCACTCCAATGTCAGGAACACCACTCCACAACTAGAATGGGATCCAGAATGGCCCCTCTCACCACTCTCTTCATTTCTCAGCAACTCCTCGAAACAGCCTCTGGTGATGGCTCCCAAAGCCTGGAGAAGGGGCTTTACCAAGGGAGGTGAAAGTCTTGGTTGGGGGATCCCCTTGGGGGCTGAAGGGAGAAGGTGGCTGTTAGAACCCTAGACTCCTGCCGGTGACAACCCCAGGAGCACACCTCAGGCCTCGGTTCCCTATTGCCTGGCTTTGCTACTTAGTACACAGCAAAGACAAGTTATCTAAAGTCTCTGAACCTGAGTTTGTCTATCTGTAAAGTGGAGTTAGTGGTGCCTCATTCAAAGAATGGAGAGAACTAACTAATGTTTGTACGACACCTGCCTTAATACCTGTCCACTAAAATGTTCCAAAGCTGCATTCTCTTCCAGAATTCACCTCCCAATTCCAGCCTTAGAGACTGGCTCCGCTGCTCCCATGCTACTGTACTCACATACCTCTTCTCTCCTCCCTCATTTGCTCCAGAACCCAACACAGTCACAAAGCTCTTCTCCTAATCTCCTGACCCCAAAGCCACTGTATACTATATCAACGTGTCTTGAAGTAGTTGAAGAGCAAAATCCAACCCCCTTCAGGTGGGAACTATCAGAAGGTGCATTTTTGCTGGAAGTTGCTCTCTTCAATTCAAATGCCAGGGGGCAGAAGGCATAGCTAGAGGACAGATGCCACTACATTAAAAGGAAGACAATCATTTCCCAGAAAACACGCAGCTGCAATTTGCATTCTACAGGAAGTAGAGCAAAGCCTTTTAAATTCCCTCCCGAAGCAGATTTCTGCAATTATTAGAACTTAAAAATACAGATGTTCAAGACCATGGCTTAAGGAGTTAGTTAAATATGCGCAATTGCAGATGGAAAGACTGAACATTTTCTGAAATTGGTATTAAATACCCTCATACAATAAAGGGACACTGCCAACACATATGGCATAGTGGAGAAAAAATGACCCACTGAAGAAAAAAAAAGAAAGAGAACCCGAACAAGCTATTTCCTTTAGTTGGACCACCACAGAGATGGCTAGTGCCAACCCAATATCCATTCTCTGCTCCCTCTTTACTAAAGAACTCCCTACATTATTGGAGGAGCCTTAAATAAAAAACTGTGTTTCTAATCCCTTGTGATAGGATTGGGCAAAGCAGAAGTCATTGGGTAGAGCTTATAAGAAAAGCTCTTTAAAGGAGACTTGCTCAGCTGGTAGACACCCTTTTATGCTTCCGTGCAGGAGCTCCAGCAGCCATCTTATGACTATGAGGCAACCTTGAGGACAGATGGAAGCTGGTGTAGAATGGAGCATAAGTCTGGGATAGTGATGGCACTATTACTACTTCACATTACCCCTGGACTCCTTTCATCTAGACTTCTTTTATGGGACCAAAAAAGAAATTCCTAATTTGTTTAAGCTGCTGTGATTTTGGCTCAAATGCAGTTCTTAACTGATACTCACACCTAGCGTAGGTTTCTATTAGTTTCCTTGCGAATGAGGATTATAAGTTAATATCAGGAACATAATACTTTTTTGGTAATTATATATGAATTCTTGTTTTAATTTAACTATTGAATAAAATTTATACCAATAGTTCTAAGGGTAGGTTAAATCTAGTCTTTTATTGTCTTTATAAAGTGCCAGTCTCTATTACAGATAGCTCTCTGCACTGGGTGGGCACCATCTGAAAATGGATTCAAGGACCATGCCCCTAATGGGCAGGTGAGGTAAGTGGCTGTTTAGTATATCTTATTCCTATTTGTGTTTCACACAATAACGCAAACATGTATCTCTCTGAAGCATTTCTAAGGATTTTCATCAGCAGTGACAAGGGAAACACAGGAGTTAAAAGGCTCCCTCTTCATGCAGCCTCTCTTGTTTCCACTATACAGCTAGGCCAGGAGAACCCAGAAAAAGGCAGGGATCACTTTGTGGAAATCCTTATGGGTTTGTCATCTGCTTCTCACTCTACTTTTCCGGTCTCATTCTGGATCAACCTCAATCAGTATGAGAAACACCTGGGCATGGGAGGGAACAGGCAAACACTTACGAAGAGAAGAGCCAGGGAGATCCCCCTACAGTGGTCTTAGACTTGGCACTCCCCTAGTTGTCTTTTGTATGTAAGAACTCCAGGAACATTGAGCATATGTTAAATTCGGGACCACATGCATGAGTGTTTATGATAATCACAAAACTACAGATAATTTCAGCAGTAATAAAATTCATTTCCTATACTTAATATTACCTGCTCTGTGATGCTATGCAAAGACTAATAAGTGTATAAACTTCTTGAGCAATGTTACATAAACATAAAATGTGATTCATGTGAATGTTTACAACCACAAAAACACATTAATTGATCGTCTACAGAAAGACTGAAGTTCTTTTTTTTTTTTTTTGCGGTACGTGGGCCTCTCAATGTTGTGGCCTCTCCCGTTGCAGAGCACAGGCTCCGGACGCGCAGGCTCAGCGGCCATGGCTCACGGGCCCAGCCACTCCACGGCATGTGGGATCTTCCCGGACCGGGGCACGAACCCGTGTCCCCTGCATCAGCAGGTGGACTCTCAACCACTGCGCCACCAGGAAAGTCCCTGAAATTCTTTTACAAATTAAACAGGGCGCTTCCCTGGTGGCACAGTGGTTAACGATCCACCTGCCAATGCAGGGGACACGGGTTTGAGCCCAGGCCCGGGAAGATCCCACATGCTGCAGAGCAACTGAGCCCGTGTGCCACAACTACTGAAGCCTGTGCACCTAGAGCCCGTGCTCCGCAACAAGAGAAGCCACCACAATGAGAAGCCCGCGCACCACAACAAAGAGTAGCCCCTGCTCGCTGCAACTAGAGAAAGCCCATGTGCAGCAACAAAGACCCGGACACAACTCAGTCAGCCAGGAAGGAAGGAAGGAAGGAAGGAAGGAAGGAAAGAAGGGAGGGAGGGAGGGAAAGAAAGAAAGGAAGGGATTATAAATAGGGATACTTGTGCTAATTTGCTGAGGATGCAACTAGAAAACCCAGCCTTCTATTCTGGGATTTTAAATCTGGTGCCTTTAGCAAATAGCATTATCAGTGGTTTAAAGTCATATTTGGCTTCTGGTGAATAGCAGTGGGGTTTCTCTTCTCCTAAGATCCTCTTGTGAGGCGATGTACCTTCCTCCAGCGGTGTGCCTGAAAACACTAACAGTGAGAGCAGTGTGCACGCCCAAAGGAGGGATTCCGAGGGGCTTCACACATCCCTGATCTATCATCCCATGCTGGTCCCCGCCCCCCATGGTCCCCACCTTGATTTTCGCATCAACCCTAAACTTTATCTTTTAGATTTTCTTACACTGATTGATGAAGTTTTTGATGTAAAATAATGTAGAATGACTAAATTCTTGTCTACTACCCAAAACGGAGGTGATTAAGAAAGGCATCTGCACACCCGATGGTACATCTTTCCAGCAGTACAGGCAGGAGGCTCCACACCCCTGGGCAGATCCAGGGCCTTTAAAGCCATTAGAGATGCACAGGTAGTTTGTCCCAAACACCCTAGTCACCTCTCCAGGAGAGTGGTAAGGCTTGTAGAACCCTAAAAAGGCAGAAAACCTCTTCTCCATGGAAACGTTAATGCTCCCAGGAGAGTTCGCTTTCTGTTGGAAATTCAAGACTTTGCAAGCAAACATGATAAGACCTTGCAAAGTCACAAGGTGACTAGAATGAGTGTCGGGCTTAGAATACTTAGGCAGGGGTGAGGGGAGAGGGGTGGGACCTGGGGTGTTTCCTTTAATTAGAGTCTCTATAGGTAGTGATTTCCCTACTTAACCAAAAAAAAGCAATGGAAGCAGCTCCCCACCTCACCCTTAAAAGGAGAAAGATGGGTATCTTTAATTGAAATCAAAGCATCATAGAATTCTTTAATTATAGGCTCAAAGGGGTTTTGAGCTCATCTTGCAGCTCCTTGGCTTTCAGCAGGACGGTATTAAACCTTCCTGAAAAGATAAGACTCAACCTATTTTTAAACATACCCAAAGAGGACATTCTAGTCTTCTGTTCCTTTGTTAGACAGGGGAGATTTTTTCCCTTTCTAACCTCACCACAGGTGAACTTTCCTATTACTAACCTGAGCCTTCATGTTAGAGTTTGGCTTAGTTTGCTCAGTGGAAATGAACTGCTGGTCATCATTAGCCTTCTTCTAAACTGTACTTCCATCTGTCCATATGGATGAAATTATAACAATTAATTAAGAGATTTGGGTTTAAATCAATACATTTGGAGCTAGATGCCAATGGAATTACTGACAAAACACTGCCACCTTTCTTTTTTTCATACCTTTCTATTTCTCTACCATGAGCTCCAGTACATTTGAACACACATACACACTACAACAACTGTGCACAGTCACACCGGTAAATTAAAAAACATCCCTGAAACAGCTAGTTAACATTTAGATCTTGGCCCTCACTATTCACATCAGGCAGTAATAGTGAACGGCACAGGCACTGGAGCCTACTGTCTGTGCTTAAATCCTGGGTCTGGGACCATGGGCATATTTTGTAATCTCCCTATATGTCTATTTTCTCATCTGAGGAATGGAGACACTAATAGTATCCACCTTATAAGACTGTGGAAAGGATTCGTGAGTTACTATATTAAAAGCCCTTAGAATGGTGTCTGGACTCTAATCTAAAATGCTATACATTTGTTAGCTATTGTTACATCCTCCTTGCAGCAAAGGGACATTCGGAGCCTCGATGTTACAGAAGGCAAAAGTCTGAGAAAGAAAAGAGTAGGACTCAAGTTTAAGGGGAGTGAATAGCAAGAAGAGCAATCAAGGTGAGAAATTTTTTTTTCTTTTTTTTTTTAACATCTTTATTGGAGTATAATTGCTTAACAATGGTGTGTTAGTTTCTGCTTTATAACAAAATGAATCAGTTATACATATACATATGTTCCCATATCCCCTCCCTCTTGCGCCTCCGTCCCACCCTCCCTATCCCACTCCTCCAGGGGGTCACAAAGCACCGAGCTGATCTCCCTGTGCTATGCGGCTGCTTCCCACTCACTATCTATTTTGCATTTGGTAGTGTATATATGTCCATGCCTCTCTTTCGCTTTGTCACAGCTTACCCTTCCCCCTCCCCATATCCTCAAGTCCATTCTCTAGTAGGTCTGTGTCTTTATTCCTGTCTTACCCCTAGGTTCTTCATGACATTTTTTTTCTCCTTAAATTCCATAAATATGTGTTACCATACGGTATTTGTCTTTCTCTTTCTGACTTACCTCACTCTGTATGACAGACTCTAGGTCTATCCACCTCATTACAAATAGCTCAATTTCGTTTCTTTTTATGGCTGAGTAATATTCCATTGTATATATGTGCCACATCTTCTTTATCCATTCATCTGATGATGGACACTTAGGTTGTTTCCATCTCTGGGCTATTGTAAATAGGGCTGCAATGAACATTTTGGTACATGATTCTTTTTGAATTATGGTTTTCTCAGGGTATATGCCCAGTAGTGGGATTGCTGGGTCATAAGGTGAGAAATTTAAAAAGACAAAAAGCAAATAAGAGAACAAAAGCTACAGGGAAAGAGTAAAAGCAGACATTTAATGGGGGGAAAGGTAGAAAGAGAAAAATATAAGGTGAAAAAAAGAAAAGTAAAAGGGAAACGAATAAAAAGGTGGGCATGAAAAAGGGAAGAAGAAGAAAAGAAGGACTGAGGATAACAAAGGAGACCAAACATTAGAAAAGACTCCACTTTCAGCTTGAGCTGGGTATCAGAAAAAGAAAGGAGTGAAAGAGAAAACAGAAATGTTGGAACACAAGAGATGGGGAGAGGGGAGATAAGAGTGGTAACAGGAAAGGCTTCATTTGCAGCAAGGCCTCTTTGTCTTTGAATTAGGGGAAGTTTACATCCAAAATTAACACCTCTGATCTTCTAGACTTCCTTCCCAATTTCTCCTATTGCCTTAGAGTCTGCCCCAGACTTGCCCCCTAAGGTTTGCCCTGATGAGCTGTCTGACTTGCGTCTGGTCCGCTCTACCGACAAAGCCAAGATGCAGTGATCCAATCTTCACTTCATTTTCACTAAATACTCCAGCCATACTTATATTTACACTCTCTTCCTTCTCCAAACCGTCAGAAACCTATAAGGGGAGCTGGTATTTCAATTTTTAAAATTATTCACCTTGACGACATCCCTCCCCCCCCCCGCCTCCTCTGCTTTTTTGGGGAGGAGGGGTGTCAATTTAGAACCAGAGGACAAAATGATACAGTGCTGCAGGGGTATGCCGCTTTTAGGACTACAAATTTTCCTCCCCACCAAAGGGAATTAATCACCTAATCACTTGAAAACAAGAGAGAGGCTGGCTCTAGGTATAAAGTAGAATTAGGATTTTAAAAATACTTTTTCTTTTAAGTATTATCATTATTAAATTGCCTATTTGGTGCAAATAAGCCTCCCTCTTGGAGAAAGTCGAGAGACCTTAAAGGGCCCTCTAAGCAGATGAAGTGGACGGACCGCGAGCGTCTCCTCACGCGGGGGTGAGCTTGGGCCGCCGCCGCCGCCTCCGGAGTCACGAAGCCAGACGCGGCGCGTCTCCGCCCAGGACTCGGGAGACTGCAGCAGCGCTGCCGCGGCCCCGGCTGCTCCTGGAGGCTGGGAAGAGACGCGACTCCTGCAGACACGTGACCTCCTCCCAGCCGCCGCTTCCCGCGACCCAGATCCGTCCCCGGAACCCGCGCTCGGCGGGGCGGGCCGTGGGACACGTAGCGACGGCCCCAGTCCCTGCTGCGCCCCGGTGCGCGTGCATTCGGCGTAGTTCTCCCCTTGGTTCACGCGCCACTGGCAATAAAGAATGTTTCGGGGATCACCCGGGAGAATGCAGGAAGGAAAGACGTTTGGTTTGCCATCTATCTACCTGTATATAGAGAGATTAATATCTATTCTCTCCATCCCCGCCCTGGCAGACCCGAGCGGCGGCAGCGGGACCGGAGACCCGGGAGTCCCGCAGGACGCGCTTTCCCCCCGGCCTCCAAGGCCCCTTGCCGTCCGCTGTTCCAAGCGGCAGGGGCAGTGCGCAACTGCGGGCACCTCCCGGTAACTCTCACTAGCAGTGAGTCATGCTCCCGGGGTGGCTCTGGGGAAAGGTAGCCCGGCTGGTGCTGGCCTGTGCTTTCCCCGCGCCGGGCGCCGCGGCTGCAGGGCGAGCGCGCGCGCGCACGGGTTCCCCGCGCAGTGATGTGGCAGCAGCTGCAGGTCGGATCACGTTGCTGGCCCTGTGCTGGTACCCGTTTGAGACAAGATTAAGGAGGGAGGCTTTGGAGGTGCCAGCGGTAGTAAACGTGGGCTCTGCACACTCCCGGAGTCGCTTATCACATGAGGGGGGAGGGGGCGGGGAAGGCACGCAGCGCCACCCGGGGCGCGGCGGAGTTTAGCCAGCGAGTGATAATGTTGCATCGCTTTCCGCGGTAGCCCCTCTCGTGCCACCCCATCCTCTCCCCCTCCCTCACTGCCGCGTTCCTCGGGGAGCGCCTGAGGCCCCAAACGTCGTCATCTGCGGCTGTGATTAGTGGCACCGCAATTCCAGCTGCTGCGGGAAGTTTGGGTGGCCCAGGGACACTGTGTGGCCGAAAGACACTTGGATTGCGACATTCTGACCCACTGGCTACATTTTCGTTTATTTTAAATCCTTCAGGGAGCGGATTTCAAGTTGTCCCCTTTCGGGGCAACCTCCAATCAGGGCTAAGGGGTCCCCGCCGGCAACCAAGCGGTGAGCAAACAAGTCTCCAAATTGTCCTTTGGGACTGAAGTTGACCCACCGCGAATTCTCTTTCTCTTTCCTTTTTCTGGTCCAAACCAATAGCACAGTCGGTGGAAAAGCAAAAAGCCACGTTCACGTTCCTGAACCGCAATGACGGACGGATTGAGGGAGTCGCACTTCCGAGCCGAGGAAGCCCTGTCTGCCCTGCACCCCCCGGCGCCCCCCCCCCCCAGCTGACTGCACCGCCCTCGGGAAGATGAATAGCTTGGCTGAAGTTGTTTTTCCTTTCCGGTGGCCCTGATCAGGTGTCCCCGCCCCCTCCCGCCGTTTGCCCTCCCTCGCAGCTTTCTCCAGACGCCCCCTCCCGGCCCGGCCCCTCCTCCCCCGCCCCCCTCCGGGCTGGACCGCGGATGGTACGTTCCGCACGTGAGCTGGGTGCTGGTCTGGCCGGCGACGCGCGTGCCCTGTGGCCAAACACTGCCCGGAGTGAGAGCAAACTACCAGCGCAGTGGGGCCGGCGCGAGTGTGCGTGCGTGTGTGTGCGTGTGTGTGCGAGAGAGCGAGCACGGTGGGAGGAGGGGACCAACCGCTTCACACTTTCAACACTGCACTGAAGAGGGAGAGAGAGAGAGAGACTGGAGACGTACAGATCCCCCCAAGATCTCCCAAAGCTACCGTCCCACAGATTATAGAACAGAACCCCAAAAATCGAAACAGAGGAAACGGACAGCGGTGGAACATGGACGAAGGAATTCCTCATTTGCAAGAGAGACAGTTACTGGAACATAGAGATTTTATAGGGTAAGGTGCACGCACCCTTGCGAATATCTGTCTAGGCTTCAGTTTGATTTTTTTCTTCTCCAGAAAGTGGTATGGAGCGGGCGAGGGCAGAGCCCCTCCCCGAATGGATGCCTGATGCTGATTTCTGTTTTGCAGACTGGATTATCCCTCTTTGTATATGTGTAAACCCAAAAGGAGCATGAAGCGAGACGATAGCAAGGTAAGTGTAAGTTTCTGATGTTCCCCATAACCTGCCTGGATAGTTAATTAGGGCCATTGATTTCACAGCGAAGCTCTACCCGCAAATATATTCCAGCTTCCCCGACTGTGAATTTTAAGTGGTTTGCGGGATACTCTCAAGGGGAGATTAAACATCATACCTGAATTTAAATTGCATTTCAGAACAGTCCAGAGGAAAGAGTTGTCTTGGGCATAGTTTCTCACAGTTGTTTTTTTTTTTTTTTTTTTTTTGGTGGTGGGGCGGCGGTATTGTAATATCCAGTAAATGAATGTTTAGCTTATTGTTTTCTCTCTTCCATGACTCTCATATATTAAGGATACCTACAAATTACCGCACAGATTAATAGAAAAGAAAAGAAGAGACCGAATTAATGAATGCATCGCTCAGCTGAAAGACTTACTGCCTGAACATCTAAAGTTGACAGTAAGATGCAGATTTTTATTCTTTGCCGCTCTCCAAGGGCGTGTTAATAGCCTGGTACTACTCCCAGAGATATAAGAATAAATGTAAATATCAGATTCCTTACAACCTGTGCTATAGGGTGCAGGAAGAGTAGGTGTTCACAACTGAAGGCAAGAAATCATTTATAACCTGTATTGTGGAAAGCTCAAGAAGTATAGGAATAGTACTTCTTTGAAAGTGTTTGCTTAAGTTGCTGTGCTGACTGCAGAGCCAGTGAAGCCAAATGTGTGTTTTTAAGTCACCAAGTGCCCCCTTCTTTTTTTGCACTGCAGACTCTGGGGCACCTGGAGAAAGCGGTGGTCTTGGAATTAACTTTGAAACACTTAAAAGCTTTAACAGCCTTAACGGAGCAGCAACATCAGAAGATAATTGCTTTACAGAATGGTAAGTCAGTTCAGGGAGGCCAGCCCACCCCGAGGAAGCCGGGCAGCCCACAGAGGAGCAGTGTTAGGACTCTTCCCCCAGCCCCACCTCCTCCCTGGGGCCCACGGGCTCACTTTCATTTGTTAAATTGCTTACACTTTCCCTTCACTGGAAAGTGCCCATTTCCCGAAGCATCCTAAAGGCTTTCAGCCGAACTCAGAGGAGTCAGATTTGTATTTAAAGTGGCGGCTGCGCCCTCTCCACTTCGGTTTTTCAGCGGGGAGTAGGGCGCCTCCCCCCCCTGCCCACTCCTCCCACCTCTGGGCAACCGGTGGCTTATATCACTCGAATACGGAGGAAAAACCGAGATCACTTTAGTCAATGTAGGGCCCACGTGATAAGCAGATGTTTTAACGTCGGTATTTTTCTTCTTGCCTCCATTCCTCTGTTCCCCACCCCCGCCCCTCACCCCTTCCTCATCCTAGGGGAGCGATCTCTGAAATCGCCCATTCAGTCCGACTTGGATGCGTTCCATTCGGGATTTCAAACATGCGCCAAAGAAGTCTTGCAATACCTCGCCCGGTTTGAGAGCTGGACGCCCAGGGAGCCGCGGTGTGTCCAGCTGATCAACCACTTGCACGCCGTGGCCACCCAGTTCTTGCCCACCCCCCAGCTGTTGACTCAACAGGTTCCTCTGAGCAAAGGCACCGGCGTGCCCTCGGCCGCCACCCCCGCCGGGTCCGGGGCCGCCCCCTGCCTGGAGCGCGCCGGGCAGAAGCTGGAGCCCCTCGCCCACTGCGTGCCGGTCATCCAGCGGACTCAGCCCAGCGCCGAGCTCGCCGCCGAGAACGACACGGACACCGACAGCGGCTACGGGGGCGAGGCCGAGGCCCGGCCGGACCGCGAGAAGGGCAAAGGCGCGGGGGCGAGCCGCGTCACCATCAAGCAGGAGCCCCCCGGGGAGGACTCGCCGGCGCCCAAGAGGATGAAGCTGGATTCCCGCAGCGGCGGCGGCCTGGGGGGCGGCGCGGCGGCGGCTGCGGCCGCGCTCCTGGGGCCCGACCCGGCCGCCCCGGCCGCGCTGCTGAGACCCGACGCTGCCCTGCTCAGCTCGCTGGTGGCGTTCGGCGGAGGCGGGGGCGCGCCCTTCGCGCAGCCTGCGGCCGCCGCGGCCCCCTTCTGCCTGCCCTTCTACTTCCTCTCGCCTTCGGCGGCCGCCGCCTACGTGCAGCCCTTCCTGGACAAGAGCGGCCTGGAGAAGTACCTGTACCCGGCGGCGGCCGCCGCCCCGTTCCCACTGCTGTACCCCGGCATCCCCGCCCCGGCCGCCGCCGCCGCCGCCGCCGCTGCCGCCGCCGCCGCCGCCGCCTTCCCCTGCCTGTCCTCCGTGTTGTCGCCCCCTCCCGAGAAGGCGGCAGCCGCCGCCGCCGCCGCGACCCTCCTGCCGCACGAGGTGGCGCCCCCTGGGGCGCTGCACCCCCCGCCCCCGCACGGCCGCACCCACCTGCCCTTCGCCGGCCGCAGCGAGCCGGGGAACCCGGAGAGCTCCGCTCAGGAAGATCCCTCGCAGCCAGGAAAGGAAACCCCCTGAATCCTTGCTCCCCTTAGAAGGGACCCGGGTTCACGCGGAATCATAATAAGTTAAAACACCCTTAACGTTTTCAAGGGAGGAAGTGTAAGAGATGCACGACGGGCTTAAAAGAAAACAAAACAAAACAAGCAAAAAAAAAAAAAAAACCACAGGTGTTTTGTGTACGTTTGGAGTTCCTGTTTTGCTCATCCCTCACCGCCCACCAACCTTCACACACTAACGTCCCTTTCTTCTCCCGCCAGCTGTACAAGAACCTCATAGGTATTCTTTTTTCTTTAAAGAACTCCCCGTAATAAGTTTTGCCTTCTTTTAGGCCACGTTCCATTGTCTTCTAAAATATAGGACCGAATTCTCGATGAAGTGAGAAGGGTCTGCTCTGCGAGTGAGCTCGCTGAACCAGGGTAGGGGAAAGGGGGCGGAGGAGCTGACGTGGAACCGCAGGTAGCTGCTGTCTGCCTGCGTCTCAAAGCTGTCCTGCTTGCTTTAGGAAGATTTCCACAAATAGAAGGAGGACCTTTTAAAATTCAACTTAGTCTTCAGTATTTTATAATGTTCAGCTTTTCAAGAGGCGTATATTTTTCAAAGAGGAAGCGGTGAGGGTGCAGTCGCTCACGTTGCAACCTGTTCTGAAGTGGTGTGAATGGTGTCTCTTAGTAAGTTGCGCTTGTTTAAGGAGATGCGGAGTTGGGCCAACGTCAGAACTAAGTCAGGGAAGGAGATGGATGAGGAAGGCCAGAGTCATTCTCAGTACATTTGCTAGCACTTTATTGAGAAATTGACCGTGAATCAATTAACTTATTTTAATTTCATATATATATATATATATATATGAAACTGAGTGCATCTGTTTTCACCCCGTCATTATTTAATCCATCATGTTTCTAAGTTTGTATCATCTTGGTGTTAAAAAACAAAGAACGTGCGCTGAACTTTAAAAAAAAGAAAAAGAAAGAAAAAGAAAAACAAGTCCGAACTGATTTATCCTATATTCTGTTAATTCACAAGAGTGGAGGAGGAAAGCATTAAACTGGTCCGTTTGGGTTGGAAATGCTGTAAAGATGTGGAATGAAGCTCTGTGAGGCCTTCCTATCTCCAAGTCTATGTATTTTCTGGAGACCAAACCAGATACCAGATAATCACAGAGAAAGCTTTTTTAATAAGGCTTAAACCAAGACCTTGTCTAGATATTTTTAGTTTGTTGCCAAGGTAGCACTGTGAGAAATCTCACTTGAATGTTATGTAAGGGGTGAGACACAACAGTCTGACTATGAGTGAAGAAAAGATCTGGGTCTTTTAGTCAGTTTGGTGCATTTGCTGCTGCTGTTGCTACTGTTTGCCTCAAACGCTGTGTTTAAACAACGTTAAACTCTTAGCCTACAAGGTGGCTCTTATGTACATAGTTGTTAATACATCCAATTAATGATGTCTGACATGCTATTTTTGTAGGGAGAAAATATGTGCTAATGATATTTTGAGTTAAAATATCTTTGGGGGAGGATTTGCTGAAAAGTTGCACTTTTGTTACAATGCTTATGCTTGGTACAAGCTTATGCTGTCTTAAATTATTAAAAAAATAAATAAACACTGTCTGCAAGAAACCAGCTGGTTTAGAAAAGTTTAGTATGTTAAGATAAACTAGAAATTATCTTTATATTCTAGTATTTTCAGCACTCCACAAATTCTATTACCTAAAATAAATATTGCCACGCTATTTTGTGATTTTAAAATTCTTACTAAGGAATAAAAACTTTAATATACGTACGCTATGAGATTGTCTAATAATTAAAAAGACATAATGGATGCTCGGATAGTTTTAAGATGATCTATGAATATAGGGATAAAAGTCATTTAGATTCTCAGATACACGACTTTATTTGTCACTGGCTTGATGTCACACATTTGCAATCTCTTGCAAGCCTCCAGGCTCTGGCTGTGTCTACTTGCTTGTTCCCAATGTATCTACATGAAAAGTGCAAAAGAAAAACCTACCAGTCACTTCCATGGTTTACGTTAGACCCAGTTTGCTAATGTTTTTATGACTGACAGAGCTTTTCATCTTTGACACCAGGTAGCCTCTGTTGTGTGGTCTGGTGCTTCTCTTTCACTGGATCCCGTATAAATACTCTATCACTTAGGGGTGGTTAATTCCTTGGTATATTTTAGCTTCTTAGCCTTTATAAAATAATTCTCTTGTGGGACTTTATCATGGAATTCAAGGAACAGAAATAATTATTTCTAGACTTTTCTCAAGTTTATAATCAAATTTGTGATTTGATACCAACTGTGCAAAAGATTGTCAATATTTAGTTTCAATAATGTTCTTCACAAACCCCTTGATTTTTGAAAGGTGTTGAAACAATAGTCAAAATTTATGAGATGTAGAAAAAGTGCTCCCTCTGCTGACTTTATGGCAACCAAACTGCAAGTCATAGAAAGTGGAGCCGGAAGGAACCTCGGAGATCAGCTGTCCAGCCCCTGCCTTTTAAATATGAGAGAAATGAAGCCCAGAGATATCAGATATCTTCCCAAGGTCACAAAGCTACCTGGAGCCAGCACTAGAGACCAGATCTGTTGTATCCCCCAGTCAGTGACCTACTTCCCGCTGCAGCATCTTGAACCAAATAAACCGAATTTGGGCAGCATTCGTGAAACACCACGAATAAATCACAGGAAAAGCAAATAAAAATTAACATTACAAAACCATGTAGGATTTTTGAGCATTGTAAGTTACTGAACTTTAGAAAAATATTCTGTCCAAACCAGAATAATGGAAAAAAGTAGCATTTTAAATATTTTGAGCTACATGTTAATGTCATATTGTAATCATGTGTTTCATAGCCAAAAAAGATGCAAAGTAAGTCAGAGGATAATAAAATGTTTTAGCATTTGTATGATTTTGGTATAATAAAACAAAAAAACCTTAGGGTTGGACCAGATTTTATAGATTAGTTGTTTAGTCCAAATGCCTCTATACTAGCATGGTAATAGGATAAAGTTAGTGAGAATAGAACTGCAAAATAATATTGTCTGTATTGCATCTGAAAAATGTTATTTTGGTCATTGATTTATTTTAATGAACCAAAAGACTGGAATCATTATAATTTGCTAAGGAGGATTCTATGCCGAGAGCGGTCAAGTTTAGCCTAAACCCTTTGTATTATATGTGATTTTTCAATATACGACAAATATGAATCTTGAGTCAATAATATTTTACACGTATGGTATTATACGAATTAATTTTACATACACAGATCTCTTAGCAAAGTTTATATTGAACTGATAAACATCCTTTCCTCCCGCAAAGAGCTAAGCACGTTTTTAAGGCACTAGACACTACATTTTAATAGCTCTTTAAAGTATGGCTGGAGTTTTAGTTCCTATCATTGTGAAAACTATTTTTCATTTAGTTCTCTGTTACTAGCCATACAGGCTGTAAATTTTGTTATTGCCCATCAAAAGTGTGTCAGAGAAGCCTCAGGCTGTTCCTGTCTATGTCACAGGTCGATTCTGAACCTCTCCACGGGAGGTGATTGCCATTTGAGGTTCTGCGAAGACAAGGCTGGGCAGACTAGGGGCTTTTACTTTACACAGAAATGAACAGAGCCCTCATGAACGAGTTAAGCCCATTATAATGCTAAAAGCTGGCTGTACTATTGTGATCATAGTATTTTATTTCAGAGAGCAATCTGATGTTTTTCATTAAACAAAAATTCTTAATTTATTGGACCCTCAGATCAACATATTTAGGCCCACCCATTGTTCTAACTGTGCTGTTTTAAATAAGTTCAAAATAAATATACAGTGCATGCCTAAGTCCAATGTAAGTTCCAGTTTTCCATAGAATTTAATAGGGGATTGACATGGAAAATTATCACATATTTTCTGTGATTAAGATGGGATTTATACTAAAAAACATGTGCAGCATGTACTTTAAAAAAATGCTCCAGGGACCTCCATGGTGGCGCAGTGGTTAAAAATCCTCCTGCCAATGCACGGGACATAGGTTCGAGCCCTGGTCCGGGAAGATCCCACGTGCCGCGGAGCAACTACGCCCGTGTGCCACAACTACTGAGCCCGCATGCCATAACTACTGAAGCCCGCGTGCCTAGAGCCCGTGCTCCGCAACAAGAGAAGCCACCACAGTGAGAAGCCTGTGCACCACAACGAAGAGTAGCCCCCACCCGCCGCAACTAGAGAAAGCCCGTTCGCAGCAACAGAGACCCAACACAGCCAAAAAATAAAAATAAAATAAAATAAATAAAAATAAAAATGCTCCAGGAAAAGAGTCGGACACTTGTCTTAAATTGGGTTTCTTGCACTTGTTCAGTGATTCTATATTCAAAACTCCAAACAAATGTAAAACTAAACCTTTTAAAAAGTTGATGTTTTAAAATCCTGAATTCAGTGATGCCCAATTTATGTGGCTTCAGGGAATGATATGTGCCCCCATGAAACAATGGTTGAGAAAACGGAAGCTTCTATGTTCAGGTGCCAGCATTGTTTACCTTTATTACTTATTTATTTTTAGTGAAAAGCTTAGTAAAATATGTTACACATGTCTTAGGAAAAAAATACCCTACTGAGAAAGTTAACCTTTCTCAATAATTCAGGGTCATGATTATAAACATCACTTTTGCACTACACGCATAATCTGGGGGTACTGGCACCTGCAAAGAATTCTTTTTGAGTTCTTATACCCGCTTTTATACATTTTTCAGTCTCTTTAGTCAGGGTCAGCCTGCCAGCTATCACTTCTTGATGTGTCAGAGCGCCTGCCTAAGTCTTATCTGATCTGCTACTTCTGACTTACTGTGGGCTGGGAAACCATTTAACCAAAACCACACCCATTTGAAATGCGTCTAAAATTAGAATAAATAGGTTCTAACAGAGTACCTGAGGGGCACTTCTCAAAATTGTGTGAGCTTGTAGAGGCAGTGACATGTTGATCCCGGCAACTTCTTTTCTCCATTTAACTTTCACATTCTCAGCAAGGTTCCATATCAGAACACTTATGCAAAAGCCTTCAGACACTTTATATATTTTTAATCATTTTTATTACACAAAAAAATGGTTTTATCCCACAGTAACTTCAAAATAAGGAAATTCCCGTGCCAGAAGCAAATTTTTTGATTTGATGAGCACTTCTTTCTCTCAGGATGATAGGAATAGGGGACCAAGGGCCTTCAGTGAAAACTGATACTGCATTTTGATTCATGGATGACCCTGGACCCTGTTTCTGGTGTGTTATCTCTGCCTCTGGGTTTTGGACATCTTGGGTGGCAGGTCCAGCTAAAGCATTCTGGGGAACTGGCTGGGAGGATGTGTAGGCCCTGACCGCTGCCTCTGAATTTAGACACAGCCATTGGCGATCCTTTGGTGAGAGGTTTCAGACTCCCTGTGGATTGCAACACATTCCTTTCTCCTTGAGCCTAGAGTTTGAAGAAATAGTGGGTATGGGGATTCAGGCATTTGTTTCACTCCTACTATATGTGAGGTGCTGTGTAAGTGCTGGCTAATCAAAGATTAACAATCTCTGAGGATCTCAAAATCTATTGGGGGTGACAGACCCACACTAAAATAAATTACAATGAAACATAGTATGTGCTACGCAGGGGTGATTACAATACTTGGGGGTGAAGGTTGCTAACTTCATCTGGGTGGGCCAGAGAAGACCTTGAGAAGTAGCTGGGTTTTACAGAAGGAACAGGAGAGTGAGTTCATCTCCAAAGAGAAGCTTCTGGCACACTCTGGCCCTGTGCTAAGCACCAGGACAGTTTAACTGGCTATATTTGACTTGAGGTCTGAGCAAGTACTTCCTAACTTCTCAGTCTCTTTATAACTTGACTGCCATACTGACTCTCACCATCATCTCCTCCTGAGGATCTGGACCATAAGGTGGGATTGAGGGGTCATGATATTTCCTACTGCAAAGAATAGCATTCATAGCATGATAATATCTAATGAAGTGGGGGGGGGGAACAGTACCTCACAAGCACCTCTGTCTCGCCTCATCCGTCTTACAAAAAAAAAAAAAAAACACTAAGGGTGACTTCCTCTCCTTCAAGTAGGGGCATGATGATTCATGTTCTCCACTCAGCACCCAAAGGGGAAACGAGAGACAGGAGTCCTAGAGGGAAACAAGGAATCCTAAAGCTTGTTTTTTGAAACCTCTGGGAGGAAGCTGAAGCAAGCAACTAGTCCAAGGTTACATAGCTCAGTGAGTAGCAGAACCAAGATTGGAACAAGATTTTTTGGTTTTTGAGTCCACTGCTCTTTATACTATTACCCATAGTGTAGTAGTTAGGAAGGCGATAGGCTGTTTTCTCATGAAATGAGTTAAGCTAGTCCATTCGCGGTCTTAAAGGGCAGAGTATATGTTTTTGGTGGACAAGGAAAGATTATCACGGTAATAGCCTTTCCAAATTATGGCATAGAGCATGCAAAAATTATGATGGAGAAATTCTGGAAAAACAATTTTCAACATCCACAGAAAGAGCCAAACAATGTTGCTGTCTACTCAATTTGGAGACATCCAGAAATGTGTCCTCCTTGGTTTGGAAGTCCCCACATGAGCTGGTGAACTTTCCATCTCTGCCTCTACCCTTCCGTACCTAGTGGGTCTACTGAACTCTAAAGGTTCTCCATGAAAGAAGGGATCAAAGCAAGCCATGAATCTGGACAGAGGGAACCTTTAGAATTGAGGAAGTAGGAAAGAGGGCGATTTGCTACAGTTTTTATATGGGGTATTTTTAGGGTGTTGTAAACTTCAGCTACGGTTTCAATTTGAAGTCTTTTACATATGTGTTTGCTCATGTGTATACATAGAATATCAAATGCCTCACAGCGGACACACTGAGTATCCGCCACATAACTCGGTAATAATCTTCGCTTTCATATACGGCTTTACAGGTTCAGCAGTGTTTCAAAAACCAGTTTTGACAGGGGTACTTACTTCACCCTGGATCCAATTCCTGAAGACCTCAGTTACTTAGAGTAATCAGAAAATTCCCTCTGATAGGACATTTTAAAGATACCAGCGTCTCTTTCTGTGACACCTTAAGCAGGGTTTGGTTTTCGAGTATATATTGCGTTAACAGGGCTTATCTGCATCTCTATAACGTAGCTGTGTGATCCGCACGTGACTGAACAGGTGAAGAAACCTGACTATATGCCCACACCCTGCAGAGCTCTGCAGACACAAGTGGGCGCGATAAAGGATCTAGTTCTGAGCTCTGTGTTTGAAGCGTACTCATTTAAAAACTGGAAAACCAACCCTAGCTCTGAAATCGCCGCTTGAGCGCTGCACAGTGAGGGAATTAAAGCCGAGGGGAATAATGTCACCAGCCTGGAGATCTTCAAGGAGCTCTAGGATTGGAAAGAGAGAAGCATTCTTAGGTTGCCTAGCGATAAATCTGCCGATGATATCATTCTCGGGGAGGCTGGCCTCTCCCTCCTGTCCCCGCCCGGCTGTCCTTCCTCCCTCCCCACTCTCCCTCCTCGCCCCCCTCCCACGCCCGGGTTCAAAGTACAGCGGCGCGGGGTGAGGAAGCCTGAGCCGGACCCGGCGCTGTCACGTGCGCCCGCACATGCCTGGGCGCACGCTGCGCGGCACGTGAGAGGGGGCGGGGCGGGGGCCGGGAGGCTCTGGCGCACCGCCTTCTGCGCGTGCGCACTGGCCCCTGCCCCCGCCTTTACCATGAAACGGGCTCCGAGGAGCAGGCGGGCTGCCGAGTGGAGGGCGGCCAGGTGGAGGGCCGAGGGCCTACGGCCGAGAGCAGAGCAGGGCAGGGCAGGGCAGGGTAAGGCAGGGTAGGGCAGGGTAAGCCAGGGCAGGGCAGGGTAAGGCAGGGCAGGGCGGGGCGGGGACGGGGACGCGCCCTCCGGACAGCTGCGCCGCACCCTGCCGCGCCGAGTCCTAGCGGGCCGGCCCGAGGTAGTCATTCATCCCGAATTAAAGCCGGCTGTGACTCGGTGCTCCTCGAACCATTCTGACACAGCAGTTTCCGAGCAGCCTTCCCGGCGCGGGTCAGAGGAAGGTCGACAATCGCCTCGGAGGGCCTTGGGGCGGGAACTTCAAGCCTGGGCCGGCCGCAGCCGGGGGAAGTGACAGGCTGGGGTTTGACACACCGTGACACACCCAGCGGCGCCGGGAAGCGGGCCAGACCCTGGCCTGACCTGGGCTCGTCTTGCTGTAGAAACCCCTGGCAGTGGGTGAAGTATCTTTCATTGGTCTCAGTTTTGCAAATTGAATTCCCACTAATTAAGCACTAGGAGATTTAGTTAACTGTGATCAATATATTGGGACTTTCCGGGGAAGGTGTAAAGGAAAAGAAGTGATTTTATGGCCCTGATGGATTCTGCATGGTGCCGTAAAGTGAAGGAAATTAATGTAGTCAGGGGCTGAGGGATGGGTTTTTTAAGTTATATTTTAAAAAATATGTAGAAACACTTTCTCTTAGGAAAAATGATCAAGTCTCACACTTTCACTTTTTGAAGTCATCACAGGTTGATTTTGTAACGCGTCTGGAAACGTGCATGTTTATAAAGGATCTGGAATGAGTAATTCCTTTGGAGGAATTTGGAGTTCATGATACCCTTTGGATAACCGGGTGCACACAGCCGTGTTACAAAGATAGGGAAGCACCGCTACCCCGCTGCAAATTTAGTTTGGGTCATGTGATGGAAAGCGATCTCGGGGGTTGCCAGTAATATTTGGACAAGTCAGGTGCCAGCATTTGCTAAGACATCCTAGAGTGGTTGTAAACTCTCCAGCGTAAAGGGCACAGTGAGTGCCACCCTGGGGACAGACTGGTGTGAGCTAACAGACGTTCACAAAGCACAAAATGAATTCACTGTTTTCTGTTTGCCTTGTAATGATATGTATGCATAACGTCCTATAGGTTGAGTTTGAATAACGCTTCGCTACCACCCAGACTGTGTGTACGAAACAGCTTAGTTATTAATAACACTCTGAAAGTTGAAAAAGCAAAGGTAGACTTCCAACATTTAGTCAACAAATATATATCGAGCACTTACTACGTGCCAGGCATTGGGGATACAGCAGGGACCCATACAGACACATTCATCACCCATCATGGTGCTCAAAACTTGCAATAACGCCTCCCAAGTTCCCAGGCATTTGCTAACCAATTATTATTTATGACAACTAGCACTTATATCCCTCTGCACGGGATTTTTTTCACTTGAAGCTTAGGAAGATGCCAGGCAAAAGGCATCAATTTTCATCCCTTTCTCCTGTCCCCTCTCCCTTCCCTTAACTCTCTGGAGCCATACTAGCCTTCCTGCTCCTCTTCTAACAGGACAAGCTTGGTCTTTCTCAGAATATTTGCCCTTGCTCATCCATCTGCCTGCAACACTCAGTCCCCAGATGGGGGATAGCTGATTACAACTGCACCCGCACCATTTTTTTTTTTTTTTTTTGGCCATACCACTGGGCATGCGGGGATCATATTTCCCAGACCTGGGATCGAACCCGCGCCCCCTGCAGTGAAAAACGCAGCATCCTAACCACTGGACCGCCAGGGAAGCCCACCCCTACCTTTTTTTTAGGTCTCTGCTCAAATGCCACTTTTTCAGAGGCCCTCCCTGAGCATCCCATAGGCAATAAATAAAATGCCGCCCCTCCATCTTTTTTTCTTTAATTTTATTCATTTGTTTGTTTGTTTATTTATTTTTTTGCGGTACGCGGGCCTCTCAGTGCTGTGGTCTCTCCCGTTGTGGAGCACAGGCTCCGGACGCGCAGGCCCAGCGGCCATGGCTCACGGGCCCAGCCGCTCCGCGGCATGTGGGATCTTCCCGGACCGGGGCACAAACTCGTGTCCCCTGCATCGGCGGGCGGACTCTCAACCACTGCGCCACAAGGGAAGCCCTCCATCATTATTTTTGATCTGTTTTTTCTTCATAGCAGGTATTACTCCTGACATTATGTATATACTGATGTATATGAATACACATATTGTTTGTTTATTGCTTGTCTGTCTCAGGATAAACAGGGACATTTTTCACAGCTATTTGTCTAATGCCAAGAATGGTACCTGGCAATAGATAAATATTTATTTATTTGCATTTTTAAAATAAACGTGTATTGATTCTCAATAGACATTTGCTGGATGAATGAATGAATCTCTGGCAAGCACTTCAGCTTGATGACCTCACCAAAGACGACACAACACTGGCCTCTCAAAGCATCCCCCTCCGTGTTAAAGTTCGTTTCACCAACACTTACTGAGCACCTGTGTGACACAGAGACATCAACAAGTGGTAAGGAGTCAAAGGCAGTTAACATCTGATACCTGCAAATGGGAAAAGACTCGGAGTGACTTGGAAGCTGATTGGATTTTATTGTCGCAATAAAATTATAGATACAGTATTTAAGCATGAATAGAGTTCCCCTAACAATAGAGTTAATATCACTTTCACCTTAGTCCAAATGATTACATCTTATGGTAAAAGAAATTGTTCACTTAACTGAGATACCTTCTTTGAAATTTAAAATTAGAGTCTGATCATTTCTCCATCCCCTGAGTCAGAGAGAACAAACCTGTAGAAGAAGTAAGTGCCAAAACAGATTGTATCTCAGCTCTCAGATGGCCACTGAACCTGTGTGGAACTCAGTGGGACCAACTGAATTCAACCCCTGATGGAATGTACAACACATGTGACTCGGGCTTGAAGGTCCCAGATGCTTTTGCTCTTCACCGGCTCTGCCAGGTGTGGTAAGCTTTGTCCCTTAGGCAATACGCTTCTTCAAGGCAAGAGCCAGTATCTATTTATCAGTGTATGCTCAGCACCTAGCACAATGCCTGGCATACAGTAAGCACTCGATAAACAGCTGTTGAAATCCAAACTCTCCTCCCCATTCCCGCAACCACTGTCCTAGTTCCAAGCATTATCATCTCACACCTGGATTATGGCAAGAACCTGCTCAGTGGTCTTTGTCCAGTCTTCCTTTCCCATGCATTGGCCACACTCCCAGTGCACTAAAGAGTAGTTAGGAACAACCCATTACGTGAAGAAGGCACGAAAGCTTCAACTTCCCTTCCAGTTTCACTCCCCTTTACTCTGTCCCTTTCCCTATTGACCCCAACCAGACGATGGGCATCGACTGTGCTTGTTGCACTGAACCACCACGAATTCCTGAATACTGTATGCTGTGCACTCTCCAATGTTTGTCCTTGGGTAGAATAACCTTATTTGGAGGTCTCCTACTCAGTCGTCAAAACTCAGCCCAAATGACATCTCTGTGAAAATTTCCAAAACTCTCTGAGTCAAAAAGTAACCTCGGGCTTCCCTGGTGGCGCAGCGGTTGAGAGTCTGCCTACCGATGCAGGGGACACGGGTTCGAGCCCTGGTCTGGGAAGATCCCACATGCTGTGGAGCAACTAGGCCCGTGAGCCACAACTACTGAGCCTGCGCGTCTGGAGCTTGTGCTCCACAACAAGAGAGGCCGCGATCGTGAGAAGCCTGCGCACCACGATGAAGAGTGGTCCCTGCTTGCCACAACTAGGGGAAGCCCTCGCATAGAAACAGAGACCCAACACAGCAATAATTAATTAATTAATTAATTAACTCCTACCCCCAACATCTTCTTTGGAAAAAAAAAAAAAAAGTAACCTCACCCACTCCTTTGCTTTGTGTTTTCTTAGCCCTTTCTTTAAATCTCCACTTGGCTGTTTAAACTCTCACTCCACAAACATGCGTGTGCAAGAAATTATGTCCTTATTTCTCTCATTAAGTCTAACTTCTAGCCACCTCCCCAAGGGCTGGTGGGAAATAATCTCAGGCATTGTGGGCTGTCCCGCTCCCACCCTCCTTAGGATTTTACAAGGACCTGGGATTTTCACAAGGAAAGGACCTGTTCATACTCAGACTGTCTGAGAAAATTGTCAGTATCCAAGTTTGCCACTTTCTGGATGGGTGTCTTTGCTGAGGCGGGAAGAGCCAGGCCTTGGTGCCGTTGAGTCCCCATTCCCGTCTGGGCCTTTGCCACATCCAAGGAACTGCAGCCCTGTGACCCCAGTGCCTTATTGCTTCTGCCTGTTCTCCTTCCTCCTAACATAATCTCCAACTTTGGAGAGGGTTACAGGGACCAGGCAGTTAACCTAAATGAGTGCTGTTGGCTGAGAGTAAGACCACAGAGAATAACAGGGACCACAGTGAATCGGAGGTTGTGCCCCCTTAAAAGGGGCAGACATTACACAGCTCCAACTAATTGTAGCCAGGTGAAAAGGTAGCCCAGGACTGCCAGGTCATTGGATTTTTCCAGGAGAAGCTGAAGTCTAGATTTTAATGTGAAATCTACTCTCAAAATGTTGGCAACTATTTTTAAAAACCTCAAAACGCTATTCCTTATAATGAATCATAACTGTCAAAGTATTAGCCTGGAGAAGCCCACTTTGAGACCTCTGCTTAAACAAGGGGGGAAAAAAGAGGCCTGATGTGAGGTTTCCTTCAAGCATTTAACTCCAAACTTCCCTGATGTAAGTAGCCCTGAAGTCATTCTTGAAAATGGGTGGAGGGAAAAATGCAATGAGAACACACACCGACAATGTCTCAGTAAATTACCCCGTCTCGCCTGGGACTCTTCACATTATGTTGTAACTAACTGGGTGTGTCTCCCACACCTGGGCACTCAAGACACTGCCTCTGCTCAGACGGGCACCACCTCCAGCCTCACTTGGCCCTCGCTGCTGTGACTGTTTACTTGTCCTTAGCTCCTCATGTTTCTTTTACGACCCTCCCAGACCTCTCTCCCACTTACCTCAAGACCTCTGCTTATCTCCCCAGTCTCCCTACTTCATCGGGAGAATTCAAGCCATGGGGCATCATCTCCGTAACTTTCACGCTTCCTACCTCCCTCCTCCCACACCCTTGCTGCCACTGCAGAGGGAAAAGTAGCCCTTCTGCTCAAAGCCAGTCCTTCTATTTGTGCCACTGATAACTGTTAAAACTCCACTACCCTTTCCACACAGTGGGTCTGGATCTCTGTGAAGGGAGTTCTGTTACGCATTCATCATTGTATTCCTGGAGTCTAGTACACTGCCAGGGACAGGCAAGATGCCCAATAAGCATTTATCGAATAAATGCTTTTTTTTAAATCTGGGGGCTGTACCACAGTTCCTAAAAATTGTCTAGAGACATAAGACAACTGTGGACACCAGATGCTTCGTGGGTTATTGATACAGAGAGAGTAGTTTCCCCTGACTCTGAGAGTGGGCTAAATTTGGACGAGATAATCCAGGAGGGAATGTGGCTGGCAGGCTAGGGAGTTCCTCCTGGGTCAGGTCGGTGCCATCCAGCTGTGAGTTTGCTGTATTAATACCTCCTATTTGTCTTCTCTGATTACTGCTGGTGAGGCTGGCCTCTGGCACTTGCTGAGGGGAGCAATGGGGAAGCCTCCACGTCCAAGGTGTCACATTGTTCTCTGTCCCCTCAGGTTCCACCTGAGGACACCACACTGCATTAGCAGATTGTCCCTTGGGGAAAAACGATAGACACCAAGCTTTCTTATTCCTTGTATATTTTGAGACATTTTTCTATTTTCTTTTCCTCTAACCTTTAAAACTTTAAAAAATATTTTGATGGTATATTAAAGTCTGTATAAATTAATTATACTTAACTTTAATCCTACTCTCAGGTTCTATTTTACATCTTGCTTATTACCTTGTTCACCTTCAACCTTTTCTTCTTTTGAATTTCATCTGTTTAAAATTATTTCATAAATAACTTCATTCTTATTTTAATTTTAACAAGTTATTTTAACCTTCTGGTATCCTTTCAAACTTTATTTTCTTGTTCTCATGTTTAGTCAGCTTATTTTATAGTCCATGTTGTACTTCTGTCTTATGAGTTTTGTTTTGTTTTTTTCCGGGTACGCGGGCCTCTCACTGACGTGGCCTCTCCCATTGCAGAGCACAGGCTCTAGATGCGTAGGCTCAGCAGCCATGGCTCACGGGCCCAGCCGCTGCGTGGCATGTGGGATCTTCCCGGACCGGGGCACGAACCCGTGTCCCCTGCATCGGCAGGCGGACTCTTAACCACTGCGCCACCAGGGAAGCCCCTGTTTTATGAGTTTTTATAATTCTCCTGGTTTAAGATTTTGCTTTACTTTTCCTTTAAGATTTTCTTATTTCTCAGTTTTCAGCTTTTAATTGGTTTTAAATCTTCCAGAATCTTTTAGCATCACATTTTAATCTTTATTCTCTCTTCAATTCCTTTTTTGGACACTATAACTTTTCTACATGTTTTCTTATGTATTATCTGTCAATCAATCAGTCTACTCTAATCATTTGTAAGAAGCACACTGAGATTAAGAAAACTTCTCTGCCCCTGCCCCACTTCTGCCAACCATCACTCTAAGTACTGTTTTTGTTTTTTGCATTCATGTTGCCTTTTTTTTTTTTTTTTTTTTTTTTTGCTGTACGCAGGCCTCTCACTGTTGTGGCCTCTCCCGTTGTGGAGCACAGGCTCCGGACGCGTAGGCTCAGCAGCCATGGCTCACGGGCCCAGCCGCTGCGTGGCATGTGGGATCTTCCCGGACCGGGGCACGAACCCGTGTCCCCTGCATCGGCAGGCGGACTCTCAACCACTGTGCCACCAGGGAAGCCCCATGTTGCCTTTTTGGCACAGCACTCTGTGCAATCTTTAGTTTCATATTGTATATTTTTAAATCTATGGTTTCTAATTGTTTTAATTAATTTCTTTTGGTTGCAAGGAACAAGCTTATTCCAATTACCTCAAGTGCTGGGCATTTTATTGTAAGAATGAATGTGCAAAAGAGGAAGCAGGAATCTCACCCACTATGTAGGCCAGGCATCATGCCTATCCTATGGGGCATCCTCAGAAAGAGCTGGAACTGCTGTGGATTTGGTCACTAGAACAAAACAAAACAAAATTCAGAAGCAAATGTAATATTAAAGTGGGAATTTTCATTCTACTGTTTGTTAATACATGTAACCTAACGAAATCTGAATTTCAAAGATGAGAATCATATGGAGATCCAGGAATAAGAATCAAGCTACCCAAAAGGGAAAAAAAAAAGGTAAAAAAGTTCAGGTAGCTCCAGATTCCTCCATAGCAATATTTACTACAGAAGACAGAGGAGTACCATTGCTGCCCAGAAGTGTGGTACATGAACCAGCAGCACTGGCATTATCTGGGAGCTTATTAGAAACTCAGAATTTCATTTGCCATTCCATAGCTGTTGAATCAGAATCTGCGTGTGACCAGATTTTTCGGGTGTTTCCTAGGCTGCTTCTTTGAACTTTGCTTGCAATTTTCTTTTGTCTTCTTTTTTTTTTTTCTTTTTCCTGAGAAAGCCTGTTTATGTAATTTAATTGAGATTGGAGATATTTGTCTGCACATTAGAACGACTTGAGGGATTTTTTTAAAAACGTGCATGGATCATACCCTCAGAGAACTTGATAGAATTGGTCTGGGAGGATGGCCAGAAGTCAACAGTTTTTCAGAAACTCCCAGTGTCATTACAATATACAGCTAAGGCTGAAAATAATTGAATCAAGGAAAACCAAATCCATGAACCCGTCTTGAAAAAATTACTGAAAGATGAACACCAGACAACAAAGAAATGAATCAAAATAAAGAGTTCAAAAATGAAGAAGCTGGGTTGAAGTAATTATTGAATTAAATAAAATAAAATTAAATTAAAATTCAATAAAAAATAAACTACAACTAAATACCTTGGAATTTTGGTTAAATAATATAATAATTGGAGCTCTAGAAGACAAACATGTTATCGTGTACCCCCTAAATTTCTACTTATGTTTGGTGCACTCTCTCAACAAATCCATTATTTTCTGGGTTTTCTATCATTCATTCCCAGGGGTTCACACAAGTGATGGCTGCTCCACGTCCCGCTTTTTGCCACCTCACCCCAGGCACACTCTTCTTCAGCTGAGCGACTTGACAATGAAAATGGTGACTTACCTTGCCAGTCTGCTCTGGGTTTCTAAAAGAGAGCCAGCAGTATGGACTAGAAAAGTAGGGAAAGCCTTGTGATACTAGATCAGAGTTAGAGGGATTAGAATGAACTCATGATGATATTTATATAAACTGCACAGCTCCTGCCTCTCTGAGGCCCTGCCTTGCAGATTCCAGTGCTTCAGCTGCCCTAACCCCTGATCTCCTCCTCCTTAGCTCAGAGGGACTGCCGCTCTCTGCTTGGATTCCAGATTGCTACACTGCAGTCAGGAGAATTTCCCCAGGCAGACAGCCAGGAGTCATGAGGCTCACCTCTTAGGTTTCCCTGCCTTCAGGGATTGATTGCAGTCTTGCGTTGCCGGCTCTGTCCTGTGTTGCAGCTTCTCCAGTGTCTGAAAACACTTGCCTTAGACATTTTGTCTAGCTTTATGGTTAAAGCAAGAGGGTTAGTACCAGATACTGCATCCTAGACAAGAGCAGAAATGCTGAACTGTATATTTGATAATAGTATTGTATTAATGTAAAATTTCCTGAAATTGATCATTATAATGTGGTTATTAAAGAACTCCTGTTCTTAGGATATACATGCAGAAGTACTTGGGATAAAGCTGTCTACAACTTACTCTGAAATGGTTTAGTCAAAACAATAATAATACAAATAGTATTAATTCGTAGATTTGTAGAGGGAGCAAGAGAGAGAGAGAGAGATTGATAAAGTATATATGGAAAATGCTATTGGGAAGAATCTAGATGAAGTGTATACGGGAATTCATCACACTATTTTTGTTAACTTTTCTAGAAGTTTGAAATGTTTTCAAAATAAACAGTGAACAAAACATCCCCTTGAGTGTGGACTGGGCTTAGGCTTCACGTCCCAAGTTAGTATGGAAAGAAAGAATAGTAACTTTACAGTGAAGAACCCTGGCAAGCACCACCTTCACTAGGTGATCAAGGTTGACATCACCAGTTGTAAGTCATGCGGATGTCATGTACCCACTGATACTATGTGATGAGCACATTTTCTTACTCAAGATTTATAACCCAAATTAAGAACTAATGGGGATCCTTAAATACACTTTTCCTTAAATGCCTTTTCAAATAGGGTAAATATTAGCCGTTCCATTTACATCGAACTAATTTAAGTAGCATCTGTCTCTAGAGAAATGAGGATGATATGTGTGTATTTATCAACTTTATTCTAATTTTAGAGTCCTGAGAAATTTATGACATTGCGAAATCAGGTGCTCAGGCCATTGTCCCCCACTACCCAGCCCCATTCATCAGAGTGGTCGTTTGGCGCACCCTTGCTGTGTGGCCCCTTGACCTGTTGATGAAAGCCTCTTCTCATACAGTGGACCCGGCTGGAACCCAGATTACCCGGTTTCGAGGGATGGGTTAGCAGGTTGATGAGTTGGCGTGCCACGGTCCTGGCCACTTTGAAGGTCAGTGTGACTCCATTCCTTTCTAAGCAGCAAACTCTCTGACGCCTGCCTATGGAGAGTAGCGTTCCTTTTCTGGGAAGTTCGTTGTGGTAAGAAGCCTAACGTGCTGGTTTTCCTCACAGGGTTTAGCATCAGCCTGCAAGACCTCTGGAATTTTAATACTCACTCCTCTCCCCTATTTGCGGCTTTAGTCATTTTTTCTTTCTGGTTGTTGGGGAATATGTACTTTGGCAAAGGTAAAAAGTGAGTTGCCCATCTTTACATCTGTCAAGCTCCAAAGCACTGTTATCAAGCATCCAAGGCATGTTTCAGGAATCTTTTTCCTTCAGTTTGGATCTAGGTTTACAATAAACTGTAGCTGTTTTGTCTTAACCTTGATACTTTCTGCCCAAAGCACACGTGGTTGGTTTGGAGTGCACGTCACCTCTTTCCTCTCACAGTGAGAGAATGTGTGCTCTCCAGCTCACACAGAAAACAAAGTAATTGAACCAGAATAGGGCAAAAATAATGTCTCCTAAATTCTATCTTTGGATTTCCCCAAATGTGTTCACTTAGAACACTTCTGATGTACTTAACCTTCCTCATTCCTGCTCATGAAATTGTATTGATTATATTGACCAGGTGGGCTCTTGGGTTTTGTTTCATTATTAATCCGGATATCCCTAGTACCTAGCACCATGCCTAGCATTCAGTAAATATTTTTTTAATTAGTTAATTCATCCATTCACTCATTCATTCATAAAATGAATGGCCCTTCTAAAGTTTTAATGTCTCTAATATTGGAAATAGGTAAAATTGGGTGGTATTGACAATTTATTATGCAGTTGAGAAAAGCATTGCATTACCTTTTACTTCACAGGTTGAAAATATTTTTGAGGAAGTTCTATCTTGAGAGAATAGTATACTCTACATTTATTATAAATTGATAATAAATTAACTAGATAACGTTAAATAGATTTTACACTAGAGCCTAAAGGGATAAACTGGTGAAACACTGTATCATGTTTTATAGCTGAAAAAAAAATAGTTTTCCAGATGAATATATTCGGTACCCTGTAGGGAGAAAAATGTAGTGAAATGGGTATGAGGTAACTGATGCTCATAACTCTCTTTTTCCTTTAGACACTAAGGTCCCTATGATTGCAGACCTCATGGAGCTCACAAAACTTCCTTGTGGTGCCTGCCAGTGTTATGAGACCAGGCACCACAGAGGCTCAAGACCAGCTCAGGGGAGTCAACTTTAACAGAGATTGCTACTGGTTATTTCCTTTCTCATGTTGGACAATCCCCTATGGATTCAGCAACTCTCCCCTCACCAGACCTTCTGAAATCCATAGTAAGCAGTAGGTTATTAGATCACAGTAGTGGAATGAGTCTGAAAATGGCATTTCCACCCCCCTTCCCAATTCAGAGATTTTTGTTCTGGGGGTGCAGTGGAAGAGTCTCATCTTGTGACCTTCTTCTGAATCTTGGCATCTTGGACTGATAGTACTTGCTCACTTACCCTGGAAGGATTTCCATGTGGAGCGGAGTATTCCTGACATGTTACTTTAAGGATATTGCTTAAATCTAAAAGTGCTCTCTCCAATACTCATCTTCAATAGACAAGACATTTCCAGATTATACAAATCCTACGTATCATCTAGAGAAAAGTAATGTATCTAGAATGTACAAATGCAGTAATCAGGATACAGGTTATCATCGGGTAATTCTATCCATGTAAAAGTGTCGTCTGGACAGGCAAAGCAAAAGCAAAAATAGGCTAAGGTCTTGGCCTCAGAACTCTTTCCCCTTAAGCTGGGTGCTCAGCATAGCTCATGCCGTTCCATCTGAGCATTTGAATTGTAAATTCTGCTGAGATTCAAAAAACCTGGGGTGCAAATCCTGGCTCCACTACTTAACTGCATAAACTTGGGAAAATCGCTTACACGTCTTTCTGTCTGTTTCCTTACCTATGTAAAGAAATGGTGATGGTATAAGGTCCATGAGTGTTTGGAGCTCTGTGAATGTTCAAATGCTAAACAAACATTAGTTGTAGTTGGTTCTTAGGAGGCAGTCTAGCATAGAGGTCAAGAGCATGGACTCTGAAGTGAAGCAGTCTGGTTTGAGTCTCACTTATCAGCATCATGACCTTAGGTGTTACTTCTCTAATTCTGTGTTTCCTTGCCTGTAAAAAGGATGATTTTAACGAGCTAGAATAGCTATAAGGATTAAATGACATAATCTAAAACCTCCTGTATTTGCCTTTCTTTCTGGGTGAGTTCTGTGGCCATGAACTGCTGTGGGAAGCCCGGAAGGACGGAAGTCAGATGTGGCCTCCATTGGGGATGATGGGCCTGTATAGCCCAGCTGCGTTGGGCCCTTTCTGGGGCCACAGCAGCTGCACAGGGCTCTGCAGCCCGTTCCCACGCGTGAACTCTACGCCAGCGGCCCCCTGTGAGGTGCAGGGGCCCCGCCCTTCCTGCACCCCAGACAATGTGAACAACCTGCAGCCACTGGATAGGTTGTAAAACTAGTTTTCTTGGTGTTTTGCCATCTAATCAGTTCTCACGTGAGTGTCTTTCTGGGTCAGAGGCTCATGAGTTCTTGGGTTCACTGTGGTCAGAGTCGATAGCCACCTAACAGGAAGTTGCCTCACTAATGAGATAATTCAGAATTTGTTTGGAACTTCAGTCTGTTGCTGGGTGACAAACTCCAATATCTAAAATCCACACAGATCTTGCAGTTTTCTAACTAGCACAATTGAATATCGCTTAGTCAGGAACATCCTAGGAGTCCCAGGCTGTCAAACACCCTTAATTACATTCAGACTGATTGGCATCTCATATCTGGAGCCCTAAACTGCTAGGTAAGTCACCTGAGTCTAGTCAGGTCACGATGGCTCTTCCCGAGATAGGCAATTGTTCCCACGAACAATCTTCATGTTTCTGGTGTGGAAAAGAGATACGACAGTGGCTATTTGCTACGTGTCTCTTACTATATATGCTGGGCACTCTGCTAAGCATGTAACATGTACTAATTTATTAAATTTATGAGGTAGGTGCTACCATATAAGGAAACCCAGAGGTTAAGCAACTTGCTCCTAGTCACACGGCCACCCTTCCCTAGGCTTGTTCTGCCCTTTGCTAGTCCATACCTGATTTTAGCAACAAGTCAGAGGGACAAAAAAAAAAAAAAAAAAATCCCCATAGTAACATTTAATTTGTCTCTAATAATTGCTGAAGACTACTTCTTTCTATCACTAAATCTACTATAAAGAATTTGATTCTAAACAGTCATATAAAAAAACTTTAAAAACTGGACTAATTTTACAGTCATGTAATTCTGACTCTAGAAATGTATATTTGTGTCAAAAATAATGTATCATCATTTTATTAATGAGTTTTGTTCCTTAAAAACTGCTTTATCCCCCTAATGTGAAATCTTATTAAAGTTTTATCCTTATTTTTTTCTTGCATGTCTATTCTGATTTTGGCTTATTGAGACCTAACCTGCCTAATATGCATAGGATACAAATTAAATGCTTCCAAAATATCCAGAGGAAAATTTCACCCAGTCAATTGTTTTGTCACCTATAGTAATATCCTTTTAAATCCATTTTTTTGTTGTTTTGTTTTGTTTTTCCAAAAAGAGCTTTTCTTTAGGGTAGCAATGATTTTGTTGCTATTTAGACACTACCTATTTAACAGCAAAATGTCTTAACACCTGGTAGGTACTTAGTAATACTTAATGAACAAAATTAATTAATTAATATGTACTTTTCACAACACTATATTTATATCATATCATATGAGAATGCTTAATTTACAACTGTTAGTTTAAAAAATTATTAATCAGAAAAAAATATGTTCCTGGGCTAGCTACCAACCATTTCTTGTTACTAACTATTCCCTTCTGTGAAAACATCAAGGGTAGGGTGGGGAGGGAGGGAGGGATGGTGAGGTAGCTACACATGGAAGGGGAACCTTTAGAGCCTTGGATCTCAAACCTATGAGACTCAAAGCCTCCTTTTTATAACAAATATTTTGTTATCCTCCTTTACTATCCTGAAACAAAATCCATAGAAAATATAGTCTATAATACACATAATTTAAAAAATATATAATACCTTCACTGTAACATAAAGGAGAAATAAAAGGAAAGAAATATATATATGAAAATACATAAATATAGCTCTACTGTAAAACATAATGAAGTAGTCAGATACTTACACTGATAAAATGTTGGAATTTAAGAGATGTAGGAAAATCTGCAAGTTGATTCTTCTTATATTTGACATTATGAATGAAGACTGAAAAGGTATATTTAAATGTACACATAGAATCAACATGAATCAAGAGTTACTGACACAAACTGTTGCCAGTGACTTTTATTGAGGACTCAGTTCCACAAGCCGAGATGTTGCTGGTGACATGATCTTCAGAGACTTAGTTTCTAGGCTCATAAAATTATACACAACTTTTTCACCAGTAAATTTAAGGCAGGGCGTTAAAAGCTGTGAGACACATGTGATGATACTTTTTCATTGTTTGCAGCTGCTCTGTACGTTGTGGAAGGTTTACCATCCCTGCTCTTCACTGTATTACATGGTGCCTCGGATCACTGGGACCACTGGAAACACCCCTGCAAATTTCCAAATGCCCCTCGTGGGTAGAACCGCCTTCGTTGAGAAGCACCTCCCTGGAGGTTTGTAATAAGCTGGGATACTTTTTTTTTTACTGTCTTGCCAAAGAGTCTGGAATACCCAACAGTGGTTTCCTAGTATATTGCTTCATTGAACTTTCAATCCACTTTTTATAAAACTTTTATTTGGGAAATCTTGTTGGAGCAATTGAATACAATATATATGTCTGAGCCAACTCATCTGTAGGGCAATGCCATGCTCACTTCAGGCTAACTGAATAACTTTCCATATCCGGGCAAATACAGTCATCTTTGCAAATTATTTCCTTTAAAAATATGGACTTTAGGGGCTTCCCTGGTGGCGCAGTGGTTGAGAGTCCGCCTGCCGATGCAGGGGAGACGGGTTCGTGCCCCGGTCCGGGAAGATCCCACATGCCGCGGAGCTGCTGGGCCCGTGAGCCATGGCCGCTGAGCCTGCGCATCCGGAGCCTGTGCTCCGCAACGGGATAGGCCACAACAGTGAGAGGCCCGCGTACCGCAAAAAAAAAAAAAAATATGGACTTTAGATTCTTGTTTCTATTTAGGACATTCTGATTCTTCAATGATTCAAGGCAAGTTGAGTGAGTGTGGACTTTGTAATGGTTTACTAATCCCTTGTCTTGTCAGTTTCACTCTGAAATCTGCACACCCTTCGTGGGTTACAAAATTATCACTTGACAGCTGCTAAGTGGCCTCAGTGAAATGAGTTGTTCCTTTTGATCAAATCCATAGTAGATAAAAATGACCAATGGCTGCTAGGCTTTACAGAGAAACTAAGTTTAAAACTTTCAAACTATTGTTACTTTGTCACTTTAGAAATGAGTCAGGGAGTGCCAGTAAATAAAATACGTTTACTATTATTTCTTTTTTTTTCTTTAAGTCCTTGGAGTGAGAGGCCCATATGCTTTCAAATCCAATGCAGCAAGGCAAATTAATATAAAGATAAACAGCCAACTTCTTCGGTAGTGAGTATCTTCATTTTCTCCGGTCTCTTCAAGTAAGGAATTACCCTAATCCTGCGGCGTTGGAGCCCCAGAAGGTTGATGGACGGTAGCTGCTGCCCCCTAGTGTAGGACTCCTTGTTACTGCACACACTGGGTTGGAATAACCAGAAGCCCACTGCCAAATGCATAGGAAATAAACAAAGGTGCTGTGTTTAAATGATGCAGATAATTGAGAACTTTTTAAAGTATATCATTCTATTAGAACGAGTAGTTATAACACTTTTTTGTAATTGTTTGAAGAAAAAGTCGTTTAAATGTTTTCCTGTCATTGCTTAGAGTTTGATGTTCTCATCATCATTTTCTGCTCTTCCCACTTCAGGGCTGGCTACATAATTTGCAGGGCCCACTGATAAATGAAAATGTGGGATCCTTTGTTTAGAAAACAGGACAAGAGAGCCATTAAAAGTACTAAAATATGAACCAAAATACTTTTTCCTTTCTTTTTCAACCTCTCCCTTGACTTGTTATGGTGGTTTTTATTTGCTATTTAATGTAAATAATGTAATTTTTTGAAATTTTTAATTAGTCGAATGAAGTTTATCATTCATTTTTATACTGTGCAATGCAAATTTTAAGTGCAGGTATAAGAACAAATATAATTGTATTAAGTGCAAATTAACTCACACTGTGAAATTACTGAAACTATACAATTCATATTTTGTAGCCCATACACACTTATGTATTTTGTTCTTCCCAGAACAATGGAAATGGTTAAAAAAAAAGTATTTCAAATGTTTTTATTTCACTTCCTGATTCATGCACATTCAACCAATATTCTCTACCTTTGGCTTACTGATGAGTAAGTAAAGACTGAATGGAAAAAGGACTATGGGTTGCCCAAGCTTTCCCTTTTCTTCTATGTCAAAATATGAAGCATAAGTGCTTGGCTAGGTAACAGGAGGAGGAAAGAATATGATAGGGTTTCTTGGTCATTTGTGTTTTTTAAACACCTTTGCCTTCTATTTGCATTAGGAGCAGGTTATGGTTCCAAAGGAAAGAATGGCCTCTTGGGGCTCTCAGTGCCCCCATTTACTCAATCATAGGTGTAGCACACTTGGGGACTTCCCTGGAGGTCCAGTGGTTAAGACTTCACCTTCCAATGCAGGGGATGCTGGTTCAGTCCCTGGGAGGGGAGCTAGGATCCCACATGCCTTGAGGCCAAAAAACCAAATCATAAAACGGAAGCAATATTGTAACAGATTCAATAAAGACTTAAAAAAAAAAAAAAGATGTAGCACACTTATCTTGTCCTAGCTTTGAATGTCGCTGAACTCCCTGGTGTTGTGGGCCCAGTGGAATTGTGTGTTCATGGGACGTGGAGAATGCTGTCTGCAGATGGGGAGCTAAGGAATGATGGACACGCATGTTTTATCTCCTCTGCTCATGTGCTTGCTCCACTGTCGCGTCTAACTTCACTTACAATTCACAAGGTCAAAAATCAAATTATCAAGAATTTCATGACAGTGACAGCAGAGCATTAAGCCAAGCACAGGGAGGGCCCTCTGAGTTCAGGACCTTGTACAGGTTGCAGGCCCATGAATCTGGCCTCTTGTAACTTGAATCAGTTCCACAAATGTACACCCAAAATCTGTTTTGCTTGTTTGTTTGGACTTGCATTATTTCCAAATGGGAATGTGTAATTCAGGGTCTTTGGGAGAATGTGGAGAGACTTTTCTTAGTGTACAATCACCAGTCAACAGTTACTTGCAGGCAGGGACAGCTGAAGTGGGATTCTGTGGCTGGAGCCTCATGCTTGGGCCCTGGTCTGGGGGGATGGGGTGGGGGGGGAGGTGGGATGGGTGGGGTGGGGTGTGGTACCATGGTTTCATTCAGAGCCATCATTCTGAGGTGGGCATAAAGATCATTATTGTAGGGATTGTGAGAGAAGGTTTACTACATCTAATGGGGCATGCTCTAAAAGACTAGAAGGATATTTGCTGTAAAGAAATAATTGTGACAAGAGGCAAACTTAAGTTAATTTTTTAAACTTCATAATATTAAGGAATAGACTAGTAATAGTGTTTTTTCAGCGTAACCTTTCAAAATGTGTCTAAATATGCCTGGTAGCAGGGCCGAATTTTAGTTGAAAATTTATGAAATCAAGGATTCAATCAAAATGCACTTGTTCTGTGAGTACCAGGCTTAGAGCCCGTGCTGAGTGAGGGATTCCAAAGGTAGAAGGCAAAGTTCCTGCCTTCCAAGACCCATCTGGTTTGGAAATCAGAACAATAGCCACGAAATTATGAAGAAAGAGTAGAAGGGCCAGTTTTAAATTTTTTTCTAGTCTAGTAATGAAATTTTATCTTACTCAATTTAGACAAAAATCTCTTAAAGACATAGCTTGGTTTCCTACCCTCTCAAAGGGTATCTTGAATGTGGTTTGATTTTTTCCCTTGATGTCCAACACTCATTGGCATTAGCCCGTTAGAATTTTTAAATTATTTCTTCTCCTCCTCCAAGAAATTTCTTTCTCCTGTTTTCTTCCCTGGGTGTAGAGTTATCAGCTCTTCCTTCCATGAATGACCAGCGTATGTTTCTACCAGACCTTCTATGTGTGTCTACCATTTCTTCATTTGCTGCCTGTCATATGGTAGAGGCTGAATACCAGCTAATGAAATTTGTATCCAAGTAGAGCTCTTTATTCCTTTGTGTAGATCCATATTTCCAACTGGTATCATTTTCTTTCTGCCCAGAGGACTTCCTTTAACATTTCTTGTAGTGCAGGTATTGTGGCCATGGATCCTTCAACTTTGTTTATTTCACCTTTTTTTTTTTTGAAAGATGATAATGATCTTCACAACCAGCCAGTTGTGAGATTTGTTTTTGAATGCACGTACCCGTTTTAATGGAGTAAGTTTTTATTACACTGATCTTGTGACCTTGACTAATTAGTCCACCACTGTAGATATGTATTTGGTTTTCCTACAGTGGAAGATTCCATGGATTTGGCTTCATTTCTGCTAGACTTTATGAAGAAGTAAAGTCTTGCCTCTTATCAATTATTGAAAGCATTGTATAATTAAGCTATAAGTCCAAACCACAGGCCCATAAGAATTAGAATGAATCTTAGAATCATGGAGTCCAATCCCTGCCCTAAGTCCACACAAAAAACTTACATATTTTAGAGATAAAGAAGCTGTGGCAATCATGTAAGAATTTTCATTTGCCACATGTATATGACAGAAGCCATATTTTATGTATGAAGATCGTGTTCCTCTGCCTTAGATTATCTGTCCACATCAGGGAGTGTAGTTCCAGTGTCATATCTTTGAAGTGAGTTTTGGGATAGAGCAGGAATGATGAAGAGTAGGTAGCAGCACATTAACATCTAAACATACAGGGTCATTTCCTCTTAATTTACAGGGTCCAGGGTTAGTCTGTCTTTGTATTCATAGCATCTGGCAGAACATATGACTCATATTAGGTGCTCAATAAATGTTTTTATTGTTGGATGATAAAAGATCATTAACAATTATCCCCAGAGACTGATGCTGGATACTAAAGAATCTACAGAGTAAAGAAACAGCTAAGTAATATGTAATTTGGAAAAGGGATGGTGAAAAAAAAAACTTTTTTTTTTTAAATTTAAAAAGATGACCACAATGACCGTGTCATTGTTTTTCTTGAAAGATCTTTACGTAAAGTCATTGATCTCTGTTTAAGAGAATACAGCAAGGGCTTCCCTGGTGGTGCAGTGGTTGAGAGTCCGCCTGCCGATGCAGGGGACACGGGTTCGTGCCCCGGTCCGGGAAGATCCCATATGCCGCGGAGTGGCTGGGCCCGTGAGCCATGGTCGCTGAGCCTGTGCGTCCGGAGCCTGTGCTCCACAACGGGAGAGGCCACGACAGTGAGAGGCCCGTGTACCGCAAAAAAAAAAAAAAAAAAAAAAGAGAATACAGCAAATGCAACAGAGCCATAAATATGACCATTAAAAGGCACAAAAGACAAGGTAGGAGATAAAAGTAATTATATGACTGTTTTAAAAAAGTGATGAATATTGACAGAGAAGCATAATCCAGGAGTAAGCATAAGGTGACTAATTTTCAGAGCTGGAAGAAATCACAGGAATCATTCTGGTCAGTTCTTTAATTTTACAGAAGATAATGCCAAAGTCCAGAGGAGTGAGATGGCTTTTCAAGGCATCACAGTAAATTGCAGAAAGTGAGGCCTAGAGCCTAATTTATCTCTCACTACAACTCTTTCTACTCTTCAGCTCAGCCTGCTCCAAATATTTCCTCTTCAGTGTGGAAGATCAAATAAAAATATAGACTTGGGGTAAAGATCTAGAACAAAGGGAAAACAAGAAGGTAATTATTTTTATATGCCAAGGGATTTTAAAAATAAATTAAAATCTGAACATGAATATCCATGTCAGGACTTTTCCCAAATTTGAAAACCTGCCAAGCACCAGAGTTTCTGTGTAGATAGAATTTTTTAAGTGAAAATTTGCAGCATGAAAACAAATCCCCAACCTTAAACAGATGGGAATTTGTGGGGCAAATACAGCTAATATTCACAATATCACAAGATCAAGCTTCCAGTTTTGTAAAGACTGCAGGAGCCTAACTTGAGGGAACTTTGGATAAAGCCAAACAAGAGTCCGAAAATCTGCCAAGCACCAGAGTTTCTGTGTAGATAGAATTTTTTTAGTGAAATTTAGCAGCATGAAAACAAATCCCCAACCTTAAACAGATGGGAATTGGTGGGGCAAATACAGCTAATATTCACAATATCACAAGATCAAGCTTCCAGTTGTGTGAAGACTGTGGGAGCCTAACGAGGGAACTTTGGATACAGTAAAGCCAAAACAGAGTCCTCCTGCAGAGGGCACTGGCGAACAGGCTGGGAGAGCACGGCTGCGGCACACTGCGTCCCCCTGGAAGGCGGGAGCCCCTCTTAAATCAGGCTCTGATCCATCATCACACTCCAGGGGCAACTGGAGCAGGAAAGACACAGTGTCAGGCTTTAACTACGTGCTCCCCGCAGGCAAAATTCCCCACTCTTTCTACATGTGTTCTCGGTGCTGCAGGCTGGTTTGGAGAAAGTTAGGCTTTTTCTTAACCCAATAAACGGTCAACAGAGGTGACGGAAAATGTATGGAAAATGCATTTTCTCTGAGTTGTGATAAATAGAACAAACAAGTAAAAGAATCATTAAAAAGTACTTCGAGCCACTCAAATGTTGAGAATTTGCTTCAATGACATTATAAGGTAAAGAAATGTAGTTAAACTAATTTCCATTTAGGCAAGAATGTGTTTACTCTCTTTATCTTAGAGATATTAAGCCTAATGGAGTTTTGAAAAATATTTTATTTTATTTCATTGAAATATAGTTGATTTACAATGTTATGTTAATTTCTGCTGTACAGCAAAGTGGTTCAGTTATACAGATATATGCATTCTTTTTAATATTCTTTTCCATTATGGTTTATCATAGGATATTGAATATAGTTCCCTGTGATATACAGTAGGACCTTGTTGTTCATCTATTCTATATATAATAGTTTGCTTCTGCTAATCCCAAACTCCCATGAAATATTTTAATAAGAGGGAACCGTGGGCATGGAGGAGAGAGGGGGAGGTAAGCAGATATAGCAGATGGAGTAGACATGTTGAGGAATGTAGCTCTGGGCAAGAGAAAGGAATTTGAGGCAAAGGACACCTGGGCTTTGGAAATGGACCTCGAGCTTGCTTGGTGGATCAAGGACCAGCCTCAGGTTATATAACCCAGGTATCTGGGACAGAGACGGAATTGCTGCATTAGGAATGAGAGGTGATCCTGTCCATTGGAGAAACACTGTACGAGTACCATATATTTACTTTAGTGTTCATGTACCCGAGTCCGTGGATGAAGAATGTCTCCTGCCATATCAGTAAATGAACGATGTTGCAGCCATCAAGCTATCAGCCACTGCAGCCACCCACGACTGTGCACCCTGAGGGGATTCAGGATGGAACAAAGCAGGATTCGCTCTAGATAGTTCAGGTGCGTATCAAAGGAATGATTTCAATGAGCCTGAACTCTTGCACCTCCCCATACACAGAAAAGTACTAAATTCATTAACTTGAGATGTCTGGTTTTCTTAACAGTAACCTTTTGATGTTCCAACTACCTGGGTCTTTCTTGCAAAAACTATATACCTGGCTCCTCCCTGACCTCTTGGGAGCTGTCCCTCAGAGCTATCTGAGAGGCTGCCTCTCGGGCTTTAGTCCTCAGAAAGTTCACCGAATAAAACTCCTCATCTTATCCCAACTCAGCGTACTCTCTACTTTTCCACGACCTCCCAAATGTCCATATTAGGAGTCTCTGTACAAGGAACTTCTGAAACATTTCCTATGAGTCCACGGACTCAAGTTACAGATGCTTTCCATAAACATAGACTGATCATTATATGGTAGGGTACCTGACAATGGCTTTTTGTGTAAGATCTTGCATCGAAAAACACATATCTTTAGGTTATAAAGCTGCATTAAATTTGGAGAGGATGTCTAACAAAACAAAGCTTCTTTAGATCAAAGGTATTCCTTTAGCCACTATTTGGAAAAAAGAGTAGGTCGGGTTTGAATCTATTCATAGAAGTCTATGAATTTAATTTTAATTTGGGAAGGATTAAGGTTAGTTCAATTTGAATTTTAAACAGTTAAAAATATCTTCTCTCTTCACTTATTAGATTTGAGAGGATCGACCGAGTGAATAATTGGGAGAAGGGGTTGTTAGCTCACAGCCAGAAAAAGACTGTATATTCCGAGTCAGTTGCTTGGAAACAGAAAGCTGGACTCCACAGGCTCTTCGGGCACCTGGGACTCCGCTTACAGCAGCCAAACCTGGGCTGCGTGGCCCAGGTACCTCCTTTTCATGTCTGCAGGCATGTCACCTTTTAAGAGAGGATTTCTGAGGCCACCTACATAAACTTGCAGTCTTTTCTCAACCTTTGGCACTTCCTATCGCTCTTTGTTGCTTTGTTTTTTCTTTTCCCTCCTTTGATCTTATCACAATAAAAAATACTAAATATTTTACTTTTGTTCCTCTGTCTTTTCCTCTAGAATACAAGTTCCATGTGAGGAGGGATTTTGGTCTTTTTTGTTCACTGCTGTATCTCCAGTGACTACCACATAGTAGAAACTCAATAAACACAACTGAGTGAAAGCCTGCTAACTCTTCCAGAGCCTAATCTACTTCCTCCATGGAGTCTGTCCTGATTTTCCTGCTCACCTCCAATGTGCTCTGGCAGGACTCTGAGTTGGGGTAAGATGAGGGAGTGACAGGAGATGGGGCCATATTGTGAAGGACATTGAGTCTCATCAGGTAGGCAACGGAAAGCCAAACAGGGTCAAAGGAGCCTTAAGATTAGTTTGCTTTTTAGAGAGCTTACTCTGGCAATCTTGGAATGATCGGGCTGCAGTGGGAAGAGATTGGTCTTAGGGGAACCTCGTGGAAGGCAGCTGTAATAGACCTGCTTAAATATCTTCTGTGAAAGCTGTCCTGAACCTCCACCCCCTCCAAACTCTAATAAAATAGCATTGACAGTTCTTCACCTTGTGTCACCATTTTGCCCTGAACATACGTCTAATATGGCCCATGAAAAAATCCCAGGTGGACATAAATGGAAAATCCCTAGACTCTGCAGATATGGACAGATATGGAGAAATTGCTCAAATGATGGCACAGCAAAAATTTCAAGGCCTGGCATCTGGCTCAAGGCCCAGTCACGTTGACCCATAAAATTAACCATCAGAGTGTGTGTGTGTGTGGGTGTGTGTGTGTATTTAGATTATAATATAATAGCAGCCAAATAAAAACCTTTCTTCTTACTGAATACCACTGTGTACAAACTCTCCAGTATGTCTCAAGTAAACCACTGGAATCGCTATTGCTATTTGACCATATCTCTCTTGCCAAGAGCTCTGACACCAAATAAACGTATAAGATTTAAAGAAAACAGTGGCTCAATCCTTTACATAGTCCTCCCTAAGCAAACACTCTTGGAGAGCTCCCCTCTGCAGTGTGGTAGATGGAACTTCAAGTGAAGCTACCAAATAGAAGTTTAGGCAAATTCTTGAAAACCTGTTTGCTAGGAACCAGTTCTATCTAACCATAAATCTCTTGTTGCCTTGACTGTTTCTTCTTTTATGACACAAGCAAATAAAGATAGAACGCTTCCAAACCAGATTTTCACTTCTTTTCATTTGCTCTTGCCTCAAAATTATATCCTGATTCTTCCAATTCAACAAACAGTGGCGTGTTTTTCAGGTCCATTTAGGGCACTGGGGAGCTGGTAGACATCGTTCTGGAGTTCCACTACTTCATGATATCTTTCACAGGGGTGGGATCCACTGGGAAAGGAGCTATTGAGAGGGTGATGACTCAAGTTTTGTATTTGTCCTGTTGAGATGCTGGCAGAATCCACACTGATGTTTCCAGACAGCATTTGAATATGCAGGTGTGAAGCTTGGGCAGGAAACAAAGCTGAAGATGGACATACAAAAACTATCTGCACTGCGGCATTTTCTCTTGAAAATGCAAGAGACCACCCCCCCCACCAAAAAAACATACAAATATATTTTTAAAGGAAGAAGTAAGTTTCTCAAGGAGAAGTATACATTATTGCTCTGCAGTACGGTCAGAGGACCAGCAGCCTCCGTGTTGCCTAGGAACTGTTTAGAAATGCAGAGTCTCCAGCCACACTCCAGACTCCATGAGTTAGAATTTGTATGTTAGTGAGATCCCCACGCCATTCACATGCACATCTGCATTGGAGGACTCCTGCAGCGCACCCAGGAGAGGGCCAAAGGCCGGAGCTGGAGGAACATCTGCATTTATGAGGCTGGCAGACAGAAGAGACTTGAAAGCAAGACCAGGAGAATCAGAAGCTGAAAACATCGAGAGAAAGGTCTAAGAGCAGAGGATAGGACACCAGTCTAGACGAATTATACTTGGGTAAGAGGGCGATATGAGGACAAAGTTAACCAATGCCTTTTAGTTTTTAGTTTCTTTTGTTTTTGTCTTTAGCAACTCCAGATTTTCTAGAGACTATTAACAGCATCACCTTTCTCTGCTCTTCTGGCCTCCATGCACCAGAGAGGATGAAAAGATCACCAAGCAACCAAATATCTGGGCTCTTCTTACCTTTTAGGGTGGCACGTTGCTTTTCGTATGTGGGTGATTTAGGGTAAGTGAAGAGAATTTTGAGATGGGAGCAGACTGCCCTGAGAACAGTATGATTGAAAGGTAACAGGCCAACAGAACAAATAGACTGGCTTGGGCCTGAGGAGCGAGGGTTGAATGGGGAGGAATAACCAGCACCTGGAGAGGGGGAGAGGCCGTGAGGTTTGTGGGCCGCAGGGCCACCTGCAGGGCTTCTGAGGCTTCGGGGCAGCTGGGACGCAGCCACGTAGAGGTGGGGAGGGCAGCGCTGCAGGCACAGCCTCCCGCTTTCCAGCGCGTCTCCCGCAATGGGCCTGAGGACCAAGCCCCTCACCTCGTCCCCTGAATTCTGTGGTCCAGGGCTTCTTGTGCTATCCAGAGGGGTGCGAAAAAGGAGGGTAGGGAGAATGCCAAAAATTGACTGATAGAGCATGTAATTAAGAAAAAGAACAAGTGTGATATTTATTTAACTTTTACTATTGTGGAGAAATTTATGCCTGTTTCATTTAGTTTACCCTCTGTTGCCACCGGAGTTGCTTTTTTTCTGATAGACTTTATTGGAAGTGGTTTCTCACAGATTAACAGTCCAGTAACTCCTAAAACATAGGATGAGGATCCAGTCTCCCTACTCTGTGTGACTGGACAGAACCTCTCTGGCTAAAACTTACCCGCTCCCACACCCTCACTGCAGGGTGTCCGTAGACATCAGGCTTCCCACTGTGCTTAAAGACTGACCCTGCATGAAGACCCCTCTGTCTCCAATCCTCACAGCTGCCCTACTGGCTTTAGCTAAAACACTTGACCTAACATACTCCCTTTCTTGTCCCCCCATCAATTAAGTTCACCTATTATATGCTAATAGCATCCTTTACTTCCTATCACAGAAGTTATCATAATTAGACGGTGATTTGTCTGATTATTCAGTATCTATCTCCTATAGATGATTTAATGTCTATCTTACTATCCTGTAAGCACCACAAGGGCAGGGACCGTGTCTCTTTTGTTACCCCTCTATTTCCAGTACCTATGACAGGCCCCGGCACATGAGGTGCAGTCGATAAATATTAATGGAATGAAAAGATGAATGAATTTCATCTTGCATACGAGACGATGAAGACTCACTAGCCAAGTCAAATCACTAGCAAGTGAAGTACAGAAGCATGGCTCTGTTCTCACTGGTTCCACCGCCTACCCGTCCCCACGCCAGAAGGCACCTCATCTCCCTCTAGACTTCAGTGTCCTGGCGGGAGCACTGGTGCTGGACAAGGTGGTGAGGGGGAAGCAGGCACAGAGGTAGCTCTGGATTGGTCCCTTCTCACTTGCCCTTTCTCTGTTTGTTCACCAATTTCAGTATATACTCTATGAATAATAACTCGGCACCTACCGAAAAGAGTCTGCCTGTTTGCAGAAGTCTTAGCATCTCTGGCCCAATGGCCTTAACCCTTATGTGGAAGATCATATTGAAATATCCAAAACCATGACCTCTCACTTCTCCTCCACCTTCATCTGTATCATGGACTTGTTGACTGGGAGAGAGAGAGAAAAAAAAAAGCACAACCTAAAATTTAAGAATTATGTTTTAGCATAAACAGGACTCTGCCCTCCACAAAAGTAACCTCATGATTGATCTGACGTTAAAGCTTACCTCTTCCTTCTGGGATTTATAACTTTCAGAGTGTTTAGAGATGATCAGTATTTTGATCAATTAGGATGCTGCACATGCATCCCAAAACTCAATTCCACACATACAGATTAGGAACGATTTCACTAACAGCAGAAAATGTGAAAAAGACAGGATTTCAGCGAACTATCAGCTTAACGACTCAGTAATGGGATGGAGTTCACAAAAAACTAACCAACCGCCCACACTCCCACCCACCCAGTTTAGTTTTAGGCTTCATAACAATGAATCAAGTTCCTCCACGTTGACCTGGTCAAATCACAGATGGAGTTTCGTGATCAGTCCTAGCTGACACATTCTCAAGTGTGGAGACTGGAAATTACACTTATTTGAAAGAACTGGGAATATTTAGCCCGGGAAAGAGAACACTAGATGGCATAAGAGATGCCTTCAAATTTCTGCAGTGCTGTCATATTGGTGAAAAATTGTTTCTTCTGTGAGATCTTAAGGGAAGTTGGAAATTATAAGGATATCTATTTTGGCTCAATCAAAGGGAGACCTTTTTAGCCCAAGGTGGCCCGTGTGGGTCTAGTGCTTGGGGTTTGGTGGGGATGGTGTGGAAGCCGTCAGGCGGTGCTCAGCGACTGCCACGCTGCGGCCCTCTGGGCTGAGAGGGCGGCCCCTGGTGGACCCTGCACGTGCCCTGCTCTCCCCAGCCTCCTGCCTGCTGCTTGTGGCTGCACAGCATGTTAGCTCATTGTGTTCTTTGCTTGAAGTGTCTGTGATTTGCTTTGTTCTTTAAAAACAGCATGACACTGAGTATTCCAGTTCACTTATTTGATTTTCACGCTTTGGGCAGTTGCAGGAAACTTGTAAATATCGGCTTGGCATAAACGAAGATGAGTCTGTATTGTCCGTTCTCCCTTCGCTTCCTTTCCTTCTGGACCACAGTCAGACCTTTCTGTCATCGTGGACACATACTCATGGCAGATGAATGAAACTGGCAGATATATCAATAGAACACAAAGTTAAGTATAATGCTGGGAAAACAGGATTCCAACACACCAGACTAAGAGACTGGGGTGTTTAAATTTGGTGTGACAAAGAGCTTTTCCCCCAAACCACAGTTTTCTTGCAGGAAAGCCTGCAGGGGCTGTCTACAAGGGGGAGACTCATTTGAAGGCCCACCTCTCAAATACATATTTTCTGTGTCTTGATCCTCTCCCCTCCCTTCCTCCTGTCCCAATCTCTTGCCACCCAGCACACAGAACAGAGTACCTGTGACTACTCATCAAAACCCACGGCACCGTTTCCACCATTTCATTTAAGGCTGCGGAGACCTGTCAAACACCTGGGGTTTCTTGGTTTCTTTTTTTCCTCCTCCACCATTTAAACATCATATCCTTTTGCTACTGTCTACTTCAGATGTCTATGATCTCTTTGGTTCTCCTCTTCTCCGGGTGCACGGTAGGTGCTCAATAAGAACGTGTTACGGAATAAACCCTAACAACCTACTTGGTTCAGGTTACCACCACCTCTGGCCCCGACTCCCGCAGACCTCATGAGCTGTCCTCTTGCCTCTAGTCTTGACCCTTTTTCAGGCAGTTCTTCATGATGCCGGTCAGAAGGAGCTTCCTAATATGCTAATCTGATCGTTTCATTTCCATGCTTAAAACTCCTCTGTGGCTCTAAGGATAAAGTCTAGACTCTTACATGGCAACCAAGGCCCTTCACGATCGATGCCTACCTTCTCTTTTAGTCCTCCCAGCCTCTTCATCTTTCTATCTTCTTGTCTGCGCCGGCAGCCCTCTCCAGTTTATATCCCCTTCTCCAGGGCTTGCCAACACCCTGGGCTGGGGTGAGGCCCTCCTTTAATGGTGGTCACTAGACTGTAAACCTCCCTGAGGTGCAAAACAAATCATATTAACTTCACTCCAGTGTCTGGCCAACAACAGAAGCTCTCTGAATGTCTGCAGAAAGCATGAATGTGCCCAGCGTGTTTATGCCCATTTTATAGAACTCTGCTGTTCTTTCTTCAGGGAGGCAAGCACAAACACATGGAATGGGCAGCAGATGAGGAAGACAGGATGGAAATTAAAATTCTAAAAGGCCAAACTAGGACGTAGAATAATTTGCATTTTGAATTAATGTTTCTCATTTTCTCTTCACTTTTATAACATCCTATTATTCATAGTATAATTTCATGAACAAGATCGAACTTCTACTGGTAAAAAATACAAAGATAATTTATATACTTCCACATTGAAAAGTGGTTAAAATGTAGAAGCTGGGCATTGTAAAGCTTATTACGCAGCTTTATTGTGGAATACAGGACAGTACCTTGGTATCTGAAAGGACTAAATTCAAGGACCCTAAGAGCTACTTATCAGTTATGTGATTTGGGAGAAGTTCCTTGATGGAAGAATGCACCTCCTATTGTGCCCGGCAGGTGGGAAGGACTGAATTGTTCCTGCTCTTCCTCTCACTTGTGGGTTTTTTTTTTTTTTTTGCGGTATGTGGGCCTCTCACTGTTGTGGCCTCTCCCGTTGTGGAGCACAGGCTCCGGATGCGCAGGCTCAGCGGCCATGGCTCAAGGGCCCAGCCGCTCCGCAGCATGTGGGATCGTCCTAGACCGGGGCACGAACCCCTCTCCCCTGCATCGGCAGGTGGACTCTCAACCACTGCGCCACCAGGGGAGCCCTCACTTGTGGTTTTAAAGAGATCTGGGAATACAGAGCTTCAATACTAAATAATTTTTTCTTTTTACTTTTGAAATAAAAGGGAGGCATATTAGTTTCTTAATTCAGTGTCACTCAGAAGAAGCAGCTGCCTTGGCAGCAAAAGATAATTCTTTACTTATAATTAACATTACTTTTAGAAAAATGTAATTCTGTGTCACTGATATGCAGACCTTTTCTCTTGGGCGTCTTTTAAAGGAAATAAAATTACATTTTAAAGTATTACATATGTAAGAAACAAACCAGCAATTGTAATGCCCCAGTGAATCCTGAAAATTTATTATTTGGGAGAATATCAGATATTGATCCTTTGTTTTACAGCTCATGATAATAATCAGAAGATATACATTTTGAAATGAAAGTCAAAAGAAAAGAACAATTACATATAATACAGATTACAGATATTTTACTTGTACATAAGCAAAGCAGTACTAAAAGCATATTTATGTGTCCACAGTTAGTGAACATGGCATTTTTCTGTTTAAAGCTGCAGCAACTCAAATCCTCTTCGGGTCAATAAAGAAAGACAGATGGAGAAATACATTTAGGGCTATCACCATGTCTGGCTGTAAACCTATTTTTAATCTTTTCCCTCCCCCCATATATATATGTATATACTTTATTGCCTTTATATTTCTGCTGGTTTAATATAATTAGTATACTAAATAGTTATCTGCATTTATTTGGTTTCTAAAAATATATAAAATGCATCGGAATAGAGCTCCTGCAGCTTTCAAGCAGTCACTGTCCTGGCATCAGAAGCTTACTCTGGAAATGTAAAGCAGCAATACTGAATAAATAGTGATTGTTCTATCTTCTCCGTACAGCTGATGGTCTTCAACCAAAACTGAAAAATACTGTGGCAAACAGTATAAACATGCAACTTAAAAAATGGACATAATATAAAAGTAATACTTATGAGCTAAATTTAATACAATATGGACTAATAAAGACAACTTTAGGTAGAAGAGGGATGTGAACACAGCATCCTTATTTACATATAAGTTAAGGCCCAATTTTTCAAAGGCAATGCACACAAGGAACCGTCCATCTGCTATGCCCTTTGCGCACCTGAAATCAAGAGTTTCTGCCTTTTCCATATTGTCTCCTCAATCCATTATTACAGTTGTAACTTGGAAAGATGTTCACAGAAATGGTTTTAAATGAAGTTTCTTTTCTCTAAAGGCCACTTTGCTCTTATTCACAAAGAAAATTTTCTTTTAACGCAGGTGCAAAATGTATTTACATTCTGGAAGCAAGTGCTTATTTGTTCTTAAATGTTGTTAAAATTCACATTTCACACCGTAACTTTTACATTTTTACTGTATTATTCTTGTTTGAGCTCTAGTTTGATTAATTTGAACTACAGAAATTGATGACTAGCTCAGTGATGGCTGAGGGATGGCTGAGGGATTTAAATGGGTAACTCCTATTAACACCAACCGAAGTCTCACATATAAATACCCTGTGCATCAGGAGAAAAAAAAAAAAAAAGCTAACAAACCAAAGTATCTCATAAGAACAACAAAAGGATTGAGGCAAGCCACTACGGATCATTCGCTGAGGATGACAAACACTCAAAAGGGTCAAATATACTAATACTATTTCAAATTATTCCCTGGTAGGAAAAAAAAAATCTTCTCATGTATTTAATACTTGTAGAAAATCACAATAAAACAACTTTCAGTGTAATAATAATTTTAAAAACTTACAATCTAATTTAGTATTCAGAACCTGAATATTCCCCCAGATGCAAAATTTTCTATTTGGTATTTTTGCGTACCATTGCCCACTTCCCCTCTGAAATGTATCCAAAGATGTGGCACTTAATCAAACTCATTTGTATTCACAATAGATAAAAATAATCAGAAATAGACTAAGATATTTTTAAGATGTTCTAGGGAAATATTTCCTCTATTTAAAAAAAATACTTAGAAAATATTTCTTAGAGATGTGCTTCCAGAAGTGTTGATAATATAACTGATTAAAAAGTACAGCTGCTCATTGTATTAATCAAATTCACATTTATATACTCTTCTCATCTAGGAAATAGTATTTCTATCTGTAGTTAGGTCTGTGAAGATTATTTGGCAGCTTGAAAATTCAGAAGAAGTTGTCAGAATCCTACTACCAGTCTTTCTTTAAAGTTATTAGGTTAATGCTGATAATAATTTACAACAGTTAAGTTGGATACTTTGTGTTTTTCATGGCATGCCCAGGCATCGTTGCAATTAAAAATTGCGAAGTCTAATATATCTAGGTTTAACATTTTGATTTAAATAGAATGTGATCAACTTATAAAAATGTTTTTCTTTGTGAATAAGATCTCAATTTCTCTGAACAACAATAACAAAATGACCCAGTACAGAATGGAACCCTTTAAAAATAAGGCATATATCAGGCATACATAAACCATTATTGTCACAAAATCTACAAATTATTTTGATTTTTTAATTCTAATTTTTAAATATATATGGATATGAAATAACTATTATAAACTGAGAGCAAATGTGTATAGATTGTGGCTATTAGATAAGAATCATTTATTTCTCAAGTTTTTTTTTTGCAAAACAATATAATGGCAACGTCAACTCGATAACTCCAAGAACCCAAAGAAAATATTTTTAGTTGAGGTTTGCCATTTAGCTGCACTAGAAAAGGCAACTATGCATTATTACTTTCAGTCCTCTAGAAGCTTCTATATATTGTCATAGCCATTCTTAAAAAGTTTCATTGGAAACCTAAATATAGCAGCATTCTCAGCATTCATTAAACCAAAAATAAGTCAAATGCGTTTAAAACATCAAAAATTGCCCTCATGCATAGGATATAACTTACACCTTTTTATTGTTACCATGGCATTAATATACTAATCCACTTTTATTTTGTTGCATGTAAATAATACAGACAATATGTTTTCCTCAGAATAAAAAACTACTTTAAATTTTAGATTAAAGTCTTAATTATATTGTACCAAATTCTGATCAGAGGGAATGTAAAAATGGCTAAGAAGTATCTGACCACATCCATCTAGATACTCTTGTGCATCTTAGTTAAGTCAGTACTCATGGGAGGGGTGTTGACTCACTTTTGGTTTTATAAACAAGAAAATATATGTACAAATGGAGATTAATGTCCTGCAAAAGTCAAGCTGAAAATTAATAAAAACAAACACTGAATTTAACTTTATTTCCTTGGTAAAAAGTAACTAACTCCAATCTACTTTCTATTTAAGTGACTGGAAAAATTGCAATAGTTCATAATGTACACAGTAAATTATGTGCAAGCAATAACTTATCCATGGGTGCTTACACCAATAGACCATACATATAATGTGGGTTATTTTAAAATAAAAAAATTATCACTTAAAGCAACCTTCCTGAAGATATCCTTGGATATCTTTTTTTTTTTTTTTTTAAGACATCTCTAATTTATGTATGATGGCAACTCTGAGGATCCATGAGACTAAAATAATAAGTCAGGGCAGAAACAAAACACATAATGTATCAGGAAACCCCATGCCTGTTTGGATAGATATTCAACAATTACATTTTTGTTCAACAGTGTCTGAAGCACTGCAAACCTTTTAAACGTGTAATTTACTTCATGAAAATATTTCTGCTCTTGTATGTGGTTCATTCATATGCTGGAAATACTGTAAAGAAAAGATTAAACACCAGATTAAAAAGAAAACCTGAATTATCTCACCTAATTAAGCAGTGGCTAGGATGGGTTCACAAGGTAAATGCAAGTCAGTTCTTCTGGAGTCAGTTTCCATGGCGGAGCCCCCTATGACACTTGTGTAGCTGTAATTCAGCAACGCATGGAGTCTGGCGACATGCACACAAAGTCATCATCACACAATATGCAATGTAACTCAGTCACAGGATAAGTATTAATAAAAAATATTAAAACATCAACATTCACTCCTTAATTGATTACATGGAATAAATAAACTAAGCCAGTCACATATTTCTCTTCATTCTGAAGTCACGGTTTTATTTATGTATACACACAGTATAATACTTTCCTAATGCTCTCAAAATGCTACAAATAAAAATGAAGGCTTTGCATTACAGCTGCTGGACAAAAACATCAACACTGTGGATGTGTGAAAACACAGTTTCTTTGTTCTTTAGCATCAGTGCACAGGGTATGGCTCCAAGTGGTATGCAAGTTAGGACAGAAAAAAAGATACGGTGGCTTGTGAAATATATCCTCTGTTCATCATTGGCACAAAATCAAAGAAGGAATTTTCACTGTCCTTGGTACCTTTACTGGGTCTCTCCCCTGAAGACAGATAATGTTATACATATATGCCTTCAGGATTAAAACCAGACGAGATAGGATTCTGTAGAATACGAAGATTACTGGGGAGCTGCCGAGAGGAACCAGGTCGCTTCAGAGACCCCGACTGGAATGGTGCCTCTAAACAGGAGACAGAGAAAGTCATCTGATGTTTGCAGTAACCTGGAGTACTTAGCAACATGAAAAATTAGAACTTTTCCTGCTCTCAAGAACCAAATAACATACAGTAACGAATGCAACCCCCTGTGAGTCCTGGGTGAGAGGTAGAGGTTACGTCTGCTTGACCCTCTCAGTTGAGAAAATAGTTTTCAGTGATTTGAACAGTTCATGATCTTTCCTTAAAAGGTGAACATTTTGCTTCTCTTTCTGGGTTGTTCAGATTATAGGCATATACAGATTTAGAAGTGTCTTTTAAATATCAGCACAAATTAATAACAAAGACTTTTAGGAGAGGAAGAAGGGGAATTAGGAACAGAGAGAAGCTAAAACTCAATTAAATAAACTCAACTAATACACTACGGCTCACACACATTTCAGGAAAAGTTTGGAAGGAAGCAGTTTAAAACTAATGATAGGATATCTGGTCATCTAAGTAAATAAATAACCTAAATATTATTGATTTCCCCCAGAAACAGTAAGTACATCAAAATTTTTTTTAAGCGGCCCAAGAATTAGCTTTGAATGGTAGGAGAACGTTTTTACCGAATGTAAGCAGTTTATTCCAAGCTAAGAGAGTAAAGTTTTTAAAAAAGAGATTTCTCAAATCTTACCCCTTTCTAGGTCTGCATGCGAGGCCTCCACTTCGATGGGCTCCGCTGGCAAAACGGTGACTTTCGTCCCTGTCTGCTGGATAAACTGTTGGAGGTTGACTTGCCGCAGCTCCTTGGTCAGCTGCTCCAATTCTTGTTCTTTGTCCTAGATGGGAGTTAAATGCTTTCTAAAATTTGAGGATTCACTATTGGCCAGCTACAGACATCCTGGTGACAGCCCACCTGCTACAAGGGTTGAATGTGGGACACCTTTCACAAGAACGCATTTAACAAACTTGGTTTATATCGACGTAATGGGCCAAAAGTTAAGCAAATAAAGGACAACAACTTCTTCAGTCTGTCCTCTTAAATGTCATGCTTTCCTCCGTTAGGAGTATACTATGCACCTGATGAAATAAATATGTCTCTAAACTTTCATGAATAAAACACTGGATTCCATCCATCCTGGTGTTTACAGCAAGCTTGCTAAGCTGTTCACAATTAAACGTCCTTATTATCTACTTCATAACTGACTGCAAAATGAATAGTCACTTGGGTCCATGAGATTCAGGGTTCTTGTTTTTTTTAAACTGTTGAAGTTTTCATGGGATCCATTATTGAGATTTATATCACAGCAAGGAAAGCAAGGAGAGCAAGATTCCCACTATGGGGTTTTTTAATCCTTGATGAGCAGATCTGAGAACTGAAGAGCCCTAAAGTAAGGAGACCAAGTTTGGACGGCCAGAAAGCTCCAAAAGCAAGGAGAGGCATTCTATTATCAAATGGACTTTCTTCTCTTTCTCTCCTTTAGGCACTATAAGAAAAAGTGGCAAGGCCGCATCCAAGCTGGTTGTGTCAGAGGACGTGGTATGGGTACAGGGAAGAGAAAATAGAAAGGCGGGGTTTTTCGCTACTTTGAGTGTAGGGGGTACTTGGAGATACGTTAGTAGTTTGACTATTAGATAACTTTTCACAGGTAGTGGGGTTTATTAGTAACAATTGTCACAAATTAGTGTTTCCTGTAATATCACGGCAATACAATTTCCAACTGCACTCGTTTTGTGTTGAAATGAATCCAAATAGTAAAATGCTGACAAATCATAAGTTCACAACCTTCTATTCTATGAGAAATTCCTGACTTTGCAGATTTTGGTGGTAGTTCTACCTCTCACTGCAGTTAGTGGCAGAGAAAGGAAATCACATCAGTTCTTCCCGAAACGTCAGCTTTCTCTGCTTGTGGAACTGTTCCTACTCTACAGCAGCTCTTCTCAAACTCCAGTGCGCACAGGCACTATGTGGAGATGCTGTTACTACGTACACTCTCAGTTTCTAACCAGTAAGCCTCACGGTTCACTCTTTGATCCATGATCACACCGCTTCTAAACCAGCACTGTCCAAGTCAGCAGCCACTGCACATATGTGCTGCTGAGCACTTGAAATGTGGCCAAATGTGACTAAAACAGAAATCTAAATTTATTTAATATTTTTAAAGAGCTTTACTGAATATTATTTAACTTTAATTTATTTAAATATAAGTAGCTGTATTATAATCAACTGTGTCTCTTTCTCATTTCAGCTGTTAGAAACTGATAGCTCTTCGCAACTCCCATTAACATTATCACACTGTCTTTTCAAGAACGGGTATCCAAGAAATATAAGCTGAGTGATCATGGAGTAAGTGTGAAATAGACATGTTCTCGTACCCATTAGAGATGGGAAAAATCAGAGAGGAACCTGCCCCTCTCCTCAGGGAAGCAAAGGACAGTTACGGGAGAGGGGAGGAGGTGGGGTGAGCAACAAAGGAGACGTGAGAGATAAGCAGCCAGCTAGCCGCACAATCACTGGTGAACCAATCCTTGGTAATCCTTTCAGCTCTGGTTTCCCTATCACTAAAAGGAGAAGGTCAGATTCCCTATCTCATCATTAGTGTCCATTCCAGCTCTGAGATTCTCATCTCATGTATTCGATTACCAAATGCTATCACTGCCACAGTAAGAAAGCTTCTTCCGTGGAAAAGGATCTGTGTGGCTTCAGCTCTCATCTTTGTTTTGGCCTCATATCTTAGCTTTGTTGTAAGTCACAGAAATTCTAAGAAAATGATAAACCAAAGTAAGTTTCTAACTTTAAATGTAAGAGAAAATGAACAATCAGTAAAGAAGATGCCAAAATATATTTAATTCTTTTTTCTATATGTATATTTCCAGTCAACTTTCTGTGTTTTATTGAACATTTTTTCTATTTTCAGATTCTTTTCCATGACCAGTGATGAAAATAAAGGCATTATCATTTTGGAAAATCAAGAGCAAACCTACAGTGATTTGCAGAAATACAGAGTTTAAGAAGCTTCCATGAGGAAAGAAAAAGAGGAGTTCAGTTTTTTAGATTCCAAATATCTAATTCTTTTAAATAGATGAAACATTCGAATGAAAGTGTTCTTACCTGTAATCGTTTGGTGGCTTGTCCAAGAGATCTTTCCACAGCTTTAATACCATTCTCCAGCCTCAGACTCTGCTGGCCTTGGATGTCAATTTCCCCTCTGACCTTACCGATCTTTCCTTTAACCTCTTCTTCATTGACCTGTGCCTCTTGAACTTCCCGTTGCAATTTTTCTGCTTCAAGACCACTTTCCATAGTCTGGATTTGACCCAAATAGTCCTTTAATTTGCTCTCACATTCTGTTATTTTCTGTCTTATTTCTTGAAGTTGATCTTTCAGCTGTTTTTCATTTTCCTGTTCAATCTGTAATTCATTTTCCCAAAATTCCTCCTCTTCAATTTCTACATCGTTTCTTTTGATCTTTTGCTCCAGGCGGACAATTTCTTCTTCAAGGTTAGAGTTATATTTTTGCTCCCAAAATCGTATTTCTATTTCATTTGATTCTAGCTCTTTCTCAATGGATTGGAGTTTCTCTGTCTGCAAACGGATCAGCTTCTTTAACTCATCTGCTGTTGTTTTGCAGTTATTCAGCACCTTTTGCTTAAATTCAGTTTCTTTACCTTTTCCAAAAATGTCCATTAACCCTTTGGCACCTCCTGTAAATGTTAACGATTTCCTTTTAGGCTCTCTCCTTTTGATTGCTTTGTCAATCTGAGGCCTCAGTTTAGCTAAGGGGGGCAAACTCTGCCTGCACAAAGTTCTTTCAGGAACTCGAGCCACACCATCTGACGTGGGCCGCTCACTGAGAGACGGCCCCGTTCGACGTAAAATCAGCTGTACGTCACTAGCGTACTGCCCCCATTTGTTTAAGGATATGATAGGATTTTCATGAGGTGCTAAGTGTCTTTCAGTATCTCTCCATTTTTCTATAAGAGTGTACCTTCCAGTTCGACCTAGATAAAAAAAGATAAGAATAAGTTGTCAAAAAGGGATATGCAACAGCTAACATAATGCCTCCAGACATAGGACACTATTTGATAACTGTGTCTTCTTAATTAGCATCAAAGTCCAGCCCATGATGTCTTTAAAACTTTCACTTGAGGATACTGAACTCCTTAAGATACGTAACACATAAAACTATGGGATGTGAACTGCATACACTCTTCAGACTCGCTTAGAAACTCATCTTTACACTTTAAACCTCAATGGGAATCTTAATCTACCCTCTTGTCAAATGCCTGACTGCCTCGACCTTGTTTGTGGCAAGACCTCCAGCTGAAACTAAGGAGGGCACTAGAGTGTCCTGTTGGAAGCCAGGAGGGCCTGGTCCCAGGAACCAGGCAGGACTTCAGAACTTGAGCAAACTTCCACTTGAGGAACCCCTCTGATTTCTCTGCACATCAGGGCTTGGGAAGGTTGGAGCCCCCGTCTCTCCTCCTGAAAGGAGACGTGGAGCCAGTGGAGGACCTGCTACTCAGCTACAGGTGCTGGGTAGGCCTTTCCTTGCCCATACCGTCCTGCATACCTGTGGCAAATAAAAAATCACCTCAGTGAAAACAACCCTCAAAATAGTGTCATATGAAGAGTGGGGCCTGAAGAGAAGTCTTGTTCAGTTTTGATAAGTAATAGCTTCCAAGAGTCTTTTAAAAAACATTAAAAAGGCAAAGATGATATTATTAAAAAATAGAAGTAGAATAAAATTACATTTATGTTAAAAATATACTGCATCTAACAGTAATTATGGAAGATAAAGATTCAGAAGACAATATAGTATCATTAGCTTGAATACACTTCCTAAATATTTCCATTTAAGGTGTGTAGGTCAGATGGAAAATATTAATTTTGTTAAGAGTGTCCATTAGACATCTGAAACTAATGTAAGGTTATATATCAACTACGTCTCAATTTTAAAAAAGTGTCCATTAGTAGTTAATATTATTACAAAGAAAAAAACTCACCTTGCCATCTAGCAATTATCATATTGGCATATACAGCTACTGATTTGTCTTCCCTGTCTTCTTTCTTATTTCATGAGCTTCTGAACTAATAATAGTATTTCCTCAATTACTGGGCCAATAGATGGAAATCTGGATATGTACTATGAACACCCACATGTGCTATTCAAAAGTAGCAGATGAAGAGTGATACTGCTCTAAGCATATGTGTATGTTCGTCTTTAAGGAAACCTGAATCTTGGGTGCAGCTGGAAAGTTGAAGCTTTGAAAGCAAACAGACTAGAGTTTTAAGCTCGGGTAAATTACTTGCTGGGTAAGTAGCCTAGCTTCACTTCTAAAGTGGGGAGAGTGGCAGTACCTCATAGGTTCTGAGAGTCAGAATCAGGGCTAATAAGCACCTGCCATACTGCCTGGCCTGTAGCAGGTTTTCAATACACGGCAGCCATCATTAATTGAACACATTGTTATTCACATGACAAAAGGGCTGACCAGAGACCTCCTTTAAATAGTGACATGACGCGACAACAATCTGACTAAAAGAATCCTTAATCAACTTGCAGCAACTCCTAGCTATGTAAAGCTGGACAGAGTGGAAAGAAAGAATAAGGGCTCTCTGGAGTCAGAAGGCCTGTTTTCAGATCTGGCTCTGCCATATATTTACGTGATTTGCACAAATTATTAAATTTCCTTCAGCTCTGGTTTCTTCATCTGTAGAGTGAGACTTGTATTTTCTTACATGACAATGTTGTAAGAGTTAAGTGAGATATAAAATATAAAAATGTTTTATAACATTGAAAAGTGCTATACAACTATTAGTTGTTGCTATTATCAAAATACCTGGGCAAACAAGGGGAATGCAAAGCCTTATTAGCATACTGGATTTGGCTTCTTGGAATAAAAAATGTTTCTAAAGATTTTCAAGTTAAAAATTACTGTAATTATACCAAGAAAAACCACCCCACAAATCTTCAAGTTAAACTCGGTCCAGATATACACACTGCTTCAAAGATCACAGCACTTTGTGTTCCTGGCTCTGCTATCTATCACCTACTTTTAGGATCTCACTCCTGCTATCTGGACCCTGTGTCCTCATCAGTAAATATGAAGGGTTGGACTAGACCAGTAGAACCCTCTCTAACCCTACCAGGCCATGAAGCATCTTTAAAAAGAAAACTGGGGCTTCCCTGGTGGTGCAGTGGTTGAGAGTCCGCCTGCCGATGCAGGGGACACGGGTTCATGCCCCAGTCCGGGAAGATCCCACATGCCGCGGAGCGGCTGGGCCCATGAGCCATGGCCGCTGAGCCTGCACGTCTGGAGCCTGTGCTCCGCAACGGGAGAGGCCACAGCAGTGAGGGGCCCGCATACCACAAAAACCCCCCCAAAAACCAAAAAAAACAACAACAAAAAAGAAAACTGAATCATTACATTATATGAGTGAAATCAAAAATTTTAAGGACTCTAATTTAGTCATAATTAAATATAAAGCTGATTTTTCCAATGCTTAATGGTACTGCTACTCTATGAGAATGTCTTGGTAGATTATTTAGGATTGCTTTTACTGCTAGCGTTTCCTTTTTGTTAAATAATGCATATTTAGTGCAATTAGGCAAAAAAAAAAATCCATCCAGCAATATAAAAGAGCTTTTTAAAAAAGTAAATGAATTAATACTTTGATTTTATTACAGAAATTGGGTTTTAGATAGCTTATGTCAGAGTTAAATTCCACAATCATTGGAATTTGAATGCCTATACTTGGCAAGGCCCTACAGAACGTGAATACTTCATTTAGACAGATTCCAATTCCTCCTGCAAAACTCGTTTTATTGCAGTTTATTAAGTGGATACATTTAGTTCTACCTTGCATACTATCTTGATGTAGCCCTAAGACTAATAAAAAGGAACATCTATCTACCTACCTATCTATCTATCTATCTATCTATCTATCTATCTATCTATCTATGGCATTTGCAGTGTAAACTGTTTTGGCTACCTAGGCCTGTATGCCACAATTTGTAATGATAAATAAAATATTGACTATACTTCTGAAGAGCTGAAGCAATTGAGTGTAATCCCAAGAATCATTAACTTCATATAACAAGGAAAATCACAAAGAGATTTTAGTGCATCAGTGGAATCTCACTGGACGACTGATATAAATGTACAATAGATAGCTAGTGGGAAGCAGCTACATAGCACAGGGAGATCAGCTTGGTGGTTTGTGACCACCTAGAGGGGTGGGATAGGGAGGGTGGGAGGAAGACGCAAGAGGGAGGGGATATGGGGATATATGTATATGTATAGCTGATTCACTTTGTTATACAGCAGAAACTAACACACCATTGTAAAGCAATTATACTCCAATAAAGACGTTAAAAAAATTTTTTAAAAAAGAGATAACAGACTACTTTCACCTAACTTAAAGTGGAATATTTGACTATGAAGTAATATGAAGTTTTAGAAATATACTCCAAAACTCGAATACTCAAATATGAGTCACCCAGACACATTATGCTCTTATTTCAATCATTTAAAAAACTGTAACCATTTTTAAAAAAATTTTAGGAAATTTCTCCTTAGAGCCAAAAAAATAAAATCATCATTTAAAAGTGTCACTTCTTGTTATGTATTCAACAAATATATAATGAACAAACATTTGTCAGAAATAGTGTCAGGTCCTGGGAATATATTCTATTAGACACCATGATCATGAATGCTCTTCAGAAATTTTAGTTTTAACTGACATTTGATCGTTTCTTCAGTATGAAATCCTCCTTACCCCAAAGATGAACACTCTATGTTCTTCAAAAGGACATGACAGAGAGCTGGCATCAACCTCTCACGAATTTAATGCTAACATATCCTCCTGTTTCTGTACATATTGTAAGCAATGCCAGTTAACACCTGACTTATTCCGAATTTATGGTGAATAAACTATCCTACCCCACTCAGTTTTTCTGATAATAGACACTTTTCTCCTTGAGCTACAAACATTTTGGAATCTTATGCAGAATCTAGTGAACAAAACTAATTCATTCCATAATGACTTAGAATTCTTAGAATAAACATTGCTCTCTGTAACAGAACTTACATTGTAACATTTTATAGTCTGTTAAACGCTTTTGATGCTTTTATATATATATATATATATTTATATTTTAAAGCAATTTCCCAATGATGTACAACTATTCTGAAAATTTGTCAATGAACTTTCTGTAAGTCCTGTGTGTAGCTATTAAGATAACTCTTACCATAGAGTATTTATCTTATGATGACGGGGGTACAAGAATATCTTTGAGTATAACCTGTCGGCTAGCTGTGCATTCAACCCATAGTTAAATCATTCACAATATATTTTTCCCAGTGTGTTGATGAGACTACCATGTAATCACATAATTACTGCATATTAATTTAGGACTTATTTAGGATTTTATTATAAATATCCTACGACTAAAAATAATGAAAACATTTATTGATTTCATAATGATTAACATTTAATATGCCCACTCTTTGCTAGGCTTTGTGCTGGTTACTTTACATAAATAATATTAACCAAAATAATAGCTAACACATCATTATAAACCACTAAGGTTTGGGGGATTATGAATGCAGCATAATCTTACCCATCCTGACTGATGCATGTTGTGAATTACATGTGTTCACATTCATTAAAATAATCTTTTATGGATGTGGAAAATATAGAAGATACTTAGAATTATGGATGATACTCAGAATTATGGATGATATACTACACTACTGCTATAAATATCAAAATTGTAAAAGATGACCTTGGCTATAAAAAAGCAGTATATTTTAGTATAAGGATTTTTAGTTTTTGTTTCAATATAATTCAGTCGGTGACTATATTTTCTAACAGTTGCCCATTGAGATTATAGGGGATATAAATAACATAGTATAATAGTAGTTAAGAGCAGCGTTCTTGAATCAGACTACTGGTTTGAATCCCAGGATCCTCCTTACAAGCTATGGGCGCTTGGGCATGTTATTTAACATTCCTGTGCTTCTGTTCCATCATCTCTGAAATATAGGGATCATAACAGTCATAAGACTGCTGTGAGACTGTTAAATGATGTGGAAAATTTAATTCCCAATTCAGTAATGAAAAGTGGGGCTTTAAAACTATGAAGCATTAGAGTGAAATCTTTTTTTTAAAAAACTCATCTGTATGTACATAAAAAGCATTGCTTATAGTGTTTACTTCTAGGAAGCAAGGTCATGAGTGCTTCTTTTACCTTCTTTGTGTTTTGCTAAATTTCAAAATAGTCCACAATGGATAGTACTACTTGTAAACAGATACAAAATTAACCAACTTATAAATTTCTAAAATTGATAATTTGTATATGAAATTAAGAGTTAAATGTGACAATATAAAATATATTATTTTCTTCATCTTCTAAAGGATCATATAATCTTAGAGACGAATGGGACATCACCAAGTTCAGCCTGTATTTCACAGAAACTTAAAAAAAATGCATTCATTTATTCACAAGTAGGTATTGAGTATCTACTACATGCTAGACATGGTTTTAAGCTATGAGAATAAGCAATGACAAAAGAGTGGCAGGCAATACACAACACACAAAGGAAAGAATGTATGTCTACTGTCCATTAACCACCTTTAAGGTCAGATATGCTAAACATTCAGAATTTTTTGGATTATAGGAAGGTAGCACAGTGCTATCCTGCAGGTCTGTAGTCAAACATATTGAAAATTCTAAAGTAAAATATATCAATTTCATACCAAATGGAATAAATATAGATTAAAAGCAGCCTCAGCCTCACATCAAATCAGATTAGTTTTTACTACCAAATGAGTTCAAGCCATGCCAGGTATGGCTAACAAATTAAGTATGATAAACTTTAGGCTTTCAAAATTTTTTAGGTTTCAAAAATGTGGATAATGGATTGTGGCCTATATTGTGGCCCATATGTCTTATATGTCACCGGGGTGGGGGGAGCACAATAGAGAAAAATAGAGTATGGCAGATGATGGGGAGTATGTGTGCGTGTGTGCATAGACAGGCGGTCAGGGAGCAGTGAGCCAAGGGAGTGAATCTGGAAGAGCGCTGGGCGCACAGTATTCTCAGCAGACAGAAACAGGTGCAAAGACTAAGGCGGAACTGTCTCTGACACGTTTAAGAGGAAGCAATCAAAAGTGAGTGGGAGGAAATGAGGTTGGAGGTAAAGCAGGGATTCATTGAGGGCCCTGAAGACCATCACATGGACTTTAAAATTTTCTGAGTGAGTCCGGAAACCACTAAGGGGTTTTGAGCAGAAGAGTGATGATGATGCATAGTTTCAAAGTATTACTTTAAAAGAAATCTGTTGAGAATAGGCTGCAGGAGACCAGGATGATACAGGGAAATGCGTTGGAAGGCCACTGCAAAAATCTAAGTGAGAAATGATGGTGGCTTACATCAAGGTCATAACAGTGGCTGTGGAGAGAAGCAACAAGATTCTGGATATATACTGAAGATAGTACAGGGAGGATTTGTTGATGGATTAGTTGTAAGGTATTAGAGCAAGAAAAGAGCCAAAGATCACACAAAAGTTTTAGATCTAATCAATTAAAAGCAATAGTTCCCATTTGTTGAGATGAGGGGGAGGAAATCTGAGGATGGGCAACAGTTGGGACACGAAGCTTGGGTTTGGACATTTTAAGTCTGAGATACCAGTTAGTCATCTTCCAGAACTGCGCTGTTCACTACAATAGCTATTAGCCACGAGCCACATTTAAACTTTAATTAAAAATTCATTTCCTCACTTACACTAGCCACACTTCAAGTAGGTAATAGGTACATGTGGCCAGTGGCTACTGTACTGGACGGCACAGATACAGAACATTACCATCCTTGCAGAAAGTTCTATGGGGAAGCACTGTTCTAGAAACTATGTTTTGTAGAGTACCTACTATTTTAGGCAAAACAACGGTATAAGAAAGATAAATAAGCAGGACGCCTATTTTGAAGAGACTTCCAGAGAAGAGAAAGAAATATTAACAAATAATAAAACCAGAGATCAGCATAAAATGTGTTTGTTTGAAAACTGATTTTGTTGGGGCAAACTCTATGAAACATGGCTTTTTGGAACAATCCACGCCATCTTGGGACCCAGCGCCAATCAATTTGTTTGTATTAAATGCTAGCTCTGGCCCCGGTGGAAAGAGATATGGGACAAGATCATCAGAAGCGTGAGCAGAGAAAAATTCTGAATCTTCAGTACTTTAAATGGCACCAGGCAACAAAGCAGTGTGAGTCAGAAAACCTTTCCCTCAGTCTCCTTGATTTCTTCCTCCTCTTTTTTTCCTCTCTAATCTTTTGTTATCTGTACTTTAAGTTCTAAGCTACTTGAGGGCAGAAGTACATTCTTTTCATATTTTTCGTTTGTGATTTTGTAAAAGCAAACACATTTTTCTCAACTTAACTTGAGACAGATGAATTGTTTAAGGCTTTCTGTTTCACATACAGATTTGAGAAGTAGTTTGAACTCTATTTTGAAATAATGGCATTTCTGGGATAGTTTATGGGAAAAACAAGGTCGAATATTTAAAATTGGGAATGTTTCAGAAAGCCCAGGGTGTACAGTATCCAAACAGTGTGTTCCTGCTGGGAAGTTAAACCACTTCATGCCAACTGAGTCTGTCAATCATCGTTTCACTTTTAGTTACTGTCTCTTATAATTTGGGAATATGTTATATTTCTACCACCTAAATATAACCTGTCAAGGTAGTCAAAGATCAGAGGAGGAGAAAGGATTTCCTTCTATACTAGTAACTAATGTTCAAAATCTTTTATCAAATTATGCTCTGTCTTTAGCTCTTTTCTAACTTGATTTGAGTGATTAGTATCACTGAGTCAGAAAATGTTACCTGTCATATATATTTGCAGACTGCCAATATGTATACATGTTTTTATATCATGATGGTTTCCTGAAAGCGATTTTAGCTACCCAGAAAAACTCAATAATCCCTAATCATATATATACAGTGCCTCCCCCATGGGTAAATATGTGGACTTTAACTTAAGAAGCTATTCTATATGCTGCATCACTATAAATTTTTTAGAAACATCTGCAGTTTTGCTCAGTCAGTCCATATGCTGCTGTTAGTGAACTAAACCTTTTACTGTGTGAAGCCACAGAGATTCTGCAGGTGTTTGTTACAGCAGCAATTTTCCCTAATTAATAAACCCTCTATTATTTCTTATAGTATAAATAAGGTCAAAATACTATAACATTTTCACTTAGTGTTTAGACTCGGAATACCAATAACTTTCGTGACAATGGAGATAAATATTTAAGTGTGTATTAGAAGCATACTGAATCTGAGGCTGAGAAAATTTTATGGCACAACAGAAGCAAGGATCAACGGTGCTCGCTGGTTGCCAGTTGAGTCATCTCTCAGGTGAATTCTGAATTCAATGAAGTATTTATGATTCAGCAAGAGAGTTGTTTAGCCAGGTTTGGAGAAATATCGTAAAGCATCTGTACTCAAGTTGTCAACTTTTCAAAGCACTTCTGGACTGAGTTATTGAGAAAGCAAATATGGGGGGTGGGGAGTATGTTCAGTTAAAGCTTCTTTTTATCAATAGCTTGGCCACAAAGAAGTACACTCTTTAGTCCAAACGGATAAACACACACCTGGTACATCCGGACAGTTTCTCCTTGAAATTCTGTGTGGAGAACATGTTTACCATATGGACAGATGCAGCTTATTGTACTCTTCAACTACCTTGACTTTTCTAAAAACTACTCATTTTTTTAACCACTGTCCATGGCTTGATTCTCAAATATAACAAAGAAACTTAGATTTGACACTTGCTAATTTTAGTTTTCACTAAGCAGAAAAAACCCCAACAATGCTTAATATTTTAATTCAAATAAATTATGTGAGGCTTTCAAAAGGGGCAATGACTAAATAAGTTGGTTGCAAAGAATATGAAATAAAATTAAATGCCTTAATTTCCTCCTCTTTAATAATTAAACTTAAGTCCACAAATATAATACTAGTACCAAATGCAAGAAAATTTCATAGGATGTGAAAGCCTAGGGTTCTCAGCATTGTTTTAATATATGAGTGTGCTATATAGTATTTCAGGAAAAATCAAAAGATGTTAGTATTAAAACGAAGCCTCTGTCTTTGTACAGGGCTATTGCCAACTTCAAACAGTGCACTTGCCACAATGCAGGGGCACAACCACCTCTACAAAATGCTAAGGTGCCATCGTGACAGTGACTTGTCTCCATCCTGAGCTAACCTGACATGCTTCCAATATAAACTAGCACTATATAAAAACAAACTTTTGATAAGGAGCTCAAAGACAAAGAGGCACTGAGCACCGAGCATGCTGAACACACAGTTTCCTTCTCAATACAGCTGACCCTTGAACAACGCAGGCGTTAGGGGCGTGAACTCTCCACACAGTTGAAAATCTGCATATAACTTATGATCAGCAGGGCTTCTCCATCTGCAGTTCCTCGTGGATTCAACTAACGTTGAATCGTGCAGTACTGTAGGATTTACTATTGGGAAAAAAGCCCCATAAAAGTGGACCCTCGCAGTTAAAACTTGTGCTGTTCAAGGGCCAACTCCACATGTTTGCTAAGTGATGGATTTAAGATGCAAATACAAACTTTAGCCCACATTACTGGCTTTACTGATGTAGGTGTTTATGCCCTCATCATATTCCAAATGGAATTATGGCAACTAAAAAACATGCATAACATATCATAAAGATAAACTGAGAGTAAATAAGAAGAAAAGTTGCAACGGGATAAGTGAATAAGATGGAGCCAGTTAAGCATGGATTTGACTACTTCATCTTCACTGTGGAAGATTTAAAAAGTACACATTAACTTTCTAATGAAGAACCATGTCATTTAATTTGTTGCAAATTTCTTTTCTGAAAGTATTCAGAATAAAAAATTGGATTTTGCCTAATGAAGAGTCTGGGAACTATGTTTTGGCTCAAGAAAACATTTTTAGTTCCAGAAATCACTGTTTAGGATAAACAACAGGTGAGGAGAAGGCAGTGCAGACTCTAGACTCAGGATCAGTAAACTCTCGGTGAGGCAGAGAACGAGTATCTTCACAGACTGACCTAGGCTGGAGGCAGGGGACAGTAATAAGTAAAAGTGTGCCTGAGAGATGTATTATGGAACCAAATGAACAAAACCCACAGGACATCTATATTTAAAACAAACAAAAACAACAGGAAGCATAAGCATAAACCACTTTATCTCAGACACCCCGAGAATTCACTTACCTATCGCTTGAGCTAAGGCTATGACAACTTCCTGGCAAGTTGTGACTTCGGTGACCCCACAAACAATCCTCTGAACTCCGTCCACCCATACTTTAAGTTCCATGGTGCCCCAGCCAGTCACCCAAGGGCCCTGAGACTGGTCATCAAGGCGTCAGGTCATGTCTCTGGCCATGAAAACACGGAAAAGGCAGAGTCTGTGTAGTCAGCTAAAAAGAGGAAAAAACATTTTTAATACAACAAATCTTACCATTTCTTCTAGTAAGTAAATGTCACCAGAGCAAATTTTAATATATCACAGTCCTACTACCATGAATGACCATGGGCTTACTTATTCACAGAACTGAACTTAGCAGTGTGACTACAACCATGGCCACCTCTCATGACACCTCATGGTACTATTTCCACAATTAGAATATTAATCATAAAGTCACTCTCCATTGACCAAAGAAATCTTATTTACTTGACCAAGCCCTATTGCTCAACATACAAACTATTTTTTTTACAAAATTACTTCACTAGGATAATTTCTGAGGTTAAAAAAAAAAAAAGTTTTTTGGTCATTTTAGGAATCACAAATAATTGAACCACTTTCCGCAGCCTTGCCAGCATCTGTTTGTTCCCTGTGTCCCTTGCCTCGCTCTCTTGGCCAAGGGACCGAGTGTTGTCTACACCACTGAAACTCCAACACCCAAGTGCAGCACAAGGTATAGGTGTGCAGAAAATATTAGCTGAAGGATATTGATTCCTTCATTGGCTGACAACTTGCCCATTTATGAACTGCTTGTCCTCTACCCATTTATTTAACTGGAGTTTTATAACTGTCTTAAACTGTTTTTTTTTTTTTTAAACATCTTTATTGGAGTATAATTGCTTTACAATGGTGTGTTAGTTTCTGCTTTATAACAAAGTGAATCAGTTATACATATACATATGTTCCCATATCTCTTCCCTCTTGCGTCTCCCTCCCTCCCACCTTCCGTATCCCAGCCCTCTAGGTGGTCACAAAGCACCGAGCTGATCTCCCTGTGCTTTACAGCTGCTTCCCACTAGCTATCTATTTTACGTTTGGTAGTCTATATATGTCCATGCCACTCTCTCACTTTGTCCTAGCTTACCCTTCCCCCTCCCCATATCCTCAAGTCCATTCTCTAGTAGGTCTATGTCTTTATTCCCATCTTGCCCCTAGGTTCTTCATGACCATTTTTTTTCTTAGATTCCATATATATGTGTTAGAATACAGTATTCGCTTTTCTCTTTCTGACTTACTTCACTCTGTATGACAGACTCCAGGTCCATCCACGTCACTACAAATAACTCAATTTCGTTTCTTTTTATGGCTAAGTAATATTCCATTGTATATATGTGCCACATCTTCTTTATCCATTCATCTGTTGATGGACACTTAGGTTGCTTCCATGTCCTGGCTATTGTAAATAGAGCTGCAATGAACATTTTGGTACATGACTCTTTTTGAATTATGGTTTTCTCAGGGTATATGCCCAGTAATGGGATTGCTGGGTCCTATGGTAGTTCTATTTTTAGCTTTTTAAGGAACCTCCAAACGGTTCTCCATAGTGGCTATATCAATTTACATTCCCACCAACAGCGCAAGAGGGTTCCCTTTTCTCTACCCTCCCCCCCAGCATTTACTGTAGATTTTTTGATGATGGCCATTCTGACCGGTGTGGATGATATCTCATTGTAGTTTTGATTTGCATTCCTCTAATGATTAATGATGTTGAGCATTCTTTCATGTATCTGTAGGCAATCTGTATATCTTCATTGGAGAAATGTCTATTTAGGTCTTCTGCTGATTTTTGGATTGGGTTCTTTGTTCTTTTGATATTGAGCTGCATGAGCTGCTTGTAAATTTTGGAGATTAATCCTTTGTCAGTTGCTTCATTTGCAAATATTTTCTCCCATTCTGAGGGTTGTCATTTTGTTTTTTTTATGGTTTCCTTTGCTGTAGAAAAGCTTTTAAGTTTCACTAGGTCCCATTTGTTTACTTTTGTTTTTATTTCCACTTCTCTAGGAGATGGGTCAAAAAGGATCTTGCTGTGATTTATGTCCCAGAGGGTTCTGCCTATGTTTTCCTCTAGGAGTTTTATAGTGTCTGGCCTTACATTTAGGTCTTTAATCCATTTTGAGCTTATTTTTGTGTATGGTGTTAGGGAGTGTTCGAATTTCATTCTTTTACATGTAGCTGTCTAGTTTTCCCAGCACCACTTACTGAAGAGGCTGTCTTTTCTCCATTGTATATTCTTGCCTCCTTTATCAAAGATAAGGTGACCATATGTGCATGGGTTTATCTCTGGGCTTTTGATCCTGTTCCATTGATCTATATTCCTGTTTTTGTGCCAGTACCATACTGTCTTGATTACTGTAGCTTTGTAGTATAGTCTGAAGTCAGGGAGCCTGCTTCCTCCAGCTCCGTTTTTCTTTCTCAAGATTGCTTTGGCTATTCGGGGTCTTTTGTGTTTCCATACAAATTGTGAAATTTTTTGTTCTAGTTCTGTGAAAAATGCCAGTGGTAGTTTGATAGGGATTGCATTGAATCTGTAGGTTGCTTTGGGTACTACAGTCATTTTCACAGCGTTGATTCTTCCAATCCAAGAACATGGTATATCTCTCCATCTGTTTGTATCATCTTTAATTTCTTTCATCAGTGTCTTATAATTTTCTGCATACAGGTCTTTTGTCTCCTTAGGTAGGTTTATTCCTACCTTTTATTCTTTTTGTTGCAGTGGTAAATGGGTGTGTTTTCTTAATTTCACTTTCAGATTTTTCATCATTAGTTTATAGGAATGCAAGAGATTTCTGTGCATTAATTTTGTATCCTGCTACTTTACCAAATTCATTGATTAGCTCTAGTAGTTTTCTGGTAGCATCTTTAGGATTCTCTATGTATAGTATCATGTCATCTGCAAACAGTGACAGCTTTACTTCTTCTTTTCCGATTTGGATTCCTTTCATTTCTTTTTCTTCTCTGATTGCTGTGGCTAAAACTTCCAAAACTGTGTTGAATAATAGTGGTGAGAGTGGACATCCTTGTCTTGTTCTTGATGTTAGTGGAAATGGTTTCAGTTTTTCACCATTGAAAACAATGCTGGCTGTGGGTTTGTCATATATGGCCTTTATTATGTTAAGTCCCCTCTATGCCTACTTTCTGGAGGGTTTTTACCATAAAATGGGTGTTGAATTTTGTCGAAAGCTTTCTCTGCATCTATTGAGATGATCAAATGGTTTTTCTCCTTCAGTTTGTTAATATGGTGTATCACATTGATTGATTTGCATATATTGAAGTATCCTTGCATTCCTGGGATAAACACTTGATCATGGTGTATGATCCTTCTAATGTGCTCTTGGATCCTGTTTGATAGTATTTTGTTGAGAATTTTTGCAACTAAGTTCATCAGTGATATTGGCCTGTAGTTTTCTTTCTTTGTAACATCTTTGTCTGGTTTTGGTGTCAGGGTGATGGTGGCCTCGTAGAATGAGTGTAGGAGTGTTCCTCCCTCTGCTATATTTTGGAAGAGTCTGTGAAGGATAGGTGTAAGCTCTTCTCTAAATGTTTGATAGAATTTGCCTGTGAAGACATCTGGTCCTGGGCTTTTGTTTGTTGGAAGATTTTTAATCACAGTTTCAATTTCAGTGCTTATGATTGGTCTGTTCATATTTTCTATTTCTTCCTGGTTCAGTCTCGGAAGGTTTTGCTTTTCTAAGAATTTGTCCATTTCTTCCAGGTTGTCCATTTTATTGGCATAGAGTTGCTTGTAGTAATCTCTCACGATCCTTTGTATTTCTGCACTGTCAGTTGTTACTTCTCCTTTCTCATTTCTAATTCTATTGATTTGAGTCTTCTCCCTTTTTTTTTTGATGAGTCTGGGTAATGGTTTATCAATTTTATTTATCTTCTTAAAGAACCAGCTTTTGATTTTACTGATCTTTGCTATCGTTTCCTTCATTTGTTTTTCATTTATTTCTGCTCTGATCTTTATGATTTCTTTCCTTCTGCTAACTTTAGGGATTTTTTGTTCTTCTTTCTCTAATTGCTTTAGGTGTAAGGTTAGGTTGTTTATTTGAGATGTTTCCTGTTTCTTAAGGTAGGATTGTATTGCTATAAACTTCCCTGTTAGAACTGCTTTTGCTGCATCCCATAGGTTTTGGGTCGTCATGTTTTCATTGTCATTTGTTTCTAGGTTTTTTTTTTTTTGGCGGTACGCAGGCCTCTCACTGTTGTGGCCTCTCCCGTTGCGGAGTACAGGCTCCGGACATGCAGGCTCATTGGCCATGGCTCACGGGAGCAGCTGCTCCGCAGCATATGGGATCCTCCCGGACCGGGGCACAAACCCATGTCCCCTGCATCGGCAGGCGGACTCTCAACCACTGTGCCACCAGGGAAGCCCTCTAGGTATTTTTTGATTTCCTCTTTGATTTCTTCAGTGATCTCTTGGTTATTAAGTAGTGTATTGTTTAGCCTCCATATATGTTTGTATTTTTTACAGGTTTTTTCCTGTAATTGATATCTAGTCTCACAGCGTTGTGGTCAGAAAAGATACTTGATACGATTTCAATTTTCTTAAATTTACCAAGGCTTGATTTGTGACTCAAGATATGATCTATCCTGGAGAATGTTCCATGAGCACTTGAAAAGAAAGTGTATTCTGTTGTTTTTGGATGGAATGTCCTATAAATATCAATTAAGTCCATCTTGTTTAATGTATCATTTAAAGCTTGTGTTTCCTTATTTATTTTCATTTTGGATGATCTGTCCATTGGTGAAAGTGGGGTATTAGAGTCCCCTACTATGATTGTGTAACTGTTGATTTCCTCTTTTATGGCTGTTAGTATTTGCCTTATGTATTGAGGTGCTCCTATGTTGGGTGCATAAATATTTACAATTGTTATATCTTCTTCTTGGATTGATCCCTTGATTACTGTGTAGTGTCCTTCTTTGTCTCTTGTAATAGTCTTTGTTTTAAAGTCTATTTTGTCTGATATGAGAATTGCTACTCCAGGTTTCTTTTGGTTTCCATTTGCATGGAATATCTTTTTCCATACCCTCACTTTCAGTCTGTATGTGTCCCTGGGTCTGAAGTGGGTCTCTTGTAGACAGCATATATACGGGTCTTGTTTTTGTATCTATTCAGCCAGTCTATGTCTTTTGGTGGGAGCATTTAGTCCATTTACATTTAAGGTAATTATTGATATGTATGTTCCTATTATCATTTTCTTAATTGTTTTGGGTTCGTTATTGTAGGTCTTTTCCTTCTCTTGTCTTTCCTGCCTAGAGAAGTTCCTTTAGCATTTGTTGTAAAGCTGGTTTGGTGGTGCTGAATTCTCTTAGCTTTTGCTTGTCTGTAAAGGTTTTAATTTCTCTGTCAAATCTGAATGAGATCCTTGGTGGGTAGAGTAATCTTGGTTGTAGGTTTCTCTCCTTCATCACTTCAAATATGTCCTGCCACTCCCTCTGGCTTGCAGAGTTTCTGCTGAAAGATCAGCTGTTAACCTTATAGGGATTCCCTTGTGTGTTATTTCTCCCTTGCTGCTTTTAATATTTTTTCTTTGTATTTAATTTTTGATAGTTTGATTAATATGTGTCGTGGCGTGTTTCTCCTTGGATTTATCCTGTATGGGACTCTCTTTGCTCCCTGAACTGGATTAACTATTTCCTTTCCCATATTAGGGAAGTTTTCAACTATAATCTCTTCAAATATTTTCTCAGTCCGTTTCTTTTTCTCTTCTTCTTCTGGGACCCCTATAATTCAAATGTTGGTGTGTTTAACGTTGTCCCAGAAGTCTCTGAGACTGTCCTCAATTCTTTTCATTCTTTTTCTTTATTCTGCTCTGCAGTAGTTATTCCCACTATTTTATCTTCCAGGTCACTTATCTGTTCTTCTGCCTCAGTTATTCTGCTATTGATCCCTTCTAGAGAATTTTTAATTTCATTTATTGTGTTGTTCATCACTGTTTGTTTGCTCTTTTGTTCTTCCAGGTCCTTGTTAAATGTTTCTTGTAGTTTCTCCATTCTATTTCCAAGATTTTGGATCATCTTTACTACCATTTTCTGAATTCTTTTTCAGGTAGACTGCCTATTTCCTCTTCATTTGTTAGGTCTGGTGGGTTTTTGCCTTGCTCCTTCATCTGCTGTGTGTTTCTCTGTCTTCTCATTCATCTTACTTTACGGTGTCTGGGGTCCCCTTTTCGCAGGAGGAGGTTCCCATTGCAGATTCATAGTTCCCGTTATTTTTGGTGTCTGTCCCCAGTGGCTAAGGTTGATTCAGTGGGTTGGGTAGGCTTCCTGGTGGAGGGGACTAGTGCCTGTGCTCTGGTGGATGAGGCTGGATCTTGTCTTTCTGGTGGGCAGGTCCACGTCTGGTGGTGTGTTTTGGGGTGTCTGTGGCCTTATTATGATTTTAGGCAGCCTCTCTGCTAATGGATGGGGTTGTGTTCCTGTCTTGCTTGTTGTTTGGCATAGGGTGTCCAGCACTGCAAATACTCATTCATCTTCTGTCTTCAATTTAAGAGTTATTCTAATAATGTAAACTTGTTTTTAACTTGCTGTGTTTCCCCAGTGTTTAATATTTTGTTTAGGTGCATTATAGGTGAAGCAGAAAATTGTGCATTCTCATATGGTCAAACAATATCCCTTGATTTTATACTACTGATTAGAATGTTATTATTAGCCTACTAAAAATCAATTACACACAATTCTTATTTCTGTGGGTTTTTAAAATCTCAACACTTCCTGTGTTAATAAATCTTTAATCAATCTATGATTGTTTGCCCATTGTCCTGTGATCTTCCTATTTTTTTGCTGTTTTTAAAAAAGAATGTTAAAGTTTATGAGATGTAATAAACATTGATTTAATTAAGGAAAACAGTTAAATTTGTTTAACGGTTTACAATGGCACTGGCATTTCAGAATTACTTAAAAACGTATTTAAAAAACAATACAAACTTTTCCTATAAAATAGTATTTACTACAAATAGTAACTTAGTCCTTTTACATTCTGTTAAAGGACCTAAGACAGTTTGAGGGTACCTGGTCACCTGGGTAGATGAGTCAGAACACATGTGAGATGCATGAGAATAAACCTAATTACTTTATCTAGGGACGGTACAAAAACACTTCTTGTTGGGACTTCCCTGATGGTCCAGTGGTAAAGAATCTACCTGGCAATGCAGGGGACACGGGTTCAATCCCTGGTCGGGGAACTAAGATCCCGTATGATGAGGGGCAACTAAGCCCACGCGCCTCAACTAGAGAGCCTGCATGCTGCAAACTACAGAGCCCACACACTCTGGAACCCACGCGTCAGAACTAGAGAGAAGCTCCCACGCCACAACGAAAGATCCCACGTGCTGCAACTAAGACCCGACGCAGCCAAAAATAAATAAAACAAACAAATAAATAATAAGTAAGTCTTAAAAGAAATCTTTTTGTCATGCTGTAATTTCCCAGAGTGCCGCTTCAGCTCTCTCTGCTTCCACTGCAGTGCCAAGGCAGCTTCACTAAGCCCCCTTTATGCCCAGAGGGAGGACCATCTGCCCCCAGCAAGCTGATTCCCAAACTGTGTTCCTCAGTTAGGAAATCTGTAAGATGTTAAATTTCTGGCGGAAAAGGTCTCCAAGTCCGAGGAAATGTAAGAAGTCCAGTAAACAAAGTTTAAAAAGTTCCTTTGCTGCTAGAGTTCTTTGAGCATTATATAGGCTGGTGTGCACTCCAAGTGTCAAATAAGAGGTTTATGTGCTACTGTCCCTAATCCATTTAGAGAACATTTAAGGAAAGGAAACATAAGAGTTCTGACTTAAAATAAGATTTGTTTCCTTCTCTGCTAGGCACTCTATTTACTAAAAATAGAATATGTATTATTCTTCCTTGGGATAAGTTAAGGTGAAAAAACTGTCAAACATTAATATATTGTGTTAAATTAATATATTAAAATTAAATTGTTTTATTAAAAAGAAAAACAGCTGAATTTTTAAAGCTGAATTAAAGTTTATTTAATACATAGTCCCTTATGTTTCATTAAAAGATTAAACTTGGACCTTTCAACTTAAAAGCTTTTGCACATCAAAGGAAACCACTGACAAAACAAAAAGACAACTTACTGAATGGGAGCAAATATTTGCAAATGATATGACATAAAGGATTAATATCCAACATATATAAATAGCTCATACAACTCAACATCAAAAAAACAAACCACCCAATTAAAAAATGGGCAGAAGAACTGAATAGACATTCTTCCAAAGAGGAAATGCAGATGGCCAATAGGCCCATGAAAAGATGCTCAACATCACTAATCATCAGGGAAATGCATATCAAAACCACAGTGAGATATCACCTCACACCTGTCAGAATGGCTATCATCAAAAGGAACACAAGTAACAAATTGTTGGCGAGGACGTGGAGAAAAGGGAACCCTCCTACACTGTTAGTAGGAATGTAAACTGGTGCAGCCACTGTGGAAAACAGTATAGAGGTTTCTCAAAAAAACTAAAAATAGAACTACCATATGACCCAGCAATTCCACTTCCAGGTATACATCCAAAAAACCCCAAAACACTAATTTGGAAAGATACATGCACCCCAATATTCATAGCAGCATTATTTACAATAGCCAAGATATGGAAGCAACCTAAGTGTCTATCAACAGATAAATGGATAAACAAGATGTGGTATACATATCCAGTGGACTACTACTCAGCCATAAAAAATGACGAACTTCTTGCATTTGCAGCAACATGGATGGACTTGGAGGGTACTAGGCTAAGTGAAATTAGAGAAAGACAAATACTATATGATATCACTTATATGTGGAATCTAAAAATTACAATAAACGAGTGAATATAACAAAAAAGGAGACTCACAGATACAGAGAACAAACTAGTGGTTACCAGTTGGTGGGGGGCAATATAGGAATGGGGGAGTGGTCAGTACAAACTATGGAGTGTAAGATAGGCTCAAAGATGTGCTGTACAACACGGGGAATATAGCCAATATTTTGTAATAACTGTGGATGGAAAGTAACCTTTAAAATTGTACAAAAATTTTAAAAATTAAAATAAAAAAGTAAACACCATTATTTTAAAAAAGATATTAAACTTGGGAAACCTAACACAAAAGACAGCAGATCTCATTAAAAGTTCTCCCCACCCCCCAAGAAACCTATATTATTTCAAGAAACTTATTATTAAGGCTCATTATTAAGTTCCATTAAGGTTTTAGTATACCATCACTTTTTTTTTTTTTTTTTTTTGCGGTACGCGGGCCTCTCACTGTTGTGGCCTCTCCCGTTGCGGAGCACAGGCTCCGGATGCGCAGGCTCAGCGGCCATGGCTCACAGGCCTAGCCGCTCCGCGGCATGTGGGATCTTCCCAGACCGGGGCACAAACCCGTGTCCCTTGCATCGGCAGGCGGACTCTCAACCACTGCGCCACCAGGGAAGCCCTACCATCACATTTTTTCCTATCTGCATTATCACCATTTCACCTTGAACGTTTAATCATTAAGTGAATACAAATGAACATAAAACACATATACATCTGTTAAATATTACAGAGTATAGTAATGCTGTGGGAAAACACTGAGAATAATACTGCTTAGTTAATATAAACTTGCAGGGTATTTATCCTCTTGAAAAGAGACTTCCTACCACCGCTCATCACAGAGAAGATCAGCATCTGCGTTTTTAACACCACTAACAATATCTTTCAAAGTTGAATCCTTAAGGAGGGTAAGAAATGCCTTTATGGATCAGATCAATGAACCACATGGTCCAAAATTTTACTACAGGAGGGCCACTTTTTTAGAATATGGCTTCTGTCAAGTTTGGGGCTACACTGACAATCGTCCCTCCCTTCCCTTATGATCAGGGTTATTCATGAAAGTCATTTGAAGAATATGTCTTCCCAGCAGAAGCCCCTAGTACTCTCTTTTAGAAGCTGTGACCCTGTTCTTTCCTTTATACCCTCCGAGTCTGACTCCTAAGCTCTGCTCCCAGCCTCAGAACTAGACTAGAGGGGAAAATGGAAGGCCTACACTGTAGGTGTGCATGGTGGATTGGTCATCATTGGAACTAAGGACTCAGGAAGCAGAAGGGCTTTGGCAACTCAGTTGGAATTTGGAATACATTTTTCCGTGGAAACCTACCTACTTTGTAGGTAGAAGTAAGGTTCTACTGCAAGGGTATTAACAGAGTTCAGTTATTGTCATTGTGAGGTTTCTATATTCAAACCACTATTATTTTAATAATTTTTATAATGAAGAACTAGGTTTATACAGTAACATGCTACTGGGAAACAAGTGTTCTTTTAGCCAAGAATCATTTATTATCTTAAAAGTCTATTGGACCCATGCACTTACAGTCAATTAATCTATGACAAAGGAGGCAAGAATATACAATGGAGAAAAGACAGTCTCTTCAACAAGTGGTGCTGGGAAAGCCAGACAGCTACACATAAATCAATGAAATTAGAACATTCCCTCACACCATATACAAAACTAAACCCAAAATGGTTTAAAGACCTAAATATAAGACATGACATCACAAAACTCCTAGAAGAGAACGTAAGCAAAATATTCTCTGAAACAAACTGTAGCAGTATTTTCTTAGATCAGTCTCCCAAGGCAAAAGAAATAAAAGCAAAAATAAATAAATAGAACCTAATCAAACTTAAAAGCTTTTGCACAGCAAAGGAAACCATGAACAAAAGAAAAAGACAACCTACAGACTGGGAGAAAATATCTGAAAATGATGCCGACAAGGGGTAAATTTCCAAAATGTATAAACAGCTCGTACAACTCAATATGAAAAAAACAAACAACACAATCAAAAAATGGGCAGAAGACCTAAATAGCTATTTGTCCAAAGTAAGCATACAGATGGACCACAGGCACAGGAAGAGATGTTCAACACAGCTAATTATTTGAGAAATGCAAGCCAAAACCACAACAGGGTATCATCGCCTTACACCAGTCAGGATAGCTATCATCAAAAGGTCTATAAATAATAAATGCTGGAGAGGGTGTGGAAAAAAGGGAACCCTCATACACTGTCGGTGGGAATGTAAATTGGTACAGCCACTATGAAAAAGAGTATGAAGGTTCCTTAAAAAACAAAATAGAGTTACCATAAGATCCGGCAATCCTACTTCTGGGTATATATCTGGAAAAAATGAAAACACTAATTCGAAAAGACACATGCACCCCCATGTTCATTGCAGCACTATTTACAATAACCAAGACATAAAAACAACCCAAATGCCCATCAACAGATGACTGGCTTAAGAAGATATGGTATACATATATACAATGGAATATTACTCAGCCATAAAAAAGAACAAAATTGCCATTTGCAGCAACATGGATGGACCTAGAGAATATTATACTTAGTGAAGGAAGTCAGACAGAGAAAGACAAATACCATATGATATCACTTATATGTGGAATCTAAAAAATAATACATTGTGAGTCTACATACAAAATAGAAACAGACTCACAGACATAGAAACCAAACTTATGGTTACCAAAGGGGAGAGGAAGGGAGGGAGAGACAAATTAGGAGTATGGGATTAACAGATACAAACTACTGGGAATTCCCTGGCGGTCCAGTGGTTAGGACTCCACGCTTCCACTGCAGGGGGCATGGGTTCAATCCCTGGTCGGGGAACTAAGATGCCTCATGCAACGTGGTGCGGCCACAAAACAAACAAACAAACAAACAAAAGATACAAAGTACTATACATAAAATAGATAAGCAACAAGGATTTACTGTATAGAGCAAGGAATTATATTCAGTATCTTATAATAACCTATAACGGAATATAATCTGAAAAAAAATAACTGAATCACTTTGCTGTACACCTTAAACTAACACAATATTGTAAATCAACTATACTTCAATTAAAAAAAATGTCTATTGGAATTAAGCACCTGCATTTGTGGAGACATGTTCCCCCAAGACCAGTGCTTTAGTAAAGTAATTTATTCAATCCTCATTATTTGTGGATTCCTTATTTGTGAATTCATCCACTCACTAAAATTTATTTGTAACCCCCAAATCAATACTTGTGGTACTTTCATGGCCATTCACAGACATGAAAAACTGGAGTTGCCTGACCTACACATTCCCAGCTGAGGTTGGACAAAATCAGTGCTCTGTCTTGCTTCAGCTTCCATGCTGTCAACAAGTGTCTTTCCTCAGTCTATTTAGTGCCATGCTTTGCATTTTTGTAGTTTTTGTTGGTGACTTCACTGTTAAAACCAGTTGCCAAGTACTGTGCAGAAGTGCTGTCTAGGGCTCCTAAGGGCAAGAAGGCTGTGATGTAACTTAGAGAAAAATAAGCTTTGTTCAGGCATGTGTTATAGCGCTGCTGGCCGTGAATTCAGTGTTAGTGAATCAACAACGTATATTAAATGAAGTGTCTTTAAATGGAAAAACACATAAGACAAGGTGATATATTGATCAGTTGATGAAACTGTTGTGACCAAAGACTCTTGCAAATGATGAGAATTGACTGTGTATCTCTAAATGGTATAACTTCCGTATGATGGCAATCATCAAGCTCCTGAGCAAATCCCATCATTCCCTGGACACTACACACAAGCATACAGGTGGCTTATTGCCAATTTTAACATTTCCTTCATTGTTAGTTTCGTTCAAGATCTGATGTTATTGCATATCAAAGAATTCTTTGTAAAAACAGTATAGAGATAAACTGGGTTATAATAAAATCTTCACAATCAAGCTAGTTACTTTAATTAAGTCAAATATTGATGCTAGCCCCCAGTTCTTTCTGCATCATAGAGAAGAGATTCGCACAATGAACGTGATATATTCTGAATACTTATTAGAACTACTAATAATCAGATACTAAAATTCTCCTTTGTGTAGAAAACTGGTAAAAAAAAAACAACTACTAAAGGGAGATTACATGATCTCATTCTAAAACTAATTTGATGTGGGAATTAAATGAAGTTATGTAGAATAACTGCTACCAACTAAAAAAGCATTAACTTTTTAATGTTTAAATATTACTGATGTAAGGAAAAAAATGTCTATGGGTACCTGCTGCCTACCTGTAGAAATGGGAAAGGAACTGAAGATGAAAAACAACCTGGAGAGCATGACAGGATGAAGCACAACGTGAGAGAAGAGAGAGAGTGAAAATACATTAGGAAAAAAAGAGGCGATGAGAAACCAGAATTTGGCAGATACGGGTAATGGTTTTTGGAAAACTGCCTCAGATGCCAGGCATAGGTTACCTGCCCCTGAACTGCAATGTTCAGATTATGCATGTTTGACACTCTTGTTCTGTATTTTGGAAACTCAGTTAAACGTAAGTTGCTTTTATCAAGACCATTATTTTGCTATAACGCAGTTCTGCAAATGGTGTCACAGAAATGGGTTGTTACAAAAAGGTACACGATGTCAAAAGCAGTGCTAAGGA